>NC_072822.1:14814166-15457083 GCF_027744805.1 Dunckerocampus dactyliophorus | reverse complement strand
AGTACGTCATTGTTGTGCGCTAGCAGGATGGCCAAAAGCACGGGGGGGTTCACAAAATGCAATCAAAACAGATGACTACATGTAAAAAATTTAAAAAAAAAGTCCCTTCTAGCATGATCTCAGAAAGGCTAGCACAAGGGAGGGGTTTCAGCGTCTTGTCGGTTGGAAGCATGCACAGGAAGTCATGGTTGAGCCACAGGAAACTCATCTCAGTCTACTTTTCCCATTTTGGCGATGAGCTCATCGCAGATTTTGGTGAGCTCCTCCATCTCTTGATTCTGTGGGATAGCCACAAGATGAGTTAAAATGTGTGTTCATGTAGCCCACATAAAAGGGAGGGATGTGTCATGTGACTCTCGCATGATGAGGCCGCTTGCCTTCTGCTGCAGCGCTTGTTCCAGCGACTCATTCTTCATTTGTTCTTTCCTCAGGCTGGCTGTCAGCGCCATACTTTCAGAGCTCGCCTTTGTGCGCACCTGAGCGATCTCCTCATTGGCCCTGACCGAGATGATTATATTATATTCTACTGTATAGCAGCTGATTATTATTAATGGCAGACTCGTATTTCAAGCATGCCTTACTTATCTAGTTTCTCCTCAGCATGGACTTTGAGTGTCTGGTATCTCTGCTCCTCCTGCTTGACTCTGGCCAGATAATCCTGAGCACATTTCTTGAGCACCTCTTCATTCTGTGGAGGAATAAATACTGGACAGTTAGTTGACTTTTGTCTATCAGTGTTCCTGCTAACTCTCCCTAAGCTTTTCTGTAGAGCACCTGATCTGATGAAATGGCATCGGAAACATAACTGTCATTTTTTATTGGGGTTTAGTGAGCAAATCATTGCATACATACCTAGTTACCAGGTAGAATATGTGCGGCAAACATTTAAAAATGTTAGACTTTCAATTGTATGTGGGTGAACCGTTTCTTTGAATGCATCAGCCGTGCTGTGCAAATAATGATTGGATGGACACATTTTCATTTACCTTCTTAAAGCCTTCCAGGGTGCTCTTCATGTTTTCATAGCGCCGAAAGACGTCAGACAGCGAGCGTTCCACTGAGCTCAGGTCTGCCAGGGCGGCTTCCTTCTCCATGGTCAAGGCATGCAAAGACTTCTGGGAGCTTAGGCTGTTCCTCTGCTCATCCTCTGAGAGGAAGTGTGAAAGTGTAAAATACCACAGAAGGTCAGGTAACGCCATCATCCTCGTTTATTTATTCCCTTGGCAGCAAATATTGAGCGCCAAAATAACGCTTATACAGTACACACCTCACATTTTCAGCAACTACTGTATTTCTATGGCATATCTTCTCAAGGGACAATACCATAAAAATGGAACTTGAATCAGTGTAGATTTACTATCCACTGAAAATGAGTCAACACACAACCATTATTGTCTAAATAGGTGGCAACACAAGTGAGTAGCAAGATAACTGTGTCCTGCCCACAGTAAGTATGGTGGTCATAGCGAGCACCATCTGGGGCAGCATGAGTGAAATATGAATTCCAGCATGTAACGTGACATTGTCAAGCAGAGCATGATGCCCCTTCCTTCAGAAAACGGGCCGCATGATGGCTGTGTTGAGTTATTTTAGAGGCCGGTAAAGTTATTCGTCTTTCCAAGCTTATTTCTTTCGTATTGTCCCTTGAGAGGATATAATAAAAATGGTGGCTGGGATGTGAGAGGCGGACTGACGGTGAGATGCTGTACTTTTTCGTCTTGCTTATTATACTGATGAAAATTACTTTTGTACTCACCGATCATCTGAGCGATTGTCTTCTCATACTCGGCAACAATCTTTCTATAAAAATAGAAAACACATCGATTATGCATCTGTCCATCTACCGTTTTTTTCCCCAAGTGTATTCACCTCATCTCATTGACTTCTTGTCTGCTGTCCTCATACTTCCTCTTCCAGTCGCTCACTTCCACCTCCTTAGTGATGACCTAAAAAAAAAACAACATCTGTGCTTTGATGAAAACTAGAATGTGGTCGCCAAAAAGATCAAGATGATAAATTACAAATTTATGAAAGTATGCACCTCCTCTTTAATGAGAGTCAGAACGGCCTGTTTTTCCTCCTCACTGATGCAAATAGAGTCCAGGACCTGACTTCCTGTTTTCTGCATCCCACTTCCTTCTGATTTGTTTTTCCATTCACTGTGGTCTTCATTGTGCTGCGGGAAGAGGAAACCAGATGCTTCAACTATAATATCTACTGTACATACTTAGACTTGGTTTGTTTCATTAGTTGCAATATTTGGATTAGTGGGAAAGACTTATTTCTTACTAAGATTCCTTCCTAGTAAAACGTACAACAGCTTCCCTTTATTCTTAAATGTAATCCTTGTCAAACACACACATAAACCCTGCACCCTCTGCCCTTCATTGGATTATAAGAGGCCCATTCTAATCTCCTGAATGATAATCTAAATCCATCTGTCTCCTAAGGAGAGGAATGTGATGGCCATCGTATCAGACATGCAGGTCATTGTGTTGCAGAGTTCATAACGGTGGGTGGAGTCTGCTAATAGTATCACTCAGAAATCTGCCGTGTGTGTCTATTAAAATGACAATTTAATACAGCCCATTTAAGATTAATATTTACAGTTGCTGGTGGATTATAGAGTTAACATTTCAGGTACCAGTAGCTCTTTTGGGACGAAAATTCCTAATTGGGACCTTGGAAGCCACACATCACTGTAGGCAGTAAAACCATGTGATTTCACGCAGCCAATAAGGAAAAGGGAATGATTACACCGTAATGATAAACTTATAATACTTGTATATTACAGAACTATAACATTGTGACAATAACATAACTACAGCAAGATCCCTCAGATTCTCCTCTCCCATACACTGTCCACTTCAGCACCACGGGGAGCAAAGCCTGCAGTTGCTCTGCTCCCAAGTCTGAAAATGACTCCCTTCACATTTTCAACCAAGACTCAGAACTCACCTGTTCCAGACGGCATACACTGTATGTCAGGTCTTTGTTATATGTTGATTTTTATTCATTGTAAAGCATCATCGAGTCTCTAGAAAGGCGCTTATGGATTAAACGTATCATTATTGTAGGCACTTGAAAATAAAATCTTTGGTTTGACTAAAGTAAATTACAGTATTAATTACAGTCATTTACTTGTATTTATCACATTTCTTATATTCTTCTTATTTTATTGCATTTCATTCATATTGCATTGCATTTTATTTAAGAGTGTCTGTCGGTTTCTTCTGCAATTGAGGTACTGTAACTAAGCGATTTCCCCTACATATCAATAAAGTCTGTTTAAGTCCAAGTCTAAAAGTGAGTCGCAACTTAACGAACATGGGAAAATGTGGGTGCCTGGTAACACCAATTGAGAACTCCTGTGCCAATTTGTCTACAATAAATCGAGTAAATAAATCAGACAATTTCTCACCACTGTGCAGCTGTCTGACTCATCTGGTCCGGGGGTCACATGGCAGACTGAAAGAGATCGATTCACGTTAGGAACTTGAATGTATTAGGCTTTGCAATACTGTGTACGTAGATCTAACCGATCAATAATGTTGTAATGAGAGTGGCTCTATTATGAGCTGTTGGGCAGTATTTGAATTATGTGTAAAAGTTGAGCACGTTATTGTTATAATTATGTAACTAATTAGAATTGTTCAGTTATGCTGAATAGAATTGCTGAATTTATAATCCAAACATTAGGTGATTGCTATTTTGCTTGAGTGTCTTGTGCCGCCTCCACCCCCCACATTGTCCAATTCTTATCTTTTGCACAATTTCCTAGTCAACCGTCATGAGAACATACTGGAGCGATATTACGTTGGAAGCAATCAGTGATTCTCTACTAAGAATCCACTTACTAGAGCTGTGTTATGTTCTAAGTGAGGACGTGTTTACATGGCAAGACGTGTCTTGTTGTTTATCTTCCCCAGCAGATAAGCGCTGACTGACTGTACTGTGCAGTCACAGCACACATTACTCACTGTGCCACTGAAGCAGGACACCACAGCCGCAGTTAATCATTTATGTTGGACGTATGTGTAACATTAGGGCACTGATGACCTTCTCGCAGTCGTGGATTGATCGACTGATTGTTTGCTGCGCTTTAAAAGCTACCTGATACGGGTACAACAGTGTCCTTCTGGGAGTAATAACTGAGCTATTTACCAGTGTTGAGTCAGTGCAAAGGCTTGTCATATGTGTGGATACAAGTGCATTGGGGCACATTACACCAACAGAAAGCAAAAATAAAGAAAAGCTATTACTAATTTGTGATAATCCACTCATCCGTTTACTCACGACTTTGCTCCTTGTCTGGTTTGACACCTGTGCTGCTGGCCAGCTTCTCTTCATCTGTAGCGTGGCCACCTCGATCGTCCTTCACCAAAGGCAAACATGATTAACAATGCTAAATAAATAAAACCACATATCCTGTATGTTGATAATAAACACAAAGCCATCCTCACCTGCCCACTTGCGTCCTTTTGTGTCAGCTGATCCAACTTCATTTTACATGACTTTCTGAACATAAAGATGGAGAACAGCACAGTGACCATTAGACAGAACATACTTTCTACTCTTACATGCTTTTAGTGGTTCTCAACCTTTTTGCAGTGGAGTAGCCTACCTAATATTTTTCAACCAACTACCCAACTAACCAGAGAAAATCATTTTTGGTTGGAAAAAAAAAAAAAAAAAGTAACATAAAAACAGTGCTCATCTGTAGTGGTCTTGATTGAAACATTTAGAAATTGCACACAAAGTAATAATTAACTTAATGACGACTAAAGCTTGGTGCACATAAAATAGTTACCAACCTGAAGTGCCCTCTTTTAGGATTATAATAAAGACGTGTTAAATGCAAATGTAAACATTTATAAACTTTATTTAATATTGTTTTTCAGGTTGTTTTTTTTTTGTTAAACATTTTATCTGTTATAAAAGACACACCATAAAAAGTTCTGTACTTGCCACAGTCGGGAAAGTACAAACAACAGAATGTGACAATTGTTTTTTACTCTGAAATAAGGTAAATACATATTGTTCCCACAGTATACTGTGAGTATGTATATTTTAAATCTCAAATACTTTCGAAGGCCATAGTACCCCCATTTGAAATCCATTGGTCTAGTTGAATGACGATAGGAATAAAGGCTAAAAATGGCTACAAAATGCTGAATTGTGTAGAGAAGAAAAAGTGACATGAACACAGGAACACACTGACTAAACATTAGAAGGAATTAGTTATTAGTTACAACACTATTCTACAGTCAAATTAAGGTCCAATTTGGCGATGGAGAAGGAGAACCCAGCACTTTGTATGATAAATGCACTACTTAGATCCTCCACAAGAGAGAGCCATTCTACAAGGCAAGGCTGTTTTAAAAGAAAGGCCTAACTTTGTACGAAAAATATTGTAAATATTATGTATACTTATGTATGCATTATTATGTTTAAAGTAATAAAATATGATTTTTTTTATCCTGCTGCAGGGCACCACAAAAGGTCACATTAATATTAACCAGTGACGTGCAGTGAGGTTCATGGTTGGTGAAGTTTTTGTTTTTTTTTATGTTAATACAGGTTGGTCATTAAGAGAATAGTTTGTTTTCAAATATCCACTTTTTTATTAATTGAAAAACAATTGTGGAGTCCCGTTTTGCAGATTACGTTCATGCACCCTATCCTTCTTTGTTGTACTGTAAAAGTGTAATCACCAAAGTTCACTCTGTACGATAGCATGCATTCTCCGTTGTTTCCTTCTGTCATTAAAAAGACAAAGCTATGTTTGGTCAGCTTGAACGTGTTAGTCACAGTCCAGCTGGAGGAATCTCAAATTGGCCAATAAATGGAAGATCACTGATTTGATGGTTGGTGCAATGCTCAGTATGATGCGTGTGTTTCTATCTGCAGTGTTACTCACGTGTTAATGGTGCTGCTGACCTCACTGGAAACTTCCTGGATGCAGGCCTGTTTTACTGAATCACAGTTCACATTGCCGTTGAGCAGGTCATGATGCAAGGAGTGGTCATAGCTGGGCATTAACTTCAGGTCGAAGGTCACAGGAGCTTCATCGTCCACCTCTGAGGGGTCGGGTTTGTTCAGCACGGAGTGGACTGGCAGAGATGGGGGCCTCGGTGCTTGAGGGGGAGGATTTGATAGGGGTGTCACAGTCAGATTGAGATTCTGGTTCAGACCAAAGCTGTTGTTGTTGGGGGACGAGCTGGTCATGTTGTTGATGGTGTCCACCTCATCCTGGTTGGAAATCTTGTGGGCAAAGTGCTCTATAATGTCAACAAAAAGAGAGAGAGAGAAAAAAAATCACCTTTAGTGTGTTTGTTATTAAATGAAATGTAATGTATACACTCGGGGATCACTTCATTAGGTACACAAGCACAATCGAATGAGATCCAACACAACTACAATACCTCACAAAAATGAGTACACCCCTCACATTTCAGCAACCATTTTTGTACGATACACAATGAAACTTTTATATACTTCAGAGTAGTGAGTGTACAACCTGTACAGCAAAACAGATTTACTATCCAGTGAAAATGACTAACAGCCATTATTGTCTAAATAGTTGAAACCACAAGCGAGTGCCAAGATAATTCTTTCTTGCCTTCAGTCAAGTACAGTATGGACCTGGGCCACATGAGCGTTGCTGATGTGGAGCTGTGGCCCATTGGAAAAAAAATGAATTCCAACATGTACGCTGACATTCTGAAGCAGAGAATGATCAGAGGGAAACTGGGCCGCATGGCAGTTTTCTAACATAATAACGAGCCCAAACACACCTCCAAGATGTCAAGTGCCTTGCTGAGGAGGGTGAAGGTGATGGAGTGGCCAAGTGTGTCTCCAAACCTGAATCCAATTGAGCGCCTGTGGGGCATCATTAAGCAGAAGGCGGAGGAGGGCAAGGTGTCTAACATTCACCAGCCCTGTGATGTCATCATGGAGGAGTGGAAGGGGATTTCTGTAACATCCTGTGCAGCTCTTGTGAATTCCATGCCTGACAGCATTAAGGCAGTGCGAGATAGATGGTGCTCACACTAAATACTCACCACAAATCACTGATAATAACGGCTGTGTTGGCTTATTTTCAAAAGGACAGTAAATCTCCTTTCCAAACGGCACAATGATTACTCTAAATGAATTGCAAATTTCCTTTCAAGTATTGTCCCTTCACAAGATATAGTCAAATGTTTGCGGAAATGTGAAGGGTGTACTCACTTTTTTGAAGTGCCAGGTGTGTAATTAATAAATAATAAATAAATTATTAAGCGAGGGACAGTATATTCGGTGTTGTGATGCACCTCCACAAGCTCCGGTAGTGTGACTAAAAGTGGGCTACATTTTGAATCACCTGCCAGCCGATTGCAACTGCATTGCATGCTTCATTTGAAAAATTATTATAACAAAAGCTAAGCAGTATTATGTTTTACATTTTGTTCCCTCACTGTGCCAAAATTAACCAAACTGAACAGTTAATAACGAGGTATGTATCAAACCCAGAGGAGCTGTACCTTTACACTCCTGTTCCTAATGTTGTGGTCTTATTTAAACGTTCTCATCCACTGGCTACACAATGATTGCATGTGTCACCTAGGGATTTTAACCCTTTAGTGACCTCCCTTCTCCCGCTACAACACTTAAAATGGCTGCAGGCTTCCTTTCACATCCTGTTAACAGAAGGCTAACGGCCACAACAGTAGACAGTTGAGTCATACTTGTAATGCTGTGCTATGACCTTTCCGTTAACTACTCCCCCTCACATGCACTTTTAAAACCTTAAAAGTGCTCACAACAATAAAGCAACAAGAAACATCCTAACTCTTGTGTGAATCAGATTTCTGGCTTTGTCATTAGTAAGTCGAAGGTTATTTCATGTGTTCTGCACGTTCAACTAAAAAACAAAGTTCTGCTGAAGTGACTCCCTGTATTTAGGGCTCTCTGTTGACGTTCACACCCTTCTTCTGAGAGGGAACAGCTGTAGAGGAGCCCCACCCAGTCAGACAGGGCTCACAGCACCACGTGGCCTAGCAACAATGTCAACATCAGCCGTTATTACCCTTTTGGATTATAAAAGAGGATGAGGAAACAATGGCAATGCGAAATAGAAGAATAGTGTCTTCATCATACTGGTTCAACATGGCAACTCATACTGTCATTATAAAGCACCACATGTCTCATCGCCAGTCTAACTATAGTACACCAGTGAATCTTATTGATCAAAATAGTACATTTGGAACAGAGCATGTGGTGGGAGGGAGTTATGTCAGGCACAAAGCAAGCATTTTTATTAACTTGAATCATGAGCTTTGTGGTCAAATTCACGCATCTGGGGAATACTGATTTAGATGGGGAAAACATTTTTATAATTCAGCTGAACAGTATTTTTGCTTACAAGCAAATAAGGTTTGCCATTGTGGTATTTCACAATAATGAGATGGCCTTTAAACACCCAAATTCATCAATGCATTTTCTGTCCCGTTTGTCCTCACTTTGGTTGAGAGGTGGGGTACAGTATATGCTGGACTGGTTGCCAGTCAATCACAGGACACATTGAGAATCATTCACACTCACATTCATGCCTTTATTAACCTAACATGCATGTTTTTGGGACATGGGATAAAGCCACACAACAGTACCTGGTGAAAACCCACGCAAGCACAGGAAGAACATGCAAACTCCACAGAGTTGTTCCAATGAAGAATCACAACCTGCATCTCCTGACTGTGAGGCAGACATACTAACCGCTACGTCACCAAACACTCATATAGCCATAGCCATATTCAGTTAAATAAATACAGTGAACATACACCTCACCTCAAATAGACTCCCTATTTTGTCCCCTTTAGGAAAACAGATGGTGCCAATAGGTTGACTATGACCGATACCACCATTTGTTGCTGTACACATCTTTACCACAAAACACTCACTACACAGCAGACGTGGTATCTGTAAAGCTGAACTTTATGCTGAGAGTTTAAAGAGAAACTGCTTCGGTATTCAGTGTCAAGCATACCCAAGCAAAATTTGATTTATAAAATGTATGCATTTTTCTATATTCTGCATTATGTATATTTATATTATGCATGTACTGTAAATTCTCAAATTACTGCCGGGGCGTTTATTTACCTAAATCACAACAATTTTTCTTTTTTTTTTTACTTTAATAATGATTTGGAGTGCTTGAGAAAGTCTAAAAGGAAACCATAGCATTTTTTGACCACACAGTTATTAAACACATCCACGAACAAGGACCAAGCTGCTTTTAAAGTTCATGCAGTGCTAGATAAAGCTTCTGGACGTTAACCAGTCACGATACTTCAAATGCAGCTACTGCCATCTTGTGGGGTTAATCAAATGCTACATCAGGAGGCAGCCTATGCCCACAGCTGCTAATGCCAATGTTTTTTTAACCTGGCGCCAACGAGAGACCTTGGCTTATGCGAGACATCTGGGACATCTCACCTGTGGGTGTGGAGTTGTCCAGCTCGCTCAGCAGTTTCACAACACCTGGAGACTCAACCTCTGGGGTCTCAAAGGTCCCCTCTGAGTCGGAGCTACAAAGAGAGAAATTAACAATTATTTGTTGTGTTTTTCAAGCCGCAAGAAAAAAATAGAACAGTAAGGCGTGATCATGATCGTCATCAGTGTCCCATGTTTACTATATATAGAAAATAAATATGACTAGGGGTGTAACAGTTTACATGGATGTATTGAACCCTTTCGTTTCTGCATGTTCGGTTCGGTCCACTTGCATACCGGTTATATTTTATGCTATTTTTCTCATTAAACTTATTACTAGAGTGATCTAAGCACTTCACGCGGAACTAAAGTCCTGGGTGAGTTTCGGCACGGACGCCTTTGAGTGTCGGACACGACTGACTGAGGGGGAGCAACGCTAGTAGCTCGCAGGCGAGACAAATGGCATCATGGCAAATGAAAAGCTAGAAGACCCTCCAATCTCACTACGGTCTCCTGTTTGGGAATACTTTGGCATCCCTGTTAAAATTACAGATGGACCAAGGCAAGTGGATAAAATCCACAGTTGTGTGTCGACATTGTTCCACGGATATCGGGTATGCTGCAGGAAACACGTCTAACACGTTAGTGCACTTATAGCAGTCATCCGGCAGTGAATGTTACATCTACAACAAAGAAAACCAGCTTAGTGCAAACACTATAACTTCAGCATATAAACAACCTCTAGCAAGCAACTCTGACCGGGCCAAAGCATGGAAAATGACCACCCTTGTTTCTTCAGTTTCTTGTTCATTTTAATGCCTGATACAACTAAAGGTACCTTTGTTTGGACAAATATAACAATGACAACAAAAACAGCTCATAACAGTTAGATTCTTTGGCAGTACAATGCTGTAGATATTCATGTTAGAACTTAAGCGATTTTGGTTACCATCATAAATTACGATGTCACAATGATGCATGATGCACTATATCACAACGAAAGGCAATGGTGGCCTTCTGACTTTTGCGCAGTACTCTAGATAAAAACTGATGTATAACAATATGCCATCAAGTACACTTTCCAAGTTATTTAATGATAAATCTATTGGTTTAGTCTTGTAGTAGTTGACCCTAGCTTTTAGGGGTTTCTCAGAATGACAAGATAACAATAATAAATAATAATAATAATAATAATAATAATGATTCAAAATAAACAAGTTGGCTTTATTTCAAGTCAGAAAAAAGGGAGAGGTGAGAAAGTAAAGTGGGATATCCAAAAAGACCACCTGCATCCTTGCCCTCCCATAAAGACTCACTGTTGCAGCATGTTCAAACACAAAACACTCAGTCTTTTGGCTGCCTGGACAGTGAGCCCAAATTAATTTGCTCAACAGTGGAGGGTGTGAAACACTCAGAGTTCCTGCTCCCAGACGCTTGAACGCACATTAAAATTTCTGCGCTCTAATGAAAAACAGAACTCGGAACAAAGCTGCCAGATCCAAAACTTGACCGCAGTCCTTCTGATACAAGCTCCTACCATACACAGCTAATCCTTTAATACATACCCCCATCCGCATCCACTCTCACATCCAATACACACACACTGGATGCCATCCCAGTCATGGCCCCACGCCTGCAATCTTGGATGGTTACTTAGAAACTAAAAGTGGATGGAAAAAAAAAAAAACTTAAAGGATTGGAAACTGTGGTTTCCCTTCAACCATCCCCCAACTTTCTGCAATCGAAGTTACTACGCCCTGCACCCCTCCTTTTTACATACTAAATACAACACATAATAACAGGCTGGCAGATGCACTTAATCTTCAGTTTCAAAGTCAAGGACCACAGCATCCATCAGTGTGTGTGTGAGTGTTTGTGTGTGTGTACATCCAGCAACTGTCAGGATGACTCAGGCATAGAGTGCCATCACATAAACACAGGCAGTTACAGTAATGGACTTGGGTCCAATCAGACCCACCTGTAGCCCTGCTGTCCCTCTCTATTTATACTTACTATTATCACATGCCTAAATGTGCAGGTCTTACTTGTTGTCATCTTGCTGCCCGTCGTCCCCCGTACCTCCCGTCACTGCCGACCACGTCCATTTGGCCCACTGGACCGGAGACAACCAGGACATCACTGCACTGTTTGTGAGTTGGAAAACAAGGGCTCCTGTTCCTTATTGAATGTCGACTAGAGTCTTTGTCCCACTCTCAACCAAGAAGGATACTAAATATAAACTGTTATTGCTTTCCCTTTGAACGACTCACTTCCTCGCCACCCTTCCAATCCTCTGCAAGGAAAAGATGTCCAGCCTGTGCTGCAGCTGCTGTTTCCGTCGTCTGATTTTGCTCTCCGATGCAGATTAGTGGAGCATCAGTGGTCACTCCTTTCCCACCTCCCCTCCCTCCTCTCACTGGGAGGAATGATCAGCTGGTCCAACAGAAGCAGCTCGCTCTGCTGCTCCCACATGTTTGCATGACTTCCTCAGGAGTCTGCCCCTCCCTTCCTTGCTGTGCCTCCTCCCCCCCTTGTCAAAGACAAGAGGCAAAGCTTCCTGTTTTATGAGGCAGGGAGACGACTGACTCGGGTTACTCAGGGACAGACGACCAAACAGGAAGGAAAAGACGTAAAACCTGGCATTTATGGAGGCACACAGTACCGTGTACATATGTGGGTGCCTACATGTTTTACTTGATGCCGCACCACTCATGGGCATCACTGAAACTAGGTCTGTTTAATTTAACAATTGAGCAATAATAATTGGAAGCCATCACGAATGTCTTTCATTGCATTGATTAAATAAGAGTCATGTCGAATACTGACCTTTTTAAGCAAGATGACCAAAGATGAGATCGTAGACAGAAAAGCAACGATGCGGCGATGAGGTCACGGCATCGTTGCAGGGTCATCGCTATACAGCACTGCCTGTGGGGTGTATAGCGGAACCTCGTACGTTGAATAATCCTGAGCTTCCACAGTTTAAAATCTGGAACTAAATATGAAATTAACCTGCATTGGATTGGTTTTAGCATCTTCAGTGTACAAAATGTATCAAAGTGGCCCCCTACACCCTTCCATTTTTCTGTATGGTAGATCTATATTTTTACAAAATATCCATCCATCCATTTTCTATACCGCTTCTCCTCTTCAGGGTCGCGGGGGTATGCTGGAGCCTATCCCAGCTGACTTCGGGCGACAGGCGGGGTACACCCTGGACTGGTCGCCAGCCAATCGCAGGGCACATATAGACAAACAACCATTCACACTCCCATTCATACCTGTGGACAATTTAGAGTCGCCAGTTAACCTAACATGCATGTTTTTGGAATGCAGTGTTATGTTTTGCATTTTGTTCCCTGACTGTACAGAAACCAAACAGTTACCTTAAAACTGACGTACGTACCGAACCGTGATTATGGCACACAGTTACATCCCTAGGGACAAAGCACTGGATGATGGCACTGGTACTAGTTTGTCAAATCCAACTTTCAGTCATTTTTACCTCCAGGTGTGCACAAACTACAGTTAAACCTAAATTTAAAAATAAGATGAAAAATAAAAACATATACATAATGTTTAAAAACGTATAGATACAAATCTGTTATCGTGGGGGTGTCACGAAACACGAGACGAGGCGATACACAAGATTGGGTCTATGAGAACGCTGTGCGATGAGATTTTATCATTAAGATCCAAATGTGCAATATGCAAATTCTAGCAATTTTTCCAATTTGTCTTAAGATTTTGATCAGGTCTGTATTGCAATCTACCAAGATAATTTCTACGTCATTACACTGCACTCTCTGTGTATGCTACCGGCCCTGCCTCCACCCACCGAGACAAATCGACTGTATGACTGGCAAAGGGGCTCACTCCGTTCATGCTGTTGTTCTACGGTACAAATGCGCCAAGGTCCTGAAACCGATGCAGAGTGAACTCTGTTCCTGCCTGTTTGGAGGCGAGAGATGAGGAAAACAGACACGCAAGCACACGGCAATGTATTGAGGTTGGCAAAGTTATCAAGTTCATTTTCATTTATTGTGTGATTAATTCATTTATACATTACCATCCCAGGCCTAGCGCCCATGACAAAGTTTTTTTCTGAACACAAAATCTTGTCACGTTTGAATCTTGTGACACCCCTTGTTATTGGTATCGGTCTTGAGAAGCAGGAAGTTATCAGTATCGACTTGTGCATCCCAAAAAGAAATACTACATTTTGGTGTAGCCCCTGATATACTGTAGATGCACAGGAAGGAGTTTATTGTCTCGTTTCACAGCTGAAGTCCACTTGAATTGGGGCCACGTGGGGTGGTGATCCAGCAGATAGAGCTGTGGTAGAAAACGGCGGATGTGTGTGGGAGTTGACAGTTTTAATGTCCATACTACAACTTACAAGACTGAAGCAGAACAGTATCACTTGGAACATCAGAATCCTTTCAGTCAAACATTTGTAAATACTGGGGAATTTTTAGATTCAAAAATAAAAGTCAAGTACAGTACTGTATGTTTGCCTTGCCTTTTGTATTTGCATACAGTATTTTGGACCATTCCATCTTTTCCTAGTAGGGTCTGTCTGAACTGCTAATGTAGTCGTTACTGCACTGATGTGTGAGCAGACTCACAGAGAATCTATTGTTCACATCTAGGGCAGATAGCAAACATCAATAAAGCAAACCTACATTTGACAATAATGGCGCACCACAATGACTCACACTCACTGCTCATGGGTCGCTTATGTAAGTGTACGTGTAGGCATCCCTCTCTCACACACACAAACAGAAACAAGGCCAGATGACACACCACCAATAAAACAGGAGAACGTGGGAGCAAAGTTAATAACTACTCAATTGAATATATGAAATATTCCAATTTAAAAGCATAAATAAATGTACAAGAAGCTTTAAAAGAGCCACCATGGCACGTAGTTGTGTGTATGTGCCAACATGCTCACAAATGAACGCCACACACTGGTGAACACAGAGAAAGAGGCCTTGTTCAGCTGGGAAAGTGGGAAAGCACTGATTGGGACTTGGACGCTGAAAGTGAGGCAAAAAAGTCCCACATTACTGACACTGTCAGCTCAACCCAGTTTGTTTTTCAGTCAGTCAAGACAGCTGGGAGGACAAACCTGTCTTTCCTGAATAGGTCAAAACTGAATAGGGACCCTCAGTGTCAGACAGCATGGAAGCCATGTGTTGTTATCCCTTTGCACAAAGAAATCACACCATTTCAGCAAATGCAGAGTGCTTCCCACTCTTACTCTGGTAATAACAGCAATATAGATGGGAAATGCAGCGAGGAAACTGCAGAAACAGCTCTTATGTAATACCTAGAGACCACAAATAGCTCACAGAGGAAAAAAAACCCACACACATACAGTATGTAGTCTGCTGTCTTAACACTAAGTAACACACAGTATCTGTAAAACCCAGGCCTCCGTGTGTGCAAGTTAATCCAGCTAGAATGACCATCCCTAATCATCAATTACATTGTGACTGATAGCAGCATGTGTGCTTATTATGAGCTAATAATAAAGCAGCAATGACAAACATGTGTGAGCCACTACAGACCACATACTGGTTGAGGGCATTATCTGTGTGTGTTTGTGTGCGTGCGTGCGTGCGTGCGTGCGTGTGCGTGCGTAGATAGAAAAATTAGAGAAGCTTCTCAAATATCTTAGGTTGTTTATTTCTCAATTCTACTATGATGACAGAAGGTGAACGAGCCTGGCTGAGCTCTCATCTAGTGCCACAATCAGGTCAACATTTCTCTGATCCACTGCCAGCATATCTGAAAATGACATGTGACTACTACAGTAAATACTGAGCTTTGCTGCAGCACCATCAGCTGGACAAACATGCCAATCTTCATGGGCAATACATTTACATACTTTTTTCATCATTTTGCACAAAGCTGAATGTCACTTTTCACAGCAAGACTAAATCAGGTTTCAGTATACAGTATCAATTACACTGACATATCTTTGCTGATATTATATTTACTTCTACTGTATTTGAATTTCACAATCAATTAATACATACAATTATATTGTAATATGCAGTAAATATCCTTTCTAAACTGTTCACTATAGTGCCAATTGTTTTTTTTCCATTGGAATGGGAAATTTAGGCACAACGGCTTCAGAAGAATAAAGAACAACATGTTTTTCAAACCCAAGTTAAAAACGTAAAGTAAACTTCAGTTATGTCAAAGTCAAAATGAATCGATGTTCGGTTGCTATCATGAGAGACTAAATTGAGTAGTCTGGGCTTAGCAAAAAACTCCACAAAATATGCTCCATGAAAATAAGTCTTTCGGGGTGTAGGTGAAGCCCCAATCGTTTGTCTCTGGGGAGTGTCACTGGGCCACACTACGAAAACCCTGACAGTACATCATAATTTACATGTTTACATTCATTAGGATTGATTATGGTGGGGAACATAACATTTGGTGTCTGACATATTAGGATTTTATTTTGTATTTTTTTTTTTATATTTTTTTTTGTCCTTCAACTCTGGTTACTGAGATGTGGTACATCTCTAACTGCTGTGGTAACAACTATTCAGTCTACAATCCTTACTATTGCTTTTTTGCATAATAAAACGCATTCCTATATGTACAAATGTACTGTATTTATCCTCAAATTACATCAAGTACATATGAATACAATGACAATGGCCTAATTAATTACAGTATGCCATCCTCTCAACATAAAAGACAAAGGCCTTTTTGCAGATGCATAAGAAGTTCTTTACTTCTATATATTTTTTTACTTTTATAATAATGATCATACAAAAATGTTCAAATAATCTCTCTCTCTCATATATATATATATAAAATTTATATGTCAACACTAAATTAATAATATAACTCTTAACTGTTCCTATACAGTAGTGAATCTGTGCTCCACTGATTGTGACGACTTGATGTATGCTGCCATCTCGTGTCCATGAACCTTACCTACATTTTTCAGATATACAATAGGAGGGGTAAAGAACGCATAATCGTTTGATTCTGCTGATTTTTTTTCACCGAGGAAAAAGCTATTACTATACTGCAGATGTGGAGAAGAGATTAATAAATATTAAATGTAAATTGGTGAATATTTTGTCATGCGAGTGTAAACAGACAGTTCACAACCAACTGGGGAACAAGTCCCACCAGAGCACTCCTTGAAAACACAAGTGGAAACTTTAAATGTAGTTTAGATGTCCTCCATACAGCTGTGCTTAGTAACATTGTCACTGTGGAATGTTGAGACCAAAAGTGAAGGAGAGGTCATACAGACAGACACCAACTGAGCTTTTGTTTATGACTACAATAGGGACACCACAGCACACCCGACAAGAGTGCATGTGCATTGTGCACACATGCATGCACAAAGAACAAGAGACACACCTCCTGCAGCTCTACTTTGAAGACTTTGCACCCATTTCACTAGGCTTCTAAATTTAGCTCAGGCAGAAGGCATTTTTATTTGACATGCCGTATAGCTACACTAAAGCAGGAGAAGTCATCACAATCGTTACCAACGGGGCTGAAGAAGATGTTAAGTATTCATCGGTGAGTTTTACATTCATTTCAGCAAACCTCAAGTCATCGGTGTCTGAATATGCATAATTAAAACGACGTGCTTGTCTTTATGTATACTTGAGTGGGCCACTCAGTTCATTTCTTCACTGTAGCAAACTAACCATATCCTGATCACATTCCTCCAAAATTAAAGTCAATATATACACAGTAAATATACTGGGCGATTATGCATGTGTGGCTTTTGGGAGCAAAATATACAGTAAAGTCAGTGTAGCATAAAAAGGATGATTACGCCAACTACAATTAGACCAGATGCTGATTGCAAAAATCCTAAAGCTGTGCTGTAGAATGACTTCAACCCCCACCATCACTAAATCAAACATGCTTTTTTTTTAAAATAAACAAGACTTCTTCTCCATGACTGATCCCAACGATATTATATTCCATAATGCGACTTAAGCTACAAATTAATACATGTCACAAAAGAGCAGCTTTTAACCACATACATAAAGTCCATGGCTTGGATTAGCAGTGAGGGTGGGGGAGGAGACAGAAAGTGAAAGGACTCATTCTCTTTTATAAAGGATTAGTGAAAATAAAGAGGGAGTATGGTTGTGCACTGATGCATGAACATGCATCACTCTTCACTACCTGCTTGCTTTAAATGTACAATGCTGCACCGCGACTGTATGATTAAGTCAGGAATGAGGGTCAGGACTGCATAATTCATTGCCACCAGAAGCACTTCTGAGCACACATGCTCCTCCTAAAAATACTCCAGGGAGTCCAAAGAGAGGGAATCACAAGGTGTGTTAATGCAGAAAGCATGACAGTGAGCTCATGGCTTCTGTTGAGCTACAAACAAGTCATCAAACCAGCAACAGCTCCTCATCTCCCAATCCTGCAGTATCAACCTGATCTGCTTCCTCTCATGACTCAGTTATTCGTGCATGTGCAGCCTCATCAAGCTCCACAAAAACAAGGCAAATGGAGGAACTTACATGCTGCTTTTCTTGCGAGGGGAGCCCTTCTTGTGCTGGCTGAGGGAGCCTCCCATGTTGTCATCAGCTGACGCTGTGCAGGGGTCAGGTGTGATTCCCCAAAATTGTACGTTCCCTCAATTCACCTCTCCTTCAAAATATTAGAACTCCATGAGATACTAGTCATGTCAGCTCCCTTCGCCACTCCGAAACGTTCTCCACTGATCACACATAAACACTAGTGACAGTCCCGCCTCTTAATTATCTCCATCCTCCCGCTCTCTCTATATCTCTCTCTCTCTCTCGAGGGCAGATTACAGTCACTTGGAAGAAAGGCAGGGAGGTGGAGCGCAGAAGAGGAGGGCTACATGGGGATGGAGTGTCATGGGGGGCATTGTCCTATACAGAAAGACACTCCTCCATTGTTAACCAGCTTCATGAGAGACCCAGAGGGGAGGGCAGCCCAACTTCTTGTTGTGCCACCTACCCACTACCTGCTGGGAGTATACACCGAAGACAAACTATAGCTAAATCATCTATAAATTACTTATATACTGTACTGTGCACAAGTCGGCCACCACAAATGTTATTGTATTAAAAAATACTTTTCATCCAGTGAAATAGAAGGACTACACTAAAAGTACCAAACCAACTGCCACTAAACTTTGTAGAGGGGTGGCGCATGGCACAAGGAAAAATCATTTTTGGCGAGCATCTGGATAAAAGAGCTAATACAGGAATTCATTATTATAGTTTGAGGCACTATGGCATCAAAGGCACGGTGCAACCCCGCAAACACTCTGAATCATACATGTAATGGTAGCCCAATCTGTTTGTCGTCCATCATGAACCAGGAAGTAGCCTAATAACTAACAATTCTTAACAATTCGTCCTCCTACTATGTGACATTATTTGTGATCGCAAATACACACACGCTAAAACAACATATTTAATGATGGTTGAATACTTTGGAGCAGTCCTATATTGTCTCAATTATTTTTAATCTGAATAATCATCAAAATTTTTGATAATAGCCTCTTATTTGGAAGTTTAAAAGTTGGCATACTTCAAGATTTTAAATGCGAGCATCTCTTTCACAATGCGCAAATCAAAGCGACATTAAATCACGGCTTGAACACAACATTACCCCAAATGACTTACTTTCATGTTAACCTTTCAGAAATTTCTTCTTAACATATTTTGACAGTGACATACAGGATGTGTGAAAGGCTTGTTCTGAGAGCACAGAAAGCCTACTTAGTCAAAAAGCAGAAAAAATAATAAACTATGCTGATTCTCCTACCTGCAGAGAAGATGACGCCAGGCTGGATTTTGTGCCTGTAGCTCCCTCAGGATTGTCCATGGCAACAAGGCATTCAAGCTTGCTGATGCTGTTTGTTACTTCCTACCTTCCTCTTCCGTGTGTGGCTAAGGAGAGTGACAAGAGGCGACCCCGTGAGCATGAATTCCACTATGTTAAAAGAGAAAGTTCAGTTGGGAGAGTTTGAAAGCATCACAATAACTCCAAAAGTCAATCAACCAATCAAGATTTGATTGTCACTGCAAATGAAAATATACAGTATGTGCTTCTTAGTATATAATCTGCTGCTATAATGGACATCTCGCACGCCGAAAGAACCGCTGTTAGCCTAGTTTTGACAGATGTGTGCTAGCAAGTGAAAATTGAAAAATAAAATAATTTCATGAGGCCACACGGTAGACAAGTGGTTACCATGTTGGCAGCACAGTCAGGAGCTCAAGGGTGCGAATCTCCATTGGGGCAAATCTGCGCGGATTTTCTCTGGGTACTCCGACTTCCTCCCACATTCCAAAAACATGCACGTAAGGTTAATTGGAGACTCTAAATTGTCCACAGGTGTGAATGGTGGTTTGTCTATATGTGTCCTTTGGCTAACTGGTGATCAGTCCAGGGTGTATCCCGCCTCTTGCCCGAAGTCAGATGAGATAGGCTTCAACTTACCTGTGACCCTAATGAGGACAAGTGGTATAGCAAATGGATGGATGGATGCTTTACATGATATGGTTCATTTAAGAATGGGAGGACAATTTGGCTATGGAATAAAGAAAAATTTAAAATAAAACCTCTTTTCCCCAGTTTTCTACTGTGTATTAATCAATAATTGGTCATAAATTGGCTCAGCTCTGGCATTTTTATTTTTGGCTGTATTGTATTGTAATTGGCGCAATGTTTTGTTAAGATTCATGTACTTGAAAACGGGGTCATGTGACTCATTGTGTTCTCCTTCTACGATGTTCAAAATGTTTGGGCAACACACAAATGATGTACTTGCATAAAAATTGACTCGACATTCGATTTGGTCATAAGCGAGGTGGGACAAGAGATCTGATAACCCATATGCTGTACGTTGTCTATATTTAATTTTCACAACATTTGCACACATACAGTACATCTCTTAATGTTTGATTACTCTAAAGGGCTCACAAACGTGGTGACGTGTAACGTACGTGTGCTGATTGGACAGACTGGAGCGTCAGTGTTTTCGAGGGAGATTCAAACTTGCTTCTTTGAAGACGAGCAGAGCATATCCTTGCCGATTCACCACCTGAGCTTCAGGCTAAATAAGAATCACCTACATTTTGGAAGAAACACGACAGCTAGCACAGTTAGTATAGGTAGCTTCTTTTAAATGTTTTGCTAAAATACTAAAACACACGGACTGATGTTCAGCTTTTAAAACAATACACACACTGATCGTGTCGTTACAATTCAACCTAACTCAAAGCCACCTGGTTAAAAAATCAATTGAAATAAGCCTATAGCTACCCATATGCTGTATATATATGGCAATGGTGTATGATTAAAAAAAAAGAAAACGCCCTAGCTCAGATGTTAATAACGGTCGTCGTCGTTGTGCAGTAGGTTTGGGCTCCGTAAGGGAGAGCTTAAATTTCGATCGTGATTCAAACCCCGCAGTCCCTTTAATTTTGGATGTAGCATACACACTTGTAAATAAATACACTGCAGGTTTTAGAGTAGTGATGGCGTTGGTGAACTGAACGTTATCATTGAGAATGGAATGGCCATTGATCTTAATTCTGTTGCATTAAATGACCACTCTTGTCTTGTATGGTGTGTTGTTGTCCTGATCAAAATGTCTCATAGCCTTCCTTATGTCTTATGTCAGGTTCGACCCAAGAATGGACCAGCTAATGCTGAACTTCCAAGGTGCCATCCAGGGGATGACATGGGAGGAGATCCGGAGTACCCTGATGGTGGTTATTTCAGACTGCTTCCCTCCTGCTGAGCCTGCTGGTGCGTCTCTTCCCACTCGTCTTTGTCTGCTGGAACCTGCTCAGCTGTAGTCTTGCTGCAGCCACCTGGCACATTCCTCCACTGACAACCTAGTAAGTAGGTAGCAAATAAAGGACGTTTTTATTGACAAAACAATTTATCATACATAACAAACTATACCCCACGTCTCTCTTTCCGCCTAACAAGCTTCATCAGCAACTAATTATATATATTATAAAACAATTAACATTACAAATTGATTATTTTCCCCTACTGCCAATCAAGTAAATGTAGCAAAACGCCCATCAAAATAGACAGAACATAGAACAGAGAAGCCTGTGCTGCCACCAAGTGGGTACATGTCGCCATTACAACCCATCAAACCACTTGAGTGTGTTTGTGCCTCCAGATTTGCACCTCACCAGCCATGACGCTTCCCAGCATCTTCCCGCCATTAGCAAATTTCCATCCCATTCAAATGCTGTAAGAAATACACATACATTCAGACACACACGTCGTGTTTATTTACACCATTATAATAACGCATGTGTCCATGTAGGAACGGCGGGGTGGTCTACGAGATTGTGTCAGTCCCCCAAGTCACCACACCTGCACCGAAACCCTCCAAGGCAAAGTACGCTTGGGATTTTCTTTTCTGTGCCAGGCTCATGTTTAATGGCAGTGTCATGATATACACAGAGGTGAAATGTGCTCTTAAACTGTTCTTCTGCAGGAGAAACAGATATACAAAGCAGGAGGGTCATGTCAAGAAGCCACCCAAGGCGTTCATGTTGTTCCAGAGGGAGAACAGGCACCGTGTGGTAACCGACAAGAGCTTCAGGAACAGCGCCAAGGTCAACACCATCCTGGGCCAGATGGTAAGCCACAACCTTCAACTGAGTAAAGGTGTGGTTTCTTTTTTTAAATAATAATTACAACTAATTGATTTTACTCTGACATCTCCTTGGGTTCAAAGCTGCAATCACTACTGTGTGTACCTAAAAAGACAAACTGCATCAAGAAGCTTTCTAGGTCAATGAGGACACTTGTGGGACAAAAAAAGCAAAATTCAACCGAAATTATGGCTGCACCATGTCACTTGTGTGTTGTGTACAGGGAGAGGTTCTCTGTTCTGTCATTTTGGATTAAAGTTAGAAAGGAAGTATCCAGAACTTTTTAAGGATAAAGCCGTTGTTGCCATTCCCATCCAATTGCTAAAACCCACAAATGGAGAGACTGTATTTATTTTATTTGTTTTGTCAGTGTTTTCAGTTGATATGCACTTTTCTTAGTTTTATAAGCACACGTCTAGACCACACCTCTTTTTCACTGGTCTGTCAGATGTTTGACAAACGAGCTGGTCAGAGGGCTCAAAAAGGTGGGGGACCACTTTACTAATTGGCATTGGTTTTCTTGTGTCCACAGTGTAGATCAATGCCCATCGATGAGCAAGTCAAGTATTATGATATGACTGATCAGGAGCTACACTGCCAGCAGCAGCAACTGTACTCACCTTCCATAATAAATATTTTTGTTGTTACCAGTAGGAGGCAGTCGAGGATAAACAGATGTGTGGAATTTTTAGAGCGATACAAGAAAACGCAGCGTGTGTTCTGTGTGTGCTATATCAATAAACAGCGCTGGTGGAGACTAGCCAATAAAGACAACTTTGATGTTTTACTTTTGAGGAAAAAAACACTACCAGGAGCGATTGCGCTCACATATGGACGCAATTAAACCGCCGCGTCAGTTAACACTGACTGGAAATGTGGAAGCAAGTTGAAGGGCCTTCAAGCAGCACTTAGAACCGTACGTTGGTGCTGTCAGAGTAGACGGGCAGGCAGATGAAAGAAAAAATAGCCATGTTGCTCACTATAGCAGGTGCAGAGGCAATAGACGTTTTCAATACTGTGTTTGCTCAACCCGAACAAAAGGCTTTCTAACATTTTCCAGACTGATAGATCTCAATTAATCTGAGTAAAGTTATGTTTTAACTGGGGTGGGGGGTAATCACTTTTTTCACACAGGGCCACATAGGTTGGGATTTTAAAAAAAATTTATTTAAAAACTGCATTGTGTGTTCAGTTGTGTTGTCATTGACTAATATTTCAATTTGTTTGATGATCTCAAACATTGACGTGTGATAAACATGCCAAAAAATAAGTAGTCAGGAAGGGGGCAAACGCTTTTTCACACCACTGTAGATGACTTGTTTGGGGAAAGATATGCCGACAACAATACTGAGTTGTGTGATGAATTGTATTCTCAAACCCCCCACGGATGGCGAGTTAGTTAGACACCCATAAACATGTCTATTTGACACTCTTAACACAAACCAGGAGGTCATGCTGCATGCTGGGTAACTTTCTGTTGGGGGAAGTACACGTGTGCTTCCCAGCAACCCTGCGTGCATGTATATTAGTGTGTAAGCCTCTATTTCAATACTGCAGGGCTGCAAATTCTGAGTCACAAATATGATATATATCCACACTTGCACTGGTGATACTACAAGCCCCACGATGCGCTATTCAGCTCTCACTGTTCAACCTGAACACAGCTAAGCAGACAGATAAACTCTCTGGCAAATGACAGGTGTATTATCTTTGTTATTGAGGCACGCCTAGGGAGAGGTGTGTACTCCTTCCTGAGTGACTTATGTGTAGGTATTTAACTGGTACGAGCTAATCAAGGGTGCATGGCTGTAAACTAGTGTGGAAGCAGCGAATGTGATAAGGTTGCCAGGCAACCCGTCCGCCCCACTTCCCTCTCCCTCACCCCTGCACAGAGAGGCCTTCAAGCAGCCTAACTGCACAGTAGCGAGAGCAAGGCCAGCGCAACGCCAGAATAACTCCTCAATACTACTCTATTTCAATCAACTCTAACATAACGTAACATTCATTAACAACAGAGTGAAACTGCAAAAATAACAAAACACTAATTTTAGACGGTGATAGAGGTGTAAATATTAACGTATAAAAGGTCTGCATATGCCTCACCAATATGCCTCCTAAACAAAATGTCTGCATATTAACAAAGATGCTACTTCTGAAATAGTAGGCCTCCATCATAATGTGTTTATGCCACTGATGTAAACATAATTTGTAAGTAAAGTTAAACATTTCTAAATTCAAAACAGTAATATCACTTCAAGCTGTGTTTAAAATTCACACTCCTTACCTATAATAGAACAAGGAGGGATGGATGCAGATGGATGCAGATTCAAGCACATGTAAAACAACTCCGATCCAACGTGACTGAGCATCCACTGTTGCCGACTTTTCAGTAGGAAAAGTAGCTATTGGCTGTCCTAGAAGTAGCAAGATGACGTCATTGTCTAATTTGCATATGTTGTAAAATGTTGCAGGATAAAAAAGCATAACCTTGTAGGAAAGACAAAACAAAAAGGGAGTAAAAACACCTTAATTACGTTTAGAACTACAAAGAAACTTGATTCTTGGTTAGTTAATTTAAAATTGGCCATCATTTCATCAAAATAAAATAACTTATTATTTTATCTCAGCCAGCACCTCTGAAAGTTCTCCCATCACATGTTGGCATGTGAGAACTTTTTAAAATTAGCACAATTGAACAGTGAATAACAGATTATGATGTGTTTATTCTATGGCTCACATTAACATGACTCATTGTGGTTCGTGAGTAGCGCACGCTTCTGGTGATTGTATGTAATAGCAACTGAGCTTCACAAATATCGGCAATACAGTAGGCTTATCAATAACTTATATTTGCCCAAAGAATTGTAAGATAATCCACTTCATTTTGCAATAAAGAGTACCAATAGACTAACAATAAAATATAAACACATCCTACTCTTTTATCCAGGCTTACCAAAGATTAAGAAACATTTGCGTCTTAGATCTCGCTGTGTAAAACAAGGCGAGCTCAACTCCCGCAGCTCACGCATGCGTGACTCATTTGCACTTTCGATGCATAGAGCGGAAGTTGACTGTAAACTGCTGGCTTGTGACTGCCTTAGGGTGGGGCAGACCGCTGTTTCTCAGTGAGAACACAAAATGCAGAACAATCCATGCTTTCACTTTTGAAATACCAGAAAACTCCCCAACGATGCCAGAAAAAGTCACTAGATTTGTCGCTAGTCTCTTTTGTGAAAATATGTCATCAAGGGGGGTTGGAACGCCACCAGATCTAGCGACAAAATCGTCAAGTCGCCAACACTGTGAGCATCTGGTCTCTACTTCTTTTGGATGGGTCTATTTACACAATACAAACCAACAGGAGGCCATCAAACCAAAACGCCTACTTCACTCACGGTGCAACCAAAAAGATAAAAAGTAAAAGCAATACTATTTTATACTAATTTATAACCATCAAGGCATGCTGGGTAACTTTCTGTTGTGGAGGTGTGCACATGTTCTGATCAAAAATGGGCCAATTTGCGGGGTTGCGAATGCTGAATCACAAATATGCAGGAATCCACTATATACTTTTCACTGCGCTTGCACTGGCAATATTCTAAGTCCCACGGTGCACTGCAATAGCTGGTGTGCACAGTTGCTAGTACTAATCACCCATATTTTATCAGGTGGTATATGACTCAAATTAGTGGTGCATTTTGCCGATTTAAAACAAATCTTACCTTGTAAATGTTTTCACTAGTTCACCAACTACCTTGCAGTAGTGGCCAATGAGTCAAAAATGTTGGACAAATCCTTCCATTGTAAACGTTGAATCTGTAATGAATTATCAGTAATAGAGCTGTCATTTCAACGGTTTATATATTAGACTCACTGGCATAAAATTATTTCAGAAATCAAAAACCTGCTTACTGTGAAATTTAAAATATGATTTATTTGGCAATTAAAAAACTGAAACAACTAAATCATCACACAAATGTATTTTTCCTCTACAGTAATGCAAGGAAATACCTGTAATTTGCTTAATGAAGAAATCATGTTTTTTGTATTACAGCATTTTTATATAACAAAATTCATTGATAACAATAATATTTTTGCATTAAAACTATTGCAGTTGAAAAGCTTCAATATACTGGTTAAACATAACATGACCTTATTAATTACTAAAGCTGTCAACTTAGAATTTAAAAATGTCAATTTCACACATTGGGTTAAGTATTCTGATTGTTTTACACACTCAAAGGCCAATCTGACTACTTAAAAAAGTTCACATCCTAGATTCACTCAGTGTATTTTGTATACAGTTCAAATGAAGAATAAAAATACTGACATTTAAGGAATACAAGACATGGATTTATTACACACACAAGAAGTAAAAAGAGCTAATATTTTCTGTGTGTATGACCATTAACACTATGATCACATGGTATAAGCTGAGATGTCAAGTAAATAAGTGATTTTTGGGAAAGTGTAGTACAGTTTGTTGTTTCAAAATGTGTGGGTATGTGAGATGAAGATCAGGGATAATGTTTTACTGGTATGTGTGTGGTGTTGAAAAGATGGCATCAGTCCAATTTTTGGTTGATAAAATTGTGCAGGATGCAGACTGAGTATTTGTTAGATACTGTATAAACAAATATTTGATTAACTTCAAATGTGTATTGTTGGTGATTGAGCTCTTACTCAAATGAATATGACAAGTAATGATAATACTGCTGCACATACTTTACATAAATATCTAAACTACATGGGAACTGGAATATGGTGAGAGGATCTAAGACAACACTGCTGTACATGTGATACGACAAACTGTAACTGTACAGTCCATTGATGAAAAGAAGAGGAAGAAATCGTGATTTGGCCCTTTGGAGATGTATTTGGAAAATGTCTTCATAAAATGCAGAATGCTAAAATAGATTACAAAGTGGCCAAGGACAGTACGGCACACATCTACAGACATATTTTTAAGTTGAATTGCTTCACACGTGTGTGTGTGAATATGAGGACACTGAAATAAATGATTAAAGCTCAACTGAAAAAGGAGCGACTTCAAAAGTTTAGCTAAACATTGCACATTATAGGAGTAGCAGCTTTTGGTTTCTTTGGGATGGTGCCTGAATATCTAAAAAACTATTTCAGTCAACCAAAACAACATCATTGCTATTTAGCTATTGGTAAGGCTAATAGGATAAGGGAATTGTCACTTCAGAGAGTTTGACCTCCTTCTACTTATGCTAAACTTCAAGTTTTGACAAATTCTGTACTATTCGCTTGTAGTTGTGCGCATGACATGTTGAAAACAGTAAAAGTGCAAGGTAAGAAAACAAAGAAGTGCTTAAAGGACAGACTAGTGCAACACATAGCAGGCCTGAATCAATAAATAAGACACCAACCCCATTTATGTGGTGACTGAAATATTGACTGACAGAACCTGAGTTCACCTGACCAACTGTTGCAGGCATTAAGGCATTCTTGAAGAGGATCACACAACCTTGTCAATTGTCATTTATGTACCCACTCCTGAAGTGGGATTTATTGAGAAAATTCTAATTACTGTTGCGGCTGTTCAAATGTCACATCCAGCTTGTCATAGATCTCCTTTAGCAGCAGTAGCGCTGTATCTTCGGATTCCCTGGCAGACAAAAAGGTACGATGTTTAAAGTAAAATAAAAAATAAGAACATTGTGGAATTACGTTATATTAAAATTTTTTTCAGACTACAACACCTGTGGACACCAGTGTAGGACTCACCAATAGCAAAGATGAGACTGGATCGCAAACAGATATTCATTGAAGCTCTCTATAGGCTTTTCCTGGAGCACATGGTCAATTCGTCGTCCTCCATTCAACATTCCCATTTTTATCTCAGGCTGCTCTGCTTGCTCCGGCTGCTCCATGGACACTTTCAACTCTGCTTCCTCATTCTCTGCTTCTGGGACAGGGAAACGGGGACAGGTAGTTTTTAGACTCAACTTTATGGGTCAATCACAACAGGTTAGCTTATAAGTGATATTAATATTAAGGATAATATGAATATTAATTAAATAGTATTCTATTAAATTCAATAAAATATTAATATTAAAGACTATTTAAGACACTGGAATTTGTAAATAATGGAGGTAAATTGTTAACTCAAAATGTGATGGTTAAGTGACGAGATAGGAAAGAAGGCTAGAACCTTCTAACTAAAGGTTACATGCGCTGCATTTTCAATCTAAAAACACGTATGTTAGAATTTATATTATATCAACACTGGTCCCGATATTAAGCAGCATACAGAATGGATGGAGGAGTGAAGGAAAAATGTCACAATTGCTGATTTATCAAGCACATGGTCTAAAAAAAAGGCCAACACATACACACACAAACACACACAATGCTATTTTAGATGAGATATGGAGCTTCACATCTGCTGCTGTTAGTTTAACAAATTATAGTGTTGTGGAATTCTCCAGTGGTTAGTAAAATTTCCATTAGTTAAATACAACCTGACAGCAAGAATGAGCAGCAGTAATAGCACTGTCAGGCACTGAGAAGGAGCAGGGAATGGCTTTCAGCAGTCATTGTAAGCACATACAATGGCTCTTTATGATTGAATTGTTCAAATTAAGCTGTACAGCCAAATATCCCTTCATTTGTGTTCTTTATGTTTAGAAATAAGAAAATATGTTTGTATTCTATTTAAATAAGGAAGCACCACACAAAACTGACTTTAAAAAGCAGCAATTACATTGACTGCATTTGTTTACACCATCGGTTAGATTATCCATGTGACCACCTTGTCTTACCTTGGAAGTAATGTCTATGAAGGGCCCTGGGCCAATCAATTACTTTTGTCCAAAAGTCACCAGTTTTTTCTTCCCTCTGTGCAGAAGCACAAAGTGCATCCGAGGCTGAGGTTCACAGTAATGTGCAGTACAGGGTGAGGGAAGCAGGTGTGACCACCAGACAGAGTTATAGACAAACAGGGAGGATATTGGCAAGCAGAGAGTGATGAGTGTGAGGACATTTGGGTTAGACACACATATATATACCGACACAAACACATTGGGAACCTAAAACCATGACTGTACCCTGTCTCTCCTGAGAGTTTCCCTCTACTGTAGTTTCTCCTTCTTCCACTGGGGGCAGTGCAGCAACAGGTAGTCTGGCAAGAGACTGCCAAGCTGATCGCAATGATCCCAGTACATTGTTCTTCAGATCCATGCTCATGCGGGTCAAGCTTTCTTTCAGTTCTAAAAAGCAAAGCGATAGATAAGCAGGCCTACTAAAAGAAATGCTCACACTACAATAATGTTAGACAAGCGTATCCATACCCAAGTGCATCCTCTTACGGCCTTTATGGTGTGGAATTAGCATTGGCTCTAGATCAACTTCTGAAATAATCATGGGTTCAATCCGGTAAGCAACAGGGTCAAACTACACAAGAAAAGAAACAAGACATTAGATGTTTAAAAATGGTTGTACGGAACGAGTATGAATATGTGTTGTTGCATACCGGGTGATATATATTATAAAAGCTCTTGCAGGTTGGGAAGCTGTAGTTGGGATCGATACGTTTAAGCCCTCGGACAGTCAGGAACATTCCAATGGGAGATCCAAATGCAAAAAATGTCTGCGGGTGGAATGCCAGCTGCGGGTAGTTGATGGATACCTTGAAAGAGAAAGTGGAATCATTCTTATTCAACTAAAACAACAATAGAGAGTTTACTTTAGACCACATGTGTCACACTCAAGGCCCGCAGGCCAAACCTGGCCACATCATTTTATGTGGCCCGCAGAACTGGAAAAACTGGAAAATATCATTAAATTGGGCTGTATTGCAGACCTTGTCAAACAATGCGTTTACTATAATCTGTGCAATAAAGTAATTCTGTCAGTTTGTGTTCAGCCCGTGGAAGGGAGGTGAGGGAGGTGGGTTGGGAGGCATTTGTCTTATTCGGCCCGTGACCTCAAGTCGGCTTTGAGTTTTGACCCTCTGCGGGGTTGAGTTTGACACCCTTGGTTTAGACAAAGTTATGATTTTATCGATGACCCATAAGACAAATATGGTGCATGGGATGTCAGAATGCTTTAAAAAAAATAAATAAATAAAAACAACTTTCAGAGCATCATGACAAAGTTAAGAGAAAATGACAGCAGCTGATTACTCATGCAGAACTGAATGAGAAAAAGTCAAAATGGTATTGGCTTCCAATATATGGGACCAATACACCAGCCTCATGACACAACCTGAATAGCCATTAAAATAATACACGATAAGCCACTACAGGGTGTGCCAAGGCTATCATGTGGAGACCCCTTGAGACAAACCTGTCCCTTGGCTATGCCTTCACTGGTCTGTCCGGGCAAGCAGGCGGGAGAGAAGCAGGAAGGTGATGCATGAAGGCGGGAAGCAGAAATAATTGCGCCTGTGCATGCATGCATGGTACCTGTCCGATGCCCATGTTGAAATATTCATAGTCTACGGAACTGGTGATGGACTGTGTTCTGTGTAACTGGGCCTTCTGTGCCTCCGATCCTGGTGACGGATTACCATTCTCCTCACTGTTGAGAGAACCTTGAGGTGGATCTTGCCTTTTGGCTTTTGGCTGCCTTGTTGCTTTGTAATCCTAATCAAATTAAGAACATTACAAAAAAATGCCTGTGTATGACTAATGCTATCGCTTGGAAAAGGCACTTTAAAACAGTAAGAAGCACATTTTATTTTAAATTGCAAAAATGGTTGGACCATTACAAAACTTAAATAAGGTGGCAATATCTAACCTCTGAAAAACATTTCCTCCTGACATATTTCAGGATCTTCTTCCGAGGTCCAAGGGGAATTCCTAAATCTTTGACATCATTTTCTTGACAAAGAGCCTAAAGAAAGATAAAACCACACATACTACTACTATTTTAATATATTAAATTTGCTTTTTCATATGTGTGTTACCAGTGATTCCAAGTCCAGGTTTTCTGCCTGTAATGTAGGCAGGTATTGCTGCAGGCCAAGTCTGGTGAGAGCCTGCTCGAGTGTGTCATGTTTTGGATGACAGGGGTCATCAGACAGAACCTTTAGCACAGAGAGGGTTCGTTTTAAAATTACCTCTTAAATCAATTGATTGACAAAGCAATCACAGTAAATGCAACTGTACCTCGTCTCTGGGAGATTCTGAACCACTTCTCTGGTTGGTTAACATGTCAAACAGTATCAGTGAACCTGACAAAAGAGAAGTGTTTTAATGTTCCACGGGACTATTTGATAGTAATGAGATAATATGTTGATGAGTCTCTAACCAAGGCTATGGCCAACAACAGAATTGTCCCCCTTGAACTCTGGATGTCTCTGTTTAAAGAGCGTGTGTAGCCTGTTGATCTCTGAAGCTACTGTGTCCACTATGGTCTGACAGTAGGTGGGACTATTATAGAAAAACAGGTCCAACAAGGTGTCATTTGTGAAATGTCTCAGTCTGCTGATGCTTGGCAGAGTGATCCTATTAATATCCCTGCAAAGTAAAGAATTGAAGAAAATTTCCGTTTGTTGAGAATTAAAAAAAAAAAAAGAAAAAAAAAAAGAGAGGAACTTTGTGTACTCTGTCTCTCTATATACTTACTCATCCACACCAGTAGCATCCCCATGTAAAGCACTGTGCCAGTTCACAGGAAGGAACTCCACTCTGCCCACCTTGCCCTCCAACTGAGCATGCTTATAATGAGAGGCCAGGAGGGACAGTGAAGCACTACGGAAGTCATTCACTAAAGGGAGAACAAAAAAACAGAAAAGATAAATATATTTCTCTACACTATAGGCATATGTACATAAATATACCTACCACACTGTATTATAGATCTGAAGCGCAAGTCACATGCTGGACCTATGCCATGAACCATAAATACAAGGTGGTCCACCTTTTCTGGTTCACCTGCAAACAAATAAGATTATGAAATCTCAAAAGTGTGTATAGTTATGTAAATAGACAAAAAATGTTTAGAATGCATGAAACTGTCAAAAATATTTTTTGCATTGGTTGTTAGCAATGACATAACTGTACTGCATCATTCTGGAAGTTGTTAATAATCAATGGGCTGCTTTATTCATCAACTGTTTGTATTCATGAAAGCATTCTTATTTTATTTTTTCCTGCACTTTTTCCTGCACTTGTATGCATGTTTGTTACCAGTATAAGTAAATATCAAATATAAAATAACAGTCCTAAACAAATGCCTATTAGCATACTACTATATGGAAACAGGAACCGGAAGTCAGCTCCATTGCCCATCGATGATGTTATCAGCGGTTGACTCTGCAGTTCTTTGCTAACTAGATCAGCATAGACACCATCTTTGTGTTTTGTTTTTTCTTGAATTCAGTCGTGTTTCTCACTTTCTTTTTCAAATGCTGACATTTGCTAAGTTATTTGGATCCATTTTGGGTTATTTTGCAGCTGTGATCAAAAGAAAAGCAGAGACTTGAGGTGAGCAACACTTACATATATTTATGAACATTTAAATTGGTTTCTGCATAAATAATTGTTTTGTTTTGTATTAACATAATTGGCTTTCTGGAAGGGATTAATTGGACTGACATTATTTCTTATGAGAAATATTAATTTGGTTAGCGTACGTTATGGTTAGTCGGACCTTCTGGAACAGCTTAATGACACCAACCAAGGTTCCACTGTACATTAAATTACGGTGGAGCTCTGGCCAGAGACCTGCACTCTTGCAATCTTTGTAAAGAACAACTTTTTGATACAGCTCTTACATACCATCTGGTATTTCCACAGCGATGTTTTCAACTCCTCGCTTGACTGTTCTAGGACGGGTCTGCTCTGATGGAGAAGAGACCCAATCTTCCTGCGTGCCTATTGGCTGATAATGCATTATCAGCTGAGAGGATGAGAAGAAATAGAAAAACATTAAACAAACTGAAGAATGTAATGTAGACTTTTGCATACATCCATTTATGGGAATATTTTAGGGGAAGGACATACCTTGGGATTGTGTAAAATGACAGTCTCTCCTGTGGGAAAATCCAGCTTCCTTTTCCACTCATCTAAGGTAACAGCGATCATATAGGCATCCTGATAAATTGGAAAGGGAATGGCCAACAAGTAAGCAAATTTAGGAATAAGAGAAATTTGAAGGTGCTGCTATGGTGTCGGTCTACCTCCAGACTGTTGCTGAAATCTTCAGGATATGGCATGAACCTGGTGTCTTTATCTCCCTTGTAGAACCAAGTGCAGCGGCGGACTTCAGTCGTAGCTTGTTCCCAGTATATAGCATAGCGCTTCCTCTCCTTGACATGTACATCATAGCGTTCCCCGTCAACGGCCACTACCACCTCACATTCATCGTCTCCTGGCACGCAGGTAACGCAAACACACATTAGCATATGTACACATGCTTTAAGATCCGATCTCCATAAGACATTTAACGACATACTCGTCATACACAGTGTGTCATTGTTGACACAATGCAGCACCAGAAGTCACATTAATGGTAAGAAGTGTTTTATTTATTATTGGTTAGCTTCTGTATAACAATGTCATTTTAAAAAATTAATTCAGAGACTTATTATATTCTTATATATATATTCTTAATTGTTGATCTTGCTTTTGCATGTTGAAATACCTTGTGTACAAATTGTACTCTAAATAAACTTGTCTTGCTTTGCATTACCATAAAAATGCACGCATTTAGTAGTCAGTGTTAAAAAAAATTACATGGCTTTCATAGAAGTTCATTTTAAAATATGTGCCTTTTATGGCCCTTTTAGCTAAAAAGGTTCCTGACCCCTGGTCTATCCAGAGTTTGTGCATGCTTACCTGTGTTGTATGCATTCTCTAATTTGTCTGAGTCTTCTCTGCTAAAAGGGAACCAGAGGGTGTTGTCATCGGCCCGTTTGCAGAAGAACCAGTGAGGCTGCACCTTTTGGTAGGGAGGAGGGACAGGCTCCATGTCAAGCATCTCAAAGGGTGAAGTCGAACCAGGAGAGGCTTCATCCAAAGCAGGCGACACCTGGAGGAAAAATGTCAGAAGAGTCAAAAGGTTAAATGAAATCAAATCGTAAAATAAACATGCTGTATTGCCTCATGAGTTACTCTTCACCTACTGTATAATTGTGGTAATTACATAAGTCTGACCTCTGAGTCTGTTTTGTTCCATTAACTCCTATTCAATGGAACCTGAAACCATGTGCCAAAGTAAAGGACAGTAGAAAGGAAGGGATTGGGCCGCTACTCCACTCGGCAATGCACACAAAGCTCTGTTCTATTCTGCTCTCCTCTAATCCTGCTTCCCCTGCTTTGTACGAGTCACACAACTACAGCTTGTAAACAGCCTTGTTTCCTTGAATCTTAAAAATTTGGGCGCCTTTCACTGCTTGGCACAGAAGCTACATCAGACAATCGCAAAGTCAGAAAACAAGTCAGGAAACTGTTGACATTTAAAGAAGGATGAGTATTAATTTGGGGTGTGGCTTTATTAAAAAACATTAAAAAGGTACAGTAGCTGAACATTGTAGTAGACACAGTAGTGTGGAAAATGAGCCTGTCTCTAAATGTTAACTGTGTGTGAAACCATAAAGAGGAACAGTATGTGACTTGCACGTATAGCCTAGCTATTTCTTTGCCAAGACACTGGGGCAGTGTCTTCATTTTCCACACTGTCGCTCAGTGGGTAAAGAATGTTGCAGCTATTTTTGTCCATTAGAACAGGAGCACAAACCAACTCTCACACTAAATAAGAATTACTGAACACCAAGATTTATGGAGACTTGAGTGGTGTGAATTGTGACAATGCTGAGTCAATAGACTATTTTAGAGCTCCCTGGCATTGCCTTCAAGTTGTGCAAAGTGTCAGGAGTTGTTGCAAAGAGGCACATTGTTACTTTATCAAATGTTCATGACTTGGTTAAACTTTTGTGGATGATCTAGAGTTCAACATTATTTCAAATAACAAACCAGAAATTTACTGAAATCTGGTCCATAGACCTATAGAATTTATTTCTAACCTCTCTATAGACAGGTGATTTGAAACACAGGATTCTCTGGCTAAAGTCAATTTAAACACTTCTCAATGCACTGATTTTAGCCTCTTTTATGATATACTTAACTGGATTAGCCTATTAATTTATTCACTTAAAAAATTGACAAGTTTGCCATGGATATGTGGTTTACTGTGTTTTTCATTTAAAGACTGGGAGGTCCCAAAGCCACAGCAAAGTTTAATTAGTGCAAAGTTTTATGTTATGAAAATGTTTTGCAGGCTACAATGTGTATGTGTCCATGTGTGTGCATCATGCTGATTTTTTATTTTTATGTCTGCAATTATTTGGTTTATTAATCTTTTGTAGGACACGCTTTAAAATACTGTACAATCAAACCTTAATTTTCTAATGCCCCCGTTTTCATATGATTCGTTTTTTCCACAAAAATGCTCGCCAAAATTATGCCTCGGTTCTCGTACACTCTCTCGGTTATTGCACAATACGGCATGTAACAACGTAACTTCTCACCTTATCGCTCATTTCGGCCACTGGTACCCGCGATCTTGTCCTTTTGGTCACTACTCAAAGCTCATGACCATAGGCGATGGTAGGAACGTAGATCGACTGGTAAATTGAGAGCTTTACCTTTCGGCTCAGCTCCTCTTCACCACAACGGACCGATGCAGCGTCTGCATCACTGCAGATGCCACACCAATCCGCCTGTCGATCTCATGTTCCATCCTTACCTCACTCGTGAACAAGACTCTGAGGTACTTAAACTCCTCCACTTGGGGCAGGACCTCATCCCCGACCCGCAGATGGCTCTCCACCCTTTTCTGGGCGAGAACCATGGACTCGCACTTGGAGATGCTGATTCTCATCCCAACCAGTTCACACTCAGCTGCGAACCAATCCAGTGAGCGTTTAAGATCACATCATCTGCAAAAAGCAGAGACCCAATCCTGCAGCCACCAAACCGGGTCCTCTCAACACCCTAGCTGTGCTTGGAAATTCTGTCCATAAAAGTAATGAACGGAATTGGTGACAAAGGGCAGCCCTGGTGGAGTCCAACCCTCACTGGGAACAAGTCTGCCTCCCACTTGCCGGCAATGTGGACCAAGCTCTGACACCGGTCATAGTCAGTGAACCACCTGAATTAGGTGGTCCGGTACCCCATACTCCTGGAGTACTCCCCACAGGATTCCTCAAGGAACACGATAAAATGCCTCCTCTAAGTCCACAAAACACATGTGGACTTGTTGGGCAAACTCCAATCTACCCCCCAAGAACCCTGCCGAGATGGTAGAGATGGTCCACAGTTCTACGTCCAGGACGAAAACCCCACTGCTCCTCCTGAATTCAAGATTCAGATATCCGGCAGATCCTCCTGTCCAGGACCCCTGAATAGACCTTATCATTTATAATGATCTCGTATTGTTTTCTGCATGTAAAACTACATTCTCTATAAAATGTAGGGGTGTTACAAGATCTTGTGAGCTTAAAATGTGATTAAAATAAGATTTCTTGTTCAGAAAAAAAAATGTCTCATGGGCACTAGGCATTCACTCGGTGCATTGGTTTCAGCATCTTGACACGTTTGTTTCATAGAACAATAGCATGAACAGAGTTCAGACAGTCTCTTTTTCTCTGTGGGTGGAAGCGTCTCGTAGACCCAAAGCGTCTCGTAGACCCAATCTCGTGTATCGTCTCATCTTGTGAACTGATGTCTTGTGTCATCCTTAATAAAACGTATTTTTTGTTAATATGTTTGGGTGACTGGAACAGATCCACTGGAATTACATTATTTCCTCTGAGAAAACAAAAACTGAGATACCACCACTTGGACCTTCAACCTCATCCACCCATTAATTCTTTACTGCATATCCTGTTCAGCATCATGGAAGAGCTGGAGAACTAAAAGATCTGAGTCAATCTTTATAAAAAGTTCACATGAGGTGGATAGCTATGAAGTTGTACTGATACAAAATCGAAAGTGCAAGCGTTTGCGTTCTAGTTAGTGCCGTTTTTGTTGCTGTTCCGAGGTCAAACATGGTTTTGTGTCATTTAAAGGTGATGAATAAATCAAAAGCAATCCCAAGCAGCGCCAAATATTTGGTCACATGACTTAAAAACTTGCTGGGTTGCTTAAAGCCAATACATTCAATAAATTGGTTGAGATAGCCCGAAATGGACTTAATAATGTTGAATTAAAAAAAAGATATTCAGCTGCATGCACATCATACCAGAGTTGAAAACTTGACCCAAACTGCTCCAACTCTTTTCTACAATGTTTGACCACACCTGAAACTCATAGAGCAGTCTTGTTAAAGAATCAAAAAGACCCAAATGCACTCACCTGGTCCACACATGCGTTCTCTGCTGTCACATTTTGCCCAGAGTTGTTCAACAGGTCCTGGGCTTTGGCAGGTGGGGCAGCTGGAGACTGACCCCGCTGTTCACCAGAACTAAAGGACATTAGATCAACCTACAGCTGTGACCTGAGAGGACTGGGGGCAACACAAACACAGTACTTAACCTTGAGTGACTGGTACTTAAAATGTTTCTTTAGTTCGAGACGAGCTCCGCATCATCATGATGAGATAAACGACATAAACAATGAAACGTTAGCCTACACTGCCACTATGACTAAACACAGCTGTAATTGTACCACACCATGGAAACCGCTTGCTAACGGCATTTAAATGTATTTTAATACCTATGCGTGCTATGTTCATCATGGCATTGAGACAGGATGTTTGTTTTATGCTAGCTTGGTTTTCAAAAGCAGCGCAGAGCACGAGTAACACAGGCTTTTATATCCTGTTGGTGTTTTAAATGTTTTAAATAAAAACAACTAAACATAAACTCACCGTCGAACTTCAAAACACTCAGCTGTAGAGGCGTCGTATTTGTTATTTGTTTTTAGCTAGCTAGGTTAGCCATTAGCCAAGGACAGCATTCTGTCAAACACTGCTACTTTAAGGTTATCGGAAATGTAAGTGTTACACATGACGCGCTCGTGAATAATCACAGAAATAACAAGGAATATCTGCTAAATGCCCAAAAATGAACAGATTAGCTATTAACTTTATTTTTGGTGTGATTTTATATTACAATGTTGACGGTTCCCTACAAATCCCAAGTTTAAAATACAGAAAAGAACACGTGATTTTGCTGTTTACGAGAAGTACGTAAAAGCACCAGGCCGCCGCCCCCAAACATAATGATAACTTCGAGTCTGTGAAAGTTTTTGAAAACAACAGTTTATTTCTCCATTTAACAGTTGCGGTGCTCATTCTTCATTTAAGTCAATGCACATGTTTTAACTTTAAATGTAAAACGTTTTGGGGGCATTGGATAATTTATTTCACGCTTTACATGCGTGATATTCGTGTCTTTGGAAACACCCAGGTTCATTTCATTAGTAGAGTAACAACTTAGAACATAATTTAGATGTTTGTTTAGGACAAAAATGTCGTAGTGTAAATGTGTAAACGAATAGCCCAATTATTATTGTGAGTGACAAGTCACAAGAAATAGACACACCCATTTGAAGAAAAAACATTTCTTGTAGTAATTTCAGTTAAACATTACTCTACTCGGTCAAGGATGTCACCGTTTAAGTATTTACTGTATTCTCCGCTTCGGTTCAAACAAACATGATTCATGTGCTGACTGAGGTCTAACCGCTACCAGTCAAATTGTGTGCTGCATTCCCACCTCTCCTCCAGGGTTTAGGGAGTGAATCATGCTGGGGAAAGGAAGGGTGAGCATAGATAGTATGCATAGACACACCCAACAAAGTGTGGGAGACACGCAGAGAAGACTGACTGTGACTGTGTGGAGCAACAAAAGGGTGGGGCCTCTGCTGGGCTCACAAGCAGTCCAGCTGCACATTTACTCGGATACCCTATTGCTGCATTCCAGCTTGCCAGAAGACCGCAGCAGTTTCTAGCAAAGTGGAGCCAAAACACTACAAGACTGCAAAAGAAATCAACTGCAGACATGAAGGACAAAGTGAGGAAAGGAGCAGGAGGAAGAAATCAAGCCAAGACGAATGGTAACTTCCAAACACTCTTGTAGCCTATCTTTTGATTCCTTTTCCTTCCTTTTTATTTGCTGCCTCCCTAGCTGGAGAGTGAGAGGGAGGTGGGACATTCAACATGCTTCTGCTGCTATGAACATAAAGCTTTTTGGCATTCTTTGTGCAAACGTTCACACATACACAACCTGATATCCTGGAATAAAAAGGGAATGTTCATTCACGTATAACTCTCTTACCTTTGCCACTCCCCTTACACAGGACAGAGTGGTTACGGTTGAATGTGTGCTGGCCTGTCTGCAGGTGAGAGTGCCCAACGGCATTCCTATTCTCCTTAATTTACAAGCAGAGTGTTCAAAAACTTGTGACATCGCCAGAGCTCATTAGAAAGTCACGGAAAGTGACCTTTTAGGCCTTAAACATGGAGTTTTGATTCAACTCCCAACACATTAACACTAAAATAAAGTTGTCAACCAGCAGAGGCTGGTGGCCGAGTGCCAACAAGAAGGAGGAAACTTCCTGCAGCCAATTGCAAACACAGAAACAGTTTTTGGGTGCTTTCCAGTGGTGGACTCTCACACTGACAGCAAGTTTCTATTGTAGAACGGTGACATTCCTAATAGATGGGTGTGCGGTGTACTTGGAAAAGATGTAGTAAAATGCATGCACGCTTCACTGCAGTGTTAAAGCCTTGTTAGTTTATGTGCTTTCGCACTCTGCAGTCTCCACATGCCACTGCTGGGTGTGGTTGTCCCTTCACCCTTAGATGACATGCAAGCCGATAGGCAAATTCAACAGGTTTAGTCACAATGTAGGTTGTGCATGCTAGGTCCTGCTCTCCCCCTGTTTGGGGATTGAGGGTGGGGTTAATGTGTGTGTGTGTGTGTGTGTGTGTGTGTGTGTGTATGTGTAAGGACACACCCTTTTTTTTTGCCTCACTTTCACCTTCCATTGTGCTTGCTCTAGAAATATGATGAACCACAATTTGTAGTCATTTATTTGGTCATTGACGTGCGTGCAATAGTTTAAACAAGAGATGGGCATAATAATGAGTGAATCAAGTAATTGATTGTTGCTTTTGTGATTATGTTGTGTGTGTGTGTGGAATTGATTGTTGATTAATGACACCGTGATTAATGACATTTCACAGGCAAAATGAAGTGCACTACATGGCTGTTAACAACAGAGGCACTGTTGATTCAGTGACAACCCGTATGCTGCCTAAAGAAGTATAGTAGATCCCCGCTTTCGAGGGGGTTAGGATTTGGGACCACTAGCGAATGGCAAAAATCTGCGAGTAATTGAACCCCATAAAAATATCTATTTTTCACACATGCTTTGCTTCCCGGCCCCTCCAAACCTTCCCGCTAGCTTGACGTTGATGTTCTTCTCCAATTTCGAGTTAACATTTGCAATAAGATTGACTGTTATAATTGCTGAATTAGTTTCAGTTCCAGAAACCTCCCTCGTCTCTCTTCAGTGTGCCTCAGGGGCTTATTAAACACATTTTAAATTGTAAAATGCATAAGTACTCACCACTAATGAATGATAATAATGTAAGATGATCGATACAACAGATGGAACCGGAGTCACGGTGTAGAAGTTATTTATAGGTTTCACTTTTGCGTCTCACAGCACCTAGGGTGCATTCAAGGACTGCTGAACAAAGTCTGAAATCTCATGGCGTAAAGAGAAAACATCAGTGAAGCATAAAGACTTAAACCAACTGTATAAAAACTTTGTCTTTTTTTTTTACAGTGGTACATGTATGCTGTACAGTTGACCTGTATTACCACATATTTATAAATTATTACTAACTTAAATGAATGACATGTGCTTTCTGCAAAACAAAAACAAAAAACAAATACGTAATAAAAAAACAAATATTTACCAAAATCTGCAAATTTGTGGGGCGGTGAATGTGAGGGGATCCACTGTACAACATGACAACAGCTATGGGATGATTACCTATATTCATGCAGTGCTCTGTGGTGGCAATGAATTGATCGTTAATGGATCAACCTGTATTCAAAGTGTTGTCGTGAGCCAATAATGTAGTATCTAGTATTTACTGTAGTAGGATAAAAAATAGATTTGGCTTTCTACTTTCTCCCTTTAAACAGATGCTATCAGTGTGACTGCTGGGAAAGATTCTGCTGCTATCAAGCAAGGAGATGACACATCATTCCCTGTCAAGATCCAGGGAGCAGGAGTGGAGCCATTTGAGTTTCAGGTACAAACAAAACTGGCTGCCTTTTGTTGTTAAAACCAGGAACAGTAGCCTTTCAGTGAATTTTCTCAGACTCAATCGTTCATATTTCTTTATAGAGTTTGTAATTATCGATAACCATGCATTGTCACTTAAACAGTTGGTTTACTCACTCTGTTGGAACTGATTAAATTAGTATTTTTTATTGATATTGCTGTTGTGTGTATGTTTGTTTGTAAGGTGCACATATAGATACATAAAGTGTGTGGATATTCCTTGCTTGATCTGAAGGTCTGTGGATGTTGGCTGGTTCAAGATGCTGTAACAACTTTGCTTTCGAGAGATGAGGTGTCCCCACGCTCCAACCTGTCGTTGGCCTTTGCTGGTGCAACTCTGGACCCCCTTGCAGAATTGCAAACCCTCAAGGGGTTCAAACCTGGAACCGTCCTCCGTCTGGTTGAGGGTATAGGAGTTTGTTTCCCTGTCTCAATACTCTACAATCTTACTTCAAAAGTATTTTCAAGTGACATTTAATATTTAAATTTAGAAGTGTCATTTTGCTATCAATAAGTGACTCTATTGGCTTGAAATTAACAAAAGGAGTTGTCAATTCCAGATTCAACGTCTTAGTTTTATTTTACAGTGTGACTGATTGCGGCCGTCCCTAAAAAGGAGACATTTGACTGCTTGTGTGCGACACTTTAAACACAAGTATTTACACTTGTATCCTCTGCTACATTAAAATAGTTATACAACAGTTGGTATGCAGAAATGTAGCGGTAAACATCATTATATTAATGTTATCAAGTGTGTGTGTGTGCTAGCAAAGGTGTGTGTATTTAGCATGTGTATGTGTATTTATCACAGCCCTTGATGGAAAAAGTTTGGAGACCACTGGTCTGGAGGATATTAGGAATAGGGTCCCTCTAATGTCATAAATGCTAAAGTATAGTAAATAGGGCTAATTATAGCACACCTTGGAAATTGGTTGTGTCTTTTCTACTACTCAGGTACAGATGTTTTCCCAAACTGTAAAAGTCAAGTGTCAAGGGTGTACAAGGAGTTCCGTTGTACCCCAAGCAAGCATGGCTGTACGTCATGCATAGTCCAGGGGATACTGCTGCTGCATCTGCTGTAGATATTTTAAATTGTGTGTGTTGTGTAACAGTAGTACTTGAGGTCTGAACATTGGCCAAAATTGGTTCATTAAGGTTAACGTGACAATAACAGTGCAATGTCTTTCCAGAGCCGTACACTGTCCGCTCAGCCAGGCACCATTTGGCTCAGGTCTTAGAGTTGTTGAGGACATCTGGACCCCAGGATGCATTGAGGGAAGGACGATCGCCAAGTTTACTTGAGACACTTACACATGCACAAACACCAGGTGGGCACCCATACTGTACTGTTTGTACAGAAGGTCAATGCAGTGACATCCATTTAGAATGGTACTGCTGAAACTTGCTTCTTCAGACTATAGCTTATCAAATGGAAAAAGCCTGAAACGATCTGCAAGCAACCCAAAACCAGAAGCAGCCACCCATGACGGAGCTCCTCCGGAATACCTCCTGCCTGGTTCCTCAGACAGACCGCTAATGGCTCTACTACCACATAGCTCCCAACCAGAGGTAAAGTTTACCATCATTCAACTACTTACAGTAAACACTGTCATTAGCTCATTTTGGAATTTTGTGTCACACAGGTCCCAAGCTACGTGAAGGACCTGTCACTTAGCTGTTGGGACCCTCCTCCAGGACACAGGAAGCTGCAAGGAGACTTCCTGTACATCACTGTGGTGACTTTGGAGGGACAACGGCGTGACATCACATCTTCTCCAAAAGGTTTCTTTGTCAACAGGTTAAGACATACAATTATTTTCAATTTATGGTATATACATCTTGCATCATGAAATGTTCCTGACCTTATGACTTGGCTTATTCATCTCAGATCTACACAGGAAGTGTTTGACCCTCGTCCTGCCCAATCATCCCCAGTGTGCCACTGCTTCACTGACCTGCTCAGCCATATTAGTCCTGCCTTCCAACAAGCTTTTACTAAAAATAGGTAAAACTTGAATACCACCCAATGAAAAAGAAAATCTGGAGAGACATATTTGTGTTTGCTTGACCAGCAGTTTCTGCAATCATCTCTATGTGTTCTGACAAGAAAAAGGCAGTCGATGCCAATGAATGACCTTTATTATAAATCCATACACAAAATGATATCTGTCCTGCTAACAGCAAGTTAACGCCTTGTGCAACAGAAAATATTGTTAAAACGTACCATAAACAATAAACTCAATTACATAAAACCTAACGTGTGGTGCACAGATAATGATGGGTCGTACCATTTTTGATTCACTGGTGGGGAACTAACAGACAATTCCTGGTTTCATGAATAATGACGCAGTACATTAGGTCTAGGCAGACAGGACTTAAGTGCCAACGTCCACAAAGTTTACGCAAATTGATCATATTTACACAGTTCTGCCACCAAACCAATAAATATTAATGCAATTCCTTTCAGGCTTTTGTGCTCGGTGGCGGTAACTATTACTTGTGCAAATGCAATGGTACACTTTTAAGTTGAAATTTTAATGGTTCAAAATTACCTTGTTATAAAAAGTACCATTGGTTTGTGATTTCTTTAGGCATCACATACCCCAAGTCGAGATGATACCTACCCCTTACCACACCCTATGCTGGCTTGGCCCCCCTTGTGCAACCCGCACTCACAAAAAAACCTTCAGCAGGCTGGCAGTAGATGAGCAACCAGCAAACCAGGTTATTTATAACACCACATGATGACGGATTTCTTAACAATATACTCTTTATAATGAATCCTGTCCTGTATGTGTCACTTGCATAGGCTCCAGACTGGAATGAGGAACTGCAAGCAGCCAGAGATCTTCCACAAACGAACCAAGAGGAGAGGCTCCAAAGGGAGAGAGCTCTCCTACAGGTAACCAAAAAGCATAAAAATGGCTGCAATTATTTTTTAGTGTCATAAGAAATATTAAGATTTACACATCAGCACTCCTTTTCACAGGTAAACAGTGCATTTGTGAGGACAGTGTCCCAGGGGGCGGAGACTGTGGTTGAAGGCTTTGCGGAGCCGGTCAATGGAAACCCTGAGGACCCAGCTTTCCTGTTTGGTGGTCTGTTCATGAGCCAGGGGGCAGCGAGTGCTGTGTTTGGTGGGGAGAGGGGCCGCAGGTAAGGACACAACACAAGAATAATGGTTGCTGAATAAAAGCCAGTAATTGTGGTTATTGTACCATTTAAACTTGCTTTGTTACTGCTTTGTTTGTGATTTAAATAATGTCTACTTGCAGGGCTGCTCAGAGATTGGAGCTTAAAGGGGTTCAGGCCTACAGTGACCTACAGGGACTACAGGGGTTACATACTCTACCTACAGCCATTGTTGACTACAGAGGAGTGCGCCTGTCAGCCCAGGGTTTGGCTCCTGGTTTGGAAGGCACTGAGCAGGAGGAAGGAACCACGCCTGTCTCACGGTACAACTCATTAATATGTCTATTTATTCAACTAGCATCAATTCAGCTTTCATTTATTCAGCTAAGGAAGTTGTTCTCAGTTTTTGTGCAACTTCCTTTAAATTTGCAACCCTGTGGACTCAGAATGTAAGACTCTGTAGGTCTCTTCCACTAGCCTTTTTGACTCTTTCGGGCCACTATACTTCTTGCTTGTGTTCTGCAATGCCGAGTTGGCCTGTTTTAAAAAGTCACATCATGTGTCCTACTGCTCATAACTGTGTCATTTTACATACACACAAAATGTAAATGGCACTTAAACAGATCTGGCAGTGAAGAAGCAGGATAAAGGGAGAGCTATAACTCTACAACTCTACAAAGTTTTTAAAATCTAAACTGACTACTTAAAAAAAAAGTGCACTTGGGGTAATCGAGTCTTGGGGAGGCTGGGTATTCCACAAAAAGGTACAACTGATCCACTCATATCAAACTTTATTAATACCAGTTCAGAACATGAATTGTTCTTCAGAACATAGGCTTCTCTTGCCTACTTCTTGCTGCCAGAAATCTGGCAGCGCTGCCCCTTACGCACCATTGCTGGGAGTGCTTGTCTCGTCCCAGCATGCCTTGCAGCACCTGTTTTGGAAAAAGTTGCTGAAGTTATCTGATTCAAATTAACTTAGATGTTTGTTATTCCCCAAAGTAGTAGTAGTTTCCCTTTGTTTGTTTACTTACCTGTTACATGTTGTGCTGTCATTTTTGTGTTCACACCGTGATTGTAGTCAGTGTACTCACCTGTTCATTAAACTGTGTGACAAGCTATTGCTTGGCCAATTAAAAAGCATCTTCCTTTTAGCAAGCTAAATGTAATCAAAGTTGTTGTAGTTATGTAGGATCTTACGACTGATCCTACTGTAAATTCACTCATTGGTTTAACAGGTGACAGATGTCTCTTGTTCTAGTTTACACAATCAAGAAAATCATATGTCATGGTTTTGTCTTGAATAGGGGTTTGCTCTATGGAGTGAATGCAGGATGCCAGGAGTCCCCCCATCGCAGACGAATGCTCGAGCTCTTGGCTCACTCCGCCAAAGCTCTTTCCCTGCAGAAACATGTCGTCATGGCACCCAATGGCCATCAAGTACCACTGTTCACTTCAGTGGATGCACAGGGACTGCTGGGGGCTGATGGGAGGTTATATATACTGGATGTGTTCAGGACTTTCCCAGCTGATGCTAACTACTGTGCAGATGTGAACAGTGACATAATAAGCGAAGAAGAAGAGCTGAAAGAAAGCTGCAAAAGAGCTGAAGAAAAGAGTTGTAGTGTAAAAGAAGGCTGGCCACTGAACTATCAGAAAGACTGTGGGCTCCCAAGGAGTTTTCCTCACAGTCTATGTAGACTGAGGCCAGAGTTGATACAGGCATTTATCCAGCACAAGTGAGTCAAATTTGTTCCCAAAATATAGTTCAAGACTTTGTTTTTTGTCTTATTTTATTTAAGATGTGTCTTTCATTTTAGACACACTCAGTTCACACAGCTTGTCAAGGAGAAGTTGGATGAGAATGGAGGCTTTGAAGAATGTGCAACAGCTTGTAAGAAGTGATTAAATGTCAATATCGGCATACTGTGGAGAGTTTACATTATTTACACACAAATGTCTATTTGCAGGTGACTCTCGGGCCACTGAAGCTGTACGGGCTGCTTGTAAAGAGGTGGGCTCCCTTAGCGACGTCATCTTTGAGATGCGATTGTGCCCCAATCTGTTCTCGCCAGGTACCAAGAGAAACTACAGTATGGGTTAAATGCACTCAATTTGCATAAGAACAAAACAGGCTTGTCATTCTGTGTTTACAGGAGTGTCTTTCCCAAGTAGTGAGAGTGCATCAATAAAGTTGCATGAAAGGTTACTGCGTGAAGCTGCGGCTTTCATCGTCAGCCACCAGATACCAGCCTTTGTACGTGTATCCATTGTTGGTATTATTATACTGTATAAACCTCTATTGTTTCATTTGTACATCTGGTTTTACTAATAGCATTATATGTGTTTGCAGGTGGGTTATTGCCTTCAAAGCAATGATACCCCCATGGACGGAGCTTCTCTAAAAGAGGCACTACACCAGAGAGGCATCAACCTGCGTTATCTGGGTCATGTGATCAAAGCCATAAAACAGTCGAAGCACAAAGAGCGCATGAGGCATTTATTGGTGTGTCAGCAAACCAAATAGACCATTAAGTTCAACTAGTCTTCATGATGTACCTCCCTTCCAACACATATTTTGTAACATTGTTTATTATATCTTCACCAGAGATTGGCCATAGGTGAAATTTTAATGCGCTCGACAAGGAGAGTCTTCAACAGTTTCTTCCAGGTACTTTTAATTGCTGTCTTAGGCATGTACGCCTTCTTGTTGCATCATTAAATTGCGTGTGTGGTTTGGATTGTTGCAGGGAGTGGACATGCCTTGTCTTGCAACAGCTGTCAGTCACTTCTTGTGCTGCCTACTGGTCCCTCACTTTGCAGCCACCCCGCTAGGGGAGGACACTAAAAAGAAGTCAAGGCGGCGTGGCCGAGGACCTGGGGCCTCTGAGAGCACGACCTGGAGCACGCTTACGGCAGTCGAGCTGTGGAACCTGGTCTGCCAGGATGTTGAGAAAACATACAGCATTTCTGACAGCCTTGGGTAAGGCCGAGGCTTTTTGTTTGCCCGAATTTTAAGTTTGTTTGGAGTGCAATCGCTTTTACAACTGCCATTTGTCTTTTGGACAGTTCTGGTCTGAACCAAGTGGTTGAACACTACAGGCTTCAGAAAATCTCCCTGCTCAGAGAGTTCTGTTTGAAAACCGGAGTACAGGTATTAAACAATTGAAATATAAAGTTATAATCTTCTTCCACTTTGTCACTAGTCAATTGTAGTAACACTATAATTACAATTCCTGTATAAATTGCCATCTGATACTGTTATTGATTCTATGAGATTATTGTCACATCATTTTCTTGACCATTGGAGAATGAATCTACAAAGTATTGTAATAATGGATTGATTTGATATAGTGCCTTTTTAGAAGGTACCCAAAGCGCTTCACAGTGAAGTGACACACACCGGTGCTGGTACCCTACACCTGTATCCACAGCTGCCCTGGGGTAGACTGATTTGAAACCACCACCACCAAACATTCATTCACATTCATACACCAGTGTGGGCAGCACTGGAGGCGAGGTGGGTGAAGTGTCTTGCCCAAGGACACAACAACAGTGATGGGGTGGAGGGAGCGAGGATTAAACGGACAACCTTCCAGTTTCTGGACGACATGGTCTACCTCCTGAGCACCTACCACCCGAAAATAATTGTGAAAATAATCTATTGTGGAAATAATTTACTGACAAACCAGTAGCAAGATGACAAACAAGTAACCAACAAATGGCGACGAATACATAACTTTTATTAACCTGAAGTGTCACGATTGTGATGTCTGTGTTCATTCTTTGTCCACACCAGCTGAGACTGAGGGACTACACCCTTGAAAGCCAAAGCAAAGCTCCCATTGGACCTGACGACATCATCAACATCTTCCCTGTCGTCAAACACGTTCACATGCCCACTTCTGACGCTTCCAAAGCATTCCGTGCTGCACAGAACTCCCTCCAGAAAGGTGGGACAGCCAGCCCATCTGAGACTGAAGTGCTGCAACGTGTATGTTTAAAATGTCATGTTTTTTCCCATTGCAGGTCTGTTGGATCATGGCTATGAACAACTGAAAGATGCTGCATATCTGTTTGGTAGAGTGTGCGATGATCTCCATCATGAGGCATGTTATTGCCACAGCCTGTTGGCCAAGTTAGCTTTTCTGCAGGGGAAAGCTGCTGAGGTAGGTTATAAATTCTCCTACTATGACTACTACGTTTCACTGTGAATCTTTGCAGAGCAAGGTTGTGGTTTAACTTTTTTTTTTATAGCGGATCGGTGTTATAACGTCACCTGTACTTAGAAGTAAAAGCATTTTAAAAGTCTTTTGGAACTCTCTTTGTCCTATAGGCACGCAGTCTCCAATTGAGAGCAGTGGTCATAAGTGAGAGGGTGCTAGGATTTGACCACTCCCATACTCTTCACCAATATGTGAGTACAAAAAATGCTAAACTTTACGATTATGTATGAGCAAATGGAATAGGTTTAACTCCCATTGTCACTGTGAAGATGTATGAATGAATTATCTCTGGATTTACTATATTTCTTTAGAGAAATTGCACATGGTCATAATGTGATTTTTTTTCTTAGGCGCTCTTAGCTGTATATGTTTACGCTGGAGGGGAGACTATCCTGGCACAGAAATGTCTGCTCAGAGCGCGCCTGCTCTTACTTACCATCCATGGAGAGGACCACCCATACACTGCCACGCTAGATGTAGGATATCAAAACATATTATAATTGATATCACTATATTAATATCACCTTTGCAAATTCATTATTCATTAATCATGGTATTATTTTCCTTGCAGAGTTGTCTTGGATTGGTGTTAACAGGGGACCAAGCAGGGCAGTACCTAAAAAATGCCCTCAGACTCAACACATCCTTTTTTGGCCCAACAAATCTGCACACTGCTCTCACGTATGACGCTTGTTTGTAGCATCCTCTGCTTCATTGTTTGGCCACAGCATCACCAACACCGTTTCTTTTTCCTCTTTCCTGTGCAGTCAGCACCTGATGTCCCAGTGGCTGTGCAGCAAAGGAGACTACCGAGGGGCTATGAGTCACGAGAAAGAGGCCCTTACTGCTTTTACCTCCCTGGTCCGCATCATTTTCTTAGCAAGTATGACTGAAATACAATGGATTTGTTGTGCATTTAATTAATAGTTATTTTTCCTTCACACAGTTTGATGAGGATCACCCTCAGACACGATGCAGCAAAGAGTTTTTGTGCACAATAACCAAGCAGGCAGTGCGGGTAGAACGTTCTCTCAGGCAAGCTGGAGCGGATGCTGCAGAGCAAATAGTGGAGGTAAAATGCACTCTTTTAAATTCAAGGCATATATATAATCTACTAAACCCTTGACCTACCTTTCAGTGCCTGTCTCCTACAAGTGAGACTGTTCTGGAGCAGATGGTTCTGATCACAGGAATCAGGAGGATTGCAGTCAGGTAAATGGTCATGCACTTTAAAGTACAGTCAAACCTCGGTTTTTGTAGAAAATTCTTTGTCTTGGAAAAGATTTTGCCTTGGTTTTAACTAGTCCGTTTGCCTTGTACTGTATCTTTATCTGTATCATTTTGAAATGAAGTGGCCAAACAAAGAACCTTACTCGTTGCTGACTCACATTTTTTGAGTGATTTTTGTGTGACTGATTAAAGAAAGACCAGTCCAGGGTGTACTCCACCTCTCGCCTGAAGACATCTGGGATAGGCTCCAGCATACCCGTGACCCTAGTTAGGACAAGTGGTACAGGAAATGGATGGTTGGATGACCAAAGAAAGTTTGACAAATACACGTACACTCATGTGACGCTTATTTTTAACAATGTATTCTCAAATAAGCCAAAGTCGACCGAACAGCGAGAACCAGCAATTTGATAAAGAAAGTGAGAAACACTATTTAGTTTGATCTTGCCAGGATGTACGGGAAGTCGGCATCAGCATTAAGGTCCATCAATTCGTGATTTATAATTATTTCACTTTGTTTTCTGTATGTAAAACTATAATTATTCTCTATAGAATATATTTTTTTAATATTGTGTGTGTCTGTAATGCATTAATTGGATTAACATTATTTCCTATGGGGAAAAATGTCCTTGGTTTTTGTACGTTTTGGTTTTCATCTAACCTTTGGAACAAATTCATGACAAAAACCAAAGTTCTACTGTACGTGATAGTCGGTTATTGTCTTGTGTCTGCTACCTATAATAATAACAACAATCCAACAAGCTTTAAATCAGCAGAGTGAAGACGAGCGTGCCATATTTTGTTTGTCTATATATCAGTCAGTAAGCAGAACACTTCCATTGTGTCTCAAATGGCAAAAAGAGAAAACACATTTCTGCTATGAAGTTCTTCTCTTTGCAAGGTACACTTGGGAGCACCCGCAGGTTCATGGAGGGTAAAGACGGACTTATACCATTTTTGATTCAGCGGCAAGGGAACAGTTTCATCGAATTCGAACAGCAAAACTAGACGTACATTTCGTTAGCACAAATTGTCGAGGGCTGTATTGCTTGTCTGTCCAAACCACCTACTGGTTGATGGAGAACAATGTAAGACAAATAGACATTAGACATAGAAAAAAAATCCTCTAACAAAAGTGAATCAAGTAACAGTTTGTTTTTCTGTCCATAGGTTAATTAGCAGGCTACTTCCTGCTTCACAGGCAATGAGATGGAATTAGACAAACAGAACCATTTGCATTTTTAAGTGCTGGGAATGGCTCCATTATAACTGAAATGGCAAAAAGATAAACTAACTTTGGCTATCCACATTTTTATCAGGACTTACACAAATTTGAGGTCTTCTGATGTTAATGACAACAATGGAAAAATCGAACTAAAATGGGGCAAAAGAAAACTGTTGGCGAAAGTGCACCTTATTTAGACTCATTTGTCTTTCCTGGTGTGAGCAGCCGACTTCCTGGTTCATAGAGGCTGATGACAACCCCATTTTTGATCCTGGGGTGAAAGCAGTCTGTTCCATCTGACTCAAATGGCAAAAAGTGAAACTTACATTAAATCCTCTCTCTAATTTGGTGCGTAATCCCTCCGCAAAATATAGTGAAAATTGGTTTGTGAAATTCTGTTAAATAAACTGCAATCAAAACAACACTTCTCATATTGGCAAGGGTGTTATGGCAATCAAAAACACTTTTAAACTCATGCATCTGTATTCAAAGCTATTCATGAATCTATTGTTGCATATTTTTATAGTGACCGGTTCCAGGAGTTGAAGCAGAAACATCAGGAACTTAAGGCAGCAGTGGCAAAAGAGCTGATGACCAAAGCAGCTAACGAGCTCTTGGAGGTTATGAATGGACAGGACAAGGAGCAAGCTCAAGAAACAGGAAGCGGGAAGGAAGTTCCAAACGAAAGAAGCCTGGCTGTGGAAAAAACAAGCGAGTGCCGGCAAGAACAGCCGGTTGAAGAAACCACAGTCGACACCACGGCTTCAGCTACTTGTCAAATGATGGAGTCTGAGGAGGAAACAGAAGTGGGCGGAGGCAAGGCAGAGCCCAAGATGGAGGATCGTGCTGATCTTGATTCCAGTGCAGCCAATGGAATCAAGACAACTGAAGAGATTCATTGTGATCAAACAAATGATGAGACAAAGTCAGGGTCAGACGAGGTCACCGGGAGCCTGAAGAGTAAGGCAACCTGGGCAGATATTGTTGTCTCAAACACTTCTGTGGTCAATGGAGCGGTAAACATCTCAGTCAATGGAACAGATAAAGAGTAAAAACATCCAATTGTCAATGAGCGCAGTTCCCGCACTGTAAGATAAACTGAGACGTGATGAGCTTTGCTATGTGATGGGAGAGGTCTGTAGGGTCCAGTGCTGTTTTTCTTTTCAAAAATAAACTTTTTACCGTATAGCTTTCTTCTTTTTCATCTGTGACACAAATCACCACAAAATCATATCTCAGATAATCGAATCATTTTCAGGTAGTTACTGATAATGAAAAAGCCATTAAATAGATTTCGTACAAATATAGTTATTTCATTTCGGGTTTTTACAGTAGTTGTGCCAAGAAGCTCACAGCTGTTACTGGGCGTAACAATTTCCACAAAACTGGTGAATAAAGGCAGCATTTCTCAGTGAGCATAAATTAATATTAAATTGCAGATATCAACACATTATGTGCACTGATGACTATCCCTGAATACAGATTCCAAAGATCTAGAACACTCCGCATCATTTCAGCTCTTAAAATGAGATGGAAATCAAAATATTGAGGAAAAGGGTGATGTTTAGTGATCAGAAGTTGCCAACCGAAATAACAAGAGCCAACACACCCTCTTTTGTCTAATCCTGTCAAACAGGTGTACAAAAAAAAACCCACACACGTTTGTCTAGCCCCAAATACTGTATGTTAAGCTACAAGGTAAACAAAACTAAAATGTGACATACATGATGAATCCTACAGAATGAAATATTACGGATGCACAATATCATTTTTCAAGCAGTTACCAATAGCATACAGTATCTATTATCAAAATTTTGATTTAACTGTAGTTTGTGCACACTAAGGTAAGGACTCAAACACAATTGGATTTGACAAATGTACCTGTAGATTTGTCCTTACCAAATATCAATCTTTATTTTTAAAGCGCTTTTCATACATACAAAATGTATCCCAAAGTGCTGTACAAAGTTAAAAAGAATGCCCCGATAACCCCCCGACACACACACACTTACACAAACATTTAGCCATTGAAACGTGACATCTGGACCAGGACACTGACCATCCATCCATCCATCCATCACTGCTTTGAGTCCACCATATTCAACTAGTGGTGCAACTGTAAATGCTGCCATCCTTAACTACCAATAGGTTATGTCCTTTCACCGTCGTTAGATTCTCTCTGTATTATCTCCAAATCCGGGCAGTCTTGATATTGGGGTTCAGGGGTCTCTGTCCAAGTAAACTGTGGGAGACTAATAAGGTTGCGAGAATTAAAAGTGATGAGCGCAGTGTCACCGAAGACGTCAATAAGATGAGATGGACAGGTCAGCTGTCTCTCCTCGCACACAGTCACTGCCTGGCTGATGTAACTGTAGTTCCTCTTGAATTCTCGCTCGATCATCCTGTTGGCACAACAAAAATTAAATAAAATTCACATTTACAGGTTATTTTCAATCCAACATGTCTTGTACAAACCTCTCTCTCATGCTACTAAAGCTGTTTCCAATTATCATCATGAGGGGCAGACACTGTGGACTCCAGTTCTTCCACAATAGGTTGTTGTACAGGGCTTTCCCACAATGCATGAGGTAAAAGAGTGTGGGTTTGGTGGCCAGTCGCTTCCCCTCCTACACAAGATAGGGTCAATTACTAATAATAGTGAAAGGGAAGGTCACAATTTTAATTAAACATACAAAAGCATAAAAAACTGACCTCATTTTCTGTGAGAACAGTCAGGCCCAACACTCTCAGGACATCCTTTTCTCCAGGGGAGAAAGCAGGGTCAAAAACAAAACAGTCTTTGAGTGGAATCTGTTGGATGAGGAACATACTCTTAGGGCAATGTGTTTGCACATGAGGGTGACTGACAGCATCAATATATTTTCACCTTTCCTGCATCCAGGAGCAGGAGCATCATGGCCAGCTGGTAACGTGCAGACACACATGAGGAAAAGGTGCCCAAGCCATAACACACGCATTGAAGTGGCCATATTTTGCTATCTAAACTATCTTGGAACTTGTCTGAGACTTTGCTTTTCTTGCGGTTCAAGGATGCTGCCACCAGGATCTGCTCTGGAAGACAAGGTGGTTACAAGGTCGACTATATGTGGCTTCGGCTTCTGATTAGAACATATATTTAAAGTTAATAAGTATATTAACTTTGGACTCACCTTTCCATTCTTTCCAAACATCTTTGCATTTTAATTCATCCCTGCAGCGAATAACGTGGCGTTAGCATAGTTTCACTGAATTTTTGCGGTTTATTTAATGAAAATCTTACACGGTGTCTCTGATGCGCTTGATGGTTTTCCCGACATCCAGCGGGTCGTGGCAACATGTTGGAGACACGAATAAACTCTTCACCCTTTTAGACGTACCTTTTCGTCGGCGTGCAACCTGCCACTCACCCCCGGTGTCAGACATCTAGGTTAATATAATTGGAATATAAATGTGTGTGGAACATATAATATAAAACAAACTTTCACTGTTGTCGGGCAAGCATATAATGCATCGGAATACTTTATGTGTGGCACAGCTTTTCTATTTCCGGTTTTGTTATGCCGACCCTGGCGTGGATGTATACCTTATTATTCTAAAATGAATTTTAAACGATTTATTCTCTACAAAAACACCGAAAATAATTTTTATGGATTTGTATCATCTGGCTTTTTCTGTAAAAAGTGAGTCAGCATTTTTATTTTTTAAACGATTGTAACCACCGGAAGTACTTTTTCTCCTGGAAGTACAGGAAGTGCTCTCTTGTACCGTACGTCAAAAAGCTAGCTGGTGTTAGCTATCAAACCTTATTTGCTTTTGCAAGAGAAGACATGTTGATTTAATCCCTGAAGAAACAGGTAATTGAAGAATAAACAGTAAGTGCTATGTGCTTATATATTTGTATGTTCGTCACGATTTTGATGATAAGTCAGGTGCATATATGTTTTCGTGATTTTAACTATTCAAACTATATAATTCGACTTATACTTGGGCAGATGATATATAGTTAACGGTCATAATTGCAAAGTCTAGGAATGTTACAAAATTTTGAAATATATAAAATCAAGTCTGTGATTAATTCTGTCTGATAAAGCATTATTTGAACTTTAATTTGATACCTCATCCACTTCGCTACCCCAAATATTACCGGGAAATAGTGCATTTGGTTCCCATTGTTTTAACACTGTCAAGACAAAAGCTGTGATCGACCCACGGACCTTGACAAGTACAACCGTACTACAAAATATATAATAACTTAGGTTTATTTTAAAAGTCAACAGTGTAGCCATTTAAATTTGAGAAAATCAATGTTTTTTTAAGCATGATTTTTTATAATGATATCTAAATTATCCATATTTTATTTGCTTTTATATTTACAATCATGGCATCCATATTGAAAATAGGACAATGTAAACACGACATGTAGTAATTCAGGGTTAAAAAAAACATATTACACACCATCAGATTTTAATGAAATTTCATCTGCAGATAGATATTAAAGTGAATTCATATCCTAAATACCTTTTATCTTGTCCTCAAGCTCCGATCCATGAGTTTGAAATGCGTAAAGTTGGACTTAACATTTGAAGCACTCCTGTGAGTCGATGTGGTCCAACACTCAGTATAAATCCGATACAAAATTGAAGAGGAGGAAGTAATCTACCTAACAAACATGTATGCAAATGAAAATTCACCCGATATCCTATGGAAAAAATTTGATTTTTAAGGACGTCCCCACGGACTCTCCAAATCGAGCGTGCACAGTGTCAGATTTTTGCATCGCTAAAATACGAGTTTTGTAACATTCCTATAAAGTCATATATTAAGATACTGAATGGGTTGTTCTTCAACTACCTGTGTATGTTTAATCATCATTTCCAGAATGTCAATGTCACATCTGTATGGACGGAGAGGGGAGGCGGAGGAAGAAGGTGTAGAGATCGAAAGTTTTGAGATCACAGATTGGGACTTGGCTAATGAGTTCAACCCAGACCGCCGCAGACACAGACAGACAAAAGAGGAGATGACCTATGGCATCTGGGCGGAAAGGGATTCTGATGACGATGAGAGACCCAGCTTTGGAGGGAAGAGGTAAATCATGGCTTTGCGAACATTGCGATCATCATCCCAAGTGGACAAAAACAGTTGACTGGTTTAAGATTAACATATTAAACCAGGGGTATATATATATATTTTTTTTTAGATCTAAAGACTATACTGCTCCAGTGAACTTTGTGAGTGCTGGTTTAAGAAAAACTGCAGCTGAGGAAAAACAACAAAAAGAAGAAGGAGACTCTGATAACTCTGATGATGACACCCCTTCAGCACCTCCACCTACTCGAGGGCCAGCACACAAAAAGCTTCAAAAGGTATATTATATTACACTTTGAATTTGTTCTTTCTACACAGTGCAGTCATGTCAAGAATTTCTCTGTGCCAGGAGAAAGTTACACAGAGAATTCTCTATGCAGAGTGAAAGTACAGCTCTCAAGTTGAACAGATATGCCTTGACATACCTGTTAAAGTCTTACACATGTATCTGTTAACTCCTTGCTACAAATAGTTGGCTATTAGTCAAGTTGACATCCACCTGTTTTATGAAACGTATATACAGGTAAGTGCGGTCTGCTAGTCAGAATCTTCATTATGCATTGCTTGTTCACTGTCAGTAAAAATGCTGCAATGTAATGATCCGAGCTCGATACAAAGTTGTCTGGTAGAGTTTTCCTCCATCAAGTAGTCTATCCCTTCATTACGTCCCCTGTCCATTGCCATACTATCATTGCACTGTATATTCTAACACAGTTTTATAATAGGATTTACCAAACATAAAATCTTTACAGGGCAATTTTCGTGGAAACCAGTCTCAGAGGTTCGCTGGTGGCATACAGACTGGACAAGGGATAGGTACCTGGGAGAAACACACCAAGGGTATCGGCCAAAAACTGCTGCAGAAGATGGGATATCAACCAGGCAAAGGCTTGGGCAAGAATGCTCAGGGTAAGCAAAATTAAGGGTACTTATTTTAGGCTTTGGCTGATGGCAATACAGGGTTCCTCACCATGTGCTTCCCTGCTCCAGGTATTGTCAACCCTATCGAGGCAAAGGTTCGCAAAGGAAAGGGAGCAGTAGGGGCATACGGCAATGAACGAACCCAACAAAGTCTTCAGGATTTCCCTGTGGTTGACTCAGATGAGGAGGAGGAAAAGGTGATTTTGCCTTTTGACCTTTTTTTTTTCAATTCTTCCCTCTTTTGAAACTAGAAGTACAAAGGTTGTACTGACATTTTACTCATCCTTTATCTCTATAGGAGTTTCAGAAGGAGCTAGGCCAGTGGCGTAAAGATCCAGCTGCCTCAGGTGCAAAGAAGAAACCAAAATACTCTTACAAAACCATAGATGAACTGAAAGCTAAAGGCAAGCTTGTTGGCCGCAGCATTGGAGCTTCTGCTGGAGAGCTGGCACAAGTTAAGGTATGTTGTAGAAAAAAGTTATTCCACTAATCACTCTTTGGTTTTAGATTTAGAGTGGAGATTTAGAGTATCTCAGCCATGGGAAGGATGTAAATTTTGGATCACATCATCAGTAGTGTACCTTTTTGAATTAGTGGGTGTTTCTGCCTTTTCACACCCTCATCAAAGGTGGCCAACTACAGGGTAATCAAGCCTGAGCCTGTGTCCCATGCCCAATCATGAGTAGAGTAGTGCCTGGACCAAACACTGCCCCGCTGGAATGGGTCGTCGCTGGACCCGGCCTGAGGGTGGTGGTTGCAATCTTTGGGGGAAAGATTAGTTGCTTGCCAATATGAACTAGCATTTTACAATCTCGGGCCATGGCTAGCTGTCCAGCTTCTAGTTTGGTAGCCTGTTCGCTGGCACAAAGTCAGAATACACAGAATACCGTGTAGAGAAAGCTCTAGTGGCTATATTAGATAAACATGGTTTGCAGCAATTTCCTACCTCAGTTTCATTTATCCATTTTTTCTTCCCATCTGCAGGTAATAGATATGACTGGAAGAGAGCAAAGGATATATAACAGTTACAGTCAGATGTCCAACAAGCACAGCATGCCAGAAGAAGGTTCACCCAGCATGGCCACACGGGATCAGAAGGAATCTGGCTTTGCACTTCCTGAACTAGAACATAACCTGCAACTTTTGATTGACCTTACAGAACAAGACATATTACAGGTACAGCAGACGTTTAATAGACAAACAGAAGGTACTTACAGCCTATTGGGATCCAGTAAACAATCCAATCTACTGTACAGTGGAACCTTTGTTAGCGTCATTAATTAGTTCCAGAAGGAAACCGATGTTAACCAAATTAATTTTTCCCTTACGAAATAATATAAATCCAACTAATCTGTGTCAGAAAGCCAAAAGTGTTCAAACAAAACATGTTTTTATAGTTTTACAATTATAGTTTGGCATGCAGAAAGCAATTTTGTATTTCAAAAACTGCGCTTTGTTGTTGCTGCTGAATTTTGTCTGTCATGTAGCTAAATAATGTTCCCAGAAAGTGTAAAACATTTCAGTGATATAGCTCTTGTATCGGATCTCATTCAGTTGTGCAAGTGTACGCAATGTATACCTTGTGCTGACTGTTCATCAGTCACTATTCATTCAGTTCAGTTTATTTCAACCAAAATTTTATATAAAAATGACACAAGATTCAAAATACATTCATCCATCCATCCATCCATTTTCTATACCGCTTCTCCTCTTCAACTAACACAAAAAATGAATTACATAAAGATACAAAAATTAAATTATGTAAAATTTCACTATACACATTAAAATAGTTTAATAGTCATCACAACTGTTCTTCTTCAACGCACACTAACTACTCTGATCTGTGTTTATGACCAACTTTGTAGTCGGCCCGCCGCCTCCAGCATGAAAAAGACGTGGTTGTGACGCTGAGCCACGAGTCTCAGGAACTGCAGAGCAGACTAGAGGAAGAGCAAGATGCTATCAGCAGAATGGAGGCTGTGCTGGCTTTGGTGGACCGGTTCCCATCTGGAGAGACAGCAATAGGGGAGGGACCCACTTTACAGGTCCTTTTTTTATGTTAAGCTAATATGTCTATGCCCAACACAGTGACAATCCGTAACTTTCCGACTGTTCTGTTAGTGACATTTTGTCTTCCATCAGGAGTGTGCCCACATCTTTGAGACTTTGCAGACAGACTATTATGAAGAATACAAGACGATGGGTTTGGCTGACTTGGCCACAGCTGTAATTCATCCCTTACTCAAAGAGAAACTTTTTCCCTGGGATCCATTAAAGGTATGTTCCTGCAGGTGTTTGTACTTGCTCTCTTTTATGCAGCCCTGTAGTTTTGTTTCAATAAGTTAAGTTGCCTCTTTCTTTTTTGATTGTTTCAGGACAGTTCTTATTGTCTTGAAGAGATCGGTCAGTGGAGGGCAATTCTCGAATCTAGAAATCTGAATACCGGTGGCCGTGATTCAAACATGGACCCATATCACAGGTAAAAACAGATAAAGCAGCCTAACATATTTTACAGGAACCTGTTTTGATTTGATGCATTAAATCTTTTCAAGACTGCTGTGGGAGGTGTGGATGCCTGTGATGCGGTCCTCTGTGTCAAGCTGGCAGCCTCGCATGGTGGCGCCAATGGTGGACTGTGTGGAACTGTGGTCTCCTCTTCTTCCAGTTTGGATCTCAGATCACCTTCTTGAACAGCTCATTTTACCTCGTCTGCAACGAGAGGTGAGGTATATTTTTATGTTTTATTTTATAATACAATAATCATTTCACAATTTTGCATCCTTTAAAACTTTTCTACCATGAGTGGGTATAGTACCTCTAAATGGAATTTTATGATTAATAGGTGGACAGCTGGAACCCTTTAACAGACACAGTGCCCATCCACTCCTGGATCCACCCTTGGCTGCCTCTGCTCCAATCACGCCTCGAGCCTCTGTACCCACCAATCAGGAGCAAACTTGCAAATGCTTTGCAGCGATGGCATCCCAGTGATGCCTCTGCACGCCTCATCCTACAACCATGGAAAGATGTTTTCACTCCAGGAGCTTGGGAGGCCTTCATGGTGAAAAACATCATCCCTAAACTCGGTACAGCCTCAGTAATAGAATTAAATGTACTTCTTACTCTTGCTTTGATATGTGATGGTCTCTGTTCACCCTCCACAGCTCTGTGTCTGGAAGAGCTGGTCATCAACCCTCACCAGCAGCAGATGGACCCCTTTAATTGGGTGATGGACTGGGAGGGCATGCTGTCCTCCTCCAGCCTGGTGTCTCTGCTGGACAAAAACTTCTTTCCAAAGTGGCTGCAGGTAAGGAAATATAATTATTATATCTTTCAGGGATTAAGATTGGTATACAGCTGTCCTTTGCTACATCGCGGTTCGAACATTGCTTCCTCGCTCTATTGCGTTTTTTCAAAAATGAATTAATTAATTATACTGTTTCGTGGTCGACTATGGCCTGTTATTAGTCAAAAATATTCAAAGACAAATCATACGTAGTATTCTGGTCACTCGGTGTCAGTAATGTTACATTGATGAGATGCCTCTTGTGGCATGTCTGACATGATAGAGTGTGTGTGGGGGGGGGGGGGGGGGGGACAATAATGGTGTATATATAGAGTACACATATAGTGTAAAGGTGACTATAGGGGTGTTATTTCATGTCTACAATGGCTTTAATAATGGTAGAAAATGTATTTAGAAAGTCATAAACAGGTTTTCTATGCTCTAACTACAAAAATATTCAGTTTATTAATATTGAATCCTACTTTGCGGAAATTCGCTTATCGTGGTGAGGTCTGGAACCAATTAACCGCAATAAACAAGGGACGACTGTAATGCAATACCGGAGCAATCCAATAATTTATTATATTTGGCATTTTTGTGTTTGTTCTTGGTAGGTCCTGTGTTCGTGGTTGAGCAACAGTCCTAACTATGAGGAAATCACCAAATGGTACCTCGGTTGGAAGGGCATGTTCAGTGATGTCTTGTTGTTACAGTCGCTCATAAAAGAGAAGTTCAATGAAGCCTTGGATATCATGAACCGTGCAGTGTCTTCAGGCATGGGTGAGTTTCAGCACATATGAAACAATACCATGACACACAACAACATTTCTTCATTATACTGTATATGGTTCCAGCATACTTCAACTTATTCTCTGTGTGTATCAAAAGGTGGATACATGCAACCTGGGGCTAGAGAAAACATTGCATATCTCACTCAGACTGAGAGAAGAAAGGACTTCCACTATGAGGCCATGCAAGAGCGCAGGGATGCTGAAAGTATCACTCACAGGGGAGTTGGCGCTACCGTACCCACAAACTTTAAAGATCTCATCCAGACCAAGGCAGAGGAGAACAACATTGTGTTCATGCCTCTTGTGGCCAAGCGTCACGAGGGCAAACAGTTGTATACGTTTGGGCGCATTGTCATCTACATAGACAGAGGAGTTGTATTTGTGCAAGGAGAGAAGACGTGGGTTCCCACATCTTTGCAGAGTCTGATCGATATGGCTAAGTGATTGTGAATACTGAACTATTATGTGAAAAGCAAGTACAGTAAATGTTTCCTTTTTTGTGTAATTCCAGCAATCCAGGCGTGTTTGTACACTTTTAAACATTCAGTAGCACTATGAATAAATGTGTTTTGTATAAATGTCTTCTGCTTTGGTAGTTGCTGATATACAACTCTGATATGCTGATATTTTTTAATAAGGTTTTGTATTTAAACTTCATGTTAACATACAGTACATTCAGTAATTTCAGTGATCATCAGCCCTTTATTTCAACATTGTTAGGTTCCTTGCTTACAAATTACCTAAAACAATTTTAAACAAAACTAAAGTAATAAACCCGTTTAGAATATTAAATTTAAACAACTGGACTGTATGATAATTTGGTGCAATTTCTATTACTGCAAAAATGACTGTGTATTCCTGTAGGTGGCGGCATATGATTTTTTCAAGCTGCAATGACAGTTTTGGCACAGCACGGCTTCCGTCTGTATCCGGTGACAGGCGCTTGCGTTTGGACTATTCAGTCACTCAAACCTTTTAAATTTGCAATATTTAGCCGTTTTGTTCAACATCAAGGTATGTAATAGATATATATTAAAGTCGCAACTGTGTCAGAATGCATCGGTACTTGGATGTTCATTGGTAAACGCTCTAAATGAGCGGAAAGCTAACGTACGGAAGAAGCTAGTTAGTGCGTCGAGCTCGCTCACCAGCTAGCGGTTGCCGAGACTCATTCTTTTCTGTAGTAAATATTTGTAGTTAACGATAAGTCTTTTAAAAGTTGTACATTAATATGCTATCACCGATGTGTCCCCCAGCCACCAATGTCTGCAGACGCACTGAAGAAGCGAAAATCGAAGGTTCTTCGCAATGAAGCAGGACCTCCTGAGGTAAAGCGAGGCAGAGGCGATGGAGACCAGCAGGTAACTGGATTATACACACATGGCCCATAAACACAATTTCAAGGTGCTGTTTTTTTGTATATCGTTAATATTAGGTGATACTGAAAAAACAAAACACGTAGTACATACTGTTAGCCCACGGCTCAGCTGCTCACGTATACTGTATGTAAATGTTTATAGGACGTACGTGTCTACAATGAGGAAGTTGAATTTGATAGCAGGAACCCTGAGCAGGATTTCCTCCAGTATAAAGAGGCCTGTGAAAATTTGGCCAAACTAATGGGTGAAATACAGGAGCTCAAAGCCAATGGAGCCAAGGAAGGGGTGAGACCTACGTCTCTATTGTTCATAAAATGAAGCATTTTTTTGTATTTGAAATGTGTAAAGTCCCAGTTTGAGGACAGTTATATGGTTTATGTTTGCATCTGCAAAGGCGACTAACTTGACCTGTGATGTTTCATGCAGTCAACTGAAGTCGAACGGAGACGCTTGCAGAGCTGCATCCACTTTATGACATTGAAAAAACTCAACCGTCTGGCTCACATGCGGCTGAAGAGAGGCAGAGACCAGACCCATGAGGTAGTTCTTGCAATTTTTGTTGTATTTGTGAGTAGCGCCTTCTTAGATTGCATCAGAATTTATTTGAACTCTTAAGTTACAATAGGGATAAGCTTTTGTGTTTCACTCCAAGCTTGCACCAGTTAAAAGCATGCACATCGATCAATGTTCTTGTTGAGTATGAGCTCGTATTCAGATTCAAAGTATGCACATTGATCTATGTTCTAATGAATTCTGATTCACTGCTTACTGCTGCTCAATGTTATGCTTTGTATTGGCAAACATAACTTTGCCCTTGCTCTGTTTTTGTCCCACAGGCAAAACAGAAAGTGGATGTGCTGCACCTCCAGCTGCAGAATCTCTTGTATGAAGTTTTGCATCTTCAGAAGGAAATCAGCAAATGTTTGGAGTTCAAGTTAGTATTAACCCTCTAACTTGAAATTTATTTCAGAGCTTAAAGACTTAGTCGAGTTTGGAAAACAAACAAAACATGTTTGTGCTGCAACTATGATTTCAGCAAAGAGTGCTGGCCACAAGTAAAGTTACTCTGTATTTTCCAACTGGAAGGTGCTTTGACAAGGCATGATGTTGTGATACTGTACATTTAAGTACAGTACTGTTTACTGTACCGGACTGGGCCTTAGCTTGAGGATATGTTCTGTATTTGGACCTATTTAGATTTGAGTTGACTACCCCTGGTTTAGACATCAAAAATGGGCATTTTTGCAGTTTAAATAGTGGGGATCGACTGTACCTTTTATTATGCTAGCTACACATGTACAGTATCATAGGCTTATTGGATAATGCCTTGTGAGATACATTGTGATCATCCATGACCTTACATTTCTATTTTTTATATTGGCTTGTTGCTCAAGTGCTTCATAGTTTATCCATAAGTTTTAGTAATGTCTTCATGTGATAAAATCTTTTTTTTTTTTTTTCAGGTCTAAACATGAGGAAATTGACCTGGTGACCGAAGAAGAGTTTTACCAAGATGCACCTCCGGAGATTTCCAGGCCACAACTCACAAAAAATGATCCTCATCAGCTGACACTGGCACGATTAGACTGGGAGCTTGAACAGAGGAAGAGGTAACCAAAATCTCTGCTACACAGCTTAGTTAATAATAATAATGATGTTAGGAATAATGTTTGTTTAGACACGGACAGTATACTGAAAGTTTGTGCAATGATTGATGCAGGTTGGCAGAGCAATACAAAGAGTCTCAGGCCATGAAGGAGAAGATCCAGAAGAGTATTGAGGTCAAGAAGGAACATCTGAGGAGCTTGCAGCCTGGCCTGAATGCCATTATGCAGGTACGATTGTCATTAAGATGCTGTCAATGTGTTGTTCTTTAATATTGAGTTTTTTCCTGCATTTTGTCATTTGGAAAAATATGAAAGGATGCCTGTCTTTTAAAGGAATTAATAGTTACAAGATATACAATTGTCCCTCGCTACATCACTGTTCGAACATCACTCCCTCACTGTATCGCATTTTTTTTTAAATTTATTAATAAATGATTGCTGTTTCGTTACTGACTATGGCCTATTATTAGTCAATAAATATTGAAAGACAAGTCATATGTAGTATTCTGGTCACAAGGCATCAGTGATGTTACATTGATGAGACATGAGCTTTCATGACATGACATTAACTTGCAGCCATGGATAGTCATAGTGAGGATGGATGATGCGGTGGATGCCATGCGATGTTCGCAATACTACTACTACTACTACAACAACTACAATAATGAACTTTCCTAATGCTAACAAGTTATTATTGTCTACTTTATTAGGGGTGTTATTTCATGTGTACAGGACTCTAATAATGTTAAAATGTTTTTAGAAATTCTTAAACAGAATTTCTATGCTCTAACTACAAAAATATTACATTTATTAATATTGAATCCTACTTCACGGACATTCACTTATCGTGGTCGAGTCTGGACCCAATTAACGCGATAAACGAGGGACTACTATGTAATCCTAACTGATTTGAACAATTTTTAAAATGTTTTATCTTTTTGCTCAAACGCTGTAATGTCAAACTTTCGTCCAGATCTAATCCAGAATCTGGCAACAATTAGAATTAACACAGAAGATCCTATTGAAGTGTTGTAGCGTCTTTGTTCCCTTGGTAGTGTGTGCATGCATGTGTGTGTTTGTGTTTCCTCAGAATGGCATTGTGACTTTTTCTTGCTCTCCTTGTGAAGGCCTCTCTCCCAGTGCAAGATTACCTGTCTATGCCTGTTGAACAAACACAGAAACAAACCGAGATTGCTCAGCATCTGCCGCCACCACTCTATGTCCTTTTCATTCAAGCTAATGCATATGGACAGGCTTGTGGTAAGCAAGAATTGAGCCCACGTCATTTACTGTAAGTTGAGTTGCTGATTTTATATTTTCATTCAGACAAAAACTTGAGCGTGTCAATCAGTGGGGATGTTGATGAGGCCAAGGCTTTGTCCAAACCCCCAGAGGATTCTCAGGGTAAGGACATTTTTACACATACTGTACGTACAAGCAAGCACATACTGTGCTTTGTTGTCTTTTTTGCTGACGCCATTTAATTTGTCATGCAGATGATGATAGTGACTCTGATGCAGAGGAAGAGCAGGAAAAAACTGTGAGTCTCTGCTCTACTGCTAAACACACACGCACGCGCACACAAATACAGGTTAGTGTAGTCATCAAACATTCAACTGACACATAAACTGTCCCCGAAGCGCCAGCTGTCACATTGAGGTCAGGACAGATGAATGACAGGAAGGCAACATTGATCGCTTCCTGAATCAGAATGAGTGCCAGCTGAGGGATTTTGGGAAAAGTTTTTTTTCTCCTTAGAATGGCTGAGTAGCTGTAAGCCGACACTACCGCTTTACAGCCACACTCATCAAACTATCTAAGCATTTCCTTTGTTCTTCATTTGAGACAAGTATTATGTATTGTGAAATGTGATACTAATTGTTATATATCGAAATTGGTATATGAATGTGCTTTTTGAACCGTTACATCAAAAACCTCCTGTTTTACAGAAAAGGAGAAGGCCAACTGCTGGCGGCCAACTTGACGACAAAAGACGAGAGATGCTGAAGTGGCACCCGCTGTCCCTGTCTTTTGACCTGATCTGTAAAGGTAACACTCGTCACATTGTTGACAGCTTCAAATGCCAACAATGCTGCATAAAATGGAGGCTGCAAATTCACTAAGGACGAACACAGGCCCAGTGACTATGCGGCATCTTAAATCACAAATTTTCTGTAATGTTTCCACGTTTGCCGGCTTATTGTCAGGTGTAATGTGTTTGATGGATAAAGCAGGCATGAACCGTATGCCATTTATTGAGCCTTGTGTTCCCTCTACTGGTGACTAAAAGAATACAGTGAGCTCTGCATTGCAGGCTTTACTTAGCTAAAGGGGGAGGAGAGAGGTGCACTCATCTCTGTGGGTCTGCAGCATTTCAACGTGATGTGAGCACATTTTCTCATTCGCACTTTATGCCCACCTTATGCTGAGCTCTCTCACGCCTTCCTTCAGCCCCACTGTGTTCTGCTCGTCGCACTCTGGCAGGGTTTGTTGTTGTCATGGTCATGGCGGTCACTATGACTGCAACGTTTGGAGCATGAAACATGACCATCAGCAGAGTGTATGTCCCCTGAGGGCTCCATCAAAACCACACTTTGGGTTTCACTGATGCAGCAGTGGGACAGTCACAGAAGCATGTCGTTGACCTTGTAATGTGCAAATAACCATTGCAGATGGAAGTGTCCTCCATCTTTTCTTCTACTACCTGATGAATCTGAACATTATGACTGTCAAGGCTAAGGTGTCTGCATCCACAGACCTCACCACAGCCATCAGTGCAGGGTACGTGGAGAAGTACTTACTAGTGAATTTGAGCTATAGTCCTGTATTGTAATAATGAGCTCTTCTTTACAGGGAGCTGGTCAAATCTGATACCCTTCTAAGCTGTCTGTACGCCAACGATCATGGCAGAGAAACACCCAATCCAGCCAACCGCTATCAGTTTGATAAAATTGGGTATGGATGTCATGATTAGTTCTGACCTAATGTGAAGACAACTTGACATTTAAGAAAAGGTCAGCATTCATTATAAGCATCACATTACTCTACAGGATTGTTTCTTTTGCTGACTATGTGGAGGAGCTGGGTCATCCGTACAAATGGGTTCAGAATCTCGGGGGGCTACATTTTCCCAGTGATTCTTCAGAGGTGAGTGTATATAAGCATATACGTAAGGTTTCCATTAGTACGAATGTTATACAGTATCTAGTACAATACAACATTTTTATCAATGACAAAATAGACCCAAAAGTTTGCCGGCCTAAATGAGCTGCCATTTGTAATTGAAAGTATTATGGAAGCACAGAAATGCGGTGTGGAACCTTTTTGAACTAAAAAAACAAAAAAACAAAACACCCTTCATTGTAAGTATGGCCAGATGCTATTACAACACTGGGTGGAAAGAGAGATTATCACTTTGCAGGCTGCAGGACTGACTGTGTTAAACGTTTTAACAGTAATTGTAATATTTTAATTTAATAATTTGAATTGTAATATGTAATTTATTAATTTTCCCTAAAATCAATTAAAGACGCCCTTGCTTGTATCTCCAGGGTGCACTCATGGGCAGTTCTTTGAGTGCCAGCCATATGGAGAACACCATTAAGCTCCTGAGGGGACGAATCCTGTCCCGCTTGGCCTTGCAAAAGCAGTTTGCCTCACTAGGTACACAAAGTGGTCCTAACGAAGAGCCGCTCAATTGTAGCTGAGGTCGTTTGTCTTTCCATTCACAGAGCACAGCATCATCCCCATCACCAGTGAGTGTTTGCATCTCTTTCCCGCCAAGATTCTTTCCCGTTTAACTTTTTGGACCACCATCACACATGAGGATTACATGGTATGCCCACGCACTCGATATTGCACATCTATTATATAGATAAATGGTCTGGAGCAAACAAACCTCTTGATCAGTAAATCAGTCTAATTTAAGATGACCCTATTATGACCTTGTTACAGGTTTTCCTTTGTTTACAACTTTTTGTGTTATGACACACTCCCATAAATTACTGAATTATGTAGTCTTGACGCAAGTGGTTTAGTTTGTGAATACGAGACTTGCCTGAGAATCAGTTAGCTGCACGCGGTTGAAGAATAAGTAGTCATGCATAGCTACACTGAGGAAGGAAAGCTTTGCCCTTGCCACTCATCATGGTTCCCAAGTGCAAGGCAGACTCACCCGATGGCAGTGTGCCGAAGAAGGTAGCCACCACCATGGAAGTAAAACTGGACATCGCAAATGTCAGAAATGCTCAGAAAAGGGAGAAGCACTGACCAGCATTGGCCGCACACTTGGTCTTGGCCGTTCGACTGTCGTGACCAGAAACTTGATTCAGTTGTGGTTTTGGGGCACCACCAGTGCAGCGCTTGCTCAGGAATGGCAGCAGACAGGTGTGAGTGCATCTGCACGCACAGTGAGGCAAAGAGTTATGGAAGATGGCCTGGGCACAAAGAAGCCACTTGGGTCAGACTGATGTTCTGCAAAAGGCACAGGTATGGACTATTGAAGACTAAGGTAAAACCAATTTCTCTGATGAACCCTTTCTGGTTGCTTGAGGCATCCAGAAAAAAGCTTGTCCAGAAAAGAAAAGGTGAGCGCTACCATTAGCCCTGTGTCTTGCCAACAGTAAGCCATCCTGAAATCATTCATGTGTGGAGTTGCTTCTCAGCCAAGGGAATGGGATCACTCACAATTTTGCCTTACTGTAGAACACAGCCATGAATACCAAAACATCCTCTGAGAGCAACTTCTCCCAACCATCCAAGAACAGTTTGGTGGCAAACAATGCTTTTTCCAGCATGATGAAACACCTGCTATGAGGCAAAAGTGATAACTAACTGGTTCGGGGAACAAAACATTTGACATTTTGGGTCCATAGCTGGATTCTCCTTGGCACAATCTCTTGACTTGACTCCTCCTAGTCTTGACTCCTGCTAACCCAAAGACTGGGCCACACTGTTTTCATTCGTCTAGATCTCTGCTTTCATATTGAATGGCTTGCCATTTTTTCCGCTTTTAGGCACCCCGCCCGAGCTTGTGGAGGTGAATCGCAATGCTGAACGTACACTTCCTGGCTCTCACTTGAAATTTGTACTGTGTGGGAAATCGGTACGCAGCTGTGCCAAACCAAAGGCTCCGTACCGAAAAATACGAATACATTGACCGTTCCACCCCTAATGTTTTTTTTTCAATGTATGTGTAGAGCTGCAGCTATCGATAATTTTTGTAATCGAGCAATCTGTTGATTAGTTTGTTCAATTAATCGAGTATTCGGATAAAACACACTTTTTATCCTCAATGCATATTTTAGGGAAAATTGTTTGAATAAACAAATCTTTCTTCTTGCCATAACCTTAATTTGTTTTCTTGTAAATGCACATCAACATTGAAATTGCACTTTTGATATGAGAGCCGTAATAATGAAAAATATTAGTTAAAAAAACCCTGAATGTAACCTAAAACCAGGTCAATAATGAATATAGCAACCAAATTAAACAAAAAGGCTCCCTCATTAGGTATGTTTAATGCATGATAGAACACAGATTGACATTCAGACATGCCATTTTATATTTTTACATGACAAATGCCAAAACAAAAAGCTCAGGCTTTGTTACAAAACAAATAATAAAAAAAAAAAAACACAAAATAAGACTGAAGCTACCTTAGAGTACATTTTGTTGTGTTCTGTGTGTACAAGTATATGGGCTTTAGTACTGTATATGGACAATATAGACTACCTTGTTTCTGGTTCTGTAAATACACAGGGCGCTTTCCGGTAATGTACTACAGCGTCGTTGTAGTACTGTTGTGGAATGCCAGCTCCAGTTGACAGTGCAAATATTGCATCACATTGTCTGTCTTTGAGTCTGGAATGATCCCAAATGTTTGAAAGCTGCTTTAATTTCCTTTCCTCTCTTAATCCCCTCATTGCTGCCTCTCCATTGCCACTCTCCACTGTTCCTCGCCCCACAGACCACGGAACCCACTTGTTCTCTCTATTACAGCAGCTGTGCGGAAACAATTTCCATGTGTTTTAAATTCAGTTTTCGAAGCAACAGAATAGAATGCAAAGCTCTTTTCTAATTGATATAATCGATGAATCGGTGCAACGGTAGTCTACAGCAGCACACATAATGCATCTCTTCTCTGCTAGGCCCTGCCGTATACTCGTCATGTGACTGATGCTGGTCTGGCAAAAGAGACTGACATGTACTTTTCTGGAGTGGTGGAGAGAGGAACAGGTAACAATTATGTCTTGCTAGTTCTTGTACTTCCATTTTTTTTTCCTTTACATACAATTCAAACATATTGGCTGTTTCTTGTAGCTCGTCTCCAGGCTGCAGTGGTGCTGAATCCCCGTTACCCAGAAATCTGTCCTGTCTTCTCCCTCTCGCTCAACTGGAAGGGAGAGCGCAGCGGGCGCACTGATGACAACCTTCGGGTAAAAGCCTTTTGCATAAAAATCATCTTTCATGTTGTGTTCTCCGTGTCCGGGCAAAAAGAAAAACAAGCTGACTCGTCTCTGTGTTTAGGCCATGGAAAGCGAAGTGAATGTTTTCAAAAACGAACTGCAGGGCCCACGTCCCGGCCATCAGCTCCTGACTAATCAGATTGCACGCTTGTGTGTCATTCTGGATGTCTACCTGGAGACTGAAGAACAGGATGACGGCGTAGAGGGGCCACGGGAGTTTCCCCGTGAAAAAATGTGCTTGCGTACTGTAAGGTGCGCAAACTCTCCCACTTTGCACCACTTAATCACTTTATTATACTCATATCTGACTTATTTTTTGGGTTTCAGGGGTCCAAATCGTCTGAAGCCATTCAAATACAACCATCCTCTGGGCCTCTTCAGTCATCGCTAGAAGGGGACCTGTGAGTCCCCATCACAAGCTTTTAGTTCTCACAGCTATTTGAAGTATTTTAGACCCATTGTAGACATTTTTTACAAAAAAAAATCTTTCCAATCATTTAAAAATAAAAAGTCAAAACTGGTTTTGGTATGTCTACATTTACTTTTCCTTCTGTCGGCACCTCGCATGCGAGTGCATGCACATCATCTATATAGAATTTTATTACAAAACGTTATCCAAGTCAAGAAAATTCACTTTATCGTGTGATTGCTGATCATATTATTCAGGTGTACTGAGATGCAATATGTAGAAAGAGCAATATGTTGAGAAGAGATCCCCTCAATGTCAGCCAAAGACTCCAATACTAAACGGGTGTCATACTTTGCAACTATACTGATATGTATTGGAAATTCATCTAGCAATGCTGCACTAACATGAAGATCAAAATTGGTTGCTGTTATTAGCTAATTAAAGATAGAAAATACTTAGGGATAAAGAAGGGAAGGGTGTGACATGCTGGCTTCTGTCATGTGTGTCTATAATGCAGAGGAGGAACTATGCAACTAAAAACAAAAGAGTTGTGCAAACATGCTGCGCTGCTCCTGATTTATACATGACCATGGTGAGGATGGGTGCAGTGTCTCCCCCTTCTTCCACTGCATTGCAGTGCAAGTCTTGCAGCATTTACCTTTTAGGTCTTGACATTTTCTGTGATGAATCCTCACCTAAGGTCAGCATATTAAAGATTACTCTGCAGACTTAAGCCGCAAATGTTTTTTGTGTATTTTCTTTATTTTTTGTGTTGCATATTTTCACTTTATCAATTTATACATAGCACAGTCATCATTGTCAGAGCATTGCAGGCTAGAGGAGTGAGGCATCTCACCTGTGATAAGCTGCATTAAAGTGCACAACAAGCATCCATGTACTGTATGTCTTACTAAAATGACTATTGTAAATATAATATAGACATTTGGGTATATTCAAATATATTATCTGGAGTCAATATGTATAGGTTCATTATAGTAAATGCACTTATTATTGAAGGGCAGCTATCACATTCAATTAAAGAGCTTAGTTAACAGTGTTGCCTACAGTGATGTTAGCATCAACGTTGCATACATACTTAGAGCAGGGTAATACAAAATCATGTTTGCGTATGCTCTTTAACTTCACCTCCCACCCTCAGAGTTCTTTGTCCAGCTTCACTTCTTGGCCTTCTCCTCCTTGCTGTCTTTGGACTCATTGCCAGAAGGCCTCCCTCCACCTTTGCCCTCAGTGGCTGCTGCTGCTGCTTTACTGTTCTCCTTTTTCTCCTCAGGCTTGCTCTCATCTTTGTCAGGTTCAACTTTGTTCGTAGGCTTGTCCTCGGGCTTCTTTTCCTCCGGCTTCTTCTCCTCACGCTCCTTCTCGTCAGACTTCTTCTCAGGCTTTTTCTCTGGTGGTTTCTTCTCCTCAGGCTTCTCCTCCTTTTTGCTCTCTGGTTTCTCTGATGTCGGAGCAGAGGGTTTCTCCTTGACAGGGGAAGGAACCTCCTCTTTAGGTTTGGAGGGAGAAGGTTTGTTGTCAGCTGGCTTTGCAGGTTTTGGAGTTTCCTCCTTTGGCACCTGAACTACTTCAGTCTCTTTCTTGACATCAGGTTTGTTATCCTTCTCCATTTTATTATCTGCTTCTTTCTCTTTGTTCTCCTGCTTCATCTCCACTACTGGTTGCTCCTTTTCCTCTTTTACAGGCTGAGGTGTGTCTTTCTTCTCTTTAGGGGCAGCAGGCTTGACCTTCTCCGGTGTCTTAGGGGGAGGAGATTTTGATTCTGGTGATTTTGCAGGGGATTTGGGCATCGGAGATTTGGCTGGTGGTGATTTTTGGGGAGATTTATTTCCTGGGGATTTTGGCTTTTGAGGTGAATTTGAAACAGGAGATGGAACTTTCTCTGGAGATTTTGACTTCTCTTGCTCACTTTCTTCCTCTTCATTGTCCTCTTTTTCCTCTCCTTTTTCTTCCTCCTCCTTTTTGCCTTCTTCCTCTTTGGTTTCCTCACATTCCTCCTCCTCTTCTTCTGCTTCCTCTGTCACTTCTGTCACTTGGGTCTCATCTGTCTGCTCTTGCACAATCACTTTATCTTCTTTCACTTTCAAATGAGCTGAAATTCTATTGTCTAGGTAGGAGTAGGGACTTCCTCCAGACACAAAGCGGCTCTCTTCTCCCTCCAGTAACTTCCTGTTGTTGGACATGAAAACATTATCACAAAAAGTGGAATGGGCAACACTATCAGGACACCAACCTGTAAGCAGCTATCTCAATATCTAGAGCCATCTTCACATTCAGTAGTTCCTGATAGTCCTTTAGTTGACCAGCCATCTCCCATTTTGTGTTTTTCAGCTCTGAGTCCAGATGATTGATTGTGTCCTGCAGAATAAACACATAAAACCTCACATGTGTTTAAAAAAACATATTTTGGAGAAATGAGGTGGATGGTGGTGGCTTGCCTGGAGTGAGTTGAGGTCATCCTGGTGTCTGTCCTCACATTCCATACGCTGCCTCTCCAGAGACTCCTTTGTTCCTCTGAGTGTCTCCAGCTCAATGGTGCGGCTCTGGAGCTGACGACGGTATTCCACAATTTCCTCTTGGGTCCCACGGATGGCATCTTGGTTGGACCTGGCTGCCTCTGTCAGACGTTCTAGGCGCACTATAAGCATATTGGGGTGAGTGTCAGGTTGTGTCACACACAATGCATACTAAACAGCAGTGTTTGTGATGGTGTTGATACATATACACACTTTATGCCTCACTAAGCATCCTCACCAGCCCTCCTCTTAGAAGCATGAACAAGACATGCTGCTGCAGTCAGCAAGACATCACACAGAGAAGGTCAAACATCCAACTGTGTTTGTTTTGGAGCATACTGATTGGCAGGATGCTTCTTTCCACAATATGTAAGGCTTGTAAATAGATCTTGTACACTGATATCCTCAGAGTTCCCTCCAAGCACATCCACTTCAATACTTATAAAGAATCTGCATTATTGCATCATTTTTATGTTGACTAATTGTTCCCTTTTCAAGTGTTACTCTTTGTGTTATACTACTAAACTGTCATACTGCTTTTTAAGTTGAATTATTGCAAGGAAGAGATGAAGGTCACTGGGCCATGCTACAACCGCACACGGATGAGCCAACCTTTACAGTGACCTTGAACCTAATATAGGCTGTTTGGAGAGTTTTAGGTTCAAAACCACCAGAGGGAGGAGGATACCTTTCTTTGTCCAAATATTGTGCAATGCATTTTCATGTAAGCTGCAGGGCACACAAAGGTCATCTTATTTATTGATTTTTTTGTATTTTTAGAAAGTGTTTCAGTATATGATAAATACAGTGTTGGAATTATATATTTTTTAGTTGTAATTTGTTGTTGAATTGTTGGTTATCCCAGAGATCGGCATGTTCACACTTTCTCCAGCTAGGTCTGCATACAGCAGAATTGAAGGATGCAGGGGACCACTGTGATACAGTACATTTTGTGCATTAAAGATGCCAAAACCAATTCATTGTAGGTCAAAATATGCTAAGCTGAACAAAACAACCACATTTTAGGTTTGTATTACTAGTGGCAAAGCAGTAATATATCATGAACAATTTAGTTTCTACGACATGCTGAGAGCCACTCCTTGGACATCACTGTCGTACATAAGCATTTCAAGTAATAGCTACAAATGGCATACTCCAGATTGAGGTGAGTGATTTAAAGTGTAAAACTAAGTGAAGTTGTGTTATTAGTCTGTTGACTTTGCAAACAAGTGAAAAAATCGTATGCGGTACCATGGAACTTTAGACTTCCCACTTTACCTTTGAAGCAGTCTTCAGCCTGCGTGACACTCTTGGTAGCGTGACAGTCGAGCTGGGCTCGGATCTCCCGCAGGGCCCCAGTCACATCCATCTTGACAGTCTCCCGCAAGTCAGAGGTCACCTGTGCACCCTGAATCTGTGCCAGGAGGTCCGCCGCTTCCTCCTCATGGTTCTTCTTGAGGAAGGCTGCCTCCTCGTCCAGAGCTTGGAGCTTCTTGTCCAGCTCCAGCCGTCCCAGCTGGCACTCCTCTACGTACCTCTTCATGGCCCGGGCTGCAGCCTCAAGCTCCTCCCGGTTGCGCGCCTCCTCCTCCAATCTTGCCCCCAGTTGCTGGATGTCCTCCTCCAGGCGCCCATATTCAAGAGCCGCGCGGCCCTTCTCCCCGCTTAACTCTTGAACCAGAGCCCGGAGGTCGTCCAACTCCCGCTCGTAGTACTCCCCCACAGAAGCGCGCCCGCTCTGGTTTTGCCGCAGCGCCGCCGCTTCTGCCTCCAGGTTGCGGTTGTGCATCTCCAGGCTGCGCACCTTGTCGATGTAGCCGGCGAAGCGGTCGTTGAGCGCCTGCAGGATTTCCTTCTCGCTCCTGCGGGACATGTCCCCGTTGAAGGTGTCCAGGCTGTCCACGGAGTACGGCTGGCTGTAGGTGGGGCGGCGGCGCTGGGAGTGGAAGCCGCTGGATGACACCGATGCTGGCCGAGCCTTGCGTAGCCCGCTCGGGCCGAAGAAGTGGCTCTCCACGGTGAAACTCATTTTGTGGACTGCAGCAGGAGGGGAGAGCGCCCGCTTTATATACAGGAGAGACGGAGGGTCACCAGTCAGCACTACAACACTATTTAAAGAGACACTTTTTCCTGAAGAAACGACACGTCCCTCACATTTCAGCAATCATTTTATTAGATCTTCTCAAGGGACGATACTTGTAAATGAAACTTGAATTCACTTTAGAGTAGTCAGTGTACAGCTTGTATTGCAGTATAAATTTACCCTGCACTGAAATTACTCAACACACAATTTATTGTCTAAATACCTGGCAACACAAGAGTACATGTTACTGTGAACATGGCCAAAGTGTCAAGTGTTGAGCACCATTATTAGGTACCACTGCCTTAAGCTTCTTTGGTATGGCAATAATGGCTGTGTGGATACTAAATCTATACTTCTATACAAGCTGTACACTGAAACTTAAACTTTGTTTAATTTCATTATTGTTCGTTGAGAAGATATACTGTAGTAAAAATGGTTGCTGAATTGTGATGGATGTACTCCCTTATATGTGAGATAAAGCGTACTGTACCTAGTGACTCTTTATGGGACAGTATTAATTGTTTTTCTCCAAAAATAAGTTGAGTTTTTTTTTTGCATAAAACATGTCTCATTCACCCTATGTCTATGTAATCAATATGTGATAATAAAGCATAAAATGTACAGCATGCAGTCCGTACCGTGGTGTTTGCCCCCTTCCTGATTTCTTTTTTCCATGTTTGTCACACTTAAATGTTTCAGATCACACAGGGCCATGTAGGTTTGGATTTTTTTTTTCTCGCTTAATAATAAAAAGTTTCATTTAAAAACTGCATTTTGTGTTGAGTTGTGTTGTTATTGGCTAATATTTACATTTGCTGATCTGAAACGTGTAAGTGTGACAAACATGCAAAAAAAATAAGAAAGGCGGCAAACACTTTTTCACACCACTTTAAACCACGAGACATGACGGGAGTGCAAGATTGTGGTTCTCAATCTGGTTACAGTGGCACGAACTTTAACAGTCAACTTTTTTTACAAAACTAATCTAAAAAGTCACTTTTATTGCAAATGCTGATCCAAAATCAAACCAACATCAAGGAGAGTTTGGAGGGGGAGGAGTGAGCCGGCAATGTGTGTGGTGGTCTCTCGATGCAGCAGCATAATCCAGGCTTTATTGGAGTGTCTCAGTCATTTGATTTATTTGCTATTTGTGGGTGGCCTTGGAACATAACCCCCCTGAAATATGTATTCTTTGGTACAAGGTCCTCATTGTGATTTCATTCCACAAGGTACTTTAAAGATGCTATGTCATCTCAATCTTTTACTCATTTCTTTATATTCAGTACTTTTGGCCCTCAAGAGTCAGAAAAAATAAAATGCACGCTAAACAAGAAAAAAGCATAGGGAGGAAATAAAGGACGTGAAAAAATGTCAAAATCTTTGCATTAGTTGTTGGAAAGATATGGCTGTGTGTTCTGCTGATGCTTAAAGCTTTACTGCTGCAGTGTGAGTTTGCAGATCTACACCAGTCCCACAGGGAGCTTTGGCACGCACGCACACACACACACACACACACACACACACACATTGTGTTGTATTTTTTGCCTTTACATTGTGTTTTGTGTAGATATCCACCCCCATTCAAAGTTTTCAGTTTGTGATTGCAATGCATTAAACACATACGAGAGCAAAACTGTTGTCATGCATGAACATCAGGGCGTGCACTGACTTGTGATGATACAGGATGACAAATACTGGTAAGTTGTTTCTGCTCATTCAAAGCTACTGTGAGAAGAACATCCTGTTGTTTCCTCCAACCATGGGGTTATTGAGTTCATATAGCTAAATAATTATTTTTCTTTATATTTATGTTGAAGGATAATGGGATCAGCACATTACTACTTCAGCTTTTTTCCACCCTATGCTGTCACAACAATGTCATCCAGGAGACTGTGATCCTTTCAGCAAATGACCTCTGCCTGTCTTTGGATACTTCAGTGAAGCTATCTACACACTTTGCCCTGCTATTTTGAAACACATAGTTTCATCTTTGCATATCCATATTTATATATAACCTATCTGTGAATGTCTTTAGGGAAATTAGCAGCATAAAACATAACCCACCCATCCATTTCTATGCCGCTTGTCCTCATTAGGGTCATGGGGCTTTCCCACAAGGGAAAATAACATCCTGGACCAAGTCTACTGCAACATGAAAGGTGCTTTGAAGGCTGTTCCAAGACCCCACTTTGGAAAGGCTGACCACATCTCTATATTCCTTTATCCAACGTACAGACAACTTCTCAAAAAAGCTCCCCCTGTAAGTACAGCAGTTAAAGTATGGAATGAAGAAACTGATCAAGTACTTCAGGACTGCTTTGGCTGCACAAACTGGGATGTGTTTAAAACTGCAGCGGGGAGGGAAGATTGTACTGTTGATTTGGATGAATATGCTTCTGCTGTTACTGGCTACATTAGCACATGCATAGAGACTGTTACCACCACCAAGTATTACAGAAAATACCCTAACCAAAAACAGTGGATGAACTGTGATGTAAGGGCTAAGCTACGTGCTCGTTCGACTGCATTTGTCATGGGCACCGCTGATGACTACAAAAAGGCCAGATATGACCTGAGGAGGTCCATACGGGAGGCCAAAAGACAGTACAGACAGAAGCTGGAGGGCTACTATTCCACCTCAGACCCTCGGCGCATGTGGGCGGGGCTCCAGCACATCACAGACTATCGACAGCAGAGTAGCGTAGCCACGTCCAGCCAAACCACACTTCCAGATGAGCTGAACGAGTTCTATGCCCGCTTTGACACCCAAACTTCTGATGAGCAGAGAGGGTGGCTGAACCTGGGGAGCACACAGGACGCACCTCTCATGGTGACATCAGCTGATGTGCGCAGGGTTCTAAACAAAACAAACCCACGAAAAGCAGCAGGCCCAGACAACATCTCAGGACGTGCACTTCGGGTTTGCTCATCAGAGCTAGCTGATGTGCTTGCTGACATATTTAACCTGTCGCTTGCACAAGCATCTGTACCGACCTGCTTTAAGTCCACCACCATAGTGCCCGTACCCAAGAAGAGCAACGTGACCTGCTTGAATGACTATCGCCCTATAGCACTCACTCCTATTGTTATGAAGTGCTTTGAAAGAATAGTCATGACCCACATCAAAAAGAGCATCCCGGCGGCAACTGTGGACCCTCTACAGTTTGCATATCGCCAGAACCGGTCCACGGATGATGCAGTCAACACTGCCATCCACACAGCCCTTTCTCACCTACAGGGCCAGGACACATACGTCAGAATGCTATTTATAGACTATAGCTCCGCTTTTAATACAGTCAGCCCCCACAAACTCACAAATAAGCTCCTCACACTTGGCCTGTCTCCCTCCCTCTGTAACTGGGTGTTTAACTTTCTCACAGGCAGACCCCAGTCAGTCAGAGTCCACAACCGCACATCCAGCTCAAGAATTGTGAGCACTGGGACCCCACAGGGGTGTGTGCTGAGTCCACTCCTCTACACGCTCTTCACCTACGATTGCGTGGCCTCCCAGAACAACACCAGCATCATTAAATTTGCGGATGACACTACAGTCATCGGACTGATCACTGGTGGTGTTGAAACATCATACAGAAGAGAGGTGGCGGACCTCATAGCTTGGTGTCGTGATAACAATCTCCTTCTCAATACAGATAAGACTAAAGAGATGATCATCGACCCAAGAACAAGGGAAAAGGAGCCACATAGACCCCTGTTTATTGGTGAGACTGAGGTGGAGAGGGTGAAAACCTTCAAGTTCCTTGGCACACACATCAGCGAGGACCTCACCTGGTCTCACAACACCCAACAAATTCTGAAGAAGTCCCAAAGGAGACTGTACTTCCTGAGAAGACTGAGGAAATTTGGCATGTCCACCACAATCCTGAGTTGCTTCTACAGATGCACCATCGAAAGTGTCCTTACCGCCTCCATCACTGTTTGGTACGGTAACTGTACAACACGTGATAGGAAGGCACTCCAGCGGGTGATCAAGACCTCACAGAACATTGTTGGGGCAGCCCTCCCCTCACTGCAAGACATTTATACATCTAGAGTCCTACGCAGAACACACAACCTCATCAAGGACAGCACACATCCACAACACTCATTATTCACACTCCTGCCATCAGGCAGACGCTACAGGAGTTTGAAGTCCAGGACCACAAGGCTGGCAAACAGCTTTTACCCACAGGCCATCAGGCTTCTCAATGAAGCACTCAGACACGCCACACGCAACACACACTCATAGCACTTTATTTATTTATTTATTTATTTGTATTATTTACTTGCATTAATGTCTCTTCTGTTGTTGTTGCTTAATTTCTTGGTATTTATGTATATGTGTTTATGTTTCTTATGTTCTTATTCTTTCTTGTGTTTTTCTTTCTTTTCCTTGGGAGAATGAACAGAATAAGATTTTCATTGCATGGTATAACTGCTGTTTTACCATGCACATGACAATAAAACTCTCTTGAATCTTGAATCTTGAATCTTGAATGGGGGTATGCTGGAGCCTATCCCAACTGACTTTGGGCGAGAGGCGGGGTACATCCAATCGCAGGGCAATAAAACATAGCCATAGTCAATATTTTAAACATTTTTATGTAAACATTATTGCATCATACTGAAATGATTGGGTTTTTCTAATGAAATGGTGCAAATTAATGCATACTATTGGAAACACAAAGACACTGGGGATAAATAGTATGCAGGTATTTTAATGTAATGCCTACATGTTAGTATACGTGGTTGTTGGTTGACAAGGCCATAAGAGTCTGGATCTTCCCTGGTTCTGGTCCCTGCATGTTATATTTAAAGCATACGGTGATTTGAGAAGATGAAGGAAAAGAAGAGCGATAAGGTTGTGAGATAGTCACACACACAAAGGAGGCTGCAGACAACAGGGGGACAGACGATGTGATGAGGCGGTGACGCATGGATGAAAGAAAAAGACAGTGCAGGAAATGGGGGAGAAAATAAGAGTCACCTTGGCAGGGGAAACGAGAAAATTGGCTGTCATAGCAGTATCAAGGATGACTCAGCTGTAATTTGATTAAGGCCTTGGATTTGGTTTGCTTGCTTTGAATATGTCTGCTCTTTTGTGCATAGCGAGAGAAAGAAAAGGATTGTAGCCATGCAATTGTAAGTGAACATTAACGCAGGTACTAAAATAAACACCAGCAACACTTCATTAAATCAGTACTCTCGCGCCATCTAGTGTTTTTTTATCTAATTGATGCGATGGCTTCCCTATCAGCCACAAGGGGGCAGAAGAGATCGCTACTACATGGATTTATCAGCATTTACTTCCTGATTAGCACTTCCGGTTATTCTACAAACGAGGGAAAAGTTGAAAACTTCTACCGATGTCTTCTAAAAGACAACAATCACCTTCTAAAATATCGGATAGTTGGATACAGGAGAACAACGAATTAGTAAACAAATGGAAGGTGAAGTAAATTACTTGTAAATTACGTGTTCTCTGCCGATATAGAATGTCTTGTTTAATTAATCTCTTGCTCAAGGGATCTGATTGTTCTTATCTGCTCATTTTAGCTACAAAACAAAGATGCCTTGAGTGGAGACCAGAAGCATACCAGATTGTTGCTGTCCGAGTTTCACAAACTTATAAGAAAAATACAAGGTACCTCATCTTACGGCATACATTTGCTGTCAAGCCCAAAAGATAATCTTTGATTAACTTCTGAATTCAAAATCTGCGTCTGCAGGTCTTCCTCCTCTTGAAGATCACTCACAACTCGAGTTATGTGTAGCGTACAATGTGTGCTTGTTGTCCATGGTGCTTTCTCAGGTGTCAGAGGCCAATATGCTCCTCACACAATCTATGAATAGAGGTCAGTATGTGAAATGACCAAACCAAAGGACACAATATCTTCACTGCATGCATTCTCTTCAAATTCAATCCAACTTTTGTTTATGCAGTTCTCCAGATGACAGGAGTTGATGCATTGGCTGTCCACTCATCTATGTTTTGGCGTACAGTTCTTCAGTCAGTGGAAAGCAGTGGAGCAGTAAAATCCTGTGTAGCGAACCTTTTCTGTGTGCAGTGGGCTATATGGCTGGCGAACTGTTGTGTTGAAAAAATAGAAGAGTTTCAGGTAAGCAGGATTATTGTGTGCTAAGTTTAATGAAATAAATACATAAAAAATTGTGTGATATAAAACCTATTTTTGTCCTGCGTGCAGGAGGAGTTTTCTTCTCTGTCTGCTGGAGTTAAGCAAGACATGCCAAGTGAAGTGGGGCAAACATATTCAAACACTCCTCTTTTGGTGATGGAACCTAGACGCTTTGTTGAATTATTGCAGATGTGCACTTTGATCACGCAAGGTGTGGCATATTTGAAATACCCTCACCGACATTCTCTCTCTAATAAGATGGAGTACAAGAGATGTAAAAAATTCTGCTTTTACAAATGTACTCCTGCTCAGTTGTCACCGAAATATTAATTTAGCGATATCTTTAGTTTTGTAGTTGAATTTTGCAGTCGTGTTGAACTGTACTGCACCATACTGATAGCTGTTTGTATTTATAATGTGGACCCTCGTGATTCAGCATTCACGGCCTCGCAAATTCTGCAACAGGTTTTAATCCCACGAGATTTTGTGATACGAGCTCTTGTGACACGCCTCGTAATTTGCGAACTTGCCACAATGTACAGTACATTAGCAGCAAAACGCATTAAGTGCCTAACCCATGTTCCCAGAATTTTGTGAAGGGGTCTAGCAAGGAAGGAAGAAAACATTACCGGTACACTGGTGCACAACCAGAAATTTAGTATTTTTATTTCTAAACAAGTCTTATTTTTGTAAAGGCAGCCATTTTGATACAGCTCTTGTATAACACATAATTTGATTATTGAGGTGTAGCTAATATGGTGGCATGTGAGTGTATTTAAAGATTGTTCAAGGCACAAACAATGTCAATATCAGTCTGATGCATACTCTGTGCTAAATATCTGCTTAGTTCTTAACTGGTCAATAATGTCCCGCTGCTTTCTATGATGCATTAAGGCGCAGAAAGGCTGAATGAGGGTCAAAACTCAAAGGCAATAACTGATCTGCAGGCTGCTTCCTCGCTGCCCGCCCCCAGAACTCTAGTGGCATACACACACCTCCTCTCTGGCTCCTGTCTAGCCCGCACGGTAAGCTTGATTTTCTCCACATACAGAGAAGACTTGCATTGACTAGGGGTGTGAATTTTTAATTTGTATATATATGTATATATACACTGCATATATATACACACAGGGTCGCCCTCAGATGGCACTACAGTGTTACAGGACAGCACTAGAGACAGACTCCCAATGTGTTGGTGCTCTATATCAGAGTGCACTCATCTTCAGACGCCTGGGCAACGCACAGGCAGAGATACAAGCCCTTCGTTTGCTTTACTCGGTTGGTAAACCGCCATAATACATTGAATGATGGGTTAATGCGTATGAAAAATGAAAATATCCTTTTGTCCTACAGACACTTATGTTACCCTCCAAACCAGTTATGATGAGCGATGATGTCCTCCCCTCTTCCTTACTGCTACGGGGCCAAACTCTGAGCGGCCTGCTCTCTGTTCCCTCTGCTCTTTGTGTCCTTCACAGTTTGGCCCAGAAGTGTGTGCTGCAATCAAGGTCAGTCTCATTCCTTACTGCTCTCCACAACTCATACAGAAATATGAGCATGTGTAGTAATTTTGCTTTTCTATAATAATTATACATTTTATGAAACATTTTTGTAAATAGGCACCAAAATTACAAAATTAGAAAGGTACGGAATCAGAGGATTAGTTTTGAATTGGGTTAAAAGTTACCAAGCAAACGGGAAGCAAATTGGAACTGTGAAAGGATGATTCATGACATGTATTCCATCGTACCATTCATGCATGTTCAAATAAAATTAAACCAAACCAAACCAAACCAAAACCATGTAAAACAAATAAAACATGTAAAATTACAATGATAGAAAAACAATAAAATGAAGGTCAATTTAAAATGAACAGTGAATAAAATGGTAATAAGTGGTAGTAAAACTGAAAATCAAATCAGACTGAATATGCTAGTTTGAAAAGTCAACATTACAGTTGTCTGGAAATAGCAGCTTCCATATACTTTTGGTTGAGGCTGGAAATAAAGAATCTGATATGTTGTCTTTTTTTATTGGTGCACCAGCCAAGATACCGCTCGTGTGTGTTAGCATGCACATAAATGGTAATATTACTGTAACTAAAATTTTAGGAATTTACACAAAATGATTTTTGCTGCCATGTTTTTGTCACTTTTATGACCTGATTAAATTGTGTTTGATGTGATGTCTTGAAGGTGTCTTGTCTTTCTCTGCAGAATGTCAGAAGGTGTAGAAAATTATCTGGGCCTGTTGGCTGCTCTTCACTCAGAACATCACAGAGTAAGAACACTTTACACACCTACCCAATATTGACAAAAGTACTGGGGCACATGATCATTGGGAAGACCTCCAATAAGATGTTGGAGTGTGCCATCCAGATCTGAAAGAGGGCCTGTTGGCTTGCTCTCATTCAAGCATAGAATTTTCCAAAATATCTTCATCAAGTGAAGAATGCAGACATAAGCAACCCTTCCTTGGTTGAGTTGATAAAGAGTTGTCTCAAAACCTTTGTCCACTAAATGTAAGTCTTGTGTGGTGTATCCTCCAGCGCCCATCTCTGTCTCTGTGTCTCAGGTGTGCTCTGAGGACTCTCACCTTCCCAGGCTACCTGAACTGTATCTGGAGGCCGGTGCCGCCCTGCTCATGGCCCAGCGGCCCTTGGATTGCCTGACGTTATGTGATGAAGTCATCACCACAACACTGGATCTGCTGCCAGAGAAGGTGGTGATGGAGGAACCCGAATCTGCAGATGTGTGCACTGGAGGTGAGGATAAGGTGGCGATGCTACTTTGGACAGGCGCCGCTTACCTCCTCCAGGGTCATTGTCACTGTCACCTGCAGGACTGGAAACAAGCTGTGATTCACTACACAAGGTTTGAGAGATAGGATGTCTTCTTCCACATCTTTATTTTACGAACCTGACTGTATTTTGCTTTATAGGTGTATCAACCTGCTGGTGAAGGTGCACTTTAAAGAGAAAGGCAAGTACTTCTCTTGTTAGAAGCTTGAGACATACATGGAGAGAGATTAGTTCACGTGTTGACGTTTAGGTGGCCAACCTCAAGTCCCCACCGCAGACATGGTTGATGAACAAAGAGCAGATCTTGGGGTCCTGCAGAGGTTGAAAGGGCTCTCGCTAGCTTGGCGGGGCATTAGCTTCATGCAGTCAGACGAGCTCAGAAACGCACTGAGAGACCTCCACCTCGGACTACAGGCCTTCCCAGGTAGGGAATACTATGCAGTATGTTTATTATTGTGGTTGCAGTGTGCAGTGGTGTGGAACTGCACTGCATCATCAGTGTTGTTTCTTATATTTTGGTTGACCTCCTGCAATTTCTGATGGGTTGACAAACTTGTTGTGAGTTCCCTTATAGTTCATGATTGGCTCCTGCCAAAGAAAGAGCTACCGTTTCCTCACTGACTCGCAAGAAGCTCAGTGTTTACACGATTAGTAGTAGTTCTGAAGTACAAGAGATGTGATGAGATTTTAGAACATGGTCATAAATTAGCCGCACCGCTGTATAAGCCGCAGGGTTCAGAGTTTAAGAAAAAAAGTCTTTCACAAATTTTAGTTAAAATCTAAATTTAAGCTGTAAACCTGATAGCATCTTGTTTGTACCTGTGTAGAGTGTGTGGGTGCAGGGCTGTGGTGTGGGGAGGTGCTGTGGAAGCTTGGCAGGAGAAAAGAAGCAGCTTCCTGTTGGGAGAAGACCTGGAGCATCACCACACACTCGGCAGAGTAAGACACAGTTTCATTAACCCTTGTTGTGCAGAAATGCATGTTAACAGAGCTGCATTGGGTGTGAATTCACCAAAAATGCCCCGAAAGCAATTGTTGCTTGATTGAAGTGTTATCTGTTTTTTTTTTTTGTAACATTTTGTGGTGCAGGAGCATTCCTGTATACTTGAGGGAGCCTCAGTCTGGACCCATGTTGGACTCTGCAGAGCTTCGCCTCAGAATATCCAAACTTGATCCCACCTAGTCTACCTTGAACGGAGCAAAAGAACCGCCTTGCAGGTTTTGTGCTGGCAAACCGTTCCAGTGTTTTGTGGAATAGACGTCAACAGACAAGAGAATGTTGTACGTGCTCGTAAAATTTATGTAAAGTTGTTTTAATGTGAATATGTTGATTTCCAATATATATTTACGAACGAACCTTATGTAATTGTATAGCCTTACAACATATACAACTGATACCCCATGGGCCAAATCCAGCCCTTAAATGATATCAGACCAGTCTGCATGTTCAGTTTAAATATTGGGAGAGCAAGGTTTTGCAGCAGATTCTTAAAAACAGCAGAAAACTCTGTTATATACGTAGAAGATCTTTGACTAGCAGTAGATTCCTTAAACAAGCACAGCACTCTGATTCTATAGAGGATCTTTGACAAGTGTTTTTTCATTAGATTCCGTTTGTGCTTCTTTGTCTTAATTTATGCATTTGTTACTTTATTCCTGACTACCATTTGGTGAAGTAAACATTTTAAGATTATATGGCAAAGTCTTGCATTGATATACACAAAATAAATTACAGCATATTAGGCAAATCCCTATATATTTATATATTATGCATGTTATTGGCCAGCATAAGTATAGGGCTGTTTTATTCAATTTGTGAAAGTGCTATTAACGAACAGAAGATCAAATAACACACATGTAACAGTATTAATTAATGCCCCTTGCATTGTTAAAATGTTGCAATGCCTGTTGCCTCTCTGCATTTACACAATTGGATTAGCAAAATAAATATTTCCTGGAAAAAAAACAAGTTTGTTGTCATTTGCTGAGGTTTTGCAACAAATCGCCAGGAGGTGACGTTTTCCTCCAAATACACAATCAAAGCGCACACGTCCTGTGAACGTCTCAAAACATGACAGCTGCGCAACTGACACGCTGATCGTGGTTGTTTCACCGGTGATCGTGCAAACTGAACACATGTATCATCTTCCAAACAGAGGTGTTGCGTTTCGTTTATCTCCAGCTAAAAATATCGCTTAAGAATAGTGGGAAGTGGGTTTAAATGTTCATCAATTCTTTAACGCGGTACGCGCTCATTGGTTTGCTGTATTTCTACTGACAGACTTGAATGGCCAATACGCAAAAAGGAGGCGGAACGTAGCTGCATCCTACACATTTGCAATTGGCTATAGAGATTCGATATACACCGTGACGTCACTCTTTCTTGTTTGTCATTGGTCGGCGAATTTGACGACGAGCACCAACCAATCAGGGCAACAGATGCGTCCAGCTTGCTTACCAAGTACAGAAAACCACGGAAACCTCTGAACATTCGTGTGATATTTGTCGAAGTAGGGAAACGAAAACCAGTGAAGCATCGCAAATTTAGCTAGATTTTCTTTATTTATTCATTGTGACCCAGGTGGACAACCATGGCATCGGGAGGAGAGTAAGTAGACACATTGTATTTTTTTAATGCATCGGTTATCGAAAAATAATGCCAGGGTCTCCTCAAAACAACAAGTTTATTAAAGTTAGCCCGGCTGCTAACAATTTAGCAATAAAGCTAATGGGGTCAGTTACTTGATAGCGGACGTCACTGAAAAGCTAACGGCTGTGTGTATTATCCCCAACACTTGTTAGAAATAGCCAGATTGGTGTTATTCTCACGGCTGTCGCTCTTCAGTTAATGGCTTTGCGCTAACTGGCCGTGTGGCAACGGCTTGACAAAGCGCAGTCATCGCTGTCCGATGGATGCTAGCATTAGCAGAGCAATACCATCAAGGCCAAAGCCATCCACCGTCACACAGAGGTGGCATTTACACCCACCTAAACACCATTTGCCCTCATGTTTAGAGTTGGCTAGGGAATGGAATGGGAGTGATTATAAACGTTGCTACAACTTTGCATAACCACCGCTATGAGGTACAACGGAGCTAGCTACGAAGCTACCTAGCGTCACATCACTGCAAACAGTGCCGCAAAGCTAGCTAGGCTAACCTGATTAGCTTATATGCTAAGACTAAGCCCAGTTAACTGGCCAATAACACCAATGGTAAAATATTGTTTCGCCCGATGGATACATGCCAGATGATGGAAGCTGGTGTGGACTATGCTACAAAACGGGCTATTACATCCAAACATATCTTTTGTGGGCATCTGGAGAGCTAACAAAGTTAGTCCTCTTGATTCTTTTGCTGTGTCATCTGGGCTTGCTTGCTCGCCAGTCACTTAGCTTAAATGCTAACATTAGCGTACGAACGACATGGGAATTGATTGTAATCATCGTGCAAGATTCTTCTATGAACAAATACTTGCATGTATGGCATTCTTTATGTCCGCACATTAAATATGGACTAATTCCGTCTAATATGGCTGTCGTGGCTTAACTTTAATGCTAAACTGTTTGATTGCTATATGTTGACTACAATATGATGAGGTGAAATTTTGCGTATTCAGCATTTTTAAAGTCAGCATTATAAGTGTGTTTGTCAAGTGAAGAGAGAGTACGTATGTGTATATGTGCTTTAAATACGCTGGGTTAAAAATGGGAGGTATATCTGGTCTCAAGTCACACTGACAGGACAGTAATTTGTAAAGCAATTATTGGCCATTCTAAGACTATTCTAAATATACTTACGCATACAGTATACAGGTAACTGAATAAAAACCTTTTAATATACATTGTTTAGGTTTGAGGTGAGTAAGCAGTGATGCCACCTCATGATCTAGCAATTTATGAGGTTTAAACTTATAATCATAGTTATAATTAAAATGCCATTACTACAATATGATGAGGTGAAATTTTGCGTATTCAGCATTTTTAAAATCAGCATTATAAGTGTGTATGTCAAGTGAAGAGAGAGTACGTATGTGTATATGTGCTTTAAATACGCTGGGTTAAAATGGGAGGTATATCTGGTCTCAAGTCACACTGACTGCTACGACAGTAATTTGTAAAGCAATTATTGGCCATTCTAAGATTTCTAAATATACTTACGCATACAGTATACAGGTAACTGAATAAAAACCTTTTAATATACATTGTTTAGGTTTGAGGTGAGTAAGCAGTGATGCCACCTCATGATCTAGCAATTTATGAGGGTTAAACTTATAATCAGTTATAATTAAAATGCCATTGAAAGTGTAAACACATGACACTTGACATCTTCCTCTCCATCTAGATCAAAGAATGATGACTTAGCTACTGCTATTCTGAAACAGAAGAACAGGCCCAACAGACTGATTGTGGATGAATCCATCAATGAAGACAACAGTGTGGTCTCACTCTCTCAGGTACCTAGATTTCAAAAGTTAGTGATTTTAATAGTAGCCTTGAAGTGGAGGCTAACATTTCTGTAACAATGCTCTCAGACCAAGATGGATGAGCTGCAGCTCTTCCGTGGAGACACAGTGCTAATGAAGGGCAAGAAAAGACGTGAGACTGTGTGCATCGTGCTTTCTGATGACACCTGCTCTGATGAGAAGGTTCGGATGAACAGGGTGGTCCGCAACAACCTGAGAGTCCGACTGGGCGATGTCATCAGGTGGGGGGAAAAAGTGCTCAGTTGTCTTGTCTTTGCCCCAAATGTGGATAAAGGAATGAAGTGTCCTAAATGCTTTGCCTCAGCATTCAGCCCTGTCCTGATGTGAAGTATGGCAAGAGGATCCACGTCCTTCCAATAGATGACACAGTAGAGGGGATCACTGGAAACTTGTTTGAGGTTTATCTCAAGCCATACTTCCTAGAGGCTTACAGGCCAATCCGCAAAGGTTGGTCGATGCAGTGACCTGATGACCAAAAAACTATTTTACTTAATGTATGAGTTTAAACATGACCTTATTTTACTTTTGTAAAGGTGATATTTTCCTGGTCAGAGGGGGCATGCGTGCTGTGGAATTCAAGGTGGTGGAGACTGATCCTTCTCCGTACTGCATTGTTGCTCCTGACACTGTTATTCACTGCGAGGGAGAGCCAATCAGGAGAGAGGTGGGTAGCAGGCTTGTCAGTTTGTGCATGGGATGACATTGGCCAAATTCACACTTTGAACACTGAACATGCAGGATGAAGAGGAATCTCTGAATGAGGTTGGCTATGATGATATTGGTGGAGTGAGGAAGCAGCTCGCTCAAATCAAAGAGATGGTGGAGCTGCCTCTGAGGCACCCTGCACTCTTTAAGGCCATAGGTGTCAAGGTATGGATCTACACGGTTGGACAGCTTTCTCTCATAGATCTAATATAGCCTCAGATATGCCTCACTTGGAGAAACATTCTTGCACGGTGAGCACTGACTGTATTTCCATCACAATCTGATGTGATTTTTGATTATGGATTTTAATGAGCGAGAAAAAAATGGTCACAGATTAGTATTACAGAAAAACAGATGTCAATTTTATCAGAGCTTATCACTATATGTTGTACATGTACATTTGTTTTAAAGTTGCGTACTTCAGAATGCTCACAGGAACAACTGTTGAAGCTGCAAGTCTGTTTTTGTCAGCATTTAGAGAAATGTTTCCACAAAGTTCATAAATGTATTGAATTAATATTTGACATTGACATCAACATAATTCTCATTTTAACATCCTTTTGGACGTGTAAACATGTCTAAACGTTTACTTTGTTCCTCAATGTAACTTGTTAATAATAAGCACGTCCGAAAGGGATAAAACATTACCATTAATGGTGAGCCTATTCATGCGTCAGTCATGTTTTTTTCTGCAAAATTAGACTGTTGCTTATGAGCTCAATTACCATTTAAAATTGGGGCAAAACGAAATGAAGAGAGCAACTCGTCGTGGGCCGAAACACATGTGTTGGATAGATATGCAGTGTTGACTATACATAGAGGAGAATATGTGGACATTGGGCACTGCAATCTATTACACTATACTGTTTTATATTTTAAAATTATTTCTTTTTTTGTAGCCCCCACGTGGAATCCTTCTGTATGGACCCCCTGGAACTGGAAAGACCTTGATTGCAAGGGCTGTGGCCAATGAAACTGGAGCTTTCTTCTTTCTCATTAATGGTATTAGAATTCATTAGCCGTGTGAGTGTGCATGCGTGCTGTTTCCTGATGAAGGGTTCTTGTCTCGGTGCATCATCATATATATGTTGAACTGGCTGGACTAGTTTTTAAAACTTTTTTTTGGTATCTCAAAAACAGTACTTGTAACATTTTGAAATGGAACATTTACACCAAAATTAACACTTAGTTGTCATTTCATGATTAATATGTACATGAAAAAGGTGTGTCTATATGTGCGTCTATCCCATCCCACACTGTTCCCTAAGTGAAACTGTTTTTGTTTTTGTTTTTGAAAAGGCCCTGAAATAATGAGCAAGCTGGCCGGAGAGAGTGAGAGTAACTTGAGGAAGGCATTTGAGGAAGCGGAGAAAAATGCTCCTGCCATCATCTTCATCGATGAGCTAGATGCCATTGCTCCAAAGAGAGAGAAGGTGAGTGGTAATCGATGCATAACTGTTCTAAAAAAATAAACACACATTACAGAAATGAAGAAGTCCCATACATATGTATACTGTATTAGTTTGTAATGCTGGACATTTGCTACAATGTGAGTTGTGCTGCAACAATGTGTTTTGTAGACTCATGGAGAGGTGGAGAGGCGCATTGTTTCCCAGCTGCTGACTCTGATGGATGGCCTCAAACAGAGAGCTCACGTCATTGTAATGGCGGCCACCAACAGACCCAACAGCATAGATCCAGCTCTGAGGCGATTTGGTAAATGACACTGACAGCAGTCAACGTCGTAATCCAAACTTAAATGCAAAGTAGCTGATTTTAGTTGTTTTGCTTGACATTAGGGGTGTCACAAATCTCACGTGAGCAACACATGACAAGATTTCTCGTTCAGAAAAAACTTACTCGCAATAATAAATAAATACATCACAAATTTGAAATGAACAATAATTTTGCCGGCCTCCATATATTGCCATGTACATGCATGTCTGCTTCCCTCGTCTCTCGTCTCATGGGCAGGAAGAGAGTTCACTCTGTGCATTGGTTCCGCCCCTAGGCGCTTCATAGAACAACGGCGCTCCATAAAACAATGGTGTTTGAACAGATATTAAATAATATGAAATGTTAATATTGAAGGAAATATTGCATTTTTATGATTATATACTGTCATAATATTAGTGGCTTATTCAACTCAAAAAGTGTTGACAAAATCGTTTCAATTTGTGGGACAATAAACATTTCCAAACGCACCTGCATTAATCTGTGATTCGGTTAAATAAGTTTGTCCAGTCATATTTTTTCATTGTACTTTTCTCAAAATTAATGTTCTTGTGGACCCAATCTTGTGTATATTCTAGTCTCATCAGTTGGGTGTTACGTGACACCCCTACTTGACATTGCATTTATATTTTGTCCACTATTTTCCAACAGTCAAGTCTATATTATGCATCCAAACATTACACAACCAAAGGTTGCAGAAAATATATTTTTGATTTTGCAAGCTTACTGCATCTGAATATCATTTATCAGACAAAAACTGTGCATAGTGTGCCAAGTACTGGCCAGTCAGATTAAATGCTAGAATTGCTGCTACTGTACTTGCATAAATACACCAAAAGGACAACATTTAGATATTAGAAAGATATTTTAAAGCAGATATTTTAAAGCTTTCTGAGCACACCTCGTGACATTTTTTTCTTTGAATGTAGCTTGTTGTAAATTTGATTCAAAGTAGGATCCAGATTGGCTATGCTAGTGATTCTCAGCTGGTGGGTTGTGACCCGAAAGTGGGTTGTACGGCCGTTTAGTGGGTCGCAGGCCTGTCAGTTAGTGAATACACCTCGCTTTCTTGTCTGCTGTTTGATTGCTACGCTGTCACGAGGTGTGTGCTTAGGAAGCTACTTAACCGTTGCAAACAATCCCTTAAATTCTAAGATATTTACAAGTTTGAGCTGAAGAATTTCTGCAATTTGGTTTGCCGCTTGTCACTGAAAGGTGACGGTCGGTCCCACTTCCAAAACAGTTGTTTTTTATTTTCAATGCTTAAAATAGATACTGATTACATTGTTACTCCGTTCAAACAATGAGAGCCCTTGTTGCCATGGAACAAAACCAACCAGATTGTTCGCACATTTGATACTGATGGCATAGCTCTAGCAGTAATTAGCAGTTCAGTGTATGTAATATTCCTGCTTAACTGCCAGTCATGTCATCATTAAGCGTAACTAACAAGAGCATTTCAACCCCCTCAGGCCGCTTTGATCGAGAAGTGGACATTGGCATTCCTGATGCCACTGGCAGACTGGAGATTCTCCAAATTCACACCAAAAACATGAAGCTGGCTGATGACGTTGACTTGGAGCAGGTCTGTCCACACTCTTTTTTTTTTTTTGGCTCTACAAATAGATTCCCAAAGCAAGACTGAGTTAGTTGTTGGTAATTGTTGTACATAATTGTGTTGTATGGAATTTTAATGTGGGTCACATGTTGGCCACGCAGTCAGGAGATCGGGAAGACCTAGGTTCGAATCTCCGTTGGGCATCTGTGTGTGGAGTTTGCATGTTCTCCCCGTGCGCCGTGCGTGGCTGTTCTCCGGGTACTCCGGTTTCCTCCCACATTCCAAAAACATGCAAGTTAGGTTAATTGGCGACTCTAAATTGTCGATAGGTATGAATGTGAACGTGATTGTCTATATGTGCCATGCGATTGGCTGGCGACAAGTCTAGTGTGTACCCCGCCTCTCGCCCGAAGCCAGCTGGGATAGGCTCCAGCATACCTCCGCGACCCTGATAAGCAGCATAGCAAATGGATGGATGGATGGAATTTTAATGTTGGACTTTTTACTCGGGTGTGCAGCGTTTATAGTATCCCGTACTTCATGCCATGCATTGAGTGTTGTGATTGTGAGGCCAACAGCCATTTTGTATGGACTTTTACAACCCCTGGCAAAAATTATGAAATCACCAGTCTCGGAGGATGTTCATTCAGTTGTTTAAATTTGTAGAAAAAAAGCAGATCACAGACATGACACAAAACTAAAGTCATTTCAAATGGCAACTTTCTGGCTTTAAGAAACACTAAAAGAAATCAAGAAAAAAAGATGTGGTAGTCAGTAACAATTACTTTTTTAGACCAATCAGAGGGAAAAAATTACGGAATCACTCAATTCTGAGGAAAAAATTATGGAATCACCCTGTAAATTTCCATTCCCAAAACTAATATCTGCATCAGATTAGATCTGCTGGTTAGTCTGCAGTTAAACAGGAGTGATCACACCTTGGAGAGCTGTTGCACCAAGTAGACTGACATGAATCATGGCTCCAACACAAGAGATGTCAATTGAAACAAAGGAGAGGATTATCAAACTTCTTAAAGAAGGTAAATCATCACGCAATGTTGCAAAAGATGTTGGTTGTTCACAGTCAGCTGTGTCTAAAATCTGGACCAAGTACAAACAACATGGGAAGGTTGTTAAAGGCAAGCATACTGGTAGACCAAGGAAGACATCAAAGCGTCAAGACAGAAAACTTAAAGCAATATGTCTTGAAAACAGAAAATGCACAGCAAAACAAATGAGGAAAAAATGGGAGGAAACTGGAGTCAACGTCTGTGACCGAACTGTAAGAAACCGCCTAAAGGAAATGGGATTTACATACAGGAAAGCTAAACGAAAGCCATCATTAACACCTAAACAGAAAAAAACAAGGTTACAATGGGCTAAAGAAAAGCAATCGTGGACTGTGGATGACTGGATGAAAGTCATATTCAGTGATGAATCGTGAATCTGCATTGGGCAAGGTGATGATGCTGGAACTTTTGTTTGGTGCCATTCCAATGAAATTTATGAAGACGACTGCCTGAAGAAAACATGCAAATTTCCACAGTCATTGATGATATGGGGCTGCATGTCAGGTAAAGGCACTGGGGAGATGGCTGTCATTACATCTTCAATAAATGCACAAGTTTACGTTGACATTTTGGACACTTTTCTTATCCCATCAATTGAAAGGGCGTTTGGGGATGATGAAATCATTTTTCAGGATGATAATGCATCTTGCCATAGAGCAAAAACTGTGAAAACATTCCTTGAAGAAAGACACAAGGTCAATGTCATGGCCTGCAAATAGTCCGGATCTCAATCCAATTGAAAATCTGTGGTGGAAGTTGAAGAAAATGGTCCATGACAAGGCTCCAACCTGCAAAGCTGATCTGGCAAAAGCAATCAGAGAAAGTTGGAGCCAGATTGATGAAGAGTACTGTTTGTCACTCTAAGTCCATGCCTCTGAGACTGCGAGCTGTTATAAAAGCCAGAGGTGGTACAACAAAGTACTAGTGGTGTGTTGAAGTATTCTTTTGTTGTTGTTTTTTTCATGATTCCATTTTTTTTTCCCTCTGATTGGTCTAAAAAAGTAACTGTTACTGACTACCACATCTTTTTTTCTTGATTTCTTTTAGTGTTTCTTAAAGCCAGAAAGTTGCCATTTGAAATGACTTTAGTTTTGTGTCATGTCTGTGATCTGCTTTTTTTCTACAAATTTAAACAACTGAATGAACATCCTCCGAGACTGGTGATTCCATAATTTTTGCCAGAGGTTGTATTATACATAATATTATATATCAGTATTATATATGTATAGTACATGTCTGCAGTCAGGATTTGCATGTCCCATGGCAGGTTGCCAATGAGACCCATGGTCACGTGGGTGCAGATCTGGCTGCTCTGTGCTCTGAGGCGGCCCTGCAGGCCATTAGGAAGAAGATGGACCTGATTGACCTGGAGGATGAGACTATTGATGCTGAAGTCATGAACTCTCTCGCTGTCACAATGGATGACTTCAAGGTAAAAAGTCTTGGGAGGTGTAAGATGTTCTACCAAAGTTTCCTTTCTTGACCTTTAGTAACTGACACTGTTATGCAGTGGGCTCTGAGCCAGAGCAACCCATCAGCCCTCAGAGAGACTGTTGTTGAGGTTCCCAACATTACCTGGGAGGATATTGGTGGTTTGGAAGATGTCAAAAGGGAGCTGCAGGAGTTGGTGCAGGTATGAACCAAGCATCTGCTACATGTGAATTTCATGTGATTACAAACTGCAAGCTTTAAAAGTGGTTTTTGCCTTTCATCCATCCTCTTAAATGCAGTACCCAGTGGAGCACCCAGACAAGTTCCTCAAGTTTGGCATGACCCCATCCAAAGGTGTGCTCTTCTATGGGCCCCCGGGTTGTGGTAAGACTCTGCTGGCCAAAGCCATCGCCAATGAGTGCCAGGCAAATTTCATCTCTATTAAGGGACCCGAGCTGCTCACCATGTGGTTTGGAGAGTCTGAGGCGAACGTCAGAGAGATTTTTGACAAGGTTGGTTTTCAGGCGTGATGAGGATTTGTCACTGTTAAGAAGTGAAATGTTCTTGATTGTTCTGACAACTGCACTGTTCAGGCTCGTCAAGCAGCCCCGTGCGTCCTCTTCTTTGACGAGCTGGACTCCATAGCTAAGGCCCGTGGTGGCAATGTGGGAGACGGTGGCGGCGCAGCTGACCGAGTCATCAACCAGATTCTGACCGAGATGGACGGCATGTCCAGCAAGAAGAACGTCTTCATTATTGGCGCCACAAACAGGCCAGACATCATCGACCCCGCCATTCTGAGACCCGGCCGTCTGGATCAGCTTATTTACATCCCCCTGCCCGACGAGAAGAGCCGAATGAGTATCCTGAAGGCCAACCTGCGCAAGAGTCCCATCAGCAAGGTAACAGTCCCCCTATTTGTTAGCCAGCTGGATTGATTTTATACAGGAATGAACAACCGATGCATGCATATGTTTATTCATTTAAACACAGGATGTGGACCTTGACTTCTTGGCCAAGATGACCAATGGCTTCTCTGGAGCTGACCTCACAGAGATCTGCCAGCGAGCGTGTAAACTGGCCATCAGGGAGAGCATCGAGAATGAGATCCGCAGAGAGAGGGAGAGGCAGACCAACCCCTCAGCTATGGTCAGTTTGTTCCCTGCTCCTCTTTGCCTCTATCACCTTCCATGATTCTAACACGGTTTGCTCTTTGTAGGAGGTGGAAGAGGATGATCCTGTGCCTGAGATTAGGAAGGACCACTTTGAAGAGGCCATGCGATTTGCCCGTCGCTCCGTCAGTGACAATGACATTCGCAAATACGAGATGTTTGCACAGACGCTGCAGCAGAGCCGTGGCTTCGGCAGCTTCAGGTAAATGTTTTTCACTGTTTCTGCATCCACTGCATTTGAGTAATGCAGTGGAGATTATGACTGAAGCACAGATTATGTTGACCAAAAATACACAGCCACGTAATAATCCTTTCAAAATATTAAATCATGTTGGTTCCTGTCTCTTCTTTGTCAGGTTCCCCACCAGTACAACAGGTGGTAGCGGTCCAAGCCACGGCTCAGGAGGAGGTGGCACTGGTCCTGTTTTCAATGAAGATAACGACGACGACCTTTATGGATAAACCTACACACTGCCCCACAGCGGTCAGCACAGGGATGACACCTGTGCAAATTCTCACCAGATTCCACCTTTTTAGGACTTTGTGCTTCTTTCTTGTGTTCCTGTTTTTTTTTTTTGTTTTTTTGTATGATTTTTTTTCCCTCGGAGACAGCATGTAGCCACTTGGTTTGCCCTCGCTTTGTGGTGGGAGGGGAAAAGGAGATATTTGCAAATGGAAGGTGAGTAACCAAGCTTTTCCAGTGGGTGTGGGGAGTTTGAGTGGCCTCGTTTTCAGTATATGATGGATACATTTTAGTGGCGGGATTCTACGCTAGAACCTGAGAAATGGAGAAAAAAAACATTGCTAAATTCCTTTTTTTTTTAATAAAACAGTAGCATATAATGTATTACAAATTTGTCAAGGTTATGTTGTTGAAAATAAAATTTCACAAAGTGTTAATAGTGCTCGCTTCAAATGACTGCAGTGACTGTATTTTACGATTGCCCAAAGGTGTGTGGTACAATCGAGTGCTGCTTGTTATTCTGGTGCGGACCACACAGTGGCACTCTGTAGTGAACATTGATGCAGCTCCCTGTCGACAGTGTACACTACTGTTAATGCTGTGACCCGTTACTGTTTGACTAAAGATCCTGTAAAGATCTGTACTGGCCCCAACTTCTGTACCACACATCTCATCCATAGTCAGCTGGGATACACTCCAGCTAAAAAGAAAACTGATGTATATGACACTGTTTTATTGTTCTTGCTGGGAAAACCATTTAATTGACAAACATCTGGATTAGTTAGATGTTGTGTAAACCAAAAAAACATTTTATACGTACACTTAATTAGGGATGAAATAGTTTCAGGTTTATGTTCTAATCCAGAATGAAAATTCATATTCAGTAAGGGTCATTGAATGGGAAATGAGGGTGTGCAGCATCTCTCCAAACTCTGTTGCCGTCCCGCTGTGGGAAAAGCAAATGAGTTGTTTGCAGATGTCGACACACGTGGTTCATGGTGCATGAGCAGTCACCTCCATTGTTGGCACGATGAAGCGCTGGCTGCAGTTGAAGGAGTCAATGAGCTTCATGTCGTGTTCTGACAGAGAAAAGTTAAACACCTGCAGGTTCTGCTGGATCCTGGAGGGGGTCACACTTTTGGGGATGCACACTACACCCCTCTGAATGTGCCACCTGCATAAATTGTGTTAAATTGTCACATGTAGAATGCCACACGTTTAGACATATCTAACCCTTTACTGTAATCTGAAAATAAGTGCATTGATATGCAAGTCTCAAGTGAAGTAAATATTTAGTAGGGGTGTCACGAGACACTCAGTTCACAAGACGAGACGATACACGAGATGGGGTCCAAGATTTTAACATTACTTCTAAGAAAAGTACAATGGAAAAAATAGAAAAGGAATTGACAATATATTGCAATTTAATACAGTTTCTACTACGTTGCACTGAGTGTACGCTACCGGCCCTGCCTTCACCCACCGAGACAAAGAGACTGTATGACTGACAAAAGGGCTCACTCAGTTGATGTGGGTGTTCTATGGAACAAACGCACCAAGGTGCTGAAACCAATGCACAAAGTGAACTCTCTTCCTGCCTGTTTGGAGGAGAGAGACAAGGGAAACAGACATGCATGTGCACAAATTGAGTTCATTTGCATTTATTGTGATTAATAAATTACTGTCACAGGCGTAGTGGCCACAGGATTCACTTTCTCACAACATGGTCCCTTTTTCGCTCTTCTTTCAACTTTTGGCTGCTGCAGTTTTTCATTTTATTTTTTTAGAATATGCTGCAGGCCAATAAATAAGTGGCAGGCCGCTAATGGCCCCAGGGCGGCACGTTGGACACCCCCTGGTGTACAGTATACTTTACTGTAAATGCTGTTTGATGAAGGAACGTTTACCACCTGAAGTTTGAAGATGCTGCCAATGTAAACTGAATTCAACCAATGTTGTAAACTTTTTGATGCTGGTGCACCTAGTGTTATGTCCTGGACATGTAAATACTTTAATACTGAAGTCTTACCTGAGTATGACCTGCGCAGGTGTTTTATGGTACCTCTTGGATATTTCTACCAGTCGGTGGTCCTGCAGCAGACAAGGTTCCTCGGTGGTGGCCCAGGGTCGATCCCCACTGCCCAGGGGACTGTAGGCTGTCAGGCACACTGCCACTGACCTGATGTACGTTCATGAGCAGACAAGCTGTGCCTCTAGCATGTGAGAAAAGGAATCTAAATTTGTTACTAACCGGCAGTGAGCAAGAAGATCTACTTGGGACAAGTATGGATGACACTCCACCTACAGCAATGATAACACACACAAATTGTGTGAAATGTTCTTTCTGAACACTTCTTACTTATTCGTTCTACCTGGTTGACCACAGGTTTGTGTCTGGACATTCTGATGATGTCATCAGTCTGTCTGGCGTTAAAGTTGGACAGCCCAATGGCCTTGACCAGACCATAGTCCACTAGGCTCTCCATGGCCGCCCATGTGTCTTTGTAGTGTGTGTCAGAGTAACACACACTCCCATCTTCTCGTCGAGGCATCAGCTCCTTCCCTGGCCTGAAACAACAAAGATCATGTCAACGTCATGCGACGCCCCCATGCACATATACATTTATTTACAACGTGGGAAGCACTCACTGAAAGGCCATAGGCCAGTGCATCAGATAGAGATCTAAATAGGAGACACCCAGGTGGTCCAGGCTGGTCTTGCATGCTTCTTCAACATCCGAGGGGTCATGCTTGGTGTTCCACAGTTTGGATGTTAAAAACACTTGTTCACGACGCAAGGCCTGGAAGGACAAGGACACTTGGTCGACTGATTGTCTGGACGCTTTAATGAGTCCATGTTAAGCCCACATTACGATTGTAGAGCATTACAAGACTTCTTTCATGATATCAGTGCAATGTGCTTACTTCATTCTACATTTTTCATTATCTCTGATTGGCTGGAAGAAATCACATGCTTCTGCTGCCAGATGTGTTTGACTTCCAAATATGGTTCACATTTTTCCCTCTGAAGGACCAGCAATCCATTAAGAATAATGCCTCTTCAAATATTGATTTTCTACTGACACTACAACATGGAAGATGTAATGAATAAATGAATAAAGTGACTTTCCTGTTCTTTCTGTCTGAATGTAAAGCTACAGAGCATAAAAGCCAGTAATAACATCAAAAATGCTAATTGATATTATTATTCGTTATGTATCTACTGTATGTCATTTATTCATTCATTTTTAAAAACTACATCAGCAGGAAGCGTCATGTGGTCCTTATACATACATTTTTAAAAATTGTACAATTTCAAACACAACAATAACACATGGACATGCGGCTCTGTGAATTGTATTATGTGATGTATTCCAGTGTAACTTGTATGCATGTGCATACATTCATTCTATCCTCACTAGGGTCACGGGGGTATGCTGGAGCCTATCCCAGCTGACTTCGGCGAGAGGCGGAGTACACCCTGGACTGGTCTATTTACATAATGCTTACTACATAATCATGATGTCACTGACTACGTAATAATGTTGTTTTAATGTTGGACAGCATCACCTTGCCAGGACCGACCCTGAGGGCCAGGGCCTCCCCCACCTCCCGTTCATTGCCGTATGCTGCTGCACAGTCAATGTGTGTGTAGCCACAGTCTAATGCTGCCAGCACCGCCTGTTTCACCTGGAATACATACAGAAATACACCTTGACACGAGTAGTAATGCACTAGTAGTAGTTGTCTGTGTAATCAATCCAATACAAGAGCTCTATGAATAGCTGTAGAACATCAGGGAATGGTGCCCTACGAAGCCAGCTCTACACCACGACAACCACAATCATACGCACGTTCTTGTGTTGGATCTCTTTTTACAGTGCAAGTGTACCTAATGAAGTGTCCATTGAGTTACGTCTACCTGTCCTGGTGCACTCTTCCAAGTCCCGAGGCCCACCATGGGCATCCTCTGGCCCGTGGTGAGAGTGACGAAGGCGCTCATGTTCCACCTGTGTGCAGTTGACGCTTACAGCGGGACTTTGTAAGGTGAACTCCTCAACAGGGCAGTCATCCCCCCGTCATCATGACTCCAGTCCTAATAGTTACTGATTAGCGTCCACTTCTCAGCCCACTAAGCACTGCTGGATGAGACAGCGAGCATACTCGCCCCGTTCAACCTCCCGAAATGTGTGTTTTCTCCAGGCGATATACAGTATAAACTGGACATAATTGGAGATGTAAACCCTCAGTGAACTCTGCTGCCTGCTTGCCAGAAATAGCTAATGCAGCAATGGAGCATTAGTCACAGTGTGGTGTGTACTGTAGCTCATCTCGTGAACTATCCTCACTCTGCAAGCAGCAGCTCATGCCCCAGATGATTGAAGTGGACTTAACACAGGTCATCTGCTTTGTATGACGGTAAAAAAAAAACAAAAAACGGTGCAATTTCCCACCTGGATCTTCTGTTTTTGGTCGTAAGAGAGCGACGACCCATCCGAGGTCAAAGTCTCCCTTTGTTTATGTGTAACTAAAGCTGATGTACAAACTCCACTGGACTCAGCACAGCAGCTCAGAGGCTTCCAAAATATCTCCAGCATCGCGATCGGGAATCAGTAGCATTCCTCCGATTGGCCGATCTTGCAACAGTCACTTAGATTGTTTATTCGAAGGGTAAAAATTGCAGTTTGCATGAAACTATGTAGATATTTCCTACATTTTGGTGCAGGTTGATTGGTTTATTTTCACTTTTTGCTGTTACAGACCACTTGCATTGCAGCCACCTACGGCAATGATCGGGCAGATAGAACAGTATGCTGCGCCGTTCAGTTGGCATCCATTCTGTGATACTGCCACCTACAGGACCGGAGTGAAACGCAATGATGGAGTGAATTTAATAGTGAAGTAAATTTCCACAAAGTAGCATTCCTTATTTACAAATTGGAATATTTTCATAGTTAGAGCCCTTTAGACATGAAGTAACACCCCTATAGTCACTTTTACACTCCTATTACCCGATATAGTAGACACAACTGGTTTGGTTGTGGGACCCACCATCACCCCTCAGTGACAATACACCCTGGACTGGCCGCCAGGCTATCGCAGGTGGTTATTTGATTCACTTAAAGATGAGTAGTGAGCTGTAATTTCTAAGGTTCTCTTTCCAGGCTGAATGATTTTTTTTTATGAATAGGTGGAATGCCATTTTCTGTCCAATTTTTGTGTTTTATGTTTGAGCTCACGAGCATGGGAAGTGTACCATGGGGCAGATTTCTTTGGGTTGCCATAGTAGGGAGGTTGTGCTGTCTCTCGCGCAGCAGATGATTGGAGCCAATCACAAGCTATCAGTGCACTTGCAACAAGCTTGTCAACCCATTGGCCGTCGAGGTCAGTATACAAGTATATACCAGTATAACAAAACAGTCTGACTAGAACACTTTCCTCACGCCACTCAATTTATCACACAGCAACTTAATACTCAAAATGTGTAGACGTAAATATACAAACATATCCCAATATGACTAAAAATTTAAAAAAACAAACATTTTAAAGTTTTCCCATAATGGAAGCATCATTGCAGCGGCGTTTTCTCTGCACTATATGCTCCTCCAATAAAATGTATTATGGAAACACTTTAAAGTGTTGTTTTTTTTCCCTATTAAATTTGTATTGATATATGTTTTATATATTTGTGAGGTATAACGTTTGAGTGTTAGTTGCTGTGTGATGAGTTTAATGTTGTTTGGAAGATGAAACCGTGATTCAGACGTCTATATTGAGTAATGACCTCCTGCAAATTACAATGGGTTGACAAGCTCGTTGGGAGTTTTTTCATAGCTCATGATAGGCTGCTGTCACATAAAGAGCTAGCTGGTCCTCACGGACTCGTGCATGCCATAACATGCCACTTTATGACGTGGACATGTGCGGCTTACACACTGATATTGCCTAACTTATATAAGTTAAATATGTTTTTAGTTCTAAATTTAGTGGGTGCGGCTTGTACACCGGAATTTATGTTAGTTTTGAGCTGAGATATTGTTGCACTTTGCTGTTCCTGGTTTCCCTTTTTTTTTGGATGAAAGTTAAAATAGGGGAAATTTACAGGACACTATTTAAACGGGAGGGTGGCTGGAAAGAAGGACAAAATAAAGTAAAAGTTCCCGGGAAAAATGGGAGGGTTTACAGGCATGAATATAAGACGAAAAACTTTTCAAAGACAAAATCAAAGGCAAAAAAAGAAAATGTGTATAGAAGTGAAATAACAAGTGTTATTGCGAGGGATGTCCGATGTTGGCTTTTTTGCCGATAACCAATACGCCGATATTGTCCAACAACTCTCAATTTCCTATACCGATATCAGACGATACCGATATGTGTAACACACATATCTCCTGTCGTGGAATTAACACATATCTGTTGTGAAGTTAAGGGGTACAGTATCAGCAATTAGCTTGTCAACGTGGCTGTAAACAACATTGGAAAACATCTGAGAAGTACTTGCGATTAGGCTTAATCTGTGACATTTGTTTTAAAAGTCAACAGAGTAGCCATTTATATTTTTTGATCATCAAAATGTCCAGGGAAGAAAATCAAGTGTCATAATTTTCATGTATGGCTAGCACTCTTAGTACAGCAGCACGCTGTATTTGTTTCCACGCTACACTGCAAATGACATTTACACAGTAATTCCGGGCCAAAATTAACATATTTCGCACCATCAGATTTGAATGAAATTTCATCTGCAGATAGATATTTAAGTGAATTTATATCCTACATACCTTTTATCTTGTCCTGAAGCTCCGATCCATGAGTTTGAAAGGCTTAAAGTTGGGCTTAACATTCAAAGCCGTCGTATGAATGGAGGTGGTCCAATTGTCAGTATAAATCCGATACATAATTGAAGAGGAAGAAGTAATCTACCTAGCAAACATGTATACTAACGTAAATACACCTGATATCACATGAAAAAGCAGCATTTTCGCGGACGTCTCCTAGTAAGTGTCAGATTTTTACCGTCGCTTACTTCTGGAAATTGTAACTTTCCTACTAGTGAGGATAAGCAGCATAGAATGGATGGATGGAATAGAAGTAGCTAGCTAGTTTGCTACTAGCCACGCGTGGTTGTTTACACGCTTGAGAGGCGGCTTGATGAGGTTATTTGTGCGCTGGAAAATACGGGAACCCGTTGGCCTATATGCAGCATTATGTTTATTATCGGCTTTCACTATAGGGAAAAATCCTGATACCGATATTGACCAATACTATATTTTTATCAGGACCGAAAGTATCGGTGGGCCGATAATATCGGACATCCTTAGTTGCATTATTTCAGGTCACATGTGAGTGACAGGAAGAAAACCTCAGACTGCCTTAGAGAGAAACCATTTCGCACCACCTGTTGGTCTTTTTCTGACTTGCTTAGTCAAATATTCGGGTCAATACGGTGTTCTTTATTGTGTACAAAGTTAAATATTCAGTATCTCGTTGATGTGATAGCCAACTCATAAAAATGTACCAAGAGCACTCTGATCGTATTACTACAAATGATCGTACAGAAACCACCAGGTTGAAACATTTGGTTTATTTGTTGGCATCTGAAAACATTGAATATTGGCACACAAGCGGTGAGTCCAGCAGTCCAGTCAACTTCACATTAGGATCACACACACTCACAAATGTCATCCAAGCCTACTTTGCGGTCGTGTCACCATCCTGCATGTATTTACTACCAGGGGTGTCACAAGCTCTCGTGAGATTAGAATGTGACAAGATTTGTCCTTCCCAAAAAAACGTCTCGTGGGCAGGATAATAAATAAATAAATCACACAATAAATTAAAACTGAAATAGACCATTTTGCCTGCCTCGGTATATTGCCATGTGCACGCGCGTCTGTTTTCCTCGTCTGCCGCCTCCAAACAGGCAGGAAGCGGATTCACTCTGTGCATTGTGTTCAGCAACTTCGCATGTGAACACAGTGAGCCCTTTAGTCAGTCATACAGTTTCTTTCTCTCAGTAGGTGGAGGCGGGGCCGGTAGCATACACACAGAGTGCAGCAGAGTGTGACGTAGTAGAAATCACATTAGTAGATTGCAGTATATATATTTTTTATTTTTTCAATGTCATTCTCGTCTTCTGAACCCAGTGACTCGTGACACCCCTATTTATTACTATTTATTGTACATGTAATGCACTTCATTAGGCACGCCTGCACAATGTAATGTAATGCTTTTAGGCAGGTCTCATTAGACTGTGCAGGTGTGCCTCATGTTATGGCCAATGAGTGTATATGACCAAACCACACACACATTTGATTGCTGTTGTTTACAAGAGTACAGTAGAAAGGGCCAAGGAGGCTTAACGTCGCTCCCTCCAGCTGAGACATGGAACAGCAGGCGCCCAGTTCCAAATCCTACAAGGGCTTCAACTTTTTAAAAAAGTGCAAGTAACAAAGTACACATGTTACATATGGCAGAAGCAGTTTTTAAATATGAATAAATATACTTTGGGAAAAGGAAAGAAAGTAGACACAGAGAGAGTCTATTTATGGCACTGCTCACAGTAGCACCAAGACATGGCCTTCAAATGACGCAAAAGAAAGCAGAGGAAAATAACAAGAACGATGGCTTTCCGCAGAGGAACTACAAGTATGGACTCTTCGTTTCACTACATGTTTAAATCTTGCTTCATATTCCTCTGGGAAGTCCAACCTGTCCTTGGTAGTAGGATGCTGAAAGGTTTTATTGGAATACAGTACAATATGATGGCTGGCTTACTGATGCTTATCTGGTGTGCATTTAACATGGCTCCTTGTGTGTTACAGTGTTACCTGTGTGTGTGTGTGTGTGTGTGTGTGTGTGTGTGTGTGTGTGTGCGTGGTATGACACCGGGTTAAGGCACATACATAGCCTGGCTGTGTGGCGGTGTGGAGCCTGACGGCTCCTAAACGGAAAGCACCGATTTTCTGTGCAGATTCAGAGCTTATCCTTGTGTTTGAGAGTGATTGTCATTTGAAAGCGCATTCCATCACCTTAAGAGTGATGTGGCACTGCAGCACACAGCAACTGATAGTGACAGACAGATAGCCTGCAGACTTCAAGTACAACGCTTCGCTAGACTGAAAGAAGGTGTGGTCTGTGTGCTGGACACGCTGAGGATGCTGGTACAGTCCAGGTAGGAGTAAACGGTGCTGTTGGGAAACTTTTGTGCAGAAGTAGACACACCTCACACAGTTGGAGCAGAAAAAACGGCTGACACGATCATTCAAAAACAAGATTTTGGGGGTAAAAAACAAAAAATCGAATAAAAGTCACCTGTGTTCAGCCCATAAAAACGTCAACAATTCCAAATCTGATATTTTCTCCTATACTGTATTTCCTCTCATAGTGGACTGGTGCGATTTACTCAGCTGCAGAAAGTACCAGACATTATTTTTAGAGGTAAGGCGTTTAGGGGGCCTTTTGTTTGATTTGTATAAGAGCATTGTTTTTTTGTTTTTTTACAATGGTACTAATTTAAATAAAATAATAATACAAATAAATAAATAATAAAAAGTCTAAATATAATAAAATACATACACATATCTACTGAAATAAATATTATAGATGATATGATACAACGTGTTTTTTATAATTTCCCAAAAATTAATTGATATTATTAATTCAATTGTATTGTACAAATGGTTCATTAATACATGTATAAATGGTTAAATAATTGTTCATTTGACAACGAGACATGGTGGTATCATGTAAGGTGTGTAGACCCACCTGTTATTTTTTTTCTTGAGGGTCAAAAAGGCTCATTTATTTGAGGTGAGGCGTTTTTTGCCACACAGTTGGCAATTAATTGAGGCGTGGCCTCTATTATTACTAAGTGGTGGCCACTATTTGAGGACATTTGGACAATACATCTTTTTCAAGAAACATTAAAAAAACTTGTGAATAAAATGTAGTACGCTCTCATAAAATGAAATGAAATAACTGATGCATTATTCTCTTTGTAAAGGCAGGATTTTCATTACATTGTGCGAGTGTACCTAATGAAGTGACTGTGTAACCTCACACCAGAGGACTTGTTAAATGCCGAATGCACTAACATGACTCACGAGGGGCTTGTTCACGATGTAGAGGATGTTTCAGTCACCATATTTGTCTCTGAATCTTCTTATGATGGAGGCAGGTGGAGTCTGATAATCTCTCGGGACTGAGGCGGGATCCTGTCGGGAAAACGAACTGAAAACTCCACAATGAGGTCCCCGCGCTGTGAAGGGTTCTTTGGGAAAGGAAGGCCTTCCCCTCTGAGTCGCTTCACCGTTCCGGGTTTGATGATGTCGTGACACGGCAGCGAGATGATGTGCTTTTCCAGCGTGGGGATGCTAACTGTGCAGCCGCACAAGGCCTGTAGAGCAAAAGAAGGGCAATAAATCACAAGTATGTTGACGACATCATCTTTCCATGAAGTTTATCCTCTATAAACACGATGAGACACGAACGAGTCAAAGTGCCAAGTTTAAGTGTGTGTATAACTCTGAGACTCCATGCAGAGCGCGAGAAAAACATGACCTGTAGTGGAAAACTTCTTGGTGTCAATGTGTGTGTGTGTATCCTTGTTGGGGTGCGGGGAGGACTAATTTTAGCAGAGTTGTCATAGCCAGAGCTAATGAAGAGAGGGAGGAATAGCTTGAGCTCGTAAATAGATGGAGGGCTTGTCACACACACGCATGCACGCACACACACACACACGCACACATAAAACCTCCCCGTCTTATCACAACGCCTAATGAATCCAGTCAAATCATTGCCATAAACTAAATGCAGACATTGTTGCTTATCAGGACTTCCCACGTTTCTTCATAAGCGTGCCTCATCACGTTAACAACCATTTTACATACAAATCACTGACTGACCATTATATTCCACATAAGCACTTTCTGTGCAAATGTTATACAACGACAGGCATTATAAAAAAAAGGCTGAAGAAAAGTCAGGAAAAAGTAGCTTCAAGACAAGGCAGTTAAAACTAATTAGTAACGTAATGTTGCAAACAAAAAATAGAAATGTTCTTTGTTAAAGTTCCGGCACCTTCCTAAATAAACAAACAAACAAACAAACATAATTGAAAAATTAAGGCGGGGAAAAAAGTTATAATAAAATTATGAGAATAAAGTCAAAATATTATGGGAATAAAGTCATAATATTAAGATAAGATAAAGACTGAAGTTCATATTAATAATTGGCTTTTTCACCTGCAGTTTTTTCTTTGCATATATATAACTTCTTAGCATACCTATACGCCCAGTGGCCCTTGCATCCTTTCATTTTTCAGCATATGGCCCTCAGTGGAAAAAGTCTGGACAGCCAATGACGTCCAATGATTCTAAAACATTTTAGGATCTATCTGCCTACATGAAATAATATCATCAAACTTTTCACATTTGAGTTCAAGTAGATTGGAGTAGATATACAAAATATTGTGTACTAAATGTGCAAAATACTGTACGTTTGCATTTTTGGGGTCGATCTATACATCAAAATAAGCTATAACAGTCATGGCAGAAGTTCAGCTTTAGAGTGCAGTTTTTTTGGCATCCATCCCAGGCAAGCAGACATACAGTATATGATGTAACAGTGATGTCTGGACTGACACCTGCTCAGGTTCCAAGTTAAGCCACTCAGTGTCATTACACACACACACAATGTTGTGTTACTCTTTGGGGATGTTCTTGTCTCGTCTGGTAGAAATTTTAACCAACAGGGTCAGACTTGTTCACCGAGGGGAGGGTGAATGGGTTCGGGGGAGTCTGGTAAGCAGAGCAGCTGCCCCCCTGTAGTACTGGATGACTTTTCAAGCCGTGACATCAGCCAGGCTCTTCTCGCTCACAATGCTGCACTACTTTTAGTCTGTGACGTCCGCTACAGGCTCATCCTCTTCACTTGAACACTTCATTGGCTCACACATAGAGTGGTTTCAACGCCACTTCCTTTGTGAGACACACCTCTTTGTACGCTTCCAACTCTGTGGGAAGACACTTTTCCGTTCCAGCATGACTGTGCCCCAGTGCACAAAACAAGGATAAACTAGAACTGGGATTGTGGGCCAGCAGACCCTTTCTCGGGTCCAACATCAGTGACCTCGGACCTCAAAGATGTTCCCACTGACACAGTCTAATATCTTGTGGAAAATCTCCCCAGATGAGTGGCAGTGGAGATGTTATTTTCCCCAGTATGCATGAGCTCTGACAGGTTTGAAAAACACAGCAGTCCCAGTCTGTCCTTGCCAATCACACGGATGAGGACAGAGCATGGGAAATGTAAATCAGTGTGTTTCACTCACTCTGAGCTCTCAAATTGCTTCTGACTCCTGTCACAGTGAAGGGAACACATGCCTGGCAGCCCATAATGATACTGGACACTTGATTAGGTACACCTGCCCAATCTAATGAGATTGATAATGTCTGAAACACGATATGGAGGGTTTATCAAGTTTGTCAGTGCCGATCAAAAGTGAGCATTAGGAGCTTATATTGCATTATAGCTTATATTGGACTGTGTTAGGGTAACTAATGTAGTGTACTGTAGTGCCATGAACTCGATGATGACATTACCTGCTCTAAGCCAGTGGTTCTCAACTGGTTTGGCTGCGGGACCCACCTTTACCCCTCAATGGCCTGCGCCAACCCAAATTGCAGATTTTTGTTCCACTCAAACTTCTCAAATATCTTTTTGCAATCCAACGTGGTGAAATGCTGTCCTCTCTTTATGGCGCGCTCTTCTCCAGCAGGTATTCGCAGCTGTGTGTCGGACGGACCCACTCGATGTCTTTCCCCTCCTGCTCAAGTTTGATAAAGTGGCACGCCTAGGCATAGACCCGCGACCCACTGAAAGCAGCTTGGCGACCCACTTTTGGGTCCTGAACCTTTTGGGCCACATTTTATTTCCTGCCAGTGCACCTGTATATGTTGACTATGTGTTGTACACATTGCAGTATTTAGTGTTACATCTTCAGGGATGGAACAAGAGCTCCTGTTTGCTTTGGCTATTGAATCATCTGACCCACTTCCATAATATTCCCCGGTTACAACACCAACCTCCTCCCACCCCACATCTCTCTCCCCAATCCCTACTTGAGCTGCATCACTCTTAAGTCTAAAGTGTTTGGCTGTGGTGGGTGTTCAGTGTAATCATAATCTTTGTGCAGGTTTTATGAAGTACTTCATGTGGCTAGACACACTCAAATACTGTATGTTGCCATTTATTCCCAGCACATAAGGTGAGTCTGAAATTTGTTTGACTTGAGTCCAAATAACAACATTTTACAGAACATCTGCCACTTATCCAGTGCAGACCAGTAAGTGGGAGCTATTAGAGACATTAAACGTTGTGTAGTTCAAAGACTATGAAGTCTGAGTCGTGCAGCACTCGTTGACCTTGTGGGCGGCAGCTGATTAAATGTGCCAGTCACAGTAATAGCAGACAACCGTCATACACCGGTCTATCTTTGACTGCTAAAATACACTTGCAGAAGCTGCCTGCATGCATGTTTAGATCCACCACGCGCAGCTTCCTATGGGGCTGCCTGCTTCTATTTACAAAGCAGACAGAACAAGAGCAGCACGGCGGCTGCGAGCCAGTCACACAAGGACATCGCATTTACCACACTACTGTGACGGGATGCCCCAAGGCTGAGTGAAAGAAAAGGATGTAAAAGAGCGCTCACTGGCCACAACATTTGTTCCGCCTGCACATTTTTCATTGCAGTGGTGTGGACACTTACTAGATGCTGTTTCTAGTATTATCTTAGCTTATTTATATGATGGGAGGGGTAACTGCAAACTACAACCACAATAATAAGCAGAATGTTAAACCAATACCTCTCTGACAGTATTAAAATAAACATTAGAATATGAATTTAGAATTTTGTAATATAGTTTCTTCATTGTATTTCATGATAACTTGATTATTACTTTTCTTTGCTGATTGGCTAGAAGCGATGGTTCTACTGCCTGTCAATTTCAATGTAATTAATTTACTAAATGTGCTTCCTTGCCTTATAAAAGCTGATAGTTTGAATGTTTACCTATTGTATGACAGCAGTGTGCTTAATGCCTAATGAAGTGTTACAGTGTTACAGTGTTGATGCATGAGTGAGGAGATGGAACAGACGCACCTCTTTGAGACTAATCTTGCAGTTGTAGATAATGTTGGAACCGTCTCTCTTGAAGTGGGCATGTCCCTTGTCTTTAAGCACAAAGGCAATGTCAGCAGGGATATTTTCAGGGGTCTGGTCTCCTTCCTTAGGGAAGGTGATCTTGGTCCCCTCCTTCCAGCCCTTCTTGATCACAATATTGAGAATCTTGTCCTCGGTCCTCATGCTCCTTCCATCTGGATTCAGCCTACGGCGGGTGATCTTCATGCGTTTTGTGCAGCCGAGGAAGATCTCTTCCAGCGAGATCATCAACTCGTGGACCACCGGGGGGTCCTGGTGCTTTCGAGCTGCCCCCTGGCGCTCTGAGGGTCCACCCCTCCTTCTGCGGCCTTCCGCTGGGAAGCCGTTGTTCATCCCTCCAGGAAAAGCGAAGTGCCTCCCGAAGTGAGTGAAGGACTCATCGTCCTCCATGTCCATGTCCTGCTCGGTGTCGTTACTGTGGTCGTTGTGGAAGGAGAAGCCGTTGCCACGACCGTGGCTGCGGTTTGCGCCGAAAAACATGTCGAAGGGGTTGGAGCCCCCGAAGAAGGACGCAAAGGTGGCGTGGGGGTCTCCATGGAAAGTGTAGTGGTGTGTTGACGTACCAGGAGCACCTGAAGAGCTGCTGCCCCCTGTCTTTAAACCTGCAAAAAAAAGTTGATACCTCATGTAACAATAACTCTCACAACGCTCGTTCATTTTATGCCGCTTATCTTGTTCTGGGTCACGGGTGAGCTGGAGCCTATCCCAGCTGACTTTGGGTGAGAGGCGGGGTACACTCGGGACTGGTCACCAATCAATCTCAGGGCACATACAGTATAGACAAATGGACATTTTAGACTTTCCAATTAACTTTACATGCATACTACTGTATATGTCATTATTGCACAATCACTATTACACAATCACAAGGACGAGACAAAATTAGATTTTAACATTACTTTTAATAAAAGTAAAACAATCTACTAATGTACTTCCTACTACGTTACTACGTTACTACGTTGCTACTACTCTTCTGCACTCTGTGTGTATGCTCCCGCCTCCACCCACCGAGACAAAGAGTGTGTATGACTGACAAAAGGTCTCACTCAGTTCATGCCGTTGTTTTATGGAACAAATGCTGGTGCTGAAACCAATGCACAAAGTGAGCCTGCCTGTTTGGAGGCAAGAGACGAGGAAAACAGACACGCATGCACATGGCAATATATTGAGACCAGCAAAATGTGTATCTAGATTTGAATCGAATCCTCTATCACAAAGAGATTTACATACCTAGACCCAGGCCAATAATACCCACGAGACTGTTTTTTCTGAACAAGAAATCTTGTCACATTTTAATCTTGCGAGATCTTGTGACAAGAGATTTTGTGACAGCCCCACTATATTGTAATAACAGATGGCAAATATTGTGATATCATGTTGTGAACTACGACCAGTCCAGGCTGTACCCTGCCTCTCGCGTAATGTCAGCTGGGATAGGCTCCAGCATACCCCCGCGACGCTAGTGAGGACAAGCTATACTGTGGTTCCCACACCAATATGAGGTCCAGATGCAGGATTGTGTCCAAAATAGACAAGAGTGTGTACTACAGCAAAGGAGCACAGCACAAATGGGCGGCACAAAAATGCCATAGCATCACTGATCTTTTAAAAATAATGTAGGTGGGAAAAATCATCAGATATCAGGAAACTCCATCCAAAAACACACACACCTACACACACCTAACTTGACACAAAACACCCACAGATGCAAACTCCAGCAGTCGCTGCTATTCATATCTCACCTACCTTGGCCATATGTCTGTATGCTTAGTGATTGAGAGCCTCAAATGAACTCAAAATGAACTATTTCAACAACTACACCCACTGGTCAGAACACTGAGTACAGTACATCTGCAAAATGTAATGAGATCCAAAACAATATCAACAAAATCCTTGACAAAGATAATAAGGCTCAGTTTTGTTGATATATGATGATCATATACTGTACATGTTTCATCACCGTGACATAGAACTGCACTGCATCTTTTTGATATCCTATCGTTGTAAAGGTAACATTTTTCATCCAGCTCTTGTGTTGGATCCCATTTGATTGTACTGGAGTTGTTGTAAAGCCATCAGTAGGTCTTCTCATTGACAACTCCAGGACATAAACTCTCCCCTTACCTTCCTCCCCCAGCTGATCATAGACCAGCCTCTTCTTAGGGTCGCTGAGCACTTCGTAGGCCTCTGCAATCTCCTTGAACTTCTCCTCCGCGTTGGCTTCCGTATTCTTATCAGGGTGGAAGCGCAGGGCCATGCGCCGATAGGCCTTCTTGATCTCCTCCTCGTTGGAGCCCTTGGGGATGCCCAGGGTCTTGTAGTAGTCCTTCCCCATGACTGTACACACACTCTCTACCCCTTCTTCAAGTAAGGCTGTGGCTGTTGACACGGCACATACAGTATTGTGAGTCTTAACAGTAATCCCTTATTGATCAAGGAACCATATTTGGTAACATAGGCTTTGGTCAAAATAATGTCACTATAAAGCAGTGCTTCTCGAACAGTGGGGCGGGCCCCCAGGGGGGTGGCGCGGTGAACTGTCAGGGTCAGAGAGGAGGCAGGGGAGACTTTTAATGTTAGTGCAGACCTTCCAACATGTATGAATTTGTCGTACTCAGCATGCAATTTGACTCTTGAATACGCGTGTAAGCTTCACTGCTCTCCATTTTGTTGCATTTCGCTGGTTTCAGTTTCGTGTTCAGTCTGTACAGTGCAGATAAATTAATAGATATGATCAGTTTCTCAGTAGTGGGCGTGAAAACATTTCTGTTCCCCGTGGGGGGGGGGGGGCATGACAGAAAATAATTGCGAACCACTGCTATAAAGCAAGATTCATATGACTTCTCCCAGCCAATCAGAGATGGAAGGCGATGCACCAGCAACCAGCTGAGGCGCTGTTGCTCCCATCTCAACTAGTTTGCTGTCATCAGTTACGATAACTTCAGCTACATCTTTGCTGATGTTAACAATGACATAATTCCTTTGTTAAGCATTACTCTGTTCCATACAACGTTGCCATGGAGGCAGGAGTTCAGAACATTCAGAGTGGGATTGTCCCATCCTATTTTTTCCTAATAACAATTACTTGACTAACTGATCATTCACATCAATCACTATTAGTAAATTATCCAAATAGTGAAAAAGTCACATTCACCATATAGGTTGCTTGGTTTCATAAAGGTCAAGGTCACAGCAAGGCTGAATCATTCTGCAACTTTCATCACCAAACTTGGTGGACATATAGTGGATTTAAAGCTGATTGGTTTATGTCTATGAAAATGGAAGTAGTAACAGGGTCAAAAATCGATTAGTAGCGAAATATTGATCATAGTTCAAACAATAGCCCGAGGTGTGGGCTTGCAACTATTTTGTCAATATGCCCTCAGGTGATGATACAATGACCTAGCTAACTAGTTATTCTTACATGAAAATGTTGTCAAACACACAAATCAACATGAACACATTTGGAATTTGCCATATACGTTATTTGGCATCATAGCTTTGGACGGGTCAAAAGTTGGGTTCATAGAAATGTCAAAGATGTAATTCGATAAAGACATAACGTTTTGCTGTAAAGGTGGCAGACATGTAGGTCAGCTGCTCAGGGGATTAGTGTTTGATTGTCACTAGCAGCCACATCGACTCATTCTAACATGGCAATACATAAAGTAATACAATGTACACCTACGGCAGGGGTGCTAAACTCGTTTTCATTGAGGAGAGCCACTTGTAACTGTACTGTATAAATGAAAATAAATATGAATATAACCTCATGATCTTATTATACAATTGCCCATACATTGGATTATTCTATTTAACAAATTGATGGGTAACTTGCTTTGAAATGAGAAGTGAAGAGAGAATGTCAAGGTGACAAGCAGACACACATGGAATATCTTGCTGCATGATCAGATAATATTCAAGTTTAGAAGAACTGCACAGAGTACATTTTTTCTGTCAAAATGAAAGAATACGTACATTTAGAAGGAAAAAAGGTCAAGTGCATGATTGACACACATTATTTTCAGGCTTTTTGCGGGCCAAATCTATCTAACTATCTAATGAATAAAATGACGAGGCGGGCCAGATCTGGCCCCCGGGCCTTGAGTTTGACACCTGTGACCTAGGGTGTACTAATTTTCTCAGGAATGTAAATTATGTCTGTGGCGCCCGATATGGGTTGTGCTCAAAATGCTTTGGAAAACATGCTGGCAATGGCATATTGTACATGTAATACACCTGTTCGCCCTCGCTTGTAAACACATTATAATGGGACTTGTGAATATAGCTTGTCAGTCTAACTCCATACAATAGGTGGCAACCTAACTCTGCTTCTTAACGCACCTCATACCCACATATCATATCCTATCACTGATGACATGGCATTGCTAGTTTTCTTCCTGTATAATCTAGCTATCATATTATTATAGCTGTGTGAATGTGATGAGATAATGAGGCAAATAGGCAAAACTGAGAATGCATCCAAGGGCTCTCCTCCTTCAGTCTATCCAGACAAAAGGTTGTCATGGGGATGTGAATGCTGATGTAGTGAAGTCAGGTAGTGCACAGAGGAATCCCTCATCACCTGCCTTGTCAAGGGGTTTCTCCCAACCTGACAATAAATAACTGGTCTAAATAAGAGGGATTATACATAGTAGTATGATTTCATGGCACCTGCTGTGCTTGGCTATCACATACTGACTATGGTAGACACATAAGCACCAAATATTACCGCAATATTGGCATTATTACAGAGAAATATCGGTATACAACAACACTAATCCTCCTTTTTTTCCGAATGGAAAGCGCTGTGTTCTAAAAAAGCCTCAAATGCGATGTGGTACGTTCAAACAGACAGTGGCATAGATAGCGGCTAAAAGCTAAAAACGGAAGATGCAGAAAATCCTACCAATAAGAGATGAGGTTCTGGCTGTTCACATCACCATGGTTCGGCTTCCCGGCTTCCTCGCTTCCACTCCGGCCCGGTTGCCTCTCTCCGGTTCTCTCGCTGTCTCTCTCTCTCACCGGTTCCGTCTCAAGTGACGTCAGGAGAGAAAATAACGCGTGAGCTAGCCAAAGTGGAGTGGAAGACGCGCGCGCACACACGACACTGCTGATTTGGTTTAAAATAACTCTGTGACTTTGTGTGATTAATGTGGAGTTAACCCCCACAGATATCGTGAGACAACTCAACTGCACCCCACACCCTCCTCGTGTCTTTAAACAGAGCCGAAGTGAGCCTAGCAAGTCGGGGTTGGGGATGACGTTTTTCGTCATTTCTCCCAAGTTCTCAAGTAATTGAATGTATTTTTTAGAATATAAAATAAAATAAATACAGCTTGGATTGGGTCGGATTGAGATCCGACCATTGACTTTGTCACTGAAGTAGCCAATATTCAATTTCTTTGTTGACAAAAAGTCTTGAGCAGCTTTGAGTTTTGTTGGCTGAATGGAAACAGAGAGTAAAAGATTTACTGAGAAAAGCAACACAAGACTTTTTACAAGCAAATAAGTTGAATGGCAGTGGGATGAGTTCAAGAGTATACTTTTGACTTACTGAAGACAAAAATGAAGGCCGCAAGGCCCACGAACAAGCAGAAACTGAAGGTCTGGGGAGGCTTATCCAGTCAAGAAATGTTGAATTTGGTTACAGTATGTCTATGCACTCAGGCATATGCACTGACAGCATAAGACGTTTTTAAAATGGAAAACAGCCGGTGTATATTTGAATTGTGTAAATAAGCTGATGGAAAAAAAACTCCTGTTTTTGTTCTTCAGTGTCAATAATGTGAGCATATGCAGCACATGGTATAGTATGATGCACATCAACAAGCAGCCCACTGTTTTCTAAAAATGCACTTAGCATAGAGCACCCGTGGAGCTCTGAGTCATTGCTGGTGACTTTTTAACATTAAGTATACAAGAAGGCGCTCTCAGCAGGACAGGCTGCCCTGATGGGTCAATTTGAGATAAATGAATGTTCATTTAGGCGTGAGTCATCAGGCCCGCCCTCCTCCACTTGTCCGTCACACACAAGCACGCAGACACATAATATGAAACAATCAGTGTATGCAACAGTTGGAAAACACAAGTACATTATGTATCTTGTGGTAAGAAAAATATTCAGAAATTCCCAAGCATTTTTAATGACTGTCCTATAAAAACGTCAGTGGTTCACACAGAAGTGGCAAATTATGTACAGTACACAAAGTAAGCAGTATGTTTCTGGACATGTTTGTTTGTGGGCTACAAGAGTCTAGGAACAACAATTCCTGACCTGATGCTGGGTTACCATGGTGACACGGGGATCTGCCAGACAGTGATGTGTCTGCCAGGAGTGCTCTGTCTCATTTTGTGTGTGTGTGTGTGTCTGAGAACATGGTATGCCAGCATGGCAAAGTTACATAAATCGGGCGTGCTTCAGCGTATATTCTACACCATCTGAGCTGAGAGACGAGAGAACAGAAGGTCGAGGAGAGCGCCAGACAGAAGCTTTACACAAAATCACCACAGGATGTTTTCAAGTGTAAAAAAAAAGAGGCAGGAACATGAGCCTATGCATATCTCCCCTCCCCACTTAGTTCCCTTTCTCCAAGCTTTAGTACAAGCCATCCTCCTCACCTCCTCCCTTTGTGTAACCATAGAGACCAAAGTGGTGTCAGATGAGGACACACAATGTACCGGTACGTGAACAAATCACATCTTTTTTTACACACAAAAAAAATTTAATTGCAGTTTGGGCACCTGTCGTGTTGCTCTTGGAGAATAGAAATGGATGTTTTGTTTTTTTTTTGCAGAGGCTTCACTAAACACTGTCTGATTGCACCGCAGGGCCACCGTTCCTCTCTACAACATTTGTAACAAACAGCAGCTATGAGATGTTCAGTTCTTAGTCTCGTCTCTGATCACTGACTCATACAAAGAAATGCTTAACCACTGCACGACAGAGACTGGAAATGTGAAAAACAGGTGAATCTGAACATAAGACCATTACATAACACTATTTGTGTGTGTGTGTGTGTGTGTGTGCATGTGTGGTACACTGGAAGAGGTACTGTAAGAACTTTTGAGTGCCACATCGCAAGTTGTTCTACCAGACTCAAGACTACATGGTCATTCATGGCTAATCATGCAAAAAAACAACAAAAACATACCTTTGGCAAAAAAACAAAACAAGGGCAGCTATGTAGGAGTATAAAGTGCCATACTAAAAAGAAGAAAACAGTAAACTCCTAATGCTAAAAAAGTAATTTAAAAAATGTAATATGAGATTAAATTTTTTTGATGGGTGAATGTCGAAATTCCCACACAAACGCAACAATTGGAGAACCGGCAGCTGCCATCTCTCTGTAGATGTCTGACATGTTTTAATCAGCTAATATGATGAAGTATTAGTTAAAAAATCCCAACAAGAGGATTTCAGCGAGTGTTCTTTGTCAGGAAGAGACATAAGAATTTGTACAATAACAAACGATACTGATGCTGTTGATGTCGAACTTATGCTAATGTATAACTTGGCAATGTCCTCAACTGTCCTCATCTTAATGCAATTATATATACACATTTCCTACAATTTTGATTTTTACATAATATTACAACCTTTTCCTTATAAAATTTTTCTTTTTTTTCTTTTCAGTCTGGCCTTAATACTCCTTATAAAGCACATTTGGTGGGAGATGATAATACTAGTACATGATCATTTCAGAGAGGCAGCCATCTTTTCTGTGTCAGCAGTAATGAGACTCCATCACACCCTGTTTTCATAATGAGATAGTAGCCTAATTTTCCAAGTGGTGCTCGCCACCTTATTCCTGAAAAGCTTATGATCAGAAATGTCCCTCAATAACTACCAAATAATCTTGTGCCATCTTATCATTTTTCTGTCAACACACAGAACAGAGATTAGATTCTGCAATAAATATGCAATGGAGATCACCAGGCATATCATTAAAAGTGTAAAAAGGCTTGATGATAAGAGGACAAAACAAAGTGCAAATGTCAGCAGATGACATAAATGTGGTTCAGTCATCTTGAACTCTGGAGAGGTTTGTCACTACAAAGGCCACTTAAGAGAAGTCACAGGTTTGAGAACACTTTGCTCCATCATTGTTTTCCAAGGGGTCATCTTATTGGGTCAATGTATAATGTGCAGGTATCTGAGGTCTGGGTAAAGCAGGTTGGTTAGCAGAGCCAGGAGTCGAGGTCCATCTTTAAGACAGTGCCCTGGGTAACGGATGAACTGAAGAGCTTTTTTCACAGAATCCTCCAATTCCATGTATTGCTTATTGCTGGGCATGGCTTCAAGCAGCCCCAATGTCTGCACAAAACAAAAACAATGTTTATTTTAAGGAGACAGTTTCAAACTATTTAAGTTGATGTGCATTTGGTCCATACTTGCTGTGCTTTTGCAGAGAGCTGTAGGTCAGTGGTGGGCTGCAATCGGAGTTCGCTCTCTGATGGTATCTGGATGGAGAGGAATGCTGCAAGGCTGCGAACCACCACCCTGAATCTAGAAACACAAGATTCAAGATTCAAGAGTTTTATTGTCATATGCATAGTAAAACAGGCAGTTATACTATGCAATGAAATTCTTATTCTGTTCATTCTCCCGAGAAAGAAAGAAAACACAAGAAAGAATAAGAACATAAGAAACATTAATACCAATAAATTAAGCAACAACAACAGAAGAGACATTAATACAGATAAATAATACAAATAAATGAATAAATAAATAAGTAAATAAATAAAAGTGCTATGAGTGTGTGCGTGTGTTGCGTGCGGCGTGTGTGAGTGCTTCGTTGAGAAGTCTGATGGCCTGTGGGTAAAAGCACAATACACAGACAGCTGCTCTACACCACATAAAGCTTGAAGATATATATATATAAATATATATATATATATATACATACATATATAATAATCAACTAGTGAGCTTACTTGTTTGAAACCGGGGACTTCTTCCCAAGACCGATGGCCCCTAGTAGTCCAGAGTTGAGCCTTTCTTCTCCCAGTTGAAGTAGTCTGGTTTGCAACTTCAGTAGACCCACGACCACACCTGATAATTCGCTGTGGCCCCCCTGAGGCTGAAGCTGCTCCACTGCTAGATTCAGTGCTTTGTGCCACCAAAGAAACAGCTTGGCTTCATCGCTGGGTCCACTGGACGCACAAAAACAAAATGTATCCTGTTAAGTGGTGCACAGGGATTGACATTATTCCAAAAGGTGCATCAATCCTGAGTGATCAAACTACAGAAGGAGTATGTGTTTTTTTTGTACTTTCATTTTACAGTGAAGAAAATGTAAGACAAGAATATAAGTGCATAATCTGCTGCTCTGCCTTGGTGAAATTACATGGGACACTGCAGTCAAATAGAATGGCTATGCTCATGTCACATGCTGTCCTTTAATATCACAACTGCAACTTCACATTGCAAGCTTCTTTATTTAAGAGACTGCATGGTATGCTGCTTTGTATTGATGAACTCGAGAAAAAATGAGAATATTGCACAAATCCGCAACATAACAGAAAGAGAGGAATGTGCACACGGAACAGCTGTCAAAGCAAAAAGTAAAATCTATAAAAAAAACGAGGAAGAAGGGAAATGTATCCAGATCAATAGAGTGCACTGAAAGTGCACTGAAAGTGCACTGAAGAGAATGGAAAGAGCACCCAGAATGACAACGAAAAGGTTAATTTATAGTACATTGCAGCACCTGGACTGGAGAAATGAGGATGTTAACAGAACCTATTAAGGCTGTGATATTTACAGTATAGTTAATTAGATCACACTTCTGCAACAAGTATATATACTGTATAAACAGGATTCATGAATAATTGATGCATGGAAACGTACAGGTAGTTGGTTGTAACAGGCTTACAGGCAGGCAGAATGTCTTGCTGACACCCACACATCATTCTAAATGAGTATTCAGAAATAGTGCAAAGTTACTGTAAAATGAAAAACAGACAATTTCCATTGAACGAACCTGGGGAAAACCTGATTGGTCCATGTGTTGATGAGAGCAAGCGTCCTCCTCTCATTGGTTGCTGTGTGTTCAGAGTTAAGGCGCTGCAGGATGAAGGCATACAGCGTGAGGAAGCTGCCTCCTGATTGGCTCTCAGACAGGAAGTCTTCCACTGTGAGCTCGGGCACTTGCAGTGATGCCAACACAGGACCCCAGCCGACACATTCCTCCTCAGCTGAGCAAAAACACAAGATGTTACATAAAAAACTGAAGAATGAAACTTACAATTAAAAGGATTTGGTGGAAATGCCTGTTACCATGGTTAAAGTGGGCTGTGATACACGCCTCCATGATGCGTGTCATGTGGCGCACTGAGGCCAGACAGCAGGAGCAAGCTGTGAGCAGAGGCAGAATAGGAAAGCACCTCCCTTTCCTCTCCAGCCAGGTAATGACCTGAGCTGCGAGGGCCTCTCCCGTTGAGACGCTGACTCCATTGAGCAGAGCTAGTGCACCACTGAAGAGGCTGCTGAATGCCATGTGCCTCTGTTCCAAACCTGTCTCTGTGGAGGACATGAGGAGCCAGATGGTGATTGAAGACTTGCCTAGTGATGTGTGATGAAGCTGTTTGAGGGAAAAAAATGAGCTCACCTGGCGGGATGAATGTGATGATGCTCTCCAACAGCATCTCCAGCTGTGTCTCCAACGTGTTCACACTGATGCTGCCGGCTTGCTCAAGAGTTGCCAAAAACTGCACACACCAGGACACGTATGCAGCGGCCTTCAGCGTCCCATCCTGGCACACACAATGTCAACTTCTTGAGCTAAGTGCGCTACTGGACGTTAGTAAAGGTTTTGTTTGTTTTTTTGGGGGGGTTTTGTTTCATTTAATAACACTATAGAGTATACAACATTTCACCTGTACAAAATGTGGTTACGCCTTTTTTCATGAATATTTCAAGTTTATGCTACTAAAATAATGTTCTTTTTCCTTATTTTATGTTATTCTTGTAAAATTACAAGTTTTTCTCATTTGATTACAACTATTTTTTCTTAATATTTTAACTTTAGCCTTGTAAAATTACTGTTGATGTTTCCATTTTTGCTGTTGTTTTTTTTAGTTTTCTCATTAAATAATATTTTTAGAATGTGCCATTAAAAAACAGCTGCAGGCCGCACTTTGGACACCCGTTTTGGACTACAATGTACCTAATGATGTGGGCAACGAGAGTGTGTGTGAGTGTTTCCCAGTAACACATACTGTACAGGCCAAACGTTTAGACACACAGAATACAGCCCCATGGTCCCAACCCCATTAACAAGGAAAGAAATTCCACTAAGTAAACCTGACAAGGCACCACTGTGAAGTGACAACCATTTCAGGTGACTACCTCATGAAGCTCATTGAGAGAACACCAATGGTTTGCAGCGCTATCAAACAAAAGTTATAAAACATAAAATATGTGTCTAATATACTCATGGAAAAAATGATTAGGCCACCCTTGTTTCTTCAGTTTACTGATCCAATTTAATGCCTGCCTGGTACAACTAAAGTTACATTTGCTTGGACAAATATAATGATGATAACAAATATAGCTCATAAGAGTTTAATATAGGAGCTGATATCTAGCAACTTCCATGGTTTTCTTCATGATAACCAAAATCACTTAAGTTGTTACATATATAGCATTGTACTGCCAAAAAATCGAACTCTTCTGAGCTATTTTTGTTATCATTGTTATATTTGTCAAAGGTACCTTTAGTTGTATCAGGCATTCAAATGAAGAAGGAACTGAAAAAACAAAGGTGGTCTAATCATTTTTTCCATCACTGTATAAGACATATTTAGACTTATTTCACACTTTTTTGTTAAGTACATAATTCCACGTGTTCATTCATAGTTTTGAGAATCTACAATGTAAATAGTCATGAAAATAAAGAAAACGCATTGAATGAGAAAGTGTGTCCAAACGTTTGGCCTGTGCTGTAGACTAGTAATGTAGGATAAATGTTATATACAGCAGTGCAGCATTATGGAGCTTGTACTGTATTAGCACATCACTAACTTATAGAAGTAATTATAACACTGTGTTTCACCATGTGAGCAGTTTCATTAGGTCCAGGGTGGAGTCCAGCAGCATTACGAAGAGATTTCAGCAACAACTGAGATGCTGAATCAGTGCTAAGCAGCAGAGATGGAGTGTAGTGGGTGCTGACATATCCCAGAACCCCTTGGTATGACGACAGATCCAGCTGGTGCCAAGGCAGTGATGTGCACTGAACCAACAGACTAAGAAGAGGGGAGTCCTGGGTGAAGAGGAAGAGGAGTTATATAAAGCCTGGAGACCTAATGTGTTAGGAAAAAAAAAAAGAGTTGGGAGTCACCTGTTGGCTGAGGAGCTGCTCCTCTTTTGCCAGAAATACCAGCATGTACAACAAATAGACGAGCATGGTGTGCGATTCCTTCTTCTGAGGATCCACAGTGGACTGAGGTGGGCCTGCTGTGGATGCTGGAAGAGAGTGTATGTGGTCGCTTAGGACGCTGACCCAGTTAACCTCACATAACACCTCTCCCATAAACAGGAAACAGCTCTTTGGACTTCCTCTCTCAACCTGCCCAGAGAAGGGGAAAAGAGGACACTCTGTCACAAACAAATTAAATAAGACTTTTGGGGTCACAAAGGACTACAGTCATGAAACAATCATGTCAGGTTATGGTTATTTTTTTGGTAATGCAAACAGAATATACTACATCCACAATAACTGATCATGATGAGTCATGCTTGAAACAGAACATGAGATCAATATCTTAGACTGAAAACAGACATGGTGGAAAGACAATTCATGGCTTATAATGCACTCCTGATCAAAATTTTAAGACCGGTTGAAGAATTTACATTTTGCACTGCTGTACGATAAGGAGGTTCTAAGTAGAGCTTCAAAATAAAAAAGAAGAAATGGGAGCAAGACCATTTTTTTTTGAGTAAGCAGTTTATTTCAAACGAGCATTAAAGTGAAATAGGCTGTTCGTCAGCTGATCAAAAGTTTAGGACCACAGCCTTTAAAAGGCAAAATCCTGGCAAGAATGTGGATTCAATGTCATTTTCTGTCAGGTATTCACACTATTATGCTCTCTTTATGGCAAAAGCAAAAAGCTGTCTCTCTTTGAACACGGTTGGATTGTTGATCTGCATAAGAAAGGTCTCTCGGAGCGCGCCATTGCAGCTGAGGTTGGCTGCGGTAAGACAAAGTCATTTTAAACTTCTTAAAAGGTCCTGAGGGTTATGGAACCAAAAAGTCAAGTGGTAGGACCCCCCCCCCCAAAATGTCTCCCAAGGCCTCGTCGGCTTTAACGTCACAAAACTGGCCGTTTGTAATTTGTATGAAAACACCAAACATAGGACGCTGAAAGGTGGAAGAATGTTTTATCTGATGAAAAAAAATGGCACAGTGGAGGGGACGCCCATGATCTGGGCAGCTTTTTCCATCAATGGAACTATGGAGATTCAGTTTGTGCAGGGGCGTCAAATGGCAGCTGGTATGTGGAGATGTTACACGGGGCATCCCTCATGACCGAAAGCCTTCGTCTGTGTGACAATGACTGGGTTTTTCAACAAGACAACGCCGCAGTTCACAATGCCCGCCTGACAAAAGACTTCCTCCAGAGGACTAACGTCACTCTTTTGTACCATCCTGCATGTTCCCCTGATCTAAATCCAATCGAGAACATTTGAGGATGGATGGCAATGGAAGTTTATAAAAATGGACATCAGTTGCAGACATTGGATGCTCTCTGTGAAACCATCTTCACCACTTGAGGGGGGTCGGGGATTTTTCTGAGCTGTGGTCTTAAACGTTTGATCAGCTGAGGAACAGCCTATTTCAGTTTAATGGTTGTTTGCAGTAAATTGCTTACTTTATTTTTTTTGGCTCACTCCCATTTCTTCTTTTTGCATTTTGTAGCTCTATTTAGAACCTCCTTATGATCAAACAGTGCAAAATGTAAATTCTTGCAATTTTTCAACTGGTCTTACAATTTGGATCAGGAGTATATTAGTATGGGGCTCAAACTGGCTGTCTGTCATTCATGTCAAGATCAGCATACACAGCTATAGCATAGGGACTGACATTAAAGAGCTGCTCCATGAGCTGAGTGTCAGGATGTAGGTGTCTCCATGGCAGGCTGCGCAGGTGAGTGTGGTGCAGGTACAACAGGTACTCCGGTGTCCGCGGAGAGGTGCAGCTTTCACAGTACTGCGTCATACAGAGCCACAGAGCACCTCTCTGACCAGGGAATAGGCGATCTGCAATGTATGTACACACACACAAGAACAGTTAGATATCCCACACAACAAATATACATAGAAGAAAACAGTAACCTGGAGTCTACCTTTGGATCTCTGGTGCAGTGTGTCATTTATTTGAGCATAGAGGCCAACCAGACATCCAGCCAGACTTGCATCAGTCTCCAGCCATGGGAAGCACTTGAGATTACTGCAGTGACAATAATCAAAAGCCTGCATGATACGCTGTTATGCCTCCTATGCCTACTGTACATGACTGGGACCCAAAAAGGAACATAAGATCTATGTGTATTTGTGTGTCTCCTATAGCAAACCTAACATTTTCAACATTAGTTGTTTTTTTTCAAAGTAATACAGGACTTGTATTATCTATGTCTATTTAATAAACTGGTGAGACCCTAGACAGGTGATATAGTAAGTAGAAATGTTCTACTAGACCAGGGTTTACCATTTATCATACTGGGGCAAGCTGAAATGAAGTGTACAACTTGGTGGCAACATGGCTCATTATAAACCAACATACCTTCCATCCTCAGTGTCCAGGGGAAATATCCAAGGCTTGAATAATTTCACAATCTTACTGTGCAAGTCATGAAGCGCTGTGAGAGTGTCAGACTTGTGTTATGACATATGAGCTCAAAACGTTTTGTTGAATTTATTGTGACATTTACCTTTCATTACTTTATTGCTGCCCACAGACTCTCGGGCACAGCTGCTGAGTGACACGCTAATTAGAGAGCCGATTAAATGGTCCCACAAGGAAACAACCTCACTGATGTAAGGAGACCAGGCAGAGTAGAGGCCAAAGCTGCGCAGGTCAGGCTTGCTGAGACGACTCCGCAGGAAGAAATCACTAAGCCATTCTATTGTCTCGTCCACCTGTCAGGAGCAACGGCATAATTTTAAACTTTGTACAAGCTATAATATAGAAACAAATGTAAGAAACATCTCTCAGTGTGATACAATGCAGTTCTACAGCAATGCAAGCTGCAACCATAATAACAAACACACTGGCAAATGAAAACCTCTCTTCACCGTGTCAATCTCAACTGAGCATTATCATAACAATATTAATGGATTGGATTTTATATATTTTTCAAGATACTCAAAGTGCATTACAGTGAAACACCATTATTCATTCACTCCGCAGTCATACACTGGTGGTGGTTACTATATCTGTAGCCACAGCTGCTCAGGGTTATACTGATGGGAACGTGGCTACCAATTCATGCCAATGACCTGACCACCACCAAACATTCATTCACGTTTATACAGTACATCAGTGTGGGCGGCATTGTCTTGCCCAAAGCCACAAGAGTAGTGACTGGGAAGAAGGAAGTGGTGTTCATCATCATCATCATGTATCATTATTATTATTATTACAGTATAGTCAATATTGTTATTGTCTCTTGGATTTCATTTTACTAGCAGCGTAGGACACAATCAGATTTCAGAGGTTACCTGCTGAGGAGAGAGGCTGATGGAGGACCGACAGGGAGATGCTGGGGATGTCGGTATACGTCCAGACACCTCAAAAGTGCTGACAACTTGTTCGCTTTTGTTCTTGATGCTGCGAGACGGAGGAGAGCAGCCTAACACTCGAAGAGTCACCTTCCAGCATTCAGGACTTAGCAACTGGTTTGACGAGCCTGGTGACGTTGAGAAAAATGTTTCAGAACCACACCTACACACTCAATCTCAAACCCAGAATTTCCACAGATGTTACTCAACAACCAAAAATGACAGGGTTTGCTATAATAGGATGTGATGTGTACTTGAAATGTTCATGTCCGTGACAATAAACAATTCACAATTAACACAATTACAGTCTTTCTTTGGCAATGGTAAATTAACAATGAATATACATCCTTCATATTTATGTATATGTATTCTACGTATTTCATGTTTTGTAAGAGTGAACAATGAGTGAATGGCAGTCCTTCAAAAGAAGTTATGAATATGTGTTTTGTCTGAATGTCAACTCCAAAGCATTAGTATGCAAATCAAGGATAACAGACATAAATTCAAAAGTCTGTAGCTTAGTATGAGTCACTTATCTTAATTTCTTGTTGGCAGCACTTGAATTCAATATTGGCTGACAGACATAAACAGTTGAATGCTGTCTTTATTTTCATTTGATGACTAGCTAAGCATGACACACTTACTGGTCATAAGCAGACGCAGGCAGTCACTGTAGTGGTCAGGGAAGTGGTGGCGTAGAAGCCAAGTCCAGTGTTTGGTGAAAAGGTGAAAAGGGGTGAGAAGTTCTGGTTCGGGATCTGGGCCACAGACACAGAGACTTCCATGGATTAACTCAAGTAAACGGGTCCTCTCAGAAAACACAGGTTGGGCTTCGTTCAGCCAGGCGGACAAATCAAACTGCAATAGATGCAAGAGTTCATGTGTTAGAAATGATTATTTGTGTACTTTATCTTAAAGAGTCTGGACTGACCTTGGTGAGAAGCATGAAAATGACATCTGCACTATCAAGGTGTAGGGATGTCACCACATCTTGGTAAAGGAAGACGAGCTCGGCCGGGGCTGCGTTGGGCGTGAAAAAAGAAGAAATGAGAGGGCAAAGATGTCTGTGCTCCAGGATGGTCTTCAGGACACGGCCACACTCTTCAGGATTACCCTGGATGAACACCTTGATATGAAATGAGAAGACCTGTTTAAATCACTGTTTTTTGATAGGAAGTACAGTATAATGTTTGACTATGAAACTTTGTGGATGGATGAGCTAAAGAAGAACCAATTAATTAATTTTTCTCTTTTATTTGCACTACTTCAGTGACTAATATAATTCAGGAGCGAGCATTACAATTGTTTGGCCTTAGTAGGAGGATGTGCTACTGAAAGCAGTGTATGACTTGTTCATTATTATTATATAGGAATGGCTTCAACAGCCTACATGTGTGTGTGCGTGTGTGTGTACCTGTCCCAGTATCTCCACACACGAGGTGAGGTACTGGCGTGTTGGTGGATGTCGCAGTGTGTCTTCACATACAAAGGAGACCACCTGATAGAAGGCTGACACACCAACATGTTGCACTGACGGGGACTTCTGTGATTTGTACATGTTCACCAGAGCCCTGTAAACAATAATGACACAAATACAAACATCACTTTATCGCCTCAAATCCTTGGTACACAGTTGTGTTAATGTTTGTTGTTTCTACTTTGTTTATACTGACGTGATAAAGTTCTCTGTGTGGACAGCAGCCTGAGCCAGGCTTTGAGGAGGCGGAGCCATGGCATCAGTTTGAAGGTTCTTGATGTCCCTTCGCAGTGACGTTATCTGAGTCTGCACTGCCTCCTGTCTCTGGATAGACTCACACTACACAATTAACACATACAAGGTGAATAATTCATAGGAAGAACAGGACATCAGAAAATGTGTCTTTGGTGCAGTGATAGTGCTCTTACTGTAACTGTGATGTTAGCAGGACCCTGGCATGGCTGCCCTCCCTTCCCTTTACATTCCAGGGTCATGGTCACTTGCTCAGGTCGGTTCTTGTAAAGCAGAGGAAGACTCTCCAGAAGCTCCTGTTCCATCGCCACCTGCTGGGCTTCTCTTGATACTGCAATCCTGTCACATATTTTCTCTGAGTGTGGTCACTCTACACACATGCTTATACTGTACTAGTACTGTATATGGCTGAATGGTGTAAGGGTACCTGGCTTGGTCCTGCAGGATGTTGAGGTCTTGCTGCAGTAGTTCTGCAGCAGCTTTAGAGTCAGAGAGACAGATGTTGGGGACTTCAGGGACAGGGATTTTTAGGTGTTGGAGGTCTGGAGCTGGTTGTGGCACTGGATGCTTCTGCAGGTTGGACAGGATACGTTCCTTTGCTGTCAACCAAAGGACACAACCTTAGAACACTTTGATACGCATGACACCATAATGACCTCTGGCAGAGAGGCTTTGGTTTGTTTGCATGTGTGCAGCCTTCTTTTGGAAAGTTTTAGATATCAACTTGTTCACTTGGACCATCACTTATTCACCAGTCAATTGACATGACGGATAGGTATTGTATCAGTGATGTTTAAAATACATTTTGGAGGGAATACGCACACTGAGATGTTCATTAAAATGCACATTCCAATATTCCTCCTTGTTAAAATATATCTTTATAAATCACAAACTTTTTTCCAATTATAATAACCCATTTTTGAATTTTATAATGAGCAAAAAGTACACATTTGATATGCATGGTGAGAATGCTTGTCAAAGCACAGTTAATCAGACTGTGTAATTGAAGTTTTTCATGGAAAATCTTATACAGTATTCAAATCAAATCAGATTTGGTTTTGTTTATCCTTTTGTTTTTTGTTATAGCATATAGTGTATATAGTATAGTGGATATATTTTGTCATATATGTATACAGGTGTATCTCAATACATTTTTATTTCAGTAGTTCAGCTCATAAAGTGAAACTCTTATTCTATAGACTCACTACACATACAGTTAAATATTTTAACTTTATATTTCTTAGTAATTTTGATGATTATAGCTTACAGCTATAGCTAATTCAGTATCAACTAATTACAGCTAATTCAGTATCTGAAAGTTTAATATTGTAAACCTCTGGTTCACATTCTAATCAGCAAATGAACAGCAAAAACTTCCTGAACATTCATTTGGTCTCTTAGTTTGAATAAAACTCCAACAGAAGATAGTATTTTCCATGATCAATCAATTTGGTGAACAGCACTGGACAGCTGTGGTAATGTCACAACTGATATGACTTTAATTAACTCACAGACGGTTTGGTTTTTACCATTGCTGAGGCTGGTGTAGTCTGTGAAGCTGGGGTTTTGTGCCTGGAGGAAAGATGGCTCGCTCTGCACCTTCTCCCACAGGGATAGTACCTCCTTCCTGTCGTACTGCAGACGCTCGTGGTTCACATACTCCAGCCACAGTTCCTAAAGCAGAATGTATTCAATCTTTCAAAGTAAACTTTGTTCAAATATTTTATTCAGAGGTATCACACACACCTGTTGCTGCTGCATAACCTGTGCAAGTCTGTGTGGTTCATACTCGGGAGGAAGAGAGGGAAGGTAAACCTCCTGCTTCTGCAGCGTTTCATCATCCAACCACACAGCAAAAACACCAAACAACCTGTAAGGCAATAGGTAATTCATGATTTCAGTTAACTGTCTGTAATAATTGATCATTTCGACTACTTGCTAAGTATTGTAAGTGATCATACCTGACCAGCTCTGTGTGCAGCTGAGGAGAGGTAAGGCAGGGGTGACAGGGGTTGCCCGGAGTCTGATTGCACAGATTGTCTGCTGAAGGCGAGTGTGACGGGGGCACCCTCAGTGCCTGGCTAGCAGCATGGTGGAAATCGGACACTTCCTGTATTCTCTGCCTCAGTTCTCGCAGCAAATTGGCCTGGGAGGAAGCCTGGAAGAACCGTCGGCCAATGCAGCCACCTGCAGCCAGTCTGTTAGACAATGCATTGGAAAAAATACAGTGTCTTCACATGCAAACTGTGATTTCTTAAAACCTGTTTCTGGCAATAAGGGTAGTCTTTTAAGCAATGTTTCTATCTCAAAAGAACATATAGTACATTACTGTACTATACTGTAATGCACACTTTCATGCAATGACCGAAATGCAATGGGAAGAACATATTTTAAAGAAAACTCATGGCCACTGCAATTTCAATTTAATTCCATGGTGGCTACACCGTTGGGTTGTGAGATGTCACATTATTTACTTTACTTAAAAACACTGTGATGGAAACACAACCCTTAGGTTTACTGTTCCAAACTGTACCACTGTTGAGAACTTGGTTTTTATATCAGAAGATGTTTGTATCATACCCATAATCTGGACCAGGCTGCCTGAGGTAGAGCTGTAGGAACTTCTGCCAAACCAGCGGAATAAGGGGGTGATCAGGGGGCGTGGCTAATGCCTGCCAGGCCCAGCGATACACTTGTAGCCGTTGTAGAGACGGGGTGACCGGCAACTTCAACCTCTGCTGTGCCCTCTGGCTCACACAGAGACATAACATAAACTTCTTAGTTAAAGTTATATATCCATTTGGATATAATGAATGACATTTGTACCTTTAAGGCTTGTTCTGGAGAGATATTAGGCTCCGACAGGAGCTCATGTTCAACACAGCGTCTGAGCTGAGAGTCTTCCTCAAACGTGCTCTCCATATTAAGCACCAGCCAGGCAAACCAAACCTAACAAAAATTCATCCTGTAAGCAAGTGTGATCAATAGTTCTTGTACAAACTGTTGAACCTTAGGGATCCTCACCTCTGTACTCAGCGATTGGCCCTCGATGAAGGATGGTGTGGCATGTCCAGCAATCCAGCCAACCAGAGAGGAGAGCAGACCTCTGTCTCCGTGGTATCCCAAAGCATTCTGCATCAGGCATATAAGACATATTATGACCAAATGACTCTCATTTGTAGAGAGTACAGTAATTCAAACACCATTGATGTAATATCAACATCAGAATACCTTATGCTGTTGGTACAGGAGTTTGTGCATACAATCCTCCTGATGGTGTGTGAATGCAGCACAGCAAATCTGATCCATGAGGAACAGGACTGTTTTATCTCGGTACCACAAGTTGTGTTGTGTCAAAATCCCCACCCAAAATTCCAGCACAGCTGCAGCACCGACACAACCAGGCTGTGAACTCTCTACCACATGGCTCTAAAAAAAAAAAACAGATTATGGTTTGCTTTAGTACAGTAATTCCCAACTAGTGGGTCGCGACCCAGACGTTTTTAATGGGTCACTGGGTCTTTGCCAAAAAAAACTATATATATATATATATATATATATATATATATATATATATAAAGTGTAATGACCCGATATCCGTGAATGCAATGCACCTCACGCCTGTGCTATTCGCTCGCTATGCCACCACGAGGTGTGTGCCATGTTTATGGGGGACTTGGTCAAGCTTGTGCGGGAGGGGAATGGCATAGAGTATGCACATAAGGTGCCGTCCGTCTGACACACAGCTAGATAGCTAGATATCTACTGGAGAAGAGCGCGGCTTAAAGTGAAAGCTTACATTGTGTTGCCTGAAAAAATTCTGGCCACAATAAAGACTACCAGTTACAGTATGACGGTACTGTTTAATGCCCAAATCGATCTATTGGCCCAGGCAGAGGGGTCGTCTACAGAAGAAATTGTCCCCCTATTATTATTAAACGTGTTATAATTATTAAACTACTGAGTGTTAAATCAGAGCAACTGGACTCGCTTGATTTTAAACTTCTTGTTTTACTTCCCATCCAGGTCCATGTGCAAATGATATGCCGCTTGTCCTCACTAGGGTCACGGTGGTATGCTGGAGCCTATCCCAGCTAATTTTGGGCGAGAGGCAGGGTACAGTACACACTTGACTGGCCGACAGACAGTCGCAGGGCACATATAGACAATCATTCACACTGGAAAAGTGTATTGGAAGCTGTCCCTTTCTATATTGTTCAAACATTATACAACAAAAACTCCCTTGCTTAACAGTTTTTGATGGCTACCAATATTTTTGATGGTTACCTGAATGACACTGTTCAGCAGTCGAACATTGTCTCCATAAGTGGTTCCGGTGAGAAGGGGTGCTACCCGGTGTGTGACCTGTTGTGTCACACCTTGAGGACACACACTGTCGTACTGCAAAAATAACTGAATACAGTTGACAAACCTATAGAAAAAAGACAAAATGTTCAGTGATGTTCAGGCACCTAGGAAGCTTTTGCAGCAAAAGGGTTTTATTTACTGAGAGTTGTTGAGAAGATAAAAACTGAGTGGGTAGGTTTGAGGGAGAATGTTGTCCAGGAGGTGTACAGCAGCTCTTAGGTGACGAGACTGAATCAGATTCTTTAAAAAGCCAATTCCATCTGTGCAAAAGTGCTCCAGGCTGATAAAAAAAAAACACACACACACACACACACAAGTTTACCTTGCATTCTATTCACCTGTGAATGATCATCATGAGTGCATGAGTACAAACCTATGTCCCACTGTTGTCATGGCAATAGACAGGTATGCTCCAATAGGGATACCTGCTTTTACAGCCCTAAGAACAGAGTGCATGCTGGGAGAGTGTGTAAGTTCTGCAGGTGGGCTGGACACTGGACACTGGACTGACCATGCTCCTTTTGGGTTCTGAGCATTGGCATGGAGCTTTAGCCTTAGCAACAGTTGCCAAGCCCATTGGCTGAATGACGCTTCAGGCGATACACCTAAACGAAGGACACTGGCAAGGTATGACACCTGGGGGAAGGAGAAAGGTTTCAGTGACGCTGTCAAAATGTAGGGCTGTAGGTCTGTGATTATGTGTGACCTGTTTAATTCCTTCTGAAATTAGGCCACTGTATGGTTTGTCAGTCAGATACTTTTGAAAGGCCTCAGCCACCAGCAGAGCCACCTCACTGTGGAGCAATGACGGCAGGGCCAAAGAGCCATCCTGAGGGACCAAACAGGCTTTTTTATTTCAAAACAAAACGTGTACTAGAAACAATAGGAAGAACATTGTACATTGGATACCTGTGCGTATCCCCAGTTGAGACCCTCCAGTATAACACATGCCAGACGATTCTCCACAGCAGATAGAGGATGCTGCAGCAGCCAAGCTCCTATCACGCATATTTCTTCTGGTCGTGGACGCCACAGACTGAGAGGCAGCTCTTTGCACAAGTACAGTGCCACCTTGGCAAACAGAGAAATGCACTGGTTGGAGTATTGCACTTTGCTGAAGGTAATCTTTAGGCAGGTCAAAACAGAACTAACCATGCCAACAGCTTGGATAGTCTCTCTCAGCCTGTCCAGGAGCACCGAGATAATGTAAGGGTGGGCTGTGGCAATGGTCGCCAACAATTCTCTTCCAACTTTTGAGTAAATTTCTCTGGTCGTCACAGTAACATAAGACACCTGTAACAAAAAAAAAGGTGATCAAATCCAGTTTTATTTTGCACAGTGCAATTGCTGTATCAAAAATGTGTCAGAAAGGTCATAATTTAACAATATGTATTTAATTCCGGGAATAGGTTGCAGTAGATAATGCATAATCCAGGCTTGATTAGAGTCTATTAGCATTTATTCACAGGTGGTCTCTGGACGTAACCCTCGTGGGAGATCTACTGTATTCTTGATACCATGTCCTCCCACTTTGCATTATATGTTATCACAAACTTCCTGTCACACCTGGTAAATCAGCAGTGTGATGGTCGTGACAAAGGCAGGATCTGAGTTTTGAGTGGGTGTGGCCATGTGCGCTAGTGCGGTGAGGAGGGAGATGCCGTCAGAGCTGTTCACCTCACACAACCACAGCTCAAACCTCTCTTGGTGCTCTGGTTCTGTCATGCAAATGGTGAAAAGATGTCAGAGTGACAACATTTACCTCTGCATTTAGTGCAATGCAGAAGAGGCGTCCCAGAAATGAAGTGAACTCTGTTTACCTCTGAGAGCCTGAATGCAGGACTGTGTGTCATTAGCAGTACTAAGAATTTCTTGTCCTGCTGTTTCTGCACACTGCATCACATAAAGGATCCTCCACAGCATGGAGCTGGACAGGGTCCCATATGGCATCTCAGACATAAACAACCAAATTCCCAACCTATGAGAGAGAACATCTCATAAATATACAATGCTTCTTTTTTTTTAATCTCTACATCTAGAGAATAGCATCACACCTCTTGTTTCTCAGAACATGCAGAACAGCCCTGAAGAAGAGATGATCGTATTCAACCTGAAGCTTTTCCAGAGACAAAGTGTGTACATGAGAGCTGGAGCCACTGGAGCCAATCACACTCACATACTGCGCCCAGTGATCACTGACATAACACACTGTCATGCTGCAAGAGATGGAAAAAGACATGAGATCAAATTTGTGTGTTTTAATTGTGGATGATCCAGTTGGTGCACTTACCGTATGATGTGTCCTATTCGTTTCACTAGCTGTCTATATCGGGCCCTGTTATAGGTTTGCAGGCCAAGGGCGAGAATTTCAATGAGTGAGGACGCAAATGCAAAAACACGCATCATCTTCTGGCTAGAGTAGCCCTGAGGCTCATAGACACCTGCAAACAAATTGCTCAGTCAGTTCACTCAATTAGAAATTTATATGCCAAAAGTAAAGGCGCACACATTCACCTTGCATGCTCATCCCCAACATGTGTGAATAGAGTTGCTGGAACGGGAACTGGGTAATAAAGGAGATGAGATCATCCTCACACAGAAGCAACCAGCTGCTCAGTGGATCCTCATCCTAGAAAAGAGAACAGCCTGTCAGACGTACACTCCTTAACAATACAGGCAGAAGATATGGTGTTAAATGAACACTTATACTTAAATACGTGTTCATTTAGCACACTTTGTACATTTTAATTACATTTAGCACACTTTTTATTTTAATAACAGCTTTGAGTGTGACTCAGCTGATTGGAACAAAGACTGGAACATTTTGTTATGTAAAACATTATCTGAACATCACCAACCATTTTCAGTTTGAAGATAGCCTCTTAAAACATGTAGAAACTAGTTGTTCAGCTCATGCTATTGCCATCAGTGAAGTAAAAAAAAATTACTTGTCCTAGAGCAGTAACAAAAAGTAGCAGTAACATGTAAGCTCTACATCGACATTGCAGTCAGAGTGCAGTTTTTACATTACTGTAAATTGATCTATTATCTACATGATCATATTCTACCGCTTATCCTATTCTGGGTTACAGTTGATGAAGTACAACTGGACTGGTCCCCAGTCAATCACAGGGCACATATGAACAAACAAGAATTCACACTCACATTCACACCTATGGACAATTTAAAGTCTCCAGTTAACCTAACATTCACACCTAACGTTTTTGGGATGTGGGATTGTCCATAGGTGTGAATGTGAGTGTGAATTCTTGTTTGTTCATATGTTCATACCCAGTGTACCCAGATAAAACCCACACAAGTACAGGGAGACCATACAAACTCTATGTGTGTATGTATGTACAGTATGTATGTATGTATATATGTACTTTATTTATCCCACAGCGGGGAAATTTACTTGTTACAGCAGCAAGCAAGCAAGATACGCAAGTAAAGAGACATGCCTCTAGACAGAGACATGTCCAACCTGCGATTCAAACCCAAACTAACCTAGCGTACCATCATGCTGCCGACAGTAAAATGTTTATTTTAAAGTGCATCTTGTTACTTTTGTTTCTTCTCTAAATCTTTTAAGTATTGCATAGCTACAAGTACCTCTTCGCCTCCTTCATCCACAAGGGTCCAGTTGCCTGACTCAGGTCCAGATGAAGTTGAATTGAGGCTCTCACATGGTTTCATATGGCCCAGAAATTCTGCACGGTGTCTAAATTCAGAACAGAGATGCTGATTATGCTTTTTATATGATGCCTGAGCAAGACAAACAGTTGGAGTAAACTCATTCGCCACAATTGTGTAGCCCAGCACTAATACAATACTGTATAAAAATACCTATTGTTTACATATCATTAGGTTATTCAGGTGTACGCAATGTTGTGGCCAGTGAGTGTATTTCATTACCGAGCAGGTGACATTAGAACTGCAAGGGCTTGCATGAAGTTCTGCACTCCACAAGTATTCCTCCAAACTTGGATCTGAGCAGATGAAAAAAAAAAGGTCATAATCGAGACGATGACGACTGATGGGACAATGTTTCGCTCAGCTAACCTGGAGGAAAGGGGCAGCCCACTTGCCCACTCCAGCAGGACAGCACATCAGATGACACAGCAGGTACAGGTGTTCTCCTGATCCGCCAACATGCAGCAACACTGCCACCTGCAGAGCACAACAAAATGACAAATGCACCCACTGTGTAGTGAGGGTTGAACACACACAAGGTGAGTATGTGTGTATTACCAGTCTTTCCAACCAGTGGTGGATATCTGTCTGGAACTGTGTGTCATCCAGGACTCTTCGTGTTAAGCTAAAGAGGACGCTGATAGCCTCTTTAAGAGGCTGAAGGGAACGGGACTGGCTCGCGGAACAATCTGCTCACATACATTTACAGAAGGAAAAGGATATGCAATGCTTGGAGTCACAGGCGTGGCCAAATATTTGTTACACACAGAAGAAAAAGTCTATAATTACCTTTTAATAGGTGGTACAAGTATGACTCCACCTGGAGGCGTGACAGCAAAGCAGTGTATGCATGCAGTGCCACTTTTTGATGGAGCAGCTCACTGCGAACTTCAAACAACCTGCTCAGCTCAGTCAGCACACCCTGACTGAACTCTGCCTGCTGAAAACGATGGTACCCACACACTTTGGACTGGTCTGCACACACACCCTTCAGGGGAGAAAATCAAAGACATCAGCAGTTTATTATTTATGTCATTAGATGTACTGCAAATGTGTGCTTGCTGCGGTATACAAAACACCGAACCTGGAGTGTTAACTGTTCATCTCTGAAGCTCCACAGACGATTTTGAGTACTTTTGCAGTCAGAGGACTGTGTGTGTAGTTGCGTGTGAGATTGGGTCAGCTGTCTGCGACAGCGCCAGTAGTTCTGCAGAAGTTCTGCTAGTTCGTGGTTCTCCTGTCGAGCCAAAGCACAGAACTGTGCCGCACATAATTCAACGCCTTCTAGCCAAACCCGCAGTCCTTCAGCAGGCTCCCATACGCTCAACTGCTCTAGGGAGAATGGCTGCAGAACAAAGTATATGAGGTGGGTAATTATTATTAATTAAATCTAAGTGTATAAAACATCACATTAATGAATAATAATAACAATCCAATATTTTAAATTCTTAAAAATCTTACAATCAGACAAAAACAGGCTATTATTATTACATTATTACATAATGAAAAGGGCTGCATGAATCTGCTCCCTAGCTTTTGCAACTTTGTATATATAATATACATTCTAAGATAAAGGATTATATTATTATTAGCTTTATAAAGGCAGAATTTTTAAACAGTTCTTGCATTGAATCTCATTAGATGCTTCAAGTAAAAAAGTGGTCACTGAGAACATTTTCACCAAAAAAATGACTTTACTTTACTTTTTGTTCTTTATCATGGTCTAACTGGGTAAATTACACCTAATGGTAGGCCTTACCAAAACCTAATACCACCATGCAAAGTGGTAAACAATAAAAGAGTTGCTTCTTTTGTCCAATAAAAATCATTAAGCAATGTCAAATAAAAAATGAAGTAGAGTATATTCTCTAAATAGTGACACGGTACATGATGAATTACCTGAATATCTGTTGCTGGCCTTGGTAATTCGGGGTAGAGCTTATTCCTGGAAAGTTCAGCTACAGACTCCAGAGGCTGCAGACTTGGAGGAGAAGTTTCATGCTCAACCAGCGCCAAAACTGCTGGTCCTTTGCCACAAGTGCTCACAGCTTCTCTGTGAAGCTCTATCATGGATCCCTCCTCCAGAACTGGGACAGATGGGTACAGTGTCGGAGCACTTGGGACATGTTTCAAGTCAAAATGTTTTGAAACACATTTATCTGCTTCCAGGTTGGTGCCTTGTGATGCACCCTGAAGCTGAGCGACCAAAACGCCACCATCAGTTTCTTCCTGATGTGTTGACTCTGCTTGTTGCACTGTGGCTTGTGACGTCCGTGGCAAATGTAGAGCAGACTGCAAAGTCTCAGTTAACACTGCTGTTGATGATCCCTGTGAAAAGAACGTCTGGTGCGACTCTGCAGGCAAACCTAATGACTGTGCTTTCGTCTCAGGGGGGTGAGCAGGGTCACACTTCTCCTGATGTGGCAGGCTGAGAGGGATGCTGGTAAATTCAGATGTGGAAGCCTCATCACAAATGACTGAAGGGGCAGCATTCCTCCTGTCTTCTGTCGTTCTCTGCTTTCTGACCACCTGACAATACACATAATATATTGAAGAAAATTACCATAATCTATTTAGGCAATACATTATGAGTCTATTCAAGTCAATCCGCACAACCAAATAATAAAGTGTCATGCAAGGAATCCCTGCACAATTTGTACTGTGTGATGACCTATTTTTGCATGACCTCAATTACAAAATATACAACAAACAAAAGCTGATATGAAAAGACGTGTACTAGTCACCTTCCCACCGACTTTTGCCTTGGTCTTCTTGTGTCGCACAGCCTCCATCTTTAGATCAGCACTCACATCACATCCCTTCCGGAGAAAGCTTTACTAAGGTAAGCGGTCTCTATAGTACTTTATGCCTATAAGATCAATAACAACCCATCGGTCAAAGGAGCAGACAAGTTATTCCTTGCGATAAGCAGCAAGCAGCAGGCTGTGTTGTCAAGATAAACACCGACACCGTTTGTAAACGAAATAATTCATCGAAAGCTGGTTGGCGACAACTAACAGCGCAGTTTAAAGAGCGACTACTTCACAGTGTAGACATATTATCATACACCAAATGGGACGGACACATATTTATGACGCAGGCAAGGCTAAGCTATAGCTAATGGGTAGATGTTTGTTTGCAAGTCGCGCAGTCTTCCACCTATTTAATACAACTAACAGCGTCTTGAATGTCTCCGTTTTGCTTCTCATGTCACATAAATAAGAAAACGTGTCACGTAAGCGGGTGACATGCGACGGTAGCCTCCCTTGCCGTTCAGCTGTCATTTGTTTTGTTTGTTCCAGGAACTGTGCCGTCACTATCCCCAGTCACGTGAGAAATCCACCTTTCTACGGAAAGCCAAAAGGCCAAATTTTATCAGTCGCCCAAAAATAAATGACCAAACTGAGGCAGTTTGGATAAACTGTACAGCCTATGTTTCCAAAGTGGGGTAGGCAAGTGCACACCCAGGGATACACATATTGAATTAGGGGGTACAATATTAGGGAGATGTGCAGAGGTGTGGCAACTACAGAGGAATAAAGCTGATGATCCATACAGGGTTAGATGGAGGCAAATGATTCGCTGTGGCGACCCCTGAAGGGAAAAGCCGAAAGGAAAAGAATAGAAGAAGAAGTTAGTAAAAATTAAAACAAGTAGCGCCTAATACTCACAATTACGAGTAACCCTGAACGCCTCACGGCGCAAGCAGAACGGAGCAGATAAGACACAAAGCATGAAGATGTTCATTGCTGTGTGCATCATACGAACAAATAAGAAAGTTTGATGATTAGTTTGTGCATTAAGAGTGTTTAATCTTGAACATTTCGTTTATATTGGTGTTCCAATCCCCACACGGCCCAGCGGTGAAAACCTGTCACTGTGAGTGATATTCCCCCGAAAATTAGGCTTTATCTTGGTTGTATGTATTTTTGTAGTTCGGATGCTGCTTTATCGTGGTTGTTAAACTTTGCCCTGTAATAAGTTCTTATTATTTGTTCTTATTATTATTTGGACAAAAAAAAGTGATGCACACACTCAACCAATTCAAACGGAAGGATTCCAACATCTGACTGGTATAAAATATATGTAGGATGATTACTTATCTATTGATCAGTGCTTCTGTGATACTTTATCAAGATGTGACCATAGCCCATGATGACATCTCCACAGCAAAACAGGTTTTATTCTTGTACATTGTTTTGTATTTTATTTTCTGGGGGTGCGGGGTATAAGCTTCAAATGTTGACTTATGACAATAATCCTCAGTCATGACAACATTTAATATTATGTTATAAGTGACTTGGTATTATCACTTCAAACATGACAGACAATATTTATGTACACTTTTTACTTCAACTGGTTTCACCGTTTCCCCTTTACATTATAGTTACACGCATTTGTCCACATTTAAGACAATGTAATGTTGTTGTAGATACAAATCCCCTGGAACACACATACCCTGATTTCGTAAGAGATGATCATGTGTATAGAGTACACATCTTTCTTGTCAAAGTAAACAACCCGTCTACTACCCAAAATGTCACACAGCTTCTTTGGTAAGTAATTTTTATGTTGTGCGTGTCACTTGGCATACATTAAAGAAAGAATGTGGAAATTCAAATCATTTTATACAATGTACAAACTAACACATGCATAAAAATGCTTCATATTAGACTTGCCTTTAATTTATCATATTAAAATATATAAATTAAAATTAACGTGTACATCACGGCTAAAAAAGATGTGATATTGGTGAAATGGTTTAAACTCAGCATTTATGTATGAGAAGTTGCAACACTTCCGTTTATATAGAACTAGGCAACAACTCAACTCAACTAAAACTCTTACATTTATTTCATTCGTATACAACAAGGCTCTTCCACTACATTTCCAAGGGGGTCACATTTTCAGAAAGCTAAAGACCATGGGGCCAGACTTCTCCCTTTACTATTATTCTTATTTAGTGTTATTTCATGTCAGTACAAGGCTCTGCCACACCTTAAAATCTTTAGTTTGTCAAATGGCTGATGAAGTCATACATTAAAAACGCTTCTCAAAGACCCTTTTTCTGGCAGAAGTGCTCTGCTGTTTTTAAGGACCTACTGGCCATTTGAACAGCCCTGACATACAGTATGTTCAATTGTCTCATCCATCCTCCATATTCTGATTTAGAGAATACACAGGTGTGCAATGTGAGCGGGCTGAGTAACTATCGCAGGGAAAGTTTCCGCCACAATTTTCACACAGTCCTTGGTTTGTGTTTTCATGAAGTTGTGGTGATGGACTGCAAAGTGATGTTATTTGCATATCACTATCATGGGAAGACATTATATGTAAAGGAAGCTCTTCTTCCTTGTCATCATGTGTCTGACTGAGAACCTCTGGTGAGTGGTGGATATAAGCTTGACTGAGAGCCAAAGAGAGGATCCCTGTCTTCTCCTTGTAGAAGCGTAGTTCTATGCCTCGACGCCTGGCCATCGCCAGTTCCCTTTGCGCTACCTTCAGCTCCTCCCCGAGTCGGCCTGGTGACCTTTGCTCTCGGTCGAGCCAATCCAGAGCCATGCTGCTGTGCAGGTGCTCATCAAGGCCCCGCTGAGTATAATAAGCGATCACACTCTGGGAGAAAAACAAGTACAGTACTTAGTTTTCAGGAAAAAACATTGCTTCTTGCAACACACAAAATATACCTGTCGAGAACATTGTCTTTCCCTAAGAGCTTTTAGTGTTCCATTCCAGTGCAACAACTGGAAAACAATCATCATCTCCTGTAGAAGAGAGGGGCGAAAGTGAATTAATGGAGTCTGGATAATGACCATTCTGGAGTGTCCTGTGAGAGTTCTGAAATGAATTATGGATGTATTATTCTAGAAGTTTATATACTGGAAGCAGAACCTTGATGTATTGTAATTAGGGCTGTTTAATGCGTTAATAACGAGTTAACGGACACTTTCTTTAGCGCCACTATTTTTTTTGATGCGCAATTAACGTGCACACACCCTGTTTGTGTAACAAAGTGACACTTTCAACCCAATGCCTGTGTGTGCAGACCTTTCAGACTTTTTATACTACATACACTGTACTACATCAGGGGTCCCCAACAATGTAAATAAAGTACAATCGCTCACCTCTCCTTCCTGTTTGTCAAAATAGCTCTCATAGTGATGTGAAGTTAGAAACCCCTGTACCACATGCTCCGTGCTGTACGTGCACATGTACAAACATATGCAGAGTTGTGTGAACTTTCTATGAGCTGTATTTCACCTGGAATGATAACGGTGAACCCATTTTCTATTTCTAATAATGCTCGTCTGCAGTCGTGATTATTTACACAAAGGTAGGGTTTTCCTTCTGGGTTCATACTGAGCGTAAGAACGATGGGAAAAAATAGACAAGGGCTTTAAATAGTAAATAGTTATATTTGGCTCAATAATGCCAAGGTCCAGATTCCTTTAAACAAATATATCAAATACAGCATGTGTCTTTATTAGCAAAGCTGCTCGGAAAATATCATTATTAGGGACAAACTTTTGGTCATATTTTACCTGGAACTCCAGCATGGTCCTACCAAGGAAGGAGTGGAGAAGGAAACTGTAAGTTCCAATACTTGTGCTTGAATCATTTGCATCTTCAATGCAAACCTGGCAGGAAACACTGCAGATCAATATATATCTTGGGAATGGCCTACACTACAGTGAAATAGAAGTTGTAAGGTTGGATGTGTCACAGCTCACAGTACTGTCTGTGGTGGCGTGCTGCAGACTCTGAGCGATGAACTGAGGGCTGATGCGTCGACACGGTAGCTCGTTGACGAGTGAGTTCATCAGGGCCACTCGTGCTGCATCTCGACGGGCCTCTGCCAGAGTGTCACACAGCTGGAGATGAGAGGGTGGTTGTCGGGAAAGTAAGTCATTCTCTGGAGTTGTGCCCTGTTGTAACGTGATCTTTTGGATACACTTTTTTACACTTCACTGCAGATGGTCATGGGATCAGAGCTCAAATCACTGAGGAGCTAATGGCATTAGAGGCAGTCACAGATAGCCCATCACATGGTGCTGGGGGTTGCCTTCTACAAGGTCACAATGTACCGTGCTGAGAGACATCACGGGATTTAAGTTAAATTACATTCATTTAAAGCCACCTTGAAACTGTCTTGAAGCGACTGTGAGCTGTCATGCATCATTAAATGTGGTGTAATGGGAGAAATGAAACTATGTAGCACTAAAGCATTAAGCATAATGTTAACATGATACAGTACACTTGCTTGTTAATTACATACGTTAACTGTAGAAATACAATTTTGCGTAGTGCATTTAAAATGAATCTAAAATGGAACAGTAAAGATAATTGTCATGTGTGTTCAAAATATTACTTAATGAAAACAATTGCATTTTGAAGATTTTCATTCCAGATTTTCCATGCTTGTTCCAGACAATTAATGCTTTCAATGCCAAAGTTAAAAATAATACTTTAACCCCTTAAAAATGAAAATACGTTGAAAAAATAAAATGTTTTATTGATTTATTGATCATTATTATTATGTTTACAGTCGCATCTCAATAAATTAGCATATTAAATTAAATAAAAGTAGTTTGTTTCAGTTTATTTAAATTCAGACTACCTCTCAAATTCAGTTGTTTACCACATGGAACCTTTTCATAATATTTAAGTTTTATGAGAAACTGAATTTGTTTTTTATAGCTCTAAGATATAATTGAGAAATCAGTAAATGAATTCATTCATTAATTTATTTTCTATGCCGCTTGTCGCTATCCCAGCTAACTTTGGGTATGAGGAGGGTACCCTGGACTGGTCGCCAGCCAGTCGCAGGGCAATAAAAAAATAAATGTAATATATAATATTATAAATATGCTTGTAATGTTACTCTATATGTACATGTTTCACTTTTTCAATTGAATTACGTAAATAAATTCACTTTTACACAAAGGTTGGCGCGAAATATTACTTTCTCTGCAGATTGTGAAGGAGAAATCAGACACAATAACTGTAAAAACCTTAAAAAGACACATAAAGCAACAAAGTTGAAAGTTAGGATTTACTGTGGATCACTAGCAGTATGGTCAAGCAGTGATCTAAGACTGGTAAAGCATACTCTATCACTCGAAGAAACTACAGTGTATGTATGTTTATGTACCATTAATGCATGCTCAAATGATGACAGAGTATTACTAGAAAACTATATCAATAAAATAAAGTCTGGTTTGATGCACAAGAAGGATAATTGAAGATACAAAGCTGCACCTTATAGTTCCCAAAGCAGCTTCCTCCTGGCAGGGTGACATAGCAGACATATGAGGGTCCTGGGGAAGGAGCAGACTCATATAGGAGTAAGGTGTCTGTCTGGGCTGTTGCCTCCCCTGTAGAACTTTGTGATCCAGCAAAGGGGCCATTCATGTGACCCCCCTGCTTCTGCTCCCAGAAGTTTTGAAGCATGGCCACTACATTCACTAGACACAGGGTGATGAAAGTTATTTAACAAAACCGAGTACACTCCTCAAATTTCAACAACAATTTGATTATATCTGCTCAAAGGACAATCTTATTGAAATTGAACTTATATATACTTTAGAGTAGTCAGAGTACAGCTTGTATAGCAAACTCTGAAAATAAGTCAGCACAGAGACACTATTGTCTAAATAGCTGCCAACAAGTACACCTCACTGTGAACATGTCGACATTGTGTCCAAAATGTGAATACAGTCGCCCCTTGCTACATTTCGGTTAACCTTTTGCTGCCTCGCAGATTTTTTTAGTGCAGTTTTGCATGCTTTTTTTTTTTTTTTTTACAGCATATGAACGTGCATTGTGTTTAGCATCCTGATTGGCTAAGGGAGAACCCACACATTGTGTTCTGTATCCTAACTGGCTACGGGAGAACCCACGCATTGTGTTCTACGTCCTGATTGGATGTAGACCATTGTCAATCAATTTCCTTTGTGCTGTGTCTCTCATTGTGTTCATGGCTAGCAAACAGCTAGCAGTGTGACTCTGAACTCTACTGTATATGTTTGCCAGTTTTCTCCCCGACAAAGCCCACAATGTCGCCGAAACGTTCGGCACTCAAAAACCGCACAAAAAGTTGGACTTCAGGACAGGCTGAAGTAAGGTAGAAGTTACGTGGCTGTCGGGTGCCACTACGGAATAAATGAATCTTCGGTTCGTTAAATAAAGGAGGAGGAAAGTAGCATAAGGACAACTGCAGCAATAAGTTTTAACAAGGATGCAAAAACGCTACCGTGGAGCGGCACCAGGACGAAGAGGCATGGTCAGAGAACTGTGAAATATGCATGAGTTAATTATTACTATAATTATAATTAAGTATATTAATTATAAACTATTAATAATTTCTTATGTGTCCAACCTTGTAGGTTGATCATTAAAATTTAAACGAAGGTTTGAACTTTGAGAGCGTTTAAACAAGAGAGAAATGTGACAAAACATTAATGTTAATGCCTGATAAAAGTGTATAAAGTGTATGGTGAGGGCTTTTAAGTCCTTAAAACATATATACTGTAATTGTAAAAAAATACAATGGACTACTTCGCGGATTTCACCTAATGCGGGTTTTTTTGGAACCTAACTCCCGCGATAAACGATGGAACACTGTATTTAGTGTGAGTACCATTGTTATCTATCTACTGTATCTGCCTTAATCCTTTTGGGCATGGAATTTACTGGAGTCTTCTTCCACACCTCCATGATGACATCACTGGCGGAGCTGGTGGATGTTAGAGGTCCTACTCCATCCAAAGATGCCACACAGGTGCACAATTGTTCAGGTCTGCAGGTCTTAAATATTAGTCAATGACAGCACTATAACCTAATAACTGGCCCAACCGGTTATTAGATTTAGAAGGCAATCACTTTTTCCACACAGGGCCATGTAGGTTTGGATTTTTTCTCCCTTAATAATAAAAAGTTTCATTTAAAAACTTCATTTTGTGTTCAGTTGTGTTGTCATTGACTAATATTTAAGTTTGTTTGATGATTTGAAACATTTATTGTGTGATAAACATGCAAAAAACTAAGAAATCAGGAAGCGGGAAAACACTTTTTCACACCACTGTACTCAGTCACTCCATCACCTTTCTCAGCAAGGAAATTGTTATCTTGGAGGTGTGTTTGGGCTAATTTTGTTGGAAAACAGCGCAGTTTCCCATGGGAGAGGATCATGCTCTTCCTCAAAATGTCACAGTACATGCTGGAATTCGTATTTCCCTCAATGAACCACAACTCCCCGGTGCCCGCAGCATTCCTGCAGCCCCAGACGGTGACGCTACCGCCACCATGCTTGACTGTAGGCAAGACGCAATCATTTTGGCACTCACTTGTGTTGTCAGCTATTTAGACTATAATGGCTGTGTATTGACTTATTTTCAGTGGATGGTTAAGCTATACCATAGCTCTACACTGACTACTCTAACACATGAAGTTTCTTTTATTGCCTCTTGAAAAGACACAGGTACAATGTCATAAAAATGCTTGCTTAAATGTGATACTTTAGCAAGGCCAAAGGATGCATCTAATCAAGTTGTATACTTTTTACAATGAGTTGGTTATTTGCAACACAGAAATAATATGTATAAAGTATTTGTCAGACACGTGATCAGAACTCTTGGTCCTGATGCTGTTCCCCTTAATGCCCATGACAAATAATAATTTACAATTTTATTTATTAAAATATCAGTAACATGATTATCCTGAAAGTTGCACAAAGAACAAAAAAATGACATTGTAAACTTTACAGTATATTTAAATAACAGTGAGTTTAAGTGATGGATGCCAAGCTACTGCCACAACTTGTAGTTAAACATGAACACCATGTTAATAAAATATTTGTAAGCAGCACATTACTTTGTACTTATTTTGAAAGCCTTCCTAGGGGTATAAAAACGTGGTACCATAAGTTGTACATTTACTCACAGTCTTTTGGGTTGATGTCGATGTCATTCTGTGACAGATAGGACATGATGCTTTCGTCCACTTCCACTTTATTCATCCTCATCCACAGGTGTCTAAATCATATAAAATACCGTCCACTTTCTCATTCACCGGTTTACCAAAGTGCTCCAACAAACCTGAACATAAGGCTTCACTGTCATGAGCAGCACATCATAGGTGAAGCTCCATATCTAATATAACTGCGCCTTCTTTCTCTCATTTCTTTTTCTCCCCCTCCTCCGCCACTGGCCCACCCTGCTTTCTTTTTGATGCAGACAGCCTTTGTCGCCCTCCCTGCCAATTAGGTCCGGGCCCCTCGCCCTCCCCACACTAACAGAGGTGCAGCAATGGAATGCTGAGCCCCTCCCATCAAGCTTTGCAGCTGGCTAATCCCTGACCAGCCACGTAAAACATCATGCGTATTGTTGCAACATTGGGCACAACACACAACTCACGGACCTCATGTCGTCTGTGTATTTATTTTCAAAATTTCACCATGCCCTACCATAATGTTGCTCGTTTATTTTGTTAGTACGATGTGTGTGGGAGGGTGGGGATGCCAAAACATTTGAACCACTAGTTTGAGCCCACTGAGCTCAGGGTCTGAGCTCCATTCATCCTCTTGGAAATGAATAGCCTTTGTTCATGTTGGAATTTACTTGCTTTCTCAATGCCTGCAACAAAAAACACCCAACCAACTGCCAGACCCGCTTTTCCTCTGTATCTTTGATTGTCACACTTGAGATAGGCTAGTACATAGATGATAATTTACCACATGGTTATGGAGCATGTTTATTTCTTCATGCCCGTGTCGTTAAAGTTTGGGAGGATTGGTGTTTGTGACCTTTGAGCCCTTGAACTCTAATTTAAATTTATCATAAATTAAAATTTAAGCTGTTGATCAACTTCCAGCTTAGCTACTGATTCTGTCATGACATGGAATTGGCTCCTTAAATGAGTAAAAGGTTAGATTAATATTTTGAATATGATGAAGATGAACACGTCTTCAATCATTCTTTTAAAAAATAACCACATTGTTTGGATGATCAAATGTGAATGATGCAGCCCCAATACAAGGAGTCCATATTTACATGATGTTGTATGCTGAGAGTTCACTGCAGTGGGGAAGTATGTTCTTGGCCAAAAACAGTTTGTTGAGTGCTCTTTTTCCACAGTGGAGAACAGCGGGTATGACATATGAGTACCAGATGAACATTCAACCCCAGAAGGTGGCGCTCTCCAGGCTAGACTTGATGTTGATTTGATTCTCTCTCCTGGATTGAGTCACCAGGTTGGCTTCTCCCTTTTGCAGACGTCTCCTCAAGGCTGACTTCTGTTGTTTGGTGAGCTGCCTCCGCACCTTCTGACGAACCACCTCCTGCAACACACACAACAACAGCGGGTTACGACAACGACATGACTGATATGACATTACTAGACAAACCTACGCACAACTGACCCTGTCAAGACGACCAGTCAGGTTTGTGTATGTTTTTCTACTTACTGGCGGGATGGTTGAGCAGCTTCCTGTGCTGCCCATTGTAGCTTCACTGTCTGTCCTCCTCCTCCTGTGCTCAGCCATGTGTAGAAGGCTGTCTGAGTCTCTGCAAGATGCAAAGCCATGTACAAAAGATTACTGCTGAGGCACATTGCAGTTATTGGTTCTATTTTTTCTCCCAATTAGGGATGTCACAAGACACTCAGTTCATGAGATGAGACGATACACGAGATAAGACGAGACAGGATTTTAACATTACCTTTAAGAAAACTACAATGAAAACATACAAAACAATATATGACGATATACTGCAATCTACTCATTTAATTTCTACTACCGTACACTCTTCTGGACTCTTTGTATGCTAGCGCCCCGCCTCCACCCACGACGCCGCCTTCACTGTATGACTGACAAAAGCGCTTACTCCGTTCATGCCGTTGTTCTATGGAACAAACGTGCCAAGGTGCTGAAACCAGTGCACAGAGTGAACCCTCTATTTGCCTGTTTGGAGGCGGAAGACAAGGAAAACAGATACGCATGCACATGGGAATATATTGAGACCAACAAAATTATCCAGTTCATTTTCATTTACTGTGTGATTAATTAATTTATTAATTATCGTCCCCGGCCGAGTGCCCATAAGACATGTTTTTTTGTGAACGAGAAAGGTTATTATGTCGCGAGACCTGGTCGCGAGACCTTGTGACACCCCTACTCACAAGTTTCAGGGCATTCAATCAATTGCAACTGGACTGCTCTAGTGGTCTTACAAGATGTTTCGCCTCTCATTCGAGTAGGCTTCATCAGTTCATGCTCAAAGACTGGATAGGACAGCTAGATATGAAACGTCTTCTAAGACAACCTGAACAGTCCAGTTGCAATTGATTCAATGCTCTGAATATACAATGAGCTGGATGAATGACAATAGTCATGCTCACAATAATGTCACTACAATTAAATGACTAGCCAACAACAATGTATTCTGGCATATGCAATTGTGTGAGTGTAGTTGTCCTTTCTGGTAGGCTAATTGGAAAGTAAAGTTTTCAACCTCTTTTTCCAAAAGTAATAATGTTAATACACAATTGAAGGACACATTTTTTCCTCAAGTGTTATTATCGACATGAAATATAAACATAACAAAAAACATTTCGTGATGGCACCATAGAGGAGTAGTAGTGATAAAGTGTGTGATGATGATCCTAGAACCCAAATACAATTTATCACGACAAACACAACTGGTCAAAAGTTTTAGAACACTCCAACTTCTCTGGAGGAAAAACCTACATTTTTAAATGTTAAGATGGTCTGTCTCTCTCTTCCTTTGTTAATTCCCTTTTTTCTTGCCATTTTTGTAGCAACAAATTACTTTCTCCAGTACAATGCTGTTCAACTTATGTTCACAAGGGTATAGTACCACAGTGTGCTCCGAACACTGTTTTTATGCAGACAGAGGAGATAGTAAGCACTCCAGAACTTGGAACACCTGTAGGAATTTGTTGCACCAACTGCCAATGCTTGATCAAACTCCATTTCTGCAGAACAGCTTTCAATTGTTGACCCATTTTGTGGTCCCTGAAACAGGCCATTCTAAAATACACACTATTTTTCAGTTTTGGGTAACCTTACCTTTTTTTTTTTAACCTCTGGCACTTCACCACTTACCCGTGTACCATTTCAAGCTATTCATTGGGCTTGAACGACTAAATTTCAATAAATAACTGGAAAAATCGTGGTGTTCTAAAACTTTTGACCGGTAGTGTAGGAAAGTCAACGTTTCGTCATCTTCATTACCTGAAAGGTTTAAACTCTTTGTTGGATGCAGACAGGTCAGACAGCTCCGGAAACTCATCCTCCAATTCTTCATTCACTGCCTTGTCATTGATTCTTGCTTCAGGAGCCATGACGTCATCTTTACGATTTTCATTCTTCCCCTCCTTTCCTCCCGTTTCGCTTGGTGCCTCTTCATCCTCCTGCATGTCATCGCTAACTTTCAGGCCCTCGAGTTCCAGCATTGCATTATTGTATTCTGTCACGTCCACACTCTGCTCTTCTCGCTTTACTTCCTCACAGGTCTCCTCTTCATCGCTATCGTCTTCATCATCATCTTCCTCCTCGCCTTCAGGTCCAGCCGGATGTAGCAATGCAGCATCTTCTTCCAGATCTTTGGTGAAGCCACTTGCTGAGACCTCAATGTCGAGAGAATATGAACGTCTGCAAAAATAAATACATCATTTCATCTCCAGATTTGATATTTAAACTAAACGTTTATATATAATACATAATTATATATTTATATGAGTGAATGAGTGCATAATGACATTGATTAAAATTTTGTGAAACTAGCATCTTGTAATGCCCTGCAATAAAAAGTTTGAACTTTGAAATTTAGCATCCGCTCAAGTGTTACATCCTGTAATAGCAACATTTCATGAGCACACATCAACGCACCAATTGTATATTTTAAAAGGGTCTCAGAAAGATGCAAGTTAATGCTGATGTTAATTTTTCTTTAAAAATATACACTACGAGTCGAACGTTCTGACACACTTTCACATCAATACCATGAGGAATTGGGCCCAAACTTTTGACCGGTAGTGTATAATTTATCAGCAAGACATTACCTGATATCTTTGAAGGTTGGGAAGAGCTCGCTCTCGTAATGAAAACGTTTTGCAAAGAATTCTCGAATGCATTTGACATCACGGTCAAAATACCTAGAACGATCAGAGAAAGTATTATAGAAGGTATATTTGAGGTGTTTGCAAAGGTTGTGCCTGCACGTATAGGCATCTACCATTCAGCATTAGGGTGAGAGGTGGACACCATCTGAGGGAAGTCAATCATAGTTATGTGGTCCTGGTCGTCTAGCATCAGATTGAACTCGTTAAAATCTCCATGAATCAGGCCGTGATTGGCCAGTTTGACGATGAGCTCCATGAACTCGCTGTAGAGTGCGGACGGATCTTGCAGCTCGTGCACCTGACACCTAACAGAAGGATGAAGACAATTTTAATTACAGTGTGTAGAGAGTGAAGCCAACTGAAATAAGACAGTAGGAGGTTTGTTCCATACAGTGGATATCCATTGATGAGCTCCATCACTACTGCATGTCTGTTATAGTCCACAGGCTTGGGTACAGGGAAGCCTCTGTCATAAAGTGCCTAGGGGAAGAGTACGTTGATACATAAGACACATCACATTAAACTACACTTCTGTTTGACACTGATGAATGACTATTATACACTAAGAACAGCATGCCTTGGTTTCTATTACCTTCATATAGGCAAACTCTTTCATAGCAGAGAGGCGAGAGAGGTAGAGCCAAGACATGTTCTTCCTGTGCTTGTGGTAATCTCTCTTATTCTTTAGGTTCCTGAAGGAGGTACGACCCAATCTGTGAAGCTTCAGGGCATACTGTTCCCCATCTGGACTTGCCACAATATAAATATCTAAAGAAGTCGAGAGACACATGTGCATGAAAAGGTTGGATCAGCTTACCTTGGTACACCAGCATTCATCCCTTACAAAGATAATAAAGTAATCCCCCATTTATTGCGGTTAATTATTTCCAGACCAACGTGATAAGTGAATTTCTGCAAAGTAGGATGCATTTCGTAGTTAAAAGGATAGAAAACCTGTTTACGACCTTCTAAATACAGTTTTTAACATTATTAGCGTGAACTAGTCATGAACTAACACCGCTATAGTCACCTTTACACTTGTATAACCCAATATAGTAGACATAATAGGAGTAAGTAAGCTATTTAAGACATAAATAAAACTTGTGCTCGTGTGTGTTGCTAAGGCAGATGAGTGGGTGGCGGACAGGACATGATGTCAGGGGTTCAGAGTTGAGTTTTAGCTTTGTTGGTAGCTATTATTATGGTTATTATTTTGTTATTATTGTACCTGTGTGAGATAATTCAAAGTTGCAATAAAAGCCTGGTGTTCCTGCAATCAAGTTTGGTGCTTGCGTGTCTCATCCAACGTATTTGTATTTTAGTTCATTTAGCAATTTTTATGCTTCAAAATGCTTACTTTAGACAAACAATACTTTAGATATGCTTAAATATGCATTTTTAAAAGTAACAATAGGTCGTATTCTTCTACAAAACAGTATGATTTGTTAATTAATTTGTGAAAGATCATTAGTGAAGCCGCAAAATTCAAAGCACGACGTGGCGGGGGACAACTGTAATGCACAGTTTTAATTGGCACTGTGAGAGAGGTAATTATTAAACATTATATGTATTGCTGTGGTTGTAATTTGCAGCTCCATTTCTAATATATTGAGTAGTGTATTACGACATACATTATTGAGCAAAATTGAGATGAACAAAATATTAACCAAAATGACAGTGTCGCTCAAAAATGACAATATCGCTGCAAAGGCAGATTTTGATACCATGTGCAGCTACATCTAATGTTGTGACCTATGAGTGCAGAATGCAAAAATGAATTCAAAAAGAATGTGTGCCCTTGACTGCACATGTCATACGTGTCCTATGTTTACCTGACTCTTTCCCTACTCCCATCTGATTTCCAACAGAAGCAATCACATCTCTGGAGGACAACGTCTTCAAGGCTAGGTAGTCATATCCTCCATAGTTCAACTTGTAGCCCTGCACAGCTGATAAAAAACAAGCACATATTACATTAGAGCAGCAATACAGTTCACCTTCCTAGGATCATCAATCAGCCTTACAGCTTGGGCTGGAATGTATGAAATAACACCGTCAAGCTTACTCCTGGTGCGTTCGTAGACCACAAGTTTATGTTTGACGAGCTCTCGGAGGATCTTGTTGCAGCCACCATGTTTCAGGCTGGCAATGGAAGAAAGGAGACTCACAGGAACAATCTCATGGTTCTTCATCCCCATCTCAACCTACATGAACATACATACAACTGGTAGGTATTTTTGTAATTCAGTTAGGCTGACATTTACCACTATATTTGTCCTTATGACTCTCAATAAATTGCTTTGTAGGCTACTCAAATACCATATTCAATGCCAAGATCATATTTCATTGAGTAGTCACAATACACTGACCAGCTACAGTATTAGGTACATATAATGAAGTCCAACACAAAAACTGGAACAAGCATTCAGCTCAGTTTTCAGCTTATACCGTAAAGTCAACACGTCGTAGTCCATACCAGTTAAAAGCGTGGACACCCTTAACTGGGAGTGTTCATAAGTAATGGTAAATAACACAATAAACTAATTTATTACAACGATCTGGAATCCATCAATCCAAACGCCACATGTCAAAAACCATGGCCGCTGAAGGTCAATGGAATAGCAGTTTACAGCATTTTCTTCTGGCACCCAATAAAAACTGATCAGGGACCAGTTATGCGTCGCTTTAAATTTCGGAAAGTTGCCCAGTGGAAGTCATGATTGGTGTACAGTAGCGTGGTAAGTTAATGCTTAATATCTTCAATCTACGCAAATACTCTTCACTTCGCGCCATTAACAGTAACACAAGTGTAGCATCTGTAACAACCATTATTAACAAGTTGAACTATTTGGCGACAACAACTGGCCTAGCTGCAGCTAACAACTCAGCTAGGATACAGCCGACAAGAGAAATATACTTTACCGCCGTCAGCACCCGGAAGTCATCCCGAGACAGGTATCTCAACACAACCACATTCAGCTTCCCCATATTTTCAAACAACTATTTAACAATCACCGAATTGTAATGATATACGTAATATGTTAAAATAATGTCCACATTTTTTGTAAACACATGGGTATGCCGGAAGTGGGGGCGGATATGACGTCTTCAGGGGGCGGCGATTGACGGCTTCCAAGAAAATGGGTGAAAATGGTTTAGCACCATCTACTGGTAATATGAGTCTGTTACGATGATGATGACGTATTTTATTATATTTACTTTTGGAACATAATGTTAAATGAATGCAGACCAATCTACTGGTCTGCATTCATAGACTCATAGTTCGGCTGTGTAGGAGTCTGAAACACAATACTAAACAGTGTGACTGCTTTGAACTGTGTGGCTTCTGTACATTAATATTCAATCAGAAGTACAGTACAGTATTTGCACTGTGTAAATATTCTCTCTCAGAGGATAGGATAATTATACATCAGTAAAGGACTGTCAGTAGGTATGTAAAAAAAAGTCGTTAGCTGCTACCGAGCATCGAATCTTTAGCAATGAGTTCAGAAATAGGTCCAAAAACACTTGCTATAGTTAATTCAGCGCGTGACCATGATAAGGATTCTGTTGCTATAGCAGCAGAATTCTATGAATTCCAAAGCAGGTCGGTTCCAAAACGGTATACACTATATGCGTGCGCGTGTGTGTGTGTCTGTGTGTGTGTGCGTGTAACAGAGCACTGTCCTTCATGGCGCACGCACACACACACACACACACACACACACACACACACACACACACACACACACACACACACACACACAGTGTGAATTCAGTAGACTTGCCCAAATAGTTTATTTAAAGTGATGCCGTTCATTGACTTTCCAAAGACGAAAACTGTTAGAAATGTTCCCGTTGAAAAACAGTAATCGGGTGGCAGCTGTGTTTGCCATTATTATAAAAAAAACATACAGTAAAAAAAGAAAAAAATAATACTTTATTTAGTAAGTATTGGTAAATGGATGAGGAAAAAAACAAAGTGGGGACACAACTACTCTGTTTGGCACATAAACGCAAACAACAGTCAGGACCCGTCCCCGTCACCCGAGGGCGGAGGAAAACTACCCTCTCGTTCACTGCATTAAACTCCAACATACAGGCCCTGAGCAGGGGGCAATTCATTCAGCTCTCATGCTCACGAGCTCCCTCTGGTGGACACAGGCAGCTGAATAAATCATTACAGCACGCCTGCAGGCATGGCAGCCATGGCCAATGAACTGCTCTGCTGGGAAGAAATGCATTATGTCAAGAAGTTAAAATATATATATATATTTTTTTACTTTAAACTCGTATTGGTACTTGTCTTGTACAGTAGTTGTCGAATTGTGCGAGTTAGCTGCTGAATCCTTATATTATGACGTGAACCTACATATTCAGTTGATTAATGCAAACAAATTGAAATCATAGCAGGATTTTGGTGGTTGGAAAAAAGATGTCCTTTGACAGTGCTGTTTATAATTTGGGGATTATACCTGTCAATTTTTACACTGGAACAAGTACAAACGCTCTATTAAAATAAAACTACTTTTTGCCATTGTGTCTTTGTGTGTAAAGCAGTATTGTGGTCCCAAATAGTACTTTACAAAAGAGTTACTTTATTTGGCGCATTACATTATTGCTTTAATAAATAATTTAGCCTTCAATTTGTGTACTTAAATCTCATTGATCCTATTGTTAAAAGCTCCTTGTAGTTCTTCAACATGAGGCTAGATGGCACTGTGACACAACGTGATAACAGTGATACTGTCTTTGTCTACTCAGGACTATTGTCCCAGTTTTTAAAGTGGTTTGTTTTGTGATCATGCACCTTTTGTTCCACGAATATCCCAGATGGTTATTGGCATATTTGGCAGTGATGCATCTTGAAAACTTGATCTTAAAACTGTCTGCAAAACATGTTTTTGGAGAGTGTTCTACAGCCATTTGCAAATTCAGTATTAACATAAATTCTTATACCTGAGAGAAAAAGCCTTTAGTTGAGTCCGCATGCACTTAATTCAGCAGTTCACCGATGAATTGTCATGTTTTTCTTTCTTGGCATCAAAGTTAGGTGAGGTAATGGTAGCTGATTTGGATTAGATATTTATATGTCATATCTGTGTTTCTCACACTAAGCCATTTAAGATATAATATTTATATCTATATATCTACACAGAAGTCTGAAATTAACAATAATGTGTTTTGTGGATAAAATGGCTCCTCTTGCACTGAAGTAATCAAACTAACCAGAGAGTAGCTGTTTAAGACCAAGCGAGCATTGACAAGCAGTGTGTGTCTGCGGAATATGGTGTAAATATCCGTTCCTGCACCTTAAGAACAGCCTATTACTCACACTGCATTGTGTCCCTTTCATTTTTCCTACTTCCACTTTTGTCTCTGCCGTGTGACATGAAATTCAACTGATTATACTGCAGCTTGAGACAGAGTCACTTCTTTAATGTATTTAAGCACTTGTGTGACCTTTTGTACCCTACATTTATTGTTTAAACATGATAACCCCCATCCCCACCCGTTTTCGGTCTATGGGGGGCAGAATATCCACCGTGCACCCTCCAGTTCCCTTTGATGAGAAATTAATGAGTCCCTCGTTATCTGTGGATAAAAGTGTGAGCTGGATAGGTCAAAGTGATGAAAGGGCTTTTAGAGATCTAACTGAAGTCAAGTGGTCTCAGTATTTGATGGATCAACCCTTCTCCACGTTATTTCATTGACATCATGAAAGAAATTACTGTACGTACCTGTATGATGTTCACGATGCATGAAAGCAGATGAACGTTAGAACCATCCTCCAAATACGTGCTTTAAATAATATCATTTGCTTGCTAAATATTATTTATTGAGTGCTGTGTGCTACCAGTGATTGAATGTCCTATATAGAAAGTCGACATGCCCCTGTCAAAATACATAATTTTTTTTATTTTAAGAAATGAGACCAATACATTTTAATACTTTTTGTCAAAAATATGACCTCAACTGGCAACCTCAAGTCACTAATAATGATGGAAAATATAAAAATGTACAATAAACTGGTTATGTGTGTGTGTGAAAATCTAAATCTAATACTGTATTGACCTGAATATAAGATGACCCTAAATATCAGACAACCCTTCTTTTTCAGACCTGACAATGCCCCCTTATATTCGGGTCAATATGGTACTTTGTTGAAGCACATTTTGTCATTTGGGTAGCCAGCATGGTGTGTCTTGACTTGCCAATATTTATGTTTTCTTTCTTGCAAAAAGGCTCCAAATGTGTCAGATTGTGAGGACATCTTTTGTGCACAGCCCTCTTCAGGTTATCCCAGATATTTTAAATTGGATTTAGATCTGGGCTCCTGACTTGGAGAGTGGGAAAATATGAAGTAAAAATAATTCAAATCAGTAAAAGATACATAGAATCCTGGCCAAAAATGACTGCATGCAATACATTTTTATTTTTCAGGATGTCTACTTCTTAAACAAATATAAGCAATTTAACAACTAACACACACCCAGAGCTCGCACTGCACGGGAAGAGTCCATTAAATAGCTTTGTTGTTGTCTCCCAGCAGTGAGAAGCGGTGGGAAAATACAGGATATGGTGGGCAGATACTGGAGAAGCTCAGGTAAGCCTCCAACAAGGGCTTTGTCTCTTAATGGTATCATTGCTGTTGCCTTGATCGAGTGGCTGGGTGTGTTTGGAAATATTGCATATAATTCGATTTGAGCAAAGGACAGCCGATCTACTTACTCTTGTTTCTTCTGACAGAAGGCCCCTTAAACAATAATCTACTTTCAAGTGCAAGCATACAGCGGCTAGTAAACGAGGGGCCCGAGGAGAAATATGAGGAGGGAGGGCATAACCTGTACTAAAGACAGCCGATACATTTCGGTGCATACGCTACATCAGCACACATGATGTGTTGCCACTACTGGCTTTTGTATATTTTTCCTCTATTATTTGATGTGTTTTAGTCCAAGAGAGTTTTACAGTTGTCAGTGTGTGAGCATGCAGACTACACACATTTTCCAGTAAAAAACACATATAAAATATATGGCACGTTCTCTGACCCTGCAGAGATCATTACAAGGATCTGCTATTCAATGTACCGTATAGTTTGAAATTGTTAGTGGTAGGTGAAATGGAAACTCCATTGTTGTACCCTATATTCCGGACTATACTGTAAGTCGCACGTTTTTCATGGTTTGGCTGGTCCTGCGACTTATACTCCGGAGCAACCTATACTGTATATGTTTTTTTTCACACTGACAGCCACAAGAGGGCGCTCTAGGCTTGTGTGCCAGTATCTGCTACTCCTATTACTGAAAATTTACAATGTAAACATCAACTTATAACGACAACTGAGAAAGACGGAACACAAATGCTGTGTGAGCTGCAAGTAAACTAGTTATTTTATGTTGTTTAGGCTATAGTTATCTGAATAACTATATGTTACGTTAACATACCACCTATTCACTTTACGTTAACCGACGCCTATTTAGCCTGTTGTTCTCCATTTCACTGTTATTACTATAACTTGCCTTTCAAGATGCAATGTCTGTTCTTGGTCTCTGATTTTAGAAAATAAATTTCCCCCCAAATATGCCACTTATAGTCCATTGCGACTTATATTGAGTTTTTTTCTTCTTCATTGTGTGTTTTTGGCTGCTGCGACTTATACTCCGGAGCGACTTATAGTCCGGAAAATATGGTAATTGTTACATTACATATATACTGTATAGGTATAGTGATGATAAAATGAATCTTGGCTCATGTTTGGTCTTTTATTGATGATTTAATCCTGGATAATGGCGAAAAAATGACACAAAAACCTGACAGGATTGTCATGGTTTTATTGAGCGGGCTATGATATTAACTACAATGGTAACGGTGATGGTAACGGTTTATTTTTATTTGAACATGCATACAAGTTACAATGGAATACATCACATAATTCAATTCACAGTTCCACATGACCAAACGGAGTAGGAAGAAGCAAAGTTTATTTAAACTTAACCCTAATCCTACCCTGTAAAATGATTTGCAGTGAAAGTCATTATTGATGTGCTGTTTGCAAAATACACACACAATTTCTGCTACACAGATAATATTGATGGAGTACAGGAACTTAAGAAATCCAGTAACAATCATTACCATTCACGTCCACCCTGTTCCCGCTCATTAATTAGTGTAGGAAGCGACTTGAATGCCATCTCTTTTGCTTCTAACACACACCCACTGCAAAGCAAGAAGGCTAGGCTATAGTTACAGGCTCAAATTACTCCACGTGAAGTTAATTATGTATTGATATATAAAAATCATGTCGTGTCCAAATCATCGTGATTGTTATCACTGACATATATTTCAGTGAGTGCAAGTTTTATTTGGCACTATTTTTCATGAACTTAACATTGTACAGTTATCTTTTTACATGTTTTTTATGATGTTGCTTGCAATGATTGAACACTGAAGGTGTTCAATAGTAAATAAGCATATTTTGAGTACACTACAAATGTAAATTTTGACTCCCAGGTTTTTAGGCAGCAGGCTCAAGAACGTGTCACATACAAGAGTAAAGCAAACGTTGCAAATTTCTATGCCATACAGCAGGATTTCCTAAACTTTTTTTCTCCCCTGAAAATATGTCCTGTGTTGCTCCTCCAACATCCCAAAAACATGCATTTTAGGTTAATTGGAGACTCTAAGTCAGGGCTGCTTAACTACAAAATGAAGACGGCCACAGTTTCACGGGTTTGATTCCAACTGGTGCCAACTATTTCCCTTATTTTATATGTAAATTTTCCATCTTATTTTCTTGCAACAGACCAGGCTTTGTAATCTTGGTGGTATATTTATCGTGTTTATTCAATACTTGGGCACTTATACAGTTGCAGCATTAAATGAAGCAGTATGACAAAAAAAAAATGAAGCAGTATGAGGAAATGACAGGCGGTCTGTGGTGTGGGCGGGTCAGTGCTTTGCAAGAGGCGTGGGCTATTTGAATATTGTGTAAATATTTAGCTTCACACTTAGCGAGGCACTTAGATTTAACATTTAGATTTAGATTTAACATCACATTAAACATTTAGATTTGGCATTTAGATTTAACATTTAGATTTGGCATTTACCATTTACATTCACCATTAAACTTCCACCGCAAATGTGAAGAAAATGAGCTAAATGTGACAAAAGTGAGTTAAATATTCAAAATATATAAGCTAGAAAAGTCCCACGGAATTTTTATATTTGGCACCCCATAAAATCCAGCCTAAGAAGCATTATACAAGGGTTTTTTTTCCCCAAAAAGCCACATCTTGCAATCCAGAGTAATATTGCTGTCAGAAATTTTAAGTATCTCTCCACTCAGCCCAACCCTGTGTCAAGTAGTGCTAAACACTTAAACCATGCATCAGTTTGTCAGCTACTCTGCTCCTAAAAACAGATAGAGGTAGGCGCTCTCATTTCACGCTTTCGGTTAATGTTATTAAAGCAGACAGATACACACAAATGCGCTGTGATTCTGAAACACGCAAGCAAACACACACAGTCACACAACAAAGACACGATGTCGCTGCTATCTGATGGCCTCAACATCAGTAACCTCTGAGATAAAGAGCAGCTTTCCTCTTTCTGTGATACACATCCTTGCTTACCCTCCACATGGTGTGTGTGCGTCCATGTGTGCGGTTTGGCTGGTTGTGCGCATTTGCAGCTGCACTGTGACTGATGCAGGACCAATCACTCAGTGATCCTATTACAAGGGTCCGACAATGTGTGCGTGTGTGTTCACTGCTCTCTCTATCACTCTGACATGTTATTATCTATCGAAGAGCAATGCTACTTCACCCACACACAGACACATACACATATTTCAGGACATTTTTCTGTGAGCCATGCATCTGGTCCAGATTCATTAATTTGGTAAATGGAGCACATCAATAACAATTCGTACATGGAAAAAAAACATGGCCACATATTGGTAGGTCAAACCTTCTATCAAGTGTGATAAGCCCTGTTTTAAAAGTCATTAGAATAGCAGTTAAACAAGAGCCAAAAGGAATATACACTCCTAATCCAAATTTGAAACAGAATTTACATTTAAGGATCTTAAGCATTTTAAGGTTCTAATTAGAGCTTCAAAATACAAAAAGAAGAAATGAGAAGGAGACAAAAGAAACATTTGCGTAAGCAATTTGCATCACAAAACCGTTTTCGACGAAAAAGTCAGACCTCACAATCGCTCTGCATTATTTTCTCTTCCTTCCTATCACTGTGCGTTGCCGCTTGTCTGAAAAAGGGCTCACTCCATTCATGTTGTTGTTTTATGGAACAAATGCGCCAAAGTGCTGAAACCAATTCAGAGAGTGAACTCACTTCCGGCCTGCCAATGTTTTGAGGCCAACAAAATTATCGAGTTCATTTTCATTTACTCCATGATTAATTAATTATTATCACCCCAGGCCTAGTGCCCACAAGACACTTTTTTGAACGAGAACTCTTGTTTTCATCTCTCGCGATCTTGTGACACAAGATCTTGTGAGACCCCTACTTAGTTAACCAGCGGTTTATTTCTTCTTTAGTACATCCCAAATGTTTGTACTGGCTATGACCAGTGTGCTGCGGTGTTGATTGATTGGGCACGCATCGGAAAGACCTGGTTTCGAACCTCCATTGGGTATCTTTGTGTGGAGTTTGCATGTTCTCCCCACACGTGCTTGGCTTTTCTCAGAGGGTTTTCTCCGGCTTCCTCCCGCACTCCAAAAACATGCATGTTAGGTTTATTGGCGACTCTAAAATGTCCATGAGTGTGAATGGTTGTTTGTCTATATGTGCCCTGCGATATAATGGCGACCAGTGTGTACTCCGCCTCAGCTGGGATAGGCTCCAGCATACCCACGACCCTAGTGAAGATATGCGGCATAGAAGATGGCAAATTGGTGAATACTACGAACAACAGCAGACACAGCATGTTCATTTAAGGCTCCCCTGCAGTTCAATAAGTATGGTAACAGATCCTGAGAAGAACAGCATAACACCATAGAAAGGCTGGGAAAAAAAATTCAGTCTTCTTTGTTTTATATCATACTTACTGAGTCCACATCTTTCTGTGTGAGCAGTGTGAGCACGGAGAGAAGAGAAACGATACACTCATGCACCGAGACTCTGTGTCACAGTAATCGCACCGCAAGGGATCCTGGGTAATTTGGTTAAAAATGTCAGGAGAGTAAATCACCTTCCATCAGTCCTGCTTTCTCATCGGTTCATTCTCCTGCTTATAGAGAGACTTGTACGACTGTTCATCCTCCTGGCTGGCTATTTCTGTAGGATGATTACTAATATTGTGACTATGTTGTTTAGCTATACAGGTATATATGATAGAAAACATCTCAATATAAGATTAAATCATTAAATTCATACCAAAGTGTTAAATGTGTCAAATCTGAGCTTTATTATCTTTGTAAGGCATAATTTTGATACAGCATAATGGAGCTCACTAAGTCATGCTGGACTACCGAATAAAGTATCCAGTGTTGAGCGCAACTTCATGTAAATGTGTAAGATTGATAAATTAGGCATAAACAATCCATAATAACAACAAGTGATGTGTGTTAAATGGAGCTATTGATGTGAGGAATCATTTTACAAGTTGTCTACTAGCTCCATCATAGAAATATGACTTCAACAGATAATATTTTGCCTCTGTAATAGATGTGCTGCTAAGTTGGAAAGCTATGGCACTGAAATACCAAGCATCCCTGGAGTTTAAGTATGTGTTGTATGGTAGATGTTACAGCTGTTTGCAATACTGACATGTAGGGGTGTCCCTATCACATATTGGTCCAATATCAGCTAAAAAACAGGAGTGGATTATAGTGGCCTCCATCTAAAATTTCCGATATTGGCTCTCCGATACAAGAAGTCCATTCCAGACTCATCACCGGCACTTCTATCCAGCAGCAGCACTATTCAACATGCAGAACCCACTTGATCACAACAAGAACAGCGTGAGCTAGGGATGCCAGCTTTGTGGCTGTGTTTTTTCTTAAAGTCCGAAAAAGATGTTGCAACTCAGTGCAAAACTTGTCAAAAAGTTTCCCTCATCACACAATTGAAGAAGGATTTTCACAACACCGTGGCTTCCTGAAACATCCACCGCTGTTTGACAAAGTGTGAGAAAGTCCCACGGGACGGCAAAAAGTCATTGGCTGTAACAAAAAAGAGCCAGCTTTTGTCTGTGGCTCTTAGGGTGAATCAATGTTGGGTTTAAACGCTGCATTGAGCATGTTGAGCCTTGCTACAGTACACCTATTGTCGATAAAACTATACACCAGATGCATGAAGAAGTAAACGGGGCAGTTTTCGTCTGTTTTTCCTACTGTTTGGGACTATTATTCTCTGTTTTAGTAATATCATTTAATCAAGTCTTTTCTAACATTCCACGCTACTAAACAAGTAATAAAAGTACTGTATGTATCATCAGTGCTGATATCGGATCGATTTCGGTATCGGCTGTTATTCAAGCCTGCAATATTGGAAACGGATCGAAAGTGAAAAAGTATCGGGACAAGTATGGTGGCCGAGAAGTGCAAAACACGTTAACAAAAAGCAAAGCAAATAACAATTACACCGCCCGGACGGGGAATGTACCAAATCCCAGAGTTACAGGAAATGATAACTTTTGGACCAATCATCTCCGTGGAGTTGGTACATTCCTTTTCCGCTTAATGTTGTTAACCGAGAAGTGCAAAACAATACAATTAGTCATACCCTCATTAAAATATTTGATGGACTCCTCTAGTACATCCGTTTCTTCCGTCTGGTAAGTACCATTTAAAAGACATTTAACTGACTCAGAAAAGTAAAAACGTGTAAAACATCTGTAGGAAGGATGCGTCACTCTTGAAACTGTTAGGATACAGTGATGTAATTACAGAACCATCAAGGGTTTTGTTGCAAATACTCAACAGTGTCGCAAGAAATGTGTTGGGGGGGAAAAAGATGCTACCAGTGAAGCTACCAGGAAGCCATTATCCTCCAGTGCTATCATATTCCACAATTGCAACCTACCTGGAGTGTCCAGAAGTACAAGGTGTTCAGTGCTCAGAGACATGGTCAAGACAAGGACTGCTGAAAGCCCACGACCAATGAACAAGACACTTGAAATGTTGAGACTGGGACAGGAAATATCTGAAAACGGATGTGAATGTAAATGTGAATGACTCTTGATGGAGCAGATGGACGGGCCTGTGGATGGATCAGTAATAGGCACACAGCTCTACAAAACGTCTCTTCAGATGCCAGCAAGGTGGTGGTGGGGTACTGGAATGGGTTGTTGTTATTAAAGATGAGCTAGTTGGACTTTTTCAAGTGGACTGGTGCATCCAAAGGGCATCTTTCAAGAACACCATGATTTTTATCCAACACAATGCATGTGCATGCATGGAAGTACGGTACAGTATTCCACTTCATGGCTGGCTCTGTCTTTCATCTTTCATCTTGCAGGCCTTGATGATGAAACAACAATGGCATGGTTCCCTTAACGGACCTAAAACCTATTGAGAATTTATTCCCACCTCTTAAACAGGAAATTTACCATGAAGAAAAATGTTGATGATCAACAGATGAAGAAAGTGACAGTATCTGCAGATGGAAGACTGATGGCTGTTATTGAAAAGAAGGGTGGCTATGTTGTGTATTATTCTGACCTTAGCAAATAATCACATAAGTTAGTTGCATAATAATTTTGCACTCTCCAGTCACTGATTGGGAGAATGCTCACGTACAATGCTCAAGAAAAAAAAAGTTGTATAAAATTGCAGTGCTTGTTGAGTATGTTGAGCACGCCTCTGGTGGTGAGTGTATACTTTCATAGCACAAGGTGGACAGTATAAGAAGCATACAAATGATCAACCACCCACCTGGAAAATCATCTCACTTTGGATGTAGACTGCACAGAGGCCACTCTGTGTCAGGGTGGTTTTCAGTAAATATTCACAGTATGTGGTTGTGCATGCTGCTGGGCGAGCATGCAAAGTGGAGGGATGTAAACACATCTTAAAAAAAGATGCTGTATGTATTTGTGTGTGTGTCCACGTGGGTATATTCAAGGCAAGAGTGCTTGTCAAAGCTGAGATCACATTGATGTGACCCTAATACTGTAGTAGGCATGATGTGAATGATTACCTCGTATTCCCTGTACATACACCTCCTGGTGTGGTGTGATAGACACACACACAGTATTTACACGTTACTTGACCGAAATAATTGATTTGGATGTTATAAAAGCAGACTGGTTTCATGGTTCGACAGTGTATTCCACACGGTCAGAAAAGATGATGAGAGCTGAAAATGTTAATTGATACCATCTGTATGTTTTTATGAAATCGCTTCTGCTTAACTGCACCTCCGAACCCTCATACCCTCAACCCTCAAAATGTTGGTTGTAATCGAACAGAAAGCAGTCTTTTCCATGTGCAGTTGGGAGAATTTGCAGTTTCCACAGCATGAAAGCGTGTGTGTATATTGTTCCATGTTTGAAATGTTAATGACACCTGTAGGCTATGTTGTCTTGAATCTGCCCAGTGAGTGAATAAATGGAAGTAGTGTAATTGTGAGTATCTGTGTATGTTACTTGTTCATTCTGTCCCGGAGTGTGTCTATAGCTTTCCCACAATGCCATGCATGGTGCCAGAAACCTAATTTAAACCACCGCTAATGGCCTTGCCGTCCTTGTCTGCCAGGCTGTTCAGAGAATTAAATGAATATTGTTTGCAAATTCAGCTCATGGTCTTCCTCATGCTTTGTAGTAAGCAAATTAACCTGTGGCGTTTTTTGTATGAAAAATAGATAACGCACCAACCACATACCAAGAAAACCACAGTACGCTGTACTGCCTGATGGGATTCTTACTTGCTATTTTTCTATCGACAGCCACATATGGAGAAATCAAAGGATGCGCGACTTGCCAACTTTCATATTTTTAATTTTGTAAAAATGCTAAAAAGAAGTTCTAGACAAAGCTTTGTGTTGTTATGAGTTATTAGTATTAACTGTTCAGCTTTTTCTCATTACATGCTGTTTTTTGCGTTTAATTTTTGTCCTACAAAGTGCCGCAGGCTGTGAGATTCATTATGAAACACACAACTAAAAGCTTGATGTTGGATCTGGTGAGGCATTGCCCCACTTGCCTCTGATAGAAAATTCCAATTGGAAGGAAGTGCACACATCGCAAATAGTGATCATGTTCACAATCAATTCATACATTTGTTCCACCAGATCCATGTATTTTTTCAAATTTACATCAATTGTTTTTCTTTTTCTGATAAGGTATGTGATCTATAATGCTTCTCAGTTTGATGCTGTGCTGTTCTACACCATTTCAATCTACAATCACAAAAATAAACATATATTTGAATGAATACCTCTCTGACAGTGTCAGTGTTAAAACTAAGCATTATTATATTTCGGAAAGGCTGACTTTTGAATTAACGGTAATCCCTTGTACTGAATCTTAGTAGCCTGTGCCAGTTTACCGAAAGTCACACCTCTGCATCCAAACCAAAATGTACGCTTACAGGACACAAACTCATCTTAGGCAGACACACGTTTGAACACAGATAAGGCTGCTCAGCTGGATTTATCACATCTAGTTTCACTCAGGAATTGAGTGATGTGAACCACTCTTTGTGTAGCTCTCTTTCCCTCTGTAGCTGACTCCCCTCTGCCCCCATTTGGACCCGTCTCCATGGCTCTGTATCGCCGTTTTATCTCTGGCCGACTTCTCCTCATTCCATCCATCACCCTGCCTCATAGTAGATCATGGGAGGAGGAGGATGTCCCTTCATGTTATGCCCACGTTTGCTTCTGAAGTGAATGCATATATTTGTGTGTGTGTGTGTGTGTGTATGTGGGAGGGGGGGGCGGGGTGCGCGTGTGTGAACGTGCGTGTGAGCTTCTATTAGGCCATGAAAGAGAAAGGAAGGATTTGGGAATTACATTACAGAGCAGGTGTCCTTCCATCTGTGCTGATCACAGCTGACTTTTCCTTCGAACGCTGCCGTGTGTCACACACAAAGTGCAGGCAGACACAGTCACCTATGGGGCTACAGGGCAGCCTGACACTAATGTTAGAAAATGAGAATTGATAAAGTAAAAGAAAAGCAAAGGGGGTGGGGTGGAGGTGGGTGGGATTGAGCAGGAAGTGGAAGGGTGATGAAGAAACATAAGAAGAGGGGAGACTGACAGAGATAAGAGACTTTGCTGGATTGACTGAGAATAATATGGTTAACGTGAGGTCGGAAAGCAGAAACTAGTGTGTAAAATTTTTAATCTGTAAATAGCATATTTTCTCATTTTGATGCATTTTCATTTACTGATCATAAACAGTAACTCTTAATTAGTAAATCCATCTACCAATCACATTAACAAGAGCAAAGCATGAGGCAGGAGATATGTTTTCCCCTGTGCAATTTTTGTATATCTTTACATTACAGGTATTAGCCTTAGGGTGCACTAGGACACTAGGATAATATAATACTACTAGTAATAATAATAGTAGTATAGATAATATAATCTATACTACTTTCCTATCTTTTGCATGAGCATGCATGCACATGTGCAATGTAGCCTATCATCATGTCTCATAACTATCATGCATGCCCAGTTGTGCCCACCTCTTCCAATAGTGCCAGACCAGTACAAGTGCAATTAAACGTGGCAGGTAGTGTGAGTACACCCTAACTGTGGCAATGACCAAGGAAGAATCCATTACATTCTGGCCTTGGCGGCAAAGAGTTAATAATTTATCATTGCCCCGCCATGTGGGGAAGTGTGAAAGTGTAAGGTTGCGATATTATTTTTTATTCAGTCCACTTGCATTAGGGCCAATTTATGTTGCGACCGACCAGATAGAACCGATAGATCTATGCCTACAGGGTTGGTGTGCAACAGCATTGCCTTGCACAAGATTATTGTTAAACGAAATAAGGCAGGCAGACATTGGACGAGGAGTACTACTGTAATTTGTCAAAACTGCAAACTCTAACCCACAGAAGGCATTGGACATTATTGCCACTTACAGAATACAGGTGGTCAGCCTTTGCACAGGACTGCACTCTAATGTGTTCTTTCTTGTGCAGAATCTTACAAAATTCAGGTGACAACAGTCTGCACTATATTGCACGGTGTGTGTGTTCAGGAGATCCAGAGAAGTGGGGCGGAAGGCTAGCATCAAAAATGTCTGCACTCTGTAGGAGGAAGCTGAGCCTTGCCCAGGGGAGAGCAGCTCAATTCCTAGTATGAAGGAGTGATTTCATGAATGCTTACACAGATGTATGACTGGATGAAAGGTTCGTCAGGTTTTCAGATGAGTGCTCGTAGACAGACGAGGAGATGGCGTTAGCTGATTACAGTATGGCTTTATCCACAGCGATTCTATTTAAGCAGTGAGGAGACATATAAGCTTAAGCAACACAACACATCAGTACATGACTGAGCCCTCTCCACTCACCATTGATGAACCTAAGTATTGGAGTCCTTTTATGTGTTCATGGATATTTTACTAGGGTACTTAAGTGGAGAGTCTGGCTATTGGTGGAACCAAATGTTCCAAAACCCTTCCACCCAACAAATGTTGAGGTACTGAATTCAGTTCCGTTCCTTTAAAAGTCAGTGCAGTGTAGCTTCATTCCTCCTCACGTTCCTCAGTGCCATCGCCTTCAGGTTCAGACGTTCTCCATCGGTGAATATAAATGTTTTAAGAGCTTTCCAGTGACGGCTCAACATACTTGAATTCTACGAGGATTCATTCACGGCTGCATGTACGTATCAGCTGAGTTGTCATTGCAGTAGTTCACACTTACATGCAGCAACTCCAGGCTCTTCCCCAAATGTTCCACCAATAGCCAGGTATAGGTATATGAGGTATAGAGCACCGGAGCAGCTCTGTATTCTTACTAGGTGCATGGGGAGTTTGTGCAACCTGTTCACATGTGCTTTGTGGACTTGAAAAAGGTAAGAAAAGACAAGATCTCTGACTTTTGTCCAAAGGGTGGGCTCACCTTTACACATGTCTATGGACTTGAGAAGCTGGATGATTAGGGAGGGACTCAAAGGAGAGCTGCTACTTCTCCATCTACTGTGGATGCCTCCTTGGTGACTGTTTCGTTCATGATCAATCAGGACTTGACGCTGGAGGCGTGGGAATGCCCCTGTGTCCCCCGGGTAGAATTTGAGGAGATTGGCAGTGACCCTGACGTCTGATCAGAGGAAGAAAATTGATGGAAGCAATGGTGAGCTGCACTGGGCACCCAGGCTTCCATGTTTGTTTTGCCACCTGTGGGAGGTAATTACTCTCCATATGGTGGCAGTAGTCCAAGTCAGTGTTAGCTGATGGCGACTAACCTGTCAGTGCTTACAGGAAATAGTGATAAAAAAAAAACAAACAGTGTGTGTTGTGGAGAAAACATCAACAATAATTTCATCTAATGACTGGCTTAAAACACCTGCCCTTTGACAAGCAGTAATAGAGGATAATTAATCACCACTCAAGCCACCTTGACACGTACTCAAATTTTGTCCCCGCAAAGTTATGCAGTTTTGTATGTCAATGAGTAAATTTGTCATGAACTGATGTTAAGTATGTGTAAACTGTGCAGGGCTGCAAAATGTATGGCTGGCATTATCTTTGTGCCGCTTGCGTGAAGTAGTTGTGAACATTGCGCAACCTATTCACAAAAAACGCAGATACGTTCATATCAAAGGGTGTCACTTTCCGGTGCTATGCGCATTGATTTTATGCACTCGGCAGTGTGTAAAACCGTGCCTAGTCCCAGCATTTCCCAAGTCGATAGAAAACAATACTGCTACAAGATGCCTCCCAAGAGGACAACCAGAGCGAGAGCAAGGCCAGCAGTGTCTGGACTTGAAGAAGAGCCCAGGCAAGAAACCAAGACAGAATGACAGTTGGAAGTTTTCAGAGAGGGATATTTCGCCTCCATCTCCTTCCACAGTAGTCCTGCAGCAGCGAGATTATATGGGCACATTGTCAGAGAGCTTCTGCTCTGGAGTCCACCATCTTGTCGGTCCCTTGCAAATACTGTACAGGAATTAACGAAGCTAAAGGAAATGCCTGCTATAGCGTAGCGTCACGCGGGACAAAGTGGGACCAAATGAGGTCACGACTGCGGGAAGCGGTAGTGAAAATGCATGCTCATGTGGGAACAGTGCGTGTCATACGTACTATGTCGTACACTAAACATAAACACTATTCGACTTAGGTGTAAATAAGTTGCGTGGTAGCATGACGTTTTGTGCCGATGTGCACCATTTTCGCTACAAATTGTGTGCCAAGTGCATAACTGATGTGTAAACAGAACGCAAACAGTGTGCAAACTAGCCTTAACACTTTCAGGCGTACCGCATTGCCACGCCGAATTGCGGACATTGAGGCATGTCAAGGTGGCTTCACTCACATCACATGGATCAGGCTAATTTGAACCAAAATTATCCTTACTCAGAGTTTATCTTGTGAGTGTGTCGAGACATAGCACCTCAAATTTTGTAATAGAATGTTTTCGCCTCATTTCCCAGAATTTATTGATAAGGAATTAGCTCATAAATCACCTGGTTTACATGTTTCCTGGAGAGAGTAAACACAACCTTGGATATGAAGGTTTGCCTTTCCGGCTTTATTCCAGAAATCTGCTCAGCCTATCATTCACATACACCCACTCACATCTCATTGCTCATATTGGCACTGATAATGATGTTGTTTGTAATGACTTATTGATGCCATTAACTACCACCCCCCTCTCTCTATTTGACATCTGTGTCTGTGTTGTCAGATCCTTGCTGATCTATTCTCTGTTGTGATTTACTGATGGCTTCCGGCTGTGCAGAGACACTTGAGAGCTTCCTGCCTGCATTTGAAATTGACCAGACACTGCTTCTTGGGAATAAAACTACTTGCTGTAAAACTCGTTTTGTTGTATTTTGTGAAGACGGCTTGTAGAGGCTGATCCACCTGAACACACTGAAAATATGCAAGAAACCATGACCATGAGAGAGACACACTTGACCCACTTTCCAGCCATGGCGTAAAAGTTCTTTGTAAACACGGTTCCTTTAACCAGTCACAGTGCATTCACCCAGTCTAACATCTCAAGTCTCCCATCTGGTCCAGGTCACCTAGAGGCCAACCAATAAGAGTGGAGAAGAGGAGTTCTTCACCAGATCCCTCTGGCAGAGTCAAGCAGCATAACAGAGTATCATCTTAATGAGACAGACGTCTGGAGTCTGGAGCTCCTAACTCTGTGGTGGTTTTCTGAGTGGTGCAAATATCAGCTATGGTTTCCCCTTCTTGTTTGACACATTACAATTTGATCGGATGTGCCACACGCTCATCTGACGCTGAAAATTATTTCAGCGTCAGATGAGGTGATTTAGGGAGACGAGTAGCACTTACAGGAAATAGCTGCTGAGGTCTGATGTCTGGATGTATCAGGCTATCCATGCATGAATGTTATGTGAATAATTAGCTCTGTGTAGGACTGAATGTGTTAATTCTGTGTGATGAGCTGTAAGCGGCACCTGCACAAATACACTGGGATGCTGTCTTTTTGTTGGTGGTACTGAGGTGGCGAGAGGCTTCACACAGTACATGTCATTGTGTGAAAAAAAGTACATTTTCGGAAATGTTAATCAGCTTTCCAGCATTCGCCTCTTGGGGTCCTTGAAGCCACAGAAGTTTTTTTTTTAGCTTCTCAACACTAAAACAACTTTATTTGAAATTATTATAAAATCATGTCTTCAAATAATAGATATTGTCAGATCATTTTAGAGCGTGGTGGCAACAATGCCAACGCTAATGTTGACACAACACCAGAAGTGCCCTGGTTGGTCCTCTGAGAGCTACCAGAAAACAGGGGAGGTGCCGCAGCTTGAGAAACATAAAGAAAAATATATTTGTCACTCCTGCTAAGATAACTTCAGTGATGTCAAAATTGATTTTGTTCCTGATCGGGGTCGCTTACTAGTTAGGCTGAGTAGGGGCAGCTGGGAGAGGCCAGTTCCTCGCTAATCATTCAAGCTGCAATCCTACACTACACGGCTCGTCTTCACTCTTGCCATCTCCCTCATCGCTCTCTGGCATCTCCTGCACATCTGAGCCGGCGTCTCCACGGCTTGGTATAGCCCAGGTCTCCCTGACCTCTTTGCCGGAAGGTTTTTTGTATCGTTACCCTTTTTTCCTGGTGTGCAGCCAGCTGCTGCCGCCAGCGCCCTTAGTTGTCCTTTTTTTTTAACTTAACTTAACCCCCCCTTTTAACCCTGTCAATTAAAGACTCTAAATTGCTCCATCTGCCTCTGAATTCTGTGGTCCACATCGCACGCACCGTAACACTTTAAGCATTTCCAAATTATTCAAATGGTTTCGAAAGTGCGAGGTTTTTAGTGATATACGAGTTAATTACAGTAATCATAGTGACTTTGTCACAGCAGCTCCATTAAGACGAGACTGTGTACAGAGCAGCTCAAACCCGTATGACAGAGAGGGTCAGACAATCAAGCTTCCTATGACAATGTTCTGTGTAAAAATGGTATTTTATATTTTAAGGGTTTTTTACCATTTGTTTGTGTTTTGCCATGTTTGTCGCTTTTTAACCTGTTGACGAGGTCGTCTGTGGTAGTAAAGTAAAGAAGAAAGGATGCTCACATACTCTGGATATTCAATATTTTACATTTTATGATGAATCCCACACGCTTTATTCATGTAAATTCCGAGTGTCTTATTCTGTAAAAAACCTCTCAAATTTAATTCAGTTTTTCGAGGTGGTCTGTCATAATGTTTTTAGCATGCGGTCATGCAAAGAAACCTGCAGATGTGCTTCTGAAAAACGGGATCCAACCACATACAACAGATTGTATAACACTTTACATCTTAAATAAGAGAAATAATTCCAGGTGGACTGTTACAATTACAGGTGTTAAATTATATACTACAAGTATATGTCTATACTTATATAGCTCGGCCCCCCGTGCCAAATTTTTTTAATCCAATGTGGCCACGCCACAAAATATGCTGTAAAAATTTGTCATGGAGTAGGAGAGGCCCCAGCCCTATTATGTTACTGTGCCACACTCAATTAGATGATTTGGGATCACCATGGCAACATCAGAGACACTATTCTAGTCATTACAAGCCAAGATTCATTTTTGAAGCTGTTATTTTGATATTAGTACATTTTGTGGCTTTAATTAAACATAAAACATATTAATTGGTAGAGACGCTGATATAATAAATCTTAATTTAACAGCATTTAGACTGCCGTACCTACTCCACCTGTGCTAAATCACAGCAATTAAAATGTCATTATTTCATATTTGTCGCACCGGCCTAAAATGTGAACTTTTCATATTACTCTACATCAGCCGGAACAGTTAGATGTCTGAGCTGGTAGAAGAAAATAAGGAAATTAATCAAATTAACTAAGAAATAAATTGGCTCTTTCGTAGCTTTTTAATTGGGAAGATGCTGTAATTTTTGCTTTGTTATCTCAATTACTATTGCATATATTTAAGACATGAGAGAATGTGTCCATTTCCTCTTCTCCTTTTTCTGGTTGTTCCTCACATTGCTAAATTCATAAGATGTTGTGTCCCATCGTTTGAACACACGCGCACGCACACACACGCACACCACATTTGCATACGACCCGGTGGAGGTCATTTCCTTTGTGGCTGGAAGGTAACTGGATTTAGTAGTCAGTAGTGCGCTGTTGTTTTGACAGATCTATTTAAGTACATAAAAATGTAAAAGCGTATCAAGTAAAAGACTGCCTGTGTGTATGTATGTCTACATCCTGGAGGACCATGACAGCTCCCTGCTGATGATCACACTGCCTCAAACACGCATTAATATGTAGCATTTACTTTATCAGCTACCTTGTGACAGTCAAATGTTTACTTAATGTCTTTAGCAGATGATTCTATTACGGCTTACGCATTTTGCAGAGAAGACATTATTGTGTCATTTCTCTTTTTTGTCACCGTGTGCAGTTACAATTTGTCCTACTTTGTGCGCACACAGTCACTTGTGTGAATTATACATAATGCGCTGCTGTAAATGTTATTCACCCTGACAAGTGGGACTGGGCCTCCAGTGAAAGCAGCGGTGGTGTTTAATACTTATTTCTACTGAAAATGCATGAACCTCTGAAACGTAAATGCACTATGCAAATGACTTTGGAGTTGAACCAATGAATGACCCCTAGAGAAAGTTACATTTCTGAAGCTTGAAGTAAGTAGCTGTGGTGGTTGTATGTGCTGTTGAAAACTTATGCACTTAAAAAATATTTTTCACTTGCAGTTCAAGTTTGGTTGAGAAGCATTTGGAATGGATTTGAAATGAAACAATCAAGATTTGACTTGATTTTATCAGGCCACCACTGAAGAATCTTCAATTTATTTGCCTTTGCCATTTGTGTTGATTTGTGGTCATTATCCATTCATCCCATCAGTTTTGTAGTATTTCTATGAATGTGAGCATAGTGTAGCTCAATAGAAATTCACCAATTCACATCAATCAATATCGACAAGCACCTTAGCAGGCCTACGTTCAGCACCGTGCCAATAAACCTCAATTGTCCAAATAGTAAAAATGTCTGTAATTGTCTACACTTCAATAGCATCTAATAATTATGATATTGTATCATTATTGAAAAAGACAACAAAACACTAGGACCTGATATGACTAACTTTTGTAAGTGAGTGACCAAAAAAAAACAAACAGAGTACATTTGTTGGTGCCGTGCATGAAGTCATCATTCCAGATCACACTGTCACAATTCTATACACCCACTCACACACATACGCATGCACATCTCCAAACTAAACAGAGCATTAACGTGAACTAACCTTCCCCTTGGTGTCATCTGTCAGGATGTACTGAAACATAAGATGATTCATGCTTTAGCCTCAGCTGTCAATCATCTGCTGCTTCAGTGCGGCCTTCACAGTTCACCTCAGAGATGGTGGATAAAATGACAGTGGATTTTGCACTGCTGGAGATGATCTCTTTCATTATTCAGACGGGGAACATGGCATGCTGTGAAAAGTTAATTCAGCCGCCACAATGTCACTGCTTAACATTCGTTTAGCTGCTGTAATTGGAGGGTTTGACACCTTGTTATCTCACCTCTGCTGCATCTGCTACTTGCACGACACGGCTTGATGAGGTGCCCCCCAAAAATCCGATGCCTCCTCCTCAGGGATGGTGCTTTTGTAACCGGGCCGCAGTGTGCCAGGTGGAAACAGGGCCGGTTGGATTCACATTGATTACTATTTGTCCTGTGAGCACCTGCTTAAACAAGCTCGCATACATAGAGGTGGATGAATTCCCTGGCCAATGTTTGAACTGCATTACAAATGCATAGTGTTGTTGAGGGTGGCACAGGGCTTCTTTCATATGGAGATGTGTCTTAACTAGTCCAGATTTGACCTGCCGCTGCCTGCTGCATTACACCCACAGCTGCACACCCCAGGATGAGTCTCTTCTTCCTTCCTCTTCAGTTTATATGTTACCCTAACCTTGACCATATGCATTGTTTTGGCTACCTCTTTATGATATAGATACACTTACTAAGGCTTTAAAAATTGGTTATATATTGTTTATTCAATAATATGATCACTAAAAGCTATTATTGATGCTTCCACCTCACCCCGATCCTTTTTAGTTTCTTTTTCTATCACTTTCTGAGTCCATATGTTCGGATCACCACAGTATGGGTATTTGGAGCCACTTTCTAATAAGGACACCCCTATTAAGCCTTACTAAATTATTTGTAAACTTATAGAGCAATGAATGAATGCGTATATGAAAAGAATAGGAATTTTTCAATTTTAGAATCCGAAAATTATTGCACCATATTACTTTTTAAAAACTTAAAAAATGTACCTGCTGCAACATATTACATTTGAAAGTGAGAAAGAATGAGCCCACATTTACTACTTCCACTTGCCCTTTTGCTAGATATCAATGGTAGCGAATTATTAAGTAACTAGGTTTAATACAGGGGAACCTCGGTTTGGGCGTATTTTTGGTGTTGAAAAATTTAGCGTGTAGCGGGGCACACACCTTGTCACTGTGTGAGTCCAACTGTGTTCGCAACGTATTTTTATCCCAAAACGTTTTTTTTTTATTTCTGCATGTAAAGCTATAATTGTAAAGGTATAAAAAAAAGTGTTTTGTAAAATTTTGGGTGTCCGGAACGGTTTAATTGTAGTTACATTATTTCTTACGGGAAAATTTGATTCGGTTTGAGTAGGTTTCGGTTTGAGCCTTCTGGAACGGATTAATGGCGCTAACTGAGGTTCCGCAGTACCTTAATTCAATTACTGTGAAATTGTCCATTATTACTGTTACTTGATGATTTACAAAGACTTCATGACATATGCATTAATAACCCATTTCTAAACACGGCACAAGGGTAGCTTTAGGGTAAAGTGCTTCCAGGTCTTCCAATAAAAGTGGTAGCTTTGACTGTGTCCATTTGGGAGCCTTTGTTGGTTGCCTAGATACTAATTATTGTACATTCAGGGAGTGTGAATAGGACGGGCGGCAAAGGCCTGAAATGTAAATGCATGGCACAGATAAAATGAGAATAAAAGGGCTTCCAGATAGCACGGCAGCAGCGTTTAGTCTGCTGGGAGATAAATATGATACACATGAATGTCAGTGGAGCTCATTGTTTGGCTGCCATGGCAGGTGTAGACAACTTATCATGTATGTCAGTGTGTGTGTGTGTGTGTGCGTGTGTGTGTGTGTATGTGAGCTTCAGTCTGATGGGAGTGTGGGCGAGAAAAAGAGTTGGAAGAAGTAAGAAGAAATAAGAAACTCTGATCAGCCTTTTGTCAGAGAATTGCTAGCGATATTACGGGGCTATCCACATGGAAACATTTTCAGGTTGAAACAGCAAAGTATTTTTTCGTTTCAGCCTTTCATCTACATGGAAACGGCATTCTGGGTGACCTGAAATGGTATCTCTATAACAGCTTCCAGAGTGGGAACATCTGAAAACGCCGGGTTGTCATTTCTGCATAGACGGCCGAACCGCTGTTTTACAGAAATGATGACATCACAGACCCGTCACCACCCCGCCGTCACATGACCAGAAGTGAAGCTTTGATGACAAGCCAACACAATCTCTGAATATTTCAACGGACATGGCTCACCCTGGTCGACATTCTCCTGATATTTTGTTGGCTTATTCTCCAAAAGGAGTCGTAGAAGTAATTCCGTTTTGCCGCAAGTCTTCACCCAGTGATCCGGTCTTGTCTGGATGCAACTATTTATTAACCCGGCACAGTGCGGACACAACCTTTTTTGAAACCCACTGAAAAAAAAAAAAATCCCAAGAACGTTCCCATGTGGACAGGGCCCCCATTTGTGTGTCAAATGGAGACAGAATGGGGCTAAGGATGGTTGCCTTAAGAGTATTTGCAGCCCAGCAGTTGCAATCTGACCTTGCACCCTCTATTACCTTCCCCCTTTCGGTTTGACCAAGCAATGATGATGATGACAGAATGAAGCAAGACACACGATGAAACATTCATCTGGGGGACTCTTGTCTTTTGCAGTATGTGTACAGGTTTTCAAAAACTTCACTTTTATTTCCATGACATCACCACCACTAAACTGCCAGCCTCCATAATCACTCGCTGGACACTTCATTAGGCACACCTGCACAATCTAGTAAGCGCTAATACTTGTACAAGAGCAACAATTGTGCCTCTACAAAGATAACTAGAATTAACTCCTTTAATGTTTGTTTTTAGACCACTTCCCGGTGCATGGAGAATGATGAAAGGAAACAGGGCCAATCTATTTTTCATCTTTTTACTCCAATGTAAGAGAAGATAACCAGATGTGCATACTAATGTTGTAGACATAGGCAGAATTGAATTCTACCGTGCCAGATGAGAAATCTTCCACCTCGGGGAGATCCCAGTTCTGGGAATTGTGCCACTGAACGAGGGGTGAGATCTTAGGGGTGCTAATTGGTACAGGGTGTTTCGCTCCTGAACACGGCCAGTTACCATCCAAGCCGATGCTAAAAAGGAGCAAAAGGTATTTTAAAAATGGCAGTGTAATGAATGCAGACAGAGTAAGGCATTTACTGACTAGTGTTGAATAACGGTGTTAAAAATAACGGCGCTGCTAACCAACTTGACACTATTTTTGTCCATTGGTACGCAATTTTGTGTGCCAATGAGTAAATTTGTCATAAACTGGTGTTTATTATGTGTAAACTGTGTGGTGCGCAAAGAACATTTTGAAATGTTCCAAATTTTTGGCACATAATGCTTGTCCTGCTTGCATGAAGTAGTTGTGAACGCAAAGCAACCTATGTGCAAACAATGCGGGCGGTGCGAATCAAAGCGTGTGACATTCTCATGAATGGGTTAACTTTTCCACCACCTCTTGGAACAAGTTGGGGGGAATTCTCAAGTCATTTTTGTGGCTTCCTAGATCTAATCAGTTATAATAACTGATCATAATGCCAAAGTGATATCTTCTAGTCAGCCATTCACTCACCCACACTGTCCATGCTTTCCTTTTTCTGGTTTGGGTTATGCCTTTGGCTTTCGGCATTCCCTCCTGGTCTTCGCCGAGAAGTAATAGTACAGCAGCTGTGAGAGATTGAAGACACCTTTTCTTTTCTGCAATGAGAGCTTATTCTCTGCAGTTGAATGTCTTGTAGGTCCCTTTCAAATAAAGGAATTAATGAAGCTAGGGCTGACGCCTGCTTAACGTGGCAACACACAGGACACAGCGGGACAAAATAATGCCATTATGACAATGCATACCCATGCGGGAACAACGTGTAACGGGAGTACTACTGTATGTCGTACACTAGATGTACACAGTACTTGACTTAGGTGTTAATAAGTTGGCATTTTGTGCCAATGCGCACCATTTTCTGCCACGAATTGCGTGCATTATGCATAACTTATGCATAAACTACACAAACAGTGTGCGTTAGTCTTTACTCCTCATGCAATCAGTGGCAGAGTTGAGGGAGGTGGGTGTTGTTACGCACGTCAATGCGCCACAGCCACACATTCACAAGACGTGAAGTCAGATGCAACAATGACGGGTCTGAAGCGGTCTGTCGAGTTAAAACGTTTTCAGGATAGGACAGACACGGCTTCAAAGTCATTGATGTGATGAAAGTGTTTGTCCACATCCGTCGTTAACTCTAATCTCATCAAACGTCTCCCGATGCCACTACAAAAATAAATGCAATAATTACTTTCCTTGGTAACTGGTTACATTTACGAAGGAGTAATTCCGTTCATTTCAATTCAATTAGTTCTTTTGTGAAAGTAACTAGTACTAGTAAGTACTAGTAAGTATTCAAGGTTTTTGGGGTTGTCTCCCATGAGAGGAAGCGAAATACAGTACATATGTGCTTCAGGCTACGCTTTAGCATGGCCTGTGGAAGATGACAGGAAGTAGAAAAAAAATATAGTCTTAGCGTAGTAAAAAACTAACTGCATTTTCTCCTGTCATGTTGTGGATCCCTGCAGTGAATGTAAATATCATATGGCTGCGTAAGTATCTAGAAAGGCTTTATTCTGTGCTTTATCTATGAACAACTACACAATGCATACGTGCATATGCTACTATAACAGCTTGAAATAATATTGAATGCACAGTCAGTCGATACATGTACAGGTATTTGCCGTCCCACTTCCGCCCCTCCCCACTCACAAACAAATGATCAGCCATTGATCTTCCCTTTTTCCCCGTGTGTTGGCAATTATCTCTATAATTATTCAGAATCCATCTTCTACTCAGCGTGTGCCATCAACCAAGGAGCTCATGTCTTGTGTGTATTTGTGCGTTATGTGCTAGTGAGAAGATATGTCATGAAGTGGAACAGAAATAGAGGCACAAAAAAAGGCTGTGGTTGACATTTGACGTACTGTACACACACACAAAACTTTCACAATAACCACGTCAGCCTTTCATATTTAGGGGCCACTGAGGAGAAGTCAGCACTCTGGCGCTTATTAATGATGCCGCTGTGGACAATATGTTGTATTAACGATGCTGCAGCAAGGGCGTTACAGCATGGGCCTTCCGTCAGCGTGTGTGTGTGTTTGTGTGTGTGTGTGTTTGCTAGGTAAATAGAAGCAGAGCAGAGAAGCCTTCCATTTGTAACCCAGTCTGACCTTGATGTCAAAGGAACGAACAGTGGGGGAGGGGAGTCAAGGGAGGACGAAAAGGTGTCGCATCTCTTTGTCATCACTCTTCTCCGGCGGTTTTCCACTCTGTCCTGATGTTCCACTATATGGGGCTTAAGGTAACACAACATTGCTCGTGTGTGTGTGTGCGTGTCTGAGCCCCTGTCCTTTGCTTTGTCCAGGATCAGACTGCAGAACAACACCAGAACATTCCACTCGTCTGACCCCAGTTACAGCACGCAGTCATGCAGCGAGGCAAGGTCAGGATCGCCATGTTAAAACAAGAGGAGAGTTTACTAAGATAGAGGGACTAATTAGCGATTGAAAGAAGCGTGTTTAATGTAATGTAGATTAAGATCCTGAAGTCATAGCTTTATGGAAGGCCAATAAGGAAAAGGGCTGTCTGGTGTGTGTCCACACAATTCTCATCAATTATATTTTGGTGGGTTTCCAAAGGCTTACCATCTATAGGCATGTTTTTATCTGAAAAACATGGATCAGTTTGATCATGTTGTTGTCTGTGAGTGAAACGTACCAATACCTCAAACATGAACTTAAAACGCTGCACAAAACACACAAAATGAATACTGACTCACCGTTGGTGCGAGCCTCGAGTTCCCAGAGGGAAGATGACAATAGCATGGTTTGATGAGCATGAGTGACAGGTGCAGTGCGTTTTTAGTGTTCATTCTTTTGACAGTGGTCAATGGGATGGGAATATTAATATTAATATTTGATATGCATTTACGTTGAATTTGGCAAAGTGATGTGCAAAAAATACATATATTTTATAATACATATGGTGATTGCTGTTGATTTCTTCCTATTGCTTCTGGAGTTATTTTTGCGCCCCACTCCCCTATAGGCCAGTACCGAGCCCAGTGGTTAGGGACCCCTGCTTTAATGGGCTGCCAGTTTGATAGAAATATGGACAAGTAGATGCGTGCATGCTGTGTTTCAGGATGGGTTGAGAAAGAGATGACAGATTTTGTGTAAAGCATGCATGACAATAAAAGAGTCTAATCTTCTCCTTTGTGGACAAATTGCCTGCATTACATTTTCCCATTCCACCCCCCATATGCTTTTTCGACACTGGGGGGTGTAATATACAGTAGTTTCATATACCCAAGACCTGGAGGCAGAAGAGACCAGCTTGTATTTTGTGTAGTGATTGCCTGCAGAGTCTCACTGGGACCCAGAACCCCTGCTGGCAAATCTATTAGCATCTGTGTGTATGTGTGTATGAGACTGAGAAAGTGTGTGTCCTGCAGCGTCACACTAATAATGATTTTGACATGCTCTGTGTCTCAGAAACAAAGACATACTTTGACATGTTCTGATTCTTGTTCACACATCCAATATAGTATATAATACTGTGTAATACTGTGAGTGTGTTTCTGTGTGTGTGTGTGTGTGTGTGTGTGTGTGTGTGTGTGTGTGTAACAGAGAGAGCACAAAATGTGCACATTGCTTCTAGCTGGGTCCCCATTGAGGGCCCTTCATTGAGATGCATTGAAATTTTTTTGTGATGTGCGTGTACCTCAAGTGGCCCTTCAAACCTCCACACACATGCTCAAATTGCCAAAGTGTGCGTGTGGGGGGAGAGGGGGTATTGTGTATGTATGCGTGAGGGTGTGAACATGCACATGCTTTGATGTAATTATTAGGGATGTGTTTGGAGAGTAGACACATCTAGACGAGTGTTATTTCATTTGGTACCCAAACACACGCTACCCGTCTCACTGTATGTTTCCTTCAAAATTACGTTACAAAAATGTAATGCAGACAACAGTAAATTATTCAGTTAAATATACTGTGAGAAGGGCTTGCTTGTACTTTAACATACGTACATTAATGTACTTTAACAGCTGCAATATTTGCAACATTTATGCACAATTTGTTATTTCCTTACTGACTGCCTTGACTAAAACTGCAAAACTTGAACCACCACATTGAATGTGGCTGGCTGGCTCCGATCCACTTTACTGAAATAGCTTTCACTACTATGCCTACTGAGTTTACATGCTTCAGTATGTGTGCATAACGTTACCCCATGTATCCCCTCCATCTTTTACTCTCCATCTGATCATGTTGCCAGAAGACAAGATATGTTGCTGAGCTGTGACCCTCTGCAACTGTGCAGAAATGTGTTTGTGTCTATATGTGCATTGAGGGATAGCTATGGGAAAGGATTAGGACAGCTTTAGACAGGCTTTATTTAATAAGCAGCACAACGGCTGCACCGGATGGGAAACTCCAAACACACACACGCATTAGCACCCTGGGCTAAGGAACTCGAGAGCTGGTTTTGTTACGGTGGTGGAAGCTGGGCTGTGACTAAGTGAACCATGTGTGTGTGAAAAACTGGGGATCCTGACTCTAGTAATTGGTACCAATGGAGCTGAAAGTGAGGGATGAACCAGGGAATAAAGGAGAGATAAGAGGAAGGATGGAAGGGTGCACACTACCCAAGGAGCTCTTCACTGATTGGCTCAGATTGACTGCATATGAGTGTGCATATATGTGAATATTTTATTTCTGCAGATGTGAACACCTTAGTGATTTTCTCAGGGGACCAATTAGAGGAAGGAAATCCTATGGTCGCAGCTGTGAAGGCCCCTTTCTGATAATAGGAGCTTGATTGTCTTGACTGTACAATGAAACCTCTAAGGTTGAAATTAATCTGTTCTGGGACGCTGGTTGACATCCAATTTGCTCAGATTCTGAAACAATTTTTGCTCATAGGTAATAAAAATAGATATAATCCATCCATCCATTTTCTATGCCGCTTATACACACTAGAGTACTGACTTCGGGCGAGAGGCGGAGCATACCATGGACTGGTCGCCAGCCAATCGCAGGGCACATGTAGACAAACAATCATTCACACATATATAATCCTTTAAGGGATATTTTGTTATTATAAGTAAAAAAAAAAAAAAAGTCTAAAAAAATAATAAAGAAATCAAATAATACAATTTGAAAACCAAAGGGGTAATTTCTATGAAAACATTATTGTCAACTTCCTCATTATCGCTAAGTACCATGCCACAACATAACTACTGTCTAGTCACACAGCATTTAAACATGCACACATTGACTTCCTGTTCAATCATAGCTCGAACCATACACAATAGTCTCGTTGCTACAATACCATACGACTACAAGACTACTGCATGCTCGTGTAACGGATGCCAGCCTATGAGGCTGTGCAAGTGTATGTTGGTAAACCTCACTCCCTCTGCCTTAACTGCCTGAACACTTGGTCGACAGGCCGGGCTTTTGGCCGTGTGGTCAGCGCTCTCACCTCCCATTGCAAAGGTCCTGTGTTCGAGCCCCGGTGCGGGCGGTGCGAAACAGGGCACTCGCTCGCTGCTCTGTCGCGGTGCCTGAATAACCGCTCGCTGTTGCTGCTCAGCGGTTTGCATGATATTTAAATTTAGTTGGTTGACTTGTTGTTTAAACGGCTTGTGTTGCGTCTCTGTCACTGCCTGTGCTTTGTTTTTTTTTCCGTCTGCTTGCTTCCAATTTGGCTGGTGGTACAAAGTCATTGGAAAACGGTGCTTGTAGTCCTGAACGTGGTGTTTTTGAGGAAAATACAGTGAACAAGGCTGACAGATGATTTCCCTGTTTGCCATCACTGGATGTTTGCATGAATCACCAGATTTGATGCTGTTCTGTAAATATTTTTTTAATAAACAATAAATATAGCAACTTCTGATTAAACCATGTCAATTTCGGACTTAAAATAATGTTCCAATTTAAGCCCCACCCATTTCTGTTTAAACCACGCCACCACCACTTCCGGTTTATTTCCCGCCCACTCCGAGTACAGATACGGGCTGTGTCTAAATCCGAGATCTGCAACCTACTAGTCCGTATTTGTGGGGTGCATGACGTCATCGAGCCGCGTGAAGGCTGTCCAAAGAAGAAAGTCTGCGAAGGCTCCTCCATATGTCGCCGAAAAATTTGTCCTCCTTCTCCATCCCGCAAAGCGGGAGAACTGTAAGTATTGATTTATTAATAAATATCGGTTTGTTTGTTAGTCGGAAGTATTGGCTTATTTGTATGCAAGCATACAGTTTGATGTGCGGAGCCTTTGGATGTAAAATCTTAACTCTTTCCGCAATGTCAATGTCAATGTAAATACCTTTCATATTACGTACATAAATGGAACAAGATGAAGTAATTTTGTGTTTGTGTGTATCACATACATGTTTTATTGGGGAAATCTGTGTGTTAACTTTGATGTTTGTACTTCTGTTAATGTGATCTTGTCTTTACATTTCTCTTGCTTCTGTTTTTAGAGCAGTCTTGAAGGAAATGCATGAGCTCACAAGCACATACGGTAAACAAACAATGAATAAATACAATTTCAGATCCTAATTTGGCAAACAAAATGATGTTTTCAGTGTTTAACATGCAGCTGCCCTGCAGCTTGAAACTGTGTCGGATGCTACATTGTTTTATTACATCAAGTCATATATGTGATTAAATAATATATACTGTATATTGAAACTTAGAAATACTATGAAAGTTGGTCGAGGTATTCAAATGATGATTCAAATGATCCTTAAATGCTGGCATCTATATATAAACACATTTCATAAATGATGTGTTGGTGCAGATCAGAGTGTTGTCCAGATGAGCAAAGTAGCCATAGAGTAACAAATAAGTACTGTAGCTAGTAATATTACTAATTGTTAGGTTTAGCTCTGAGCTGGAGGTAAATCTGCCGACGGAGAACCTCGTAAAACCTAGATTAAAAAAAAATTTTTTTTTTGCTTCTGTAATGTCACATTTTGTTTGTTCTCCTACATTTTAGTAAGGTTTTTGCCCCCTTTTGCGATTGAAGGCAGCTATCATTCTGTCATGATGTCAGGGTAAACGTGAGAACACGTGACACAACCAGGAAGAGTGAGGAAGGCTAGACCGTCTGAATTCACAAGGCTGGTTTGCGGCTTGAGGAAGAGCCTCTGAACGTCTGGCCTTTGTCGACCGGTTAGGCTACTGGCCTTGTGGGCTGCAGACCCTTAAATTAGACACAGCCACTAATACAGATCATTTAGATGGGTGAACAGATACAGATACTGATAGTGGTGCACTGCTCATCCCTAATCATAGCTCTAAAAGAAGAGTAAAACCCACCAACAATGGCAGCACTTTTGGTATTTAAATGTTTGACTATCACGACCATCACTGAGGATGGTTTTATTATTCTTTTATTTATTCTCCAGCATCTTCTACTTCCTCCACTCAAAAGGCCACAGAGTAAAGATACAGAGTTCTCTTTTTGCCATTTAATTATTGTAATTCCTCTTTTTTTTTTTTTTACTGTATTTTATATATGTCCTTCTTGTGTTCCGTCCGAGTGACTTAGGAAGTTAATTTAGCTATATGTAGGGACGGAACACGTATGTAACCCAACTACCTGTACACACAATGGGGAACTGGTTTCCATACGCATTTGAACTTTTTTATTGTTTTCAATCAATAAATGCAATTATATATATTTTTTTGTGCATGCAAATGTACGCACAAATGATAAGCCTTTGAATGTTGTCCAACTGAGGCTTGAGGTTCCGTATCTGCAGTTCCAACCAACAAGACTTTAGAGGCATATTTTTCCAAAACATGTTGCTCTAATTCTGAGTTGCATGACTTCAGAGGTACTGCTGTGCGAGTTTTACCTTATGTGGATGGAAGCATTTGTGTACAACACAAAGGTAACAATAATAAAAATGTAGTCAGTCAGGTGATGTTAATTGAGTCCAGACAGCTCCAAAGAGGGCGCCCTGAAACCCTCCTTGATTTAATACATGCAAATTGATTCTTCTTGTGTGCACTGAAACAAAGCTATTACCATCAGAGGCCAGGCCAACAGGGTCTAGATGGGGAGACATTTGGAGATGAAGACTGCCCCTTTTAAACATGTTTTTAAAAAATATATATCTTGTTATCCACAAAGGCGGTAGATCAGAACAGTTTGAGCAGATATGCGGTGAGCTGGGATGAAGGAAGCAGGAGAATAAAAGATGACGCCATAAGTGAAAGGAGAGGTGAGGCCCGTGTCTGCACGCCACTCCTGGGAGTCTAAATGCCTCCTCATCAGTAAACAGTGAATAATTCATCCTGTTACCATAGAGAGTACACTACTCACACATATGCATGCACATGCACTCGTATGCATGTGACACGTAGGCCATTTTTACAGCATGCAGCCAGGTCCAGTGTGGGGCTTGTATTATTCACTAGCTTGTGAACTCTGTGGGACCCTTCACTTTTTGACTGTCTGCGTGTGTGTTTGTGTGTATTTGTATGAAGGAGCTTTATTGTTCTGTTCATGTTCAGATGAAAGGAGGTAACAGAAAGGCAAAATGTACCTGCCTGTATTTCGGAGTCATGCACATACAACTTGTATTACTGTCTTTGTAGGGACACATCATTGAACCATCACATCCAAATCTGGGTAAGGAGACTTAAGGATGAACACTGGAAAAAATTCTAATAAAACGCAGCTGTGGATAAGTTGTTAAGAATGTGGCCTGTTTCTTGAGGGCCACAGATTTGATCCTCCTACCTCAATTGCCCCCTGGTCAGCATATAAAATATAAATTCATGTCAATGAAACTGTCTGAGTGTATTCTTAATCCAACACAGTCCAATGCAATTATATTCCTCTGCATGTTTTTTTTTTCTAGCAGTTTGTAATTGCACAATGATTGTGTCTGCTGGAAACAATAAAGGATTCATGGCGGAGAGGAAGGAACATTCCAAGAAGTTGCTTCACAATTAGAAACAGTAAACCAAAGTGAAACACAAGGAGCGTTTTGAACAGTTTGTATTTTCTACTCTGGGATTCGTCAGTTAATAAAACATGTGCAATCATGCTGAAAAACTGGTTTGGTCACACAAAGAAAACAGATTGGTAATCAATGGCTGTGTAACTACAGACTACTAATGTAAGATTGCATCCAATTGTGGAGGATAAATCTAAATGTGGCATTTTATTTGCAGTCCATAAAAGTAAAAATACTTTTTATTCAAGTTGTTTTAGAAAACTAAAATGTTTCTCAGTAAAGCATAGACCTCTTAGTGACACTTAGTGGCCAATGTAGAATACGACATTCACAAGTAGAACGTTTCTTCTGCCTTGTATTTGTATTTTAGTTTATTTAGTTAGCATTTTTATGCTTGAAAGTACTTAATATCGGCCAAGAATATGTACAGTTTGCTTAAATGTGTATTTTTTTTTTACTAATAATAGGCAATAATAATATTCAACCACAAAACAGAGATCATTTATTAATTCATTATTTAAAAAAAAAAAACGCAATATATTGAGGGAGTGATATTTGAACCGTGATATCGCAACTGAAAGCGTGAAAGTGCGCCTGCACGCCCTGCCACTGCTGCCAGCACTTGTAGCTGCAGTTTAGCCACTACTAGCAGTGCAGCCACTCGACCAAAACTTAACTTTAACTTGAAACTAGCTAATCTGTATTGTTATTAAAGATGATGCACATTTGCAAGGAGCGATGATGTTAACAGCCAGGGGGAGACAGGTAAGGCAGAGCCTCACCAGTCATCCATCCATCCATTTTCTATACCGCTTCTTCCTCATTAGGGTCGCGGGGGCATGCTGGAGCCTATCCCAGCTGACTTCGGGCGATAGGCGGGGTACACCCTGGACTGGTCGCCAGCCAATCGCAGGGCACATATAGACAAACAACCATTCACACTCACATTCATACCTATGGACAATTTAGAGTCGCCAATTAACCTCAACCTCAACCTTTTGGAATGTGGGAGGAAGCCGGAGTACCCGGAGAAAACCCACGCGCACACGGGGAGAACATGCAAACTCCACACAGAAATGCCCAAGGGAGAATCAAACCCAGGTCTTCCCGATCTCCAGGCTGTTACTGTGTTGGCCAACGTGCTAACCACTAGACCACCGTGCGGCCCTCTCACCAGTCATGAGAAAATAAATAAATAAATACAAATAATAACATAAATGAAATATTGTCGATTAAAATGCATTATAAATGTGTTTTCTGTATGATTCCAATTGTTTTTGTTCTTTTTAACATTGTCATTAGTAAAAATTGCTGAATTTGCAGATTGAAATACAGGGAAGAAACCTAAGGCCAGATCACCGTGACCTTCTCGGCTTAGTGCGCAAGCCAGTCTAGCATCTGAGTGCACACTGAGGTGGCTCATGGCGCCTCCCAGTTTCTGTTTTTCAGCATGTCACCAATAATATATTGTTGCAGAAACATTTATTATCCACCCTGATTTTTTACAGCTTGTGTAATGTCTTTAATGTAAATGTGACACCATTATTCTTGCTAATCAGACAATAAAATACATCCTGAAGGGATCAGGCGTGCTTGAGCTGGAAGGTGCTTGTCAATGACTTCCTTCCACAGAGGAAAAGCCAGTGTTTTTGTGTTTTATTTCTTCTTTCTGCTGGCACTAGCTAGCAGAAAAACAAATGCATTCAATATATGCTCTGCTGAATGAATGAGTGGATTCAGCTGCCAAGATGGAATCCAAGAGAATTACATACCCAAACTCACCAGGAGGTGATTAGACTTTTACAACAAAGTATCAGAACTGTTTCCGGAGAAGGAAAAGCTACATGTGCTTCATATACAAATAAAAAGGTAGGAACATGAATGTTTTACGGTTTATAAAAAAAACCACACACATACTGTACATACACACACGTACAGCCCTCAGGCCCTCCAGAGCTGTCCTCTTATTTATTTTTAAATTGCATAACAGACACAATCCTATATCATCACATACACGGGTGGAGTATGCTGCATCGGGGTGTCTCCTGCCCGGAACTGCGGTTGTGGACCTGTCCGCTGACCACTGGGGCACCGTGGCTCATTTAGGGTGGTATGGCCTGTGGGGGCGTCTTAGTCTGGCTGGGCTGCCCTTCTCGGAGGGCCGGTTGATGCGTTTTGCGGTGCTTCCCTTGGACCGACCTGGGTCGTGGGTACTTCTGTGCGCTTGGGTTTGGGTCCGGCAGTCTCCGCGGGGCGACGTCCGTGCTGCTGATGGCCTACATGCTGCCGTGGTGGCTTGGGGATGCTGTGCCGTGGTGGCTGCCGGGGGAGCTGGGCTGTTTGCTGACTTTCCCCCTCGCCTGCTCCTTTGTCTGCCTTGCTGGGGTCATCTGGCCGTTGTGGTGGGGGGAGGGGCTGGCCTCGTGTCTTCATGCTTCCTAATGGTCCGCGTTCTCTGCGGCTCGGGATCTGGGTTATGGATCTGCGACCCCAGGGTCCCCTGCACCTCTATGCCTTGGGCGCCCTGCGAGGGGTGTCGACGGGGCTTCCAGGTGTCGGGGGAGCGACCAACGTTCCTGCAGCATTATATTGCTGGAAAGTACATAATAATGGTCACGTTAGTTGAATACTTTAAATGGGGACACAATTTACTCAACACACTCACTGAAATTTCGAGTACTTTCAAGTCATCAGACTAAAGTCCGAGCCATTGAAGTCAAAGTCCAAGTCGAGTTGCAAGTCTTTGATGATATTGTCAGTCATCAAAATTGTGACTCGAGTCTGACTATTGTATCTACACTATTATGAAGGATTATATGGGCCCCACGGAAAAGAATAAAATAAGAGAAGTACAAGTCCAAACGGTACAAGAAAAACATTCAGTTAACAATGAAATAGTTGCACAACAACATCATTGGTGAACAGTTTAATGTGTGTTAAGAGTAAGAGAAAATAATTACCCAATGTGTTTTTCACAAATATTTAATGATTTAAATAATGTATAGTAGGGAAAATAATGCAATTAATTGTATTCACGATCCTCTTTGTAGTCTTAAGAGTCGCTGGGTGATTCTACTTTTCTGGCCTTTATTTCATATTCATTTTGTGTAATACTGTACCTGGATAACTTGGAGAAATACTACTTCCTGCTTCAGAGTAATTCACTTTCAGTTTAGTTCCATAACTATATGTGCATTATTACTATGATAATGTTGTTGGCAGCCATCATGCGCTGAGGTGTCGGCTCTTCTATTCATATATCGAAAGAAACACACAACATGCACTGGAATAATCAGTGTTAAACTATTTACAAAGGCGTTTTTCGCTGGTGCTCTCGCATATTTGATCCCTTGTAAAACTAAACAGTAAAGATGAAGATTGTGACACAGTAATGAGGTCTCATGATGATATCGAACTGTGTGTTGTAGGTGGTGACTGATGTGGTGGACCATAACCTCTGGCCCGGAATGCTATGGACACCTGTCTTCTCACGCAAGAACTTCCAGGACCCTCCCTTTCAGTGCAGGTCTGATTTATGAGACCCCAAGGGCTCCTCTCTGGTGTTTTGTGTCTGACTCCCTCTTTTTTCCCTCCTTCTCTTCTCCCTCTGACACACACTATACCTCCATCATGGAGAAAAACGAGGAATGGCTGCTGTCATTTTTCCTCTTTTAACTGAGCTTGTGCGGCGGTCTCTGTCACCGAGCCCCCGAGGTACGGACATCAAACAAAGGAAAAAGCTTCCACACTTTATTGTCTTTTACCGCAGAGAGCTCAGATCTCTTCTCACTATGTTTCGCCGCGTTTTTTTTCCGATGCTTCTCTCACATTCTTTCCTGTCATCTCCTCTCCCCCACCTTCTCAGCATCTTTTTCTATATTTTATACGTTTTGACAATGCGCTTGGAGGATGCCAACTTGTCAAATATACAGAGTGGGGGAGAAAAGCAGGGAACCAAAGTGAGTTCAACAACGCTCAGACACATTTCTAACTGGGAATGTGAAAGAAAGAATGTGAAAGACAGGTGTCTCGAAATAAAGCATGCCAAATGTTAGATCACACTTCTTTATATTATTATATTGTGTTTATTTTCAAATTAATTGCAACAGGACTCTATTTTAACAGGGATGGCAGTCTTGATATTTCATTTTTAATGGTATTTTTGTTCCCTTTCTTTCATCACTGCGTAAGCTACTTATCTATTCACTGTTCTTTTTTGTTTATTTATTGGAAAATGATACCACTTAGCAATCAGCAATTGCTGCTCGGGCCTCCTTGGGGTCGGGGGAGATACCTCCTCCGTCCCTGTGTCATGGGCCAGGCGTAGGGTGGCCCGGGCCGGGCCGGGCCCCGCTCCCTGGGGGTCGCTGGGGGCCCAGAGCACAGAGCCGCCCCTGCCACCAGGAAAGAAGCCTGCCCACGCCACCAGCACCCAGTTTGTCTACACTGTACCGGCTACTTGGTTTTGGCGTTCCATGTATTCTTTCCCTGTCAGTATCTTATATATATATATATATATATAATTCATGTTAGAATTATTGACATTTTAAAAAGTTGACTTTCAGTTTATTTGGAAACATTTTTCTTTTCACAGAAAGTAAATGAAAAGCAAAAAAGTTGGCATCATATATGGGAAAAAAGGCAAGGCGATTTTTTAAAGTAACATTTTAACATTCTTAGCTGTCATACAAGTGGAAAAATAAGTTAGCCACTATTATTAATCAGATGTAACAACACTAATATGACAATGTAAAAATTCTATCATGGGGTATAACAAGGACAGGTGTAATGCTAAGGTGATTTTTAAAATTCCCATTCATTTGTGCGTATTTTCCTGGAAGATTTTGCACAAATTCCCAATTGTAGGACCTCAGGGTCATTCAACAACACTGTAGCAGTAGTAGTAGTTGTAGGGTAGTATAAAAAACTGTAGCAGGAAAGATAAAAACGTAGCATTTAATGACAGTATCAATTTTACATTATGCTGTTACTGGAGTGTTTGGCAAAATAAACAGTTGTATCCTTCGCCAGTCCTTTAAAAAGCTCAGTCTGAATAGAACAAACACAATGTCTCTCCCCATTCCGCATTTCATTGTGTTACTAAGGTCTTTAAATGTGGCTACAGATCACATGTCCATAAAAACATCACTTACACACTAACCAGGGGTGAGGTGAGTCAAGGGTGTGGTTCCACCTTATATTGCCACATAGACGTGCACCTTATTGAGTTGAACCAGGGGTAAGGGTACAAATGGCTTGGAGCACCAGCCATCTAAGTCAACCATTTCCCAGTAGACTTCTTGGCCTTTTGGAGCCGGCTGAATTCCCCTTTAAGACATCTCTTGCAGCATTGTTATTTTCAGCCTTCTTGCAGGAGCGCTTCAGGAAGTAAATGACTTGACACAGCTGGCATCCTCTGGTCAGGATAGGGGGTTGGCTAATCAATATCATTGAGGGAGATCAATCCTCTTTGCTGTTTTTTTTACACGGTGCGCGTGTGGCTGTGCATGTATCTCACGTCATCATGTGACATCTTGAGAAACCTCCTGATGATGGCCAGTTAGCATCAACAGCCAAATCTTTCAATTGTGTGTGTTTTTGTGTATTTTTTATAAGTGCAGCTGTATATGTGTATGCATGCACACATAGATAGGTGTGTGTATATGTGTGTTGTACCCAGGTGCACTGCCTGGAGGGTGGTGTGCTGAGAGGAGGGTGTGTCTGCGTGTGTGTGTGTGTGTGTGTGTGTGTGTGTGTGTGCAATATGTGTGTCTGAGGAGACGACAAGGTGCATTGGGAGGATAATTTCCCTCAAATCCCTGAACAAGAAATAAGGTCAACTAAAAAAGAAAGACAGACTGAAAAGCGCTTGAAGGTATTTTTATGCAAAGTGTGACCATCTACTGAATACTAAATGTGGAAAAGACAAGAGAAGGTACAATTAGGTAAGCAAGTCCAATAGATTGATAGAGTCTGCTCATGTGAGGTTGTGAATACAAGCCTATAAAATAACCACACACACAAACATGTGTAGACACAATGACTATTTCTCAACACGTTGGCCTTGAAGAAAGGATAAATCATGACTGCAAGGTTTCATCTGAATACACCATTAGTACTAATACTTCATATGTGATAGTCATACTGTATGTATGCGTGTCTGTCTGGTTTGTGTTATATTTGCAGAATTTGAACCGTTGATGTTTTTTTTTTCTTTATGTGAGCTTGTCGTAAAACAAAGAATGATCCTCTTAATACTCCGAGGCTTTACACTCAGCTCATGGGGGATGAAAGGAGAGAGAGTGTGCCGTCATTGCTGGAATTCATGGAAATAGCTGATGTGAAACAGAGCAAGAAATATGTCAGATAGAGAAAATACACAGTGACTGTTAAGACTGTATTATCCTGGTTAGCTGAAACTAACCGCTAAAGTCGCATTCTACACCCTGATAGGCCGTGCATTACACATCATTCATGTTAATGTCTGCAGCCTTCATTTAAATGGAATGAAATGATGAAATTGGAAGTGAAAATGAACACTGATGGATGATGCCATTTGATCATCTTCAAACTAGCAATGTGTTATTCTTATCAAACTGGACCACTTTCATCATGGCAACATAGATGCCAAACAAGCATTTTTTATTTAGCAGAAAATTAAGCTGTAAGGTTAAAATTTTATGACTGAGCCCCTGTGATGGTTGCTCATTTCTATCATGTCGTGGAAGGGATTTTAATTCACATTGGTTCAAACTTTGGTTACACAGACATCATTGCAACAAAATTTAAGATATAGAATATTTAAAAATGAAGTTTCCTCTTATTTTCTTCCATCATTGTGTTCTTCTTTTTGGGTGTGAAAGTCTCACACCCTCAGTGTGTGTTAGAAAGACAACTCACACAATGAATGTGGTTTTATTGTCAGTTTCATACACTGATGTAAACACACTGACATTAGATCGTGTGAGGTTGACTCAGGCATGGGCGAACTACAGCCCACGGGCTATACAGTATAAGCTTTTTAATCCGGTTTGCCTGGCTTTTCCAAATTATTTTATTAAAAAACCTTTAAGACCAAAGCTGTTGTCGGTGACAGGATTTGCATTTGATTTATTTTCTAATTAAACTACCATAAGTCTTGAACCATTTGTGCATTTCGATGAGATGTCCTGCGCTTTCAGTGATATACATGTCATTACGGTAATCCATGGGACTTCGTCAGAGCAGCTCCAAGGAGACGAGGCTGCAATACAAAGCAGAGTGGGGGTTTGTTTACAAAGGAACGTGAGCCTGTGTGACGCAGAGAGACGGACAAGCAAGCCGTATATGACCAGTTTCTTCAGAAAAGTGATATTTTATTGGACATTTGGGTGTTGCTTAACCTCTTTTGTTTGCAACATTTTTGCCATTTTTGGTTTGATTGCAAACATGTCAAAGAGGTAGGTAGGTAAACAATACACTGCTGATTCAAGGTGGGTTTAAATAATCTGAATCCTAGTATGTAGTAGTAGTTGCTACTTCACAAAAGAAAAACATTTCAACTCTGTCTCCTCTGTCAAGGGCTCTGTTTCCTCTGGTCTTCGGGCTGGACCGAGGGCACTCTAGTAGACGCCGGTCACAAGACCTCAGACCTCTGACCGGAGTGTGCAAAACAAGCAGTTTTGATAAATAAGGTGGCGTTAGTTAGTCACGAAGAGATTGAAAAACAAATCATACAATCTTAAACTGAATTGTAAAAACAACATGTAGCCAGTGGAGAGAAGAGAGCGCAGGTGTGAACTGCTCGTGCCTTTTAGTTTTTGTGAGTAGGCGAGCAGCTGCATTTTGGATCAGTTGTAAGCGGCGAGTGGAGGACTGTTCAAGGCCGAGTTACAATAGTCCAAGCGAGACGCAATCAAAGAGTGTACAACTGTTTCCGTCAGATATGGCTTGACCTTCCCAACATGGTTGTTTTTTTTCGGTTGAGCTTTTTTTTATTTATACAAAAGTAAACATCCATCTATTTTCTATGTCGCTTCTCCTTATTAGGGTCGCGGGGGTATGCTGGAGCCTATCCCAGCTGACTTCAGGCGACAGGCGGGGTACACCCTGGACTGGTCGCCAGCCAATCACAGGGCACATATAGACAAACAACCATTCACACTCACATTCATACCTATGGACAATTTAGAGTCTCCAATTAACCTAACATGCATGTTTTTGGACTATGGGAGGAAACCGGGTACCCGGACAAAACCCACGCACGCACGGGGAGAACATGCAAACTCCGCAGGTCGAACCCAGGTCTTCCCGATCTCCAGACTGTGACTGTGTGGCCAACATGCTAACCACTAGACCACCGTGCGGCAAAAATTTACATATACAACAAATATTGCATCAATTTCAAGTAAATTTTCAGGATGAAATAGTGCCAGAACTGGCTGCTGCAAAACAGAAGAGAAATAAAGAAAATAAAAGTATACATAGTTAATAAAATAATTGGTAAACGACAAAAGAAATTGAAAATGAAATTACAAAAGAGGGGTTTCCTACAAGATTCATTGGCCGCAGTGGGACCATGGTACATTGTTTCTAATTTTGTAATAAATCTGGGGTGTATTATGGGTTGTATGAAGTAGTGGCTGCCAGATTATTGTGTGAATATTACAGATCGCACCTCACTCTTCATACAGCCTGGGTGTGTCCTTTTGGGGGTGTTACAATGTGAATAGACATGCTGTTTGAAAATGGATCTGCTTGAATTATTCAGTCTGTTATTGTAGTGTCAGTGATGATGTCTGGTTGTCACGGAAACATGGTCCCATGATCTCAAGCCCACAGCTGGGTCCCCTCTGGATAGAGAGAGAAAATGAACTGCACTATCCTGATGATTTTGGCAGAAAATGAGGTGGCAATATGTACTGTCACACCATGTCAACATGTGCCAAAGAGAAAGACCACATGAGACAATAAGTAGTGGATTACAAATACAATTAAAAAAATGGTATGAAGTGTATGCTGTCAGTGAGGTGTAGAGTATAATACAGTACTTGAAGTGATGAATGCAATGGTCTCTGTGTGGCTGTCGGGGGCTTTTATTCAAACACACACGTTACGAGTCCCTGGCTGTGTAGTTCAGGCATTATGGATCACCAATGAGACATGAATACATGGATCAGTCATCTAGCAACCACTGAAATGATCACCATGATGAGAGGCTGCAAGCTGGCATTTCTCTCACTGGACACAAAACAATATTTGTGTGTGCGCATGTCTCCGTGTGTGTGTGTGTGTGTGTGTGGCTCTGGAAGCAAGCAGGGAAATCCGACTGTAATTCTCACCACCACCTGGACAAAGTCCAAACACACAGCCCCCCTCTGCCAAGACAAAAAATATGCATATGCCCTCAATTACACTCACACATACACAAGAGCTCTTGCGGAGATTGCATTTTGTATTTCACGTTGTTTCATCATCTGCTTGAAATCTGACCTTTAACAAATACCTTTTTTCAAAGAGGTCTCACGTGGTTTCATTTGAACAAAACAAATTCACAAATTGGAAGTGCGCATGAACAATGCGTACTCTTACTAAGAGCTGTCCAGTCTCACTGGATATTAAGAATCATTTATAGCACAAAGAGTCGATCGCTCTTCAAGACTGGCAAACACATTTCAAATCAAAGCCATTTGAAACTTATTTCATCACCCCATAAACATTTCAGTCATCATTTGAGAAGATGTGTGACAGAACTTAACGCCACTCAGGATGTGTTAATTCCCGCTGCAGTCATTTGGAGACACGCAGCGTGCTGTCCTCCCTGTGTGACTCCAAATCCCCCCCTCCCTCCTTGGCTGTTTTATTCCAACCTGTCAGCAGACGAGAGCTTCATACACCTGCACCAAGCTTCCTCCTTATGTGTGTGTGCATCTTCCCCAAGAAGCTTGCTGTGCAAGCATATTCACAGCCAACGTTTCTGACAAGCCTAATGAATCTCTTGAGAAGCGCTACCTGCCAGCTCTCTCTTGTTCTGCCTTGTCTTCATTGTTCTCACTTTTCTTTTTCTCGCCTCTCCTTTTGCTCCCCCTCCTCTGTTGATGTTTGTCTACACCAATGTGTGCATTTGTGAGTTGTGTCCTCATCATCTGACACGCACCCCCATGGATTCCCACTGACAACGACTGTGGGATTGTGACTTTTGTCAAATAACAACTCAAAAGTGATGCATTGTATCAGAAAGGGACCCTCTTCTACGCAGGAGGTGTTAATTATACCGTGCTGTATTAGTCACGCTTCAGCTCAGCTTGTCTATCCCAAATCCATTACCTACGCCGAAGGAGGCCTTGTTAGTTCACAATTGAGTACTAATTACGCAGCATTATGATACATCGGTCTCATCTTGCACTAATCACAGCAATTAGGGAAATAAAGTGGCTTTACATGAGCAGACAGGCAGAAGAAGCATACATGTGACGAATGAAAAACTCACACACAGCCACCTTAAACGTCCTTCAAATTGTAAACACACACATGCGTCCACATGTCAAAAGTTGTGACTGCATGAGTGATCTGCTGTGCAGCATGAGTACACAGAGCATGAGTAATGAAACGCTTCACACTCATTTGGCTTTTGCACTTCAAATGAGATCGGAACGCTGCTCAACCATTAGATCTGTAACGACGGCACAGCCCACTCCCCAAAGACTACACACGCTCTCCCTCCAAGCCCCCCAAATAGTCTATGTATTATGCATTCCACCCATCTGCCGCTGTGTGAGCGCTTTATCCCAAGGGGGAGGGAGGGGACGGAGAGGGGGAGGAGAAGCGAGGGAAGCTCTCACAGCTGGATATAGACAAGAAAGATCTCTCTCTCTCTCCATCTCTCTCTGTCTGTCAGTCTGCAGGATGCTGGAATGTTTGGGGGAAGGGGCGGTGCTCACCTGGGTTTTGGCTTCCTCCACACGCATACACACACACACACACACACACACACACACACCCCACACGCACGCACACAGGTGTAAGCATGTATTTGTGGTACCTTGTCTGCATGTGTGGAAGTGGTTGTCATGACTAACAGAGGATAAGGGTGGCACTGCAGGAGATGGACCATCTGTAGCTCAATATGTGTGAAGCGTCACAAAGTGTGCATGAGTGGAATAAGGATCAACAAAGAAATCTGTGTGTGTTTGTGTGAGGTAAGAAGAACGTAATGAGGCATGTTTAAATGAGGTGTGCTTAATGTGATCACTGTATGCTCATAAAGTGACATACGAGATGATTATTTTGTGATCATATTCTCATTGCACGCTAGAGAATACCCCAGTCATTGGACATACTGTATTGCCTAAGTTACAAATAAGAGGTCCTTTATGCCAAAGCGAGAACCGATCGAATCACAAGTCATCTGCTTATCAAATGCGGTGTTTCTTCAGCAAGCTTGGGGCCGCAAGGGATCGTTTTAATGGCATCTTTGTCTCACAGCTGCCAAATGCTGACCCAAACCAAACTGCAACCTCATGATTCTCATCTGCCCTATTACCCTTCAGCTGTTTCCTTCCTACTGCTCTTTGCGTGTGCGAGTGTGTGTGTGCGTGAGAGGAAACAGAAGCTTTCTTGTAATGCCGTTATTGGGGGATGTAAGTGCCTCAGATTTCACACAAAGAATGAAATGATGACTGAAATGAGAGGCCAAAGGGGGTTAATATGCAGATAATGATGGAAGGAATTGTGTGAATTTGTAATACTCCTTCTCTGATCTTTATCGTGTTTTGTGGCTGGTTGGGATGTTTTTAGACACTTTGTGGAAGTGTGGTGCGTCTTTGTTTATGTGCTAGTTCGCAGGATTAAGCACAAATTTAGAGGCGGGTTCCAGCCATAAAGGAAGACACACATACATTTTGGGGTAGACTGGTGTTGTCCTTTAAATGACACTCACTGAAGTACAACAACTTATACATGACAAACATTGGACGACCATAACAAAACTTTTTTGTCCCTTTTTCAGTTTGTATTGTACTACACTAACTCGTTCAAAGGGAGACAGTTTTTTCTATAGGAAATCATCCAAAAATATTAACAAAAAGTATATTTTACAGACAACAATTATAGTTTCACAAGAAGAAATTGGTGATGTGGACTTCCCTTACATCCTGGCAAGATTTACAGTCATTCAAAAGTGTTTCTTACCTTCTTTATCAAATTGCCGGCACTTGCAACTATTATTTGGTCCCATGGCGGGTTATTTAACAGGGGCACGCAATGTGTAGTTTGGTTGGGCACTCAATTTTGCGAAACAATACAGCACAGGGCAAACTGACTAGTTCGTTGCGTGCGAAACTGTACGAAAATTGAAACAGTGCGCGAAAACTGAGGCAAAATTTTGCCGTAAATTTTTGACGAAAACCGAATCACATGAAAGGTGTATGAAAACCGAGGATTGACTCTATAGCACTTCCTCTGGGGTCAAAGACAATCTTCCAAGGTGTCTGGTCAACCTTGTTTGAACTCTGAATCATTTTTCCATGCCAGCGAATTCAACTGACTTCAGAAAAACTTTGACTAAGTGTAAAAGCAATTTTAAGTAATATTTTAACATTCTTAACTGTAATTCATGTGTAAAAAATAACTATTGTACAGTATAATCTAGCGAAATTCAACTGAAATAAGTTAGAACTACTGGCTCTTACATGTGGCTGGGAGGCAAGTCCCTTCATAGAAAATATATAACACATAGAGTTTGCTGTGTACAATCAATTCTTCTTTAATCGTGGACTTATTGTCACTTTAGACATACTGTACTGAGCAGCTGAGACAGAGATGTGTCCACCATTTACCTAGGTCGAAATCAATTACATTTCCGGTCATATAGTAATACTAATTGTTTCCCCCACTGCCATCACGTGTATGTGTCTATGAAAAAACCCATAAAAATGCCAAAAAGACACATGGAGTTGGAGCTGGTTACTGAGCTCAAGTCTCACATGACGTCATGCATGTTGGCAGACTTTAGAGGTGTGTTTTTTTCTGAAAAGACACTGACAGAGAAGAAGTGTGAGGTTCCATTAACACACAAAGCGAACATCCACTGAATATGTCAGGGATTTCTCAAATGATCTCCTCCTTTGGTGAGGAGGGCAGCCCCTCCTTCGCGGAAAATGGAAAGTATCGCAGTTCAATCAAAAATCAATATGTTGGGAAGGTTAACCTTTGTCTAAACTGTGGAGATTATTTGTTGAGTTTGCAATAAGGAGGAGCTTGGCGGTATGTCTTTCGTCTCTCATGTTGTGTCAAGCTAAGCCGGAATGTATCCCAGTGGATATTAAACAAGAAGACAAAACGCTGCATAGACGTTGTCATTTTAAGTAAATGCTCTGCAGTTCATACTTCTAAAGGGAAAAAAACATTGTCAACATACCGAAATAACATCAAACTTAAAGACAATGTGTATGTAGAAACTGTGCCTAATTGCACAATACCGAGGGCTAGTAAGTATCGCCTTCCATGAACGTTACTGTGCTGAATTGGTGTTGAAGGTCCAAAGTAAACAAAGCATAGTTATAGAAGTGGGTGTCAGCACTTCAACGGCAAGAGTGCATGCACTTGAATTTGGGATTTTGACTTTTTGGCTGTATTTTATGGCATTATTTCATACAAAATCAGATAAACTGTCAAATTGGATTTAAATGATTGTTTTATGTGATCATTGTCTCTGCACGGTAAAATTTATTCTGCATTCTCTAGACGTTGATGTTGCAGACATGGTCCCATGACGCTTTTCTAGGAGGTCTGGTAAAGACAACACGAGAAACTGATTCAGGTCATTCACTTTTTTATTGTATTATGCTGAACTGAACTCCTCTGACCAAATACTTTAACACCTATGTGTGTGTTTGGGGGGGTGGGAAGTTGCCCGAGCCACACAACCACACAGACGTACAGAACACCATTTGTTGAATGATGGCTTGTTTGTGGTTGTGGTGTGGTGAAGAGGGGTGCTGAGAGGTACAAGTGGAGAGTGGAGGCAGAGGTGTGGAGGTGAAGACAAGCTGGACATTCAGAAACAGACAGCCTTTGTGCTCAGCGCCCTTTATGTGTGTGATTGCATGACAATCTATGCAGTGTGTGAATGTCAAAGTCAGTTGTTCCCCATCAAGTGCTGTCTATATTAACATTTTCTATAGTGTGCTCTTCTTCCTGTTGTCAGTTCTGTTGTAAATGATTTCATAAATTAGCATGAAAAATGGAATGAATAGTGGCCAGTGAGTATATGTTGTGGAGGAAAAGCAGTACTTTTCCCCGGCATGTGGATATATGATAATTCTGTGCAAGTATTTATTCAGGCTTTACCTCTGTCCCTTGTCTGTATGAACAAATACACAATGCATGTGTACACTAACTGCTATCGTCATCTGACATTATTTCCGCAATCATACACACACATGCAAGGTGCCTTCCTCAAGCAGGAAGCTAACATAATTTCAGTTTTAGCCGGGCACATCGTCTCCTTTCTGCCACACTTATTGTCGAATCCTCATGACTGTGTGTGTTGATTTTACTTACACAACCACGAGTGTGTAGGACATAAGTTGTGTGGTACTGGTTGACAACCCAAATCCCTCTCCTCTGTGTGTGTGTGTGTGTGTGTGTGTGTGTGTGTGCATAGTTGCATCGTGTTAAGGCAAAACTACCTTGCTGTGACACACTGCATAAAATATAAACCACTGACATGCTCTATTTGCTGACACACACTCCTGTGCATTCATATACTGTATACAGTGTGCACACACATATACAAACAGGCCAAGCTAGGGCAAGTCTCAATGTAGGCACTAGGAGGGAGAGAGAGAGGGCGAGAATAAGCAATAAAGGCAAACACGGTTTACAGCAAAGCACAGCAAATAAAACTTACATTGGATTATTGATGCATTGCTTTGAGACTCGTCCAGCAACTATGAACTGCATATGAAAAAGTTGCATTTCAAACGGCCAGTGAACTCCAGTGTCAAGCAATTCATTTACAATCCACTGCAACGATTTCTAACTGCATCCTCTATGCTTATTACATAAAGTCGGAACAAAGAAGCAGCTGTCACAAATTTCTGGGGAACAGCTTTTAAAATAAAGTTGAGTGAATGTGAAGCATTTCGCCTGGAAACTCAGTGTTTGTACATTTTAAGCATGTAATGCCTGGCAAATACTGTAAATGTGACATATATTTTTTTTTATTTGGTCAGATGAATGGAGAAAGCAGCAGAGTAACTTTTTTCATTTCAATCTATAAATGTATAGATGGACACACTGACACCTTGATAATGCCATTGTAAATAATCTTGCTATATTTTGGAGGCTCTGTCACTTGTGTTCCGCACCTGTGTTGAGGAGTATTGACTGGATACTCTCTTTTATAAAATATAAAATAAGATCCTTCAGATTTTTTTCATGGCCAGAGGCTCTGTAATATTGAAAAAATTACTTTTCATATGACAAGATGGCTATTTTGACAACTGAGGACATTTTGTGTTCTATTGCTAACAATCGCGTGTTTTTCATTTCTAATATAGTTGTATGACTGTTCGTTCTTTTATTTCCTACACCACTTGTACTCATTAGGCTTGGTCACCAGTCAATCACAGGACACATACAGACAAACAACCACTCACATTTACAACGATGGACAATTGAGAGTCTCTACTAGGCCTAACATGCAACAAACTCCCCACAGGGATGTTTCAATGAACCCTCGATCTCTTGACTGTGGGGCCAATGTGCTAAGCACTAGGCCACCGTGTGGTCCATGACTGTTTTCATTTATCTAATTTGTTTGGATTTTGGATACTGGTTAGGTTTTGTCCTGGAGAACTGAAGTATTATATAATTTGCTGTCTAATTTCAAAGACTAGAGAATCTGTTAGATTTTTTGGACTGTTCAGTGTGACATGAAACAGTGAGTACTAGTTGTTTGTTTGCAGGATTATGCAAAAATTACGATTTCTAAAAATCTCAATGGACCAAGGCCAAACTCATTAATTTTGGTGTGTATCTTTAAAAAAAATGCCCACCCAGGAAAGTTGAAGATAAGACTGAAAGCAATATGACGTCAGTGTCACCATGCGGCACATAACTTGGGGTGCTTTCACACTTGCAGTCCAGTACTCTGGTCCTGACCAAAAATGAACTTAAAAGATACGTGTTGCTCACTTTAGTGGAGTATGGTTTGTGTTCACACATGTATTTATGTCATCAGACCAATTAATACTCAGTAAAGTATATGCATAAAGACACGCCTCAATTGGACGGCATATGTGATGTACATTGTCCGACGACCTGCCGCGCCAGATATGTGCTGGAAGGAAACCACGTTTCCCAAGACCAGCGATGCCCCGGGTCTTCCTGATCTCCAGACTGTGACTGTGTGGCCAACATGCTAACCGCTAGACCACCGTGCGGCCCACCAGGGGTGCCGTATAGGCACAATTCCAAAGGCCCCTGGGCTCCAAAATATATGGTGACAACAGCTGCCCAGGGTGGGTCCAAAGTGATTTTTTTTTTAATGGGGCCCAGAATTCCTGGCGGCACCCTTTGCTAACGACTTCACCAAACTGTAATGTTTAACTCGCCACCTTTGTTGAAAAGAGTAATTTATGTTTACCGTAACTACTGTATTTATTCTTCTGGGCTTACATTACTTAGTTAAAGTAATTCATATATTACTTACAAAAGTAATATATCTTATCCTGATTTTCACTCATCCTTCCTTTGGCTGTCGCTATGCATCGCCTGGTTGCATTTGGTGGCATCATTCGGTGTTTTAGTCCGTTTGTGTGGTTGGTGTTCACACTTGCCTCACTCGGGACGAGAGTCCGATGGAATGTGAAGCGAGACCCATCTCTCAGGCGATCCTGTCCCCCTGTTTGTTCCGGTCCTTTTGTTCCTGGACTGAGTTCACCCTTGACCAAACAAAACGCACTCGCTATGCAAACGGATTAGAATCCATTTTAAACAAAACAAAAGTGTGAACGCACCCTTACTAAGTTGAGGTATGAGTGTTTTGCTGTGTTTCATTTGTAAACACTGAACTTTTTATACCTGTCCGACAATACAAGCGTATTCTTCACATCGTGCATTTGTCAGTATAAATGTTATTATCTATAACATTTAATATCAACAGTGGTTAACGAATGTTTATATTTGCATAACATTTAAGCTTTTTGAAACGTTGCCTGTACACTTGATAAAGGTTTGATGATGACAAAGGTTTAACCTCTGGAACTGATCAGTGAAATCCTAGCAAAAAAGATGTTTGAAAAACAAAAATGACATTGGATTGTGTTCGACCTTAGAGGTTGCTGTAAATTAGGGTATGTTTCATTTCTGTTCAGATGCTTGATGCTTGAAAATGTAGTTCCCATGAAACAGTGACAACATGATTCCAAAAATGTCTTTACATTTGGGAGTCCATTTTTTTAGTAGAAAATTAAATGCATTTTTATTTTGTGTGAATGTCATAGAATTGTACTTTTTTCAAAAATGGAACATAAGTGTTTATAAAGGTCAAACATCTGTGTGTGTGCGCGCGTAGTCATTGTGGGCGTGTTTTCGCGAGCAGGGCTTACTTGAAGCTCTATTGATTTGGTGGAGGAGGAGGAGGAGAAAGTGAAAGGGGAGGAGTGGAAGAGAAATCCCGTTTGGCTGGAGAGAGGAGCAGAAGAGATTTAGCTTGTTTGGGTCCACAATGTAGCGAACGATCGTGGAAAGCAGAGAGAGAGAAAGAAAGAGAGAGAGGGGGGTTTTAGTGTTGGAGCGTGCATTGAAATCACGTCTGGGAGTGCAAGTGTGGACGAGGAAAAAGTGAAAGTGTGGCGGAAGTGTACTTTCTCCTCTTCTTTGGCTTCCCCTGTGCACCCCCGCCCTACATTCCGTGGAGTGGTTTAACGCTCCTTCTCTCCCGTGGAGGAGAACAAGTAGGAAGACGGAAAAGTAGTTCAAAGGCGTGGATACCACTCGTCCTCGTCCTTCTGGACCTTTGTCCTCTCCCCCTTCCTGGCCCTGCATGGACGGGGATGGGGAGAGCCGGATGCTGTTGCAGCGGGGCTGAGCGCCTCGCCTCCCTGTCTCTGGCGCGCCGCTTCCGCCCACTGCTGCTGCTGATCATCGTTCTGACCTCCGCCGGCCGTATAGGTAAGCACACCAGTTTAACTGCTAATATGTCACACTTCTAACTCACTCACGTGCTCATGCAGAGTTTACAGTGAGCACCTTTTATTGGTCATACTGTATTTCATGTCTGTGCCGAGCCCACGCCTGGCTGACATTGGCTCTGTGTGCAGCGGCAGTGCAGCAGTCCGAGCACGGATCGAGTTTCTCCTCCTCTCCTTTCTCTGGAGCCGTCATTCTCCTGTCTGCTCCTTAATGGCAAGCATGTACATGAGAGGGTCACTGGCTCTTCACATATCCTTGTACAGCCAATTACAGCTCGTATCAATACTAATAAAATGCACATATGCACCTCTCTTCATAGTGGAAGTAAATCTTTGTTTTACTTTATTACAAAGGACCTCCACGGCTTTTATCAATACTCATAAGTGACCTGGCTCTATTAATAATACAAGTTAAGGCCATCTTATTGTGTTGAAAAGCATATTGAACAGTTTTATCAATACTAATAAATAACGTATGTATGATTTGTTTATTATGTATCTGCAGCTTTTGTCAATGCTAGTACAATAAATGGCATAGTAGCATCTTTGGCAAGTGCAAATTCATAATACAATTGAAACAAAATATCAGTTGTACGGCATCATTTATATATAGTCACTGTATATACAACATGCTATAACAAATAGCATGTCTGCAGCTTTACTTCAGAGCTTTATGATGAACTGATAAAGCTTAGTTTATTGTGTTGAAAGCAGATCTACTATTTTTTTAAATCAATATTAACAAATAGCACATGCATCTAACTGAGGTTTACTGCTTCAGCTCAACAATGTATCATTTAAAATTTTATGACCTGCGTTAAAGACATTCCCTTAGTATAAGTCGTCCTTTAAAACCAGCAGCAGGAGAAACACGTCCTTGTCTAAACAAAGACTTGAGTGTAAAAGATATGTGCGCACCGGAAGCTGAAGGTTAATAAGGTGTCGTAAGTATGTGACCATAAAACACAACATGCTTTGCACGGACAACTTTTTCCTTTAGAACTGTTTCAGAACATGTTTTATTTTACAGTACCACACAATCTGGTTTGTTTCATCCCGTGGAGCAAATGCATGTTTATTTGATTCAAAAAGCAGGATGTGTCTAATGCAGACTTTTGTCGTGTGTGTTATTGTGCACGTCCAGGAGGTCGCCTGTTGTGGCGGCTGTCTGTGGAGCAGTTACACCTCCAGTAATTAGTTTAACACAGCCAAGGCAGTGGGACAAAAGCTTCTCTGCACAAAGCTTGGTGGGAAAAAAAAGAGACCCACTTCCCATTAAAAAGAACCCTCTAGGCACCCCTATGCCTCACCTGGAAAGAATGTGTATCATTCATTTGCCAAACAGCGCATTGATTTGTATTAACTTGTACCATTCCTTTTCCTTCCTGAGAAGTATTTCACGCGGCCGCTGTGGTCTTCAGCGCCATCAGCGCCATGCGTGTGTTTGAACAGGAAGGCAGGAATGTTGGAATCTTGCGTTCGCACTCCTGACTGTCTGGTCCAGGAGGGTACATTGCTGTTGTAGGTTCCTGTTAAGTGCTGCACCTTCTTCTTGGAGGGCTGTTTGTGTGATCAGAGCTCAGGGTGAGAGAGAGAGAGAGAGAGAGAAAGAGAGAGAGAGAGAGAGAGAGAGAGAGTGCACAACAAGGTGATCAATAAGCACTTTGGCTGCCAGATCATCCCTGTAGATCCCTCTCGGATCTCTGGAGATCAGAAAGGGTTGGAGGCTTCCAAATCGGGAGACAAAAGAAATCTCCAAACCAAGCCTGGGAGATCCAGACTATGGATCTTTTGACCTCAGTGTGTTTGTAGAGAAGCCATGTTGGGAATGCAGGGGTGGACTCCGGGCTGAAATTTTGCTGATGGGGGCAAATTATTTGAGGTGGGAACAAAATCAACAGCAGAGAGGCTATAAAGAAAAATAGATTTTGGAGCAAACACCAGAGAGAAATATCACTACTGTTTTATTACGTCTGCTCACCCCAGGGTATGAGGAAAACCAGAGTCTACATGTGGTGAATAGCCCTCATGCGCTTCTGGATCCCTTAAGGAGGTCCTACATCCTATTTATTCTCATCTAGATAATATTATTTCAATTTTGTATTATCAGGAATTATTATTATTATTATTATTATTATTATTATTATTATTATTACTATTATTATTATCAGAGAATGCAAAACTACACAGTGCAGTCTGTTAAATTGTCCACTTCTGTGTGACAACGGAAATAAAACAGGCAGAACACAAAATGTCCTTTTTCACAAACAAAACTTTAGCTCTTCAAGGAATAAAAAGGCCACATACCAAAGACCAGAAAATACTGTGTGATCTGCATTGTTACCTTTTGTTGTTTCTAACTCATTGGTTGGTCACACTTTGTCACCACACTTGTATTCTTGGCATTTATATACTGTATATTAGTATCGGGCACATATCCCTTGGTTACTTCATTACATACTATGAAATCTCTCTACGGTCTTGTATCCTTCCAATTCCTTTTCTATTGACAAGGTTATAAAAACCCCCACAGACAACACATAATCCATTAATTATACAACTACCAGCAACCAGAGCAAAGTAGATGCCACTGAGTTGGTACTGTTTTTCTGATACTGTTTTCTAGTCATGTCACATGCTTGCATGGCCACTAGTTGCTAGGCACAATTCATAGGGCTCCATCTCAACTCCCACATAAACCATAGTCATATTGGTGCACTGGCGCTATGCTGTTTGAATGACAACATAGGCCTTATGGGGATGTTTATTTACGAAAATTAGTCTGAAAAATACATATTAGATCAAGATAAAAACTGCACCATCTCGCACTACTGTAATCTGCCTACAAATGCTGCAATCTAGACAGCTGGAGAAGTTATAGATATCCTCCTTAGAGCTCACAAAATCAGACGGCATCAAAATCAGACAGCAGATTCCTTCATTCACTACATGCACTTTTCCGATACTGTGTGCACAATTATTAGGCAATTTGCATGACTGATTATTAGTTTTATTATTTAAAATGTTAATAAACCTCAGATTTGAATATTTAAGGACGTGAAAGTGAGGTTTTGGCTTTTGTTGAGAATATCTCTGTGTGCAGAATTATTAGGCAACCTTTAGTGTGCAGAATTATTAGGCAGCTCAAACAAAAACAAATCTATTCACATCTCATGACTTTATTTTCACGTTTTTAAAGTCAGAATGATAAACAAACAACACAAACTTTACAAATACATATTTCTGACATTTCCAAAATACCAATATAGCCACCCTTCTTTTCAATAACACGGAAAAGCCTTCCATCCATTGAGTCTGTCAGTTTCTTGATCATTTGACCATCGACTTTTTGTGCAGCAGCAACCAAAGCCTCCCAGACACTGTTCAGAGAGGTGTACCTTTTTTCTTCCCTGTAAATCTTATGTTTAAGATGTCATGTCATTATATTGTAAGACCTTTACTAGCTACCACATCGTGGAGTACTTGGATGCATGAGATGGAGCATTGTCCTTCATAAAAATCATGGTATTTTTGAAAGAATACCATCATTTTTCCTGTACCACTGTGTGAAAAAAGTGGCAGTAGGTTTGGGAGTTGAGTTTGAGTCCATCTTCAACCTGAAAAGGTCCAATAAGCTCATCTTTTAATAATTCCAGCCCTTAACAGTACCCCACCTCCACCTTGCTGGTGTCTGAGTTGGAGAGTAGCTCTCTGCCCATTGCTGATGCAGCCACGGGCCCATCCCTCTGGTCAATGAAGAATCACTCTCATCTTATCACTCCATAAAACTTTTGACAAATCTGTCTTCAGATATTTCTTGGCCAAGTCATAGCCTTTCAACTCATGTGTCTTGTTCAGTGGTGGTTGGGTTTCAGCCTTTCTTAACTTGGTCATGTCTCTGAGCACTGAATACCATGTACCGTATTTCTGGATACTCCAGGTTCTGGAATCTGACAGTACTGGAGGATAATGGGTTCCTGGGAGCTTCAAGTTTGTTTTTTCTCAAATATTTGGCAGTTAATTTGCATGTTTCTCTCTCTACATGTTTCTTGCGACCCTTTTGTGCACTTACACAACAAAACATTTACTGGATCTGTGGTCACGTGCTAATCAATTGTCAATTTCGGCAATTTCAAGGGTGAGGCATCCCTATGATGTTTTACAGTTCTTGACTTTTCAGAGTCGGTTAAATCTCTTTTCTGGCCCATTTTGCCAGAGGAAAAGAAGCTGCCTAATAATTGTGCACACTTAATAAAGGGTGTTGATCTCCTAAGGCCATAACCTCCCTCAGGACACACATGCACATCACCTGGTATGCTTAAACCCAATAGACATTCAAGTTTATTCAGTTTGAGGTTGGAAAATATGAATAAAAATGAAAATATGGCCAAAATGCTGACTTGCCTAATAATTGTGCACACAGTGTAGTCGGAGGTCAGAAATTGTTTTCTGAAATGCAGCAATATCCTGTGGAAACACAAACCTGATCATGTTTTCATTTCCAAACCTGAACCGTTTTTATTAATCATAGAGCGACTCTGTATTTGCAGAATAGTAGAGTTTATTTATGCATTTTTTTAATCCAGTTCCCATTGGTGTTGATTGTTGCTTCATCACTTATCAGAGCACTTTTGTCTGTGTTGCTCCTAGTTATTGTTCCTTCTGAAAGGCAATTAACCCATGTTGATTAGATATGAAACTATTTTAGCACTGCCTGCTCAAGGGAAGAAAAATCAGGTTAATGGTGCACTGATCATAGACAATGTGCCCTCAGTACTTACACTGTCTGTTGGCTGGTGTCAGTATTTAATAGGCAGGGGAGAGATTCTTGAGTAGGGTGTGAGTGGTGGAGGATATCTGTACCTGCATCCCATTTTGTAAAACTCAGAGAGCACTGCTGCCCCCAGATGGTGGAGTGGACTGCTCCGTGCCCCCCAATTTCAGTGTTTTTATTAAGGAGAGCTTGTGTGTGTGTGTTTTTGTGTCAGCCAAATCTAATATTGTTAAGTGATGGTGTGACATCTGAGGAATTTGTGGATTTCAGCTGAAACCATGTCAGATTTTACTTGGCCTGATCAAGAGATCATACCACCATCCAGGGCTCAGAAGAATACACAACCTTTCTCTTGTGTGTGTGTGTGTGTGTGTGTGTGGGGGAAGATGAAGCAATAGGAACAACAACAATCCATAATTTGTTTTGTGCGATGCAACGATAAAGCCTAATCTAGTTGCATATGTGTTTCTGCTGTGGCTCTTTCATTCAAGTGACAAGAAACACAATATGTATGCCATATATTAGGGTTGTAATGTGGTGGGTTTAAAGCGCCTTCTCCCACACCACACACTGCCACACATAGACAGGCTCTGTCAAGCACTGAATGTGGGTAGACTTTCCATCTGGCATCTCAAAAATCCACTAAAAGTAATATATATTAAAACATTTAGCACTAGAAATGTTCAATATTGACTTTCATACCGATATCCAATATACCAATATTGTCCACCAGTTCATTAGCGATACCGTTATCAACCAATACCAATATACACAGCAGCTCTTCCCTCAAGCGAATGTCGTGTAATGAGCATATTATGCTCTAGTTTGATGCCACTGATGTAATTCGCAAGTAAAACTGTGCAAAATAAGACAAAAACTGCAATGTGTTTGTAATACAAGTTATAGAAACGTGCCAAAAACTCTGCACGTGACTCCAAATGATTTTTCCTTAGGTTTGATATTAGATTAGAAGTATTGAACCAGCGCTTTATGTCATGTTGGACTTTATTTTCGTTAGTTTTCATGTTGTTTCTTGTTTTGTCCTCTCGTTTTTGTTTTCTTTTCCCAGTTTGTCGCGATGTGCCGAGGTACCTGTTTCATAGTAATAAGAGCTACTATTTCGGTGGAGCCGCATTACGCACAAAGAGCAGCCGTTGAAAATTGCATATTTACAATCTGAAGACGCTACGTGGAAATAATTGCAGACTGCGGACATACTAAACGAGCAAGCATGCTGCTCTGACATGAGACTGTTTTAAATAGAAATAGTCATGAAAATAATACTTAATAATGTAATGTAATGAAAAAGCGAATTCACACATTTCATAATCTGTATTTTGATGTCTTTAAAAATAGCTTCAAAAACGATGTATAAATCTAATATGATGCGTACTGTACATGTAAAGCTAGAGTTGTTACATACAATGTGGCAAGGATTTGTGGTAGCTTTGTGTACTTCCTGATTATAGACGCAGCCTTATCTCCCTCAGTCTTAAGTAGGCCTAACAATTCTTTATCTTTTCTTTCCGCCGCTCTCTGCTCTTTGGTTTATTACACTTGGGCTTTATTACACTCACAGAGCGGCTGGGCTGATTGATCGAAGTGTCCTAACCAGCCGGCGGGCGGCTCTTTTTCTTGTTTTATTGGATTGCAACTGGCCAGTAAGTTTACGTGTTTAAGATCAAAGTCTACTTCAAACAGTCCTTTGAGTTGTATTCACTGCGGACATAAACTTTCCATTTCTGCTTTAAGCCAACCTGCCAGCGTTGTCAGACTCATGTGATTATCTTTTAGGAAGTTATTAGCGCACATATGTTGTTCCTGGTGATATTCTTTCTTTCTGTCCTCTAGGTCAGTGTCAGGTGATCACTCCTCAGTGTCGCATTCAAAAGTGCACCACTGACTTTGTCTCTCTCACCTCCCACCTCACGCCAACCGTGGATGGCTTTCACGTTGAATTTTGCAAAGCATTGCGTTCGTACTCGGCTTGCACGCAGAGGACAGCCAAGTCCTGCAGGGGCAATCTGGTCTTCCACTCGGCTGTGCTGGGCATCTCAGACCTCATGAGCCAGAGGAACTGCTCCAGAGACGGCCCTACGTCTTCAACGCACCCCGAGGTTCACCATGAGCCATGCAACTACTACAGTCGCACCCAGCACGCACATGCACACGCCCATGCACACTCACACAGCCACAATCACCCACGGCCCGGATTCCTGTTCTGCGGCCTGTTCGGGGACCCCCACTTAAGAACGTTCAAGGACAGCTTCCAGACTTGCAAGGTGGAGGGTGCGTGGCCTCTCATCGATAATGCCTATCTGTCGGTTCAGGTCACCAACGTTCCAGTGGTCATGGGCTCCAGTGCCACTGCAACGAACAAGGTAGGAGAGAAGTCTTTTTACTTCATTATCTGCTGTTTTTGAACTTCCAAGAGAGTAAAAGAACCTCAATAGCCGTTGTTTCCATCAAGCAGTGGAGTTTTGTGTAGCTTGGCAGCTTGGGAAAGTTCTGACTTCGCATTCCACCATGTTTCCAGTTGGTGGGTGATAATATGGTAGCATCGTTAAGTCATACAGTTTGGAATTGTATCCAAAATGAAAAAAAACCCTTTCTAAAGTGGCACAAAAATATAGATGTTAAACTGCTACTGTGCATGACACGTCACACAATCACTTGGTGAAAACGATGTAATACACAAGGAACACGTACGTGTGGCACTCAAACCGGCACGCAGACGGAGCCACATGACACACCAAACTATAGAAGAAAGAATGCATGAGCATAATTCCGTTGTCTTCCGGTTTCCAACGCTCATCTAGACTTACGATGAAGTGGAATTACTTCTACGAGTCCTTTTGGAGAAAAAGACAACAAAATATCAGGGGAATGTCGACTGGGGTGAGTCATGTTCGTTGAAATATTCAGATATTGTGATGGCTTGTCGTCAAAACTCACTTCTGGTCACGTGACGCGACGGGGTGGCGACGGCGATTTGGGTGTCTATACGAAAACGACAAGCCTGCGTTTTCAGATTTTCCTACTCTGGAATCCCTTTTTCAAACAATACAGTTTCAGGCCACCCAGAACGCCGTTTCCATTTTGATGAGAGACTGAAAGAATAAAATACGTTGCCGTGTTGACCTGAAAACGTTTCCGTGTGGATAGCCCTTTAAAGTACACGCAGTGGTACATAAAGCTGCTGGATGCTGACCACTCATGATACTGTACTTCAAATGCAGATTTAAAAGCTATATTAAGAGCCTCTGGTGACTATGGGGGACTTGGCTGTTAGTTGAATAGAGGCGTTAATTGGAACATTTACAGTAACAGTAAGTTTAAAGTTTTATTGCTTTTTAGGTTTTATTTTAACAGAGGTGACTTATTTAATAACACATTTATGGCAGTTAAAGTCTTATATAAAACATCACCTGTAATGTTAATAAAGCTTTATGATAGCGATTGTTTTTTGTCTTCGAGGTTATACTGCAGTGTGACATTATACCAATTCAACAGTGTTACAACCGTATTTTGCACTCCTGTAATGTTACAATAAAGTTGTCCCTTGCCACATTGCAGTTTGAATTTCGCCGCTTCACTTTATCACAGTTTTAAAAAAATAAAATAATAATAATAAAAAAAAAAAAAAATATATATATATATATATATATTTTCAAAAATATATGAATTAATTATATTAATTATTAAAGCATGCTGTTTTGTGGTTGAATACGACCTATTATTCGGCAAAAAATATGCATATTGAAGCATGTTTATGTGTTTTTGCCTAAATTAAGCATTATCAAGCATAATAATGGCTAATTAAACTAAAATACATACATAAGGCATTCAGAAGACGCATTAAATTACGCTTTGAATGACATGCAGTATTCTACTGTGGTCACTAGGTGTCAGTAATGTTACTGTAATGTTCAGTGAGACACACAAATGCCGGACTTGACCACCGGAACAACAGGCTTTTCTTTCAGGTTTGATTATTTCAGAAACAGACACAATAATCTCTACTAAAAATCCCCAATAAAAACACGAGCTAATGTTGTTGCAGTAACCCAGCTAAAACTCAACTCTGAACACTGGACGTCACTTCCTGTCTGCCCGCCACTCTGGTCTCCTAGGCAACACATTTATAGCAACACACATGAGCATGAGTCTTATTTATGTCTTAAATTTCTTATTTACTCTTATTATGTCTACTGTATCGGGTAATACAAGTGTAAAGGTGGCTATATTCGTATTATTTTATGTCTGGAGGGCTCTAATATGTTACAATTTTTTAGAACGTCATAAACAGGTTTTCTATGCTCTAACCACAAAAACATTGTATTTATAAATAAGGAATCCTACTAAGCAGAAATGTACTGTACACAGTCAGGTCTGGAAACAATTAACCGCTATAGAGATTGCTTTATTCCCTTTTCATTCTTGTTATTGTGTAAAACCTAACAAGTAAATCAATGGTCTGTGTTGTGTCTAAGCTCCAGACTGTGACTAAATGGTCGCATTTTGCGACTAAAATATGACACGTAGCGAGTGAATTTTTCATCTGTTCGCACATGTGCGGCCAGATAAAAGTATGTGTTCCATATTGAGTTGTCTAGAGATGTCCCTTATTACGGTGAGAATGAAAAATAGTCTGTGAAATGTGCAGTCAATTGACAAGAGCTTGTCACAGTCTAAGCCTATCAATGCCAGTGTGTGTGATTGCTCACGATTGAGTCGCATTGAAGGTTGACTATTTACCGTCTTTGTTTACACATTTTGCCTGGCTCCACTGTCTCTCTGGCAGCAGCTAGCTAGCTGGCTAGTTATAGTTGTCTGCCTAATCTCTGGTCCACAGACTCCAAATGTGATTCTGCGAGTCACGTCCCTAATCCAATAAAAGATCCAATAAAAGTCCACCAATAAAAGATAAAATTGGAAAAAAAAATACTTCTGCTCCTCACAAATTTTTAACACTAAAAACTGTACTGCTTGGTAGAATCTGAGATAAAGTTGCTATTTTGGGTACCAAAATTACTTTGTTGTCTGTTCTTGCTGCCCATACTTTTGTGTCAGGCTGTCTTTTTCACATTGAGGCAATTTGGAAAAAACCTAACCTGATTAATGGGTCAACATAGCCTGACCTTTAATAACATAGAATGAAATGTGTGAAAGGACCCACTGTTTGCTGTGCTGTGTGTATGTGTGCATTGCCTTGCAATCAGCACGTGTATGACGTCTGTAGACACTTTTCCCTGTATGACAACAAAGACTTTTGCCGCAACAAACTGTGATATTGTTGTCAGTTCACTATCTTTATTGATTGAAACACCTACACACCCACACACCACACACAAAGCAAATAGTATACATAGTTGACTGACCTTGTGTCAGAGGTGGGGCAAGTTATTAGTCACAATTATTAGGCGCGCATACGAGCACACACACTCACACACACATGAACAGCCCTCCGGGCTTAATGGCCTGACAGGGCTCATGCCTCATTGCTGTCATGTGAACAAAGCCACCATTCACCGGAACTACGATCCTGGTGCTCTCTGTAATGCTCACACCACACCCTTGTACAGACTGCTGCTTCCACTCACCACTGCAGTCTTGTGTGTGTTTTTTTATGTACGTGTCTGCATGTGTGCATGTATACCTGCGTGTTTGCATAGCTGTGTCAAATTGCAACTAGTTAAAAAGTAATTTAGTAATTTCTCAAATGTTGCCTTGAGTGTCAATAATGTGTGTAATGGATGGACGGTAATGTCTGGGCTGAGAGAGAGAGAGCTTTTATCATATTTCTAAAACTAAACTTAGTAAAGGTCAAAGGGAAAAAAATATGTTTAAAGTTCTCAAGATACCAAAACACATGTTAATCTTGTTATGAGAAATAACATTGAAAGGCGTATTTCCTGCGTTAGATGTGTACTCAAATGTTGAAATCCCGTGGTTTGAAAAAGTGTTTGCCCCCTTACTGATTTCTTTTTTTTTTTTTGCATTTTTGTCACACTTAAATCATCAGGTCATCAAACAAATTGAAATATTAGTCAATGACAACTCAACTGAACACAAAATGCAGTTTTTAAATTAAACATTTTATTATTAGGGGATGTTTTCTTCAGGTACTTTGGTTTCCTCCCACATTCCAAAAACATGCATGTTAGATTAATTGGTGACTCTAAATTGCCCATAGGTATGAATGTGAGTGTGAATGGTTGTTTGTCTATATGTGCCCTGCCAATGGCTGGCAACCAGTCCAGGGTGTACCCTGCCTCTCGCCCAAAGTCAGGTGGGATTGGCTCCAGCATACCCCCTCGACCCTAATGAGGATAATAAGATGGACTATTAAGAGGGGAAAAATATCCAAACCTACATGGCCCTCTGTGAAAAAGTGATAGCCCCCTGTTAAAACATAACTTAAGTGAGATTAATTGAGATCTATCAGTCTGGAAAAGGTTATAAAGCCATTTCTAAAGCTTTGGGACTGGATAATGGTGAGAGTCATTATCCACAAATGACGAAAACATGCAAGTTGGTCTTCTCTTTGCAGATTTAACAGCTTTCTGTATGATATTGGAGTGGATGTAAGATGATTTTTGTTCATTCATCCAGAAGAACATTTGTGAAGGCCGAATTCTTCCACACCAAACTCTTCCCAACATGTGTGGTAGTTGGAAGTATAGTAATCCCTTGTTTATCGCGATTTGGTCTGGTTTTAACATTATTAGATCCCCGTAGACATTAAATGACACCCCATTACCCAATGTAGTTGACGAAAATAAGCCATTTAAGGCATAAATAAGACTCGTGCTCCTGTGTGTTGCTGTGAATGTGTTCGGGCGCGAGCGCACAGGAAGTGACGTCTGGGTTTCAGAGTACACTTTGCTTCTGTTAGGGATTATTGTGTCTGTTGTGAGATAATTCGAACCTGCAATAAAAGCCTGTTGTTCCTGAGATCAAATCAGGTGTGTGTGTATTACAGTAGCATTACTGACATCTAGTGACCAGTGGAGAATACTACATATCACCACAACCTTTTCTTCTGAATGTCTTATACAGGTATTTGTATTTTAGCTAATTTATGCATGAAAGTGCTTAATTTAGGGGGGAAAACACATAAAATGTGCTTAAATTTGCATATTTTTGACTAATACTAGGCCGTATTGAACCCCAAAACAGCATGATTTATTAATTAATATATTTTTGAAAACCGTGATAAGGGTGAAATTCAAGCCCCAAAGTGGCGAGGGACGATTGTAGTCGGAAGTAATAGAATTGTCCAAAATGTCATGTTAAGATGAATGATTAAGATTGAAGGTGAACTAAGGGATCAACCCCTGAATAGAATAAAAGGTGCATGTGTTTTATTCATCGTATCAGTTCACGGTTTATTTCTCAGGCATATTTTCACATTGCCTTTATCTTATTGATAGATCACAGTTATCTTCAAGCCGTACGAGGGTTGCACAGACCAGAGGGTGTACCAGGCCGTAACAGACAACATCCCCGCTGCCTTTGACGACGGCACAGTGAGCAGCGGAGACCCCATCCATATCTCCACGGGGGCAGACGGCGCCACCGGAAAAGTGAGGGCCCTTTGGATCTCAGAGCGCAGCCCGGGACACCACGTGGAGCTGCACGCGGGCTACATCGGGGTCACAGTGATCGTCCGACAGCTGGGGCGCTATCTGACCCTGGCGGTGCGAATCCCAGAGGAGATGGCTCAGGCCTACGATGCCACACAGGACCTGCAGCTGTGTCTGAACGGCTGCCCCAGAGGAGAGCGCATCGACCAGGGTGGCCATCTGCCCCTGTATCCCCCTTCAGTTGGCCTCCAGCTCCAGCTCCTGCATGGGCCCAGATACTCCTCCCAGGTACAGTTATCCTCGCACGGTGGGAGGCAGGTCTTCACCATGGAGGGCGCTAAGGATCGCTGTCGGGAGCAGCTGGAGGTGCAGGACATTTACTTCCACTCCTGCGTGTTTGACCTCCTCACCACAGGGGACGCTAACTTTACAGTGGCAGCGTACAGTGCCCAGAAGGACATGGAAAGTCTTCACCCCCACAGGGACAGGTGGAGGATCTACCCCAGAGGTTCTGCCACCTCCACCTTGCACCCCCATTGTCAACTTTTGCATCTCTTCACTTTGGTCCTGCTGTGTGCTCTCAGCTTTGTGTAAGAGTTTTTGCCTGCATATACCTGTACAGGATGTGCACTAGAGAGTTTTTGGTTGAGCACTGATGTTGAATACCGATTCCTCTCTCAGCAGGAAGTCAGACAGTTACTGCGACTCCAATAACAACACTTTCTTCATCTTTGGATCAGATGCCAATGACAATGACTTAAATGTTGCTGTGTAGGTGATAAATGGGTTTACTCCCCATATGTAAATACTTTAGTGTCTTCCTAGCATAGAGTTTGTTTTATTGTGTCATTTGATGTGAGTTTTCATTAATACCTCAGACAGAGGATGTTTGTATTGATAGAAGCACTTTATTTTGATTTTTTGTTCCCTTTGAATCCACATCAGTGTTTCTTCAACCTTTTCAGTGACTTATATTCTCAGTGTTTTTTTGTGAAGTATAGCTTCTGAGTCAGTTCATGTGAGTTGTTCTCTTCTGAATGTACTGACATTTGTATGGACACGTTTTCTTCTTCAGTCCCGATTTCAACATGCGTGCACATGTGTCAGTGTTGCTGACTGGATGTGTTTGTAGTTCCTCTGGGAGTCATATGAGAGTTGCCACCTCCTTGCCAATAGGCTGCAAGTATATGGGCTCATATTTGTTGCTCACTGAAGTCTAGCTTATTTTGAGCCAAAGACAGACGGGGGGAGCTTTATAAGAGGGCCATTTTATGTGAAAAGGACAATACTATCATCAAACCAGCACCTTCCCCCTCTCCTCCCCCGTTTTTAAATGTGCTACTGTAAATGAACAAAGCTGAATCTTGCCGTAAAGTACGAAACACTCAATGAATCTTTGCAAATTGCTGAAAGCATTTCACCACAGCGTCCACTGTGCAAAATGTTTGCATTTTTATATCTGATAAAAATGTGTCAACTTTGGACAATGAGCCATTATGTCATCTAAAATTATTCCGCTTGTTAGCCATAAGCTTTATCCCGTTTTGTTAATGTGATTGCTCATGTCACGTGTGAATGTTTTGTGAAGAGCGGCCGTTCATTGATGACATACTTAACTTATTTATGAACTGTAGATTCGTGTATAGAAGCTCCATACTTTCGCTGTGTGAAGTATTATTTAAAAGTTGTACGTTGTGATTGTACTGCCACCCAGTGGTGCTATGTTGCTATCTCAGTGTGTTGTTCAAGGCACTTAAAACGTGGAGGAAAAAAATGTGTGCAAGGGTTTTATTTCAACAAACAATAAAGTCAAATAGCATACTTTTGTGACAGATGTTTGCCTTTCACAGAAATATTTTAAACAACAAAGTGAGATAGAAAGAAACATCGGGAGCATGCTGTTGTAACAGAGTGTGCACTGACCCATCTGTCTGAGGAGAGGTACGCTCCTGATAAGATGTGAGGTTTGGCTTCAACGCAGCTTCAACTGTCAAAGTTGGTAACACCTGGGGTGCAAACGATTAACTTTTTTCGAGACCCGCCTCCCCTTTGACAATGGCTGTGGATAAAGTCCCTGAAAATATTACATTTCAACACGAAAAAGATTTCATGAAGCCACTTCGAAAGATGGCATCATCTACTTGTGGAGATTTCCGAAAGGAACACCAATCCTGTCTTGTCAATGACGTTTCCAACCATCTGAAAGGAAATACATTGTTAAACCTTTAAAGGGTGCATACTGAAATATATTTCAAAAACATTTTAACCCCAGTAAACAGTACAGTACAATCCATGTATACATTTGGAGTCATTGTCAGTATGTTTATCCTAGTAATATATCACGATATGCTGTTTATTGTTAGTATGACTATTTCACCAGAAACAGAATATCAACTCCCAAAGCCGCCTATGGACAAACTGGGTCCCAAAGCAGAATTTTATTTAGTACAAAGTAACAGAATTCTTAAAAAACGTTTGGGGCTGGTATGAAAACCGTACCGTCTGCCTTTGAAGGCAGCAGCTGTACCATTACACCAACAGGAAGGGATAGGTGAAGGGGTGAACTTTGTCATTTTTTATTCTGTTATTCTGCTGTGTGCTGTCAATGATTGTGGCAACGAGCACAGTGTCAGATTACTCGCCTTCTTTTTTTCCTCTCCTGCCTCAGGCTGATTTGGTCCTCTATGCCTCACGGCATCAAAATGAGATCCCCCAAGGATCGTGGGGCCCTAGGCACAACGCGTGTTCTGTGTGTAGGGAGGGGCAGTCCCGAGAACTCCAATGAGGCCATATACCATATAATCTTGGACAAGAACCTCCTTGCCTCAGTCAGAACACTAGGGTCGCGGATGAGTCTTCCAGTTTGACAATGACCCAAAACATACGGCTATGGCAACAAAGGAGTAACTCAAGAAAAAGCACATTAAAGATCCTGGAGCAGCCTAATCAGTCTCCAGACCGTACAGTTGCCAAGTGACAGCCTTGAAAGCTTTAGGATTTGGAGAGTTTGGAAGGAGGATCTCGAGATGTGTACAATGCTGTTGACCAACTACAAGAAACGTCTGACCTCTGCCCTTGCCAACAAGGGTTTCTCCACCAAGTACTAGGTCATGTTTTGCTTTGGAAACCTAGTTACTTCACTCAATCAAATACAAATTACATTATACTGCTGAAGTACAATGATCTACTTCTCTGTGAGTGTAATATATTTTCTTACCACTTTATAACGGCATATGCTGTCACCAGGGAGTTAAAAACAAGAAGCTTTATGAGGAGCAGCCTCAAGATGAAGACCATCACTGTGTTTGTCCATACTGCAGCATCTGGAACGCACCAGAGTAATGTTTAATCATAATAATAATTACATTTTGCTGTCATTTATTTGCTAATAATAAAAGGTATGTCTAGGGAAAGGTATATCTGTCGCTCTGTGACCTTACAGAGTAAAAAAGACAATACACGAGAGAAGAAGAAATAATAAATGAAATAATTAATTTAAAGAGATTTGAAAGTTAATCAATTATACTAAAAAAGGGAATTTTAATAATGTACCAGCACTTTCATCTTCATTGCAGATGTTGTCTTGGTCATCTGGAGTGAGTAACACAAGCAATGTATCGATTATTTAGGTGACTATAAATGAGGATCACCATAGTTTGAGCTTACCTGAGAAAGTTTGGCGTTGCCTCCTGCTCATTCTGGGATGTCTGCGCACAGAGCAGCTGTATGATGGCCATTCATCGGTGGCCACTGTGATTACGGCCACGGCACTGTGGTCAAGATGCTTGCTGTTAGCAGCAAAGCGGACCAGCCCGTTAGACGTGTGGCCTTCTGAGGGCGACCTCCAGCTGATCTCCAACCGCCCTCTCCTGAAGTCCCTCACCATGCAGAACAGCAGCGTCCAGCCAAGCCTCTTCCCTGACAGATGAACGGGGGGTGCTAGAGATGCCAGCACGTCACAATGCACATCTCCTTTTTCCAAAAGAAGGGGAAAATGTTTCAGAGGAGTTCCCAATAGGTCTCATCCTGGCACCACATTTTCCAGTGATCATTTATAAATTTATAAATATTAAAAATGTCAAACCAAGTAAATGTATTTTTATTCAAAAACAGCCTTCAAAAACATGCTTATGTAATATTTTACAGGTGCAACATGTAGTTCAGAGCACAGAGCACAATATTAAGGAACTTAATTTAACTACTAATATCTTACTAAACTTAACTCCTTAAAAAAAAGGAGGAATGTCTCGTATAAAAACGTATAAAATCAAGATTTGACCCAAAAGGTGGTCAAATGTTGATTATAGAGGATTATATAGAGGATGTTTGATTATAGAGGAGATGGAGGCTTCATGTTTACAATCTGCGTTGGTTTAATAGCCAGCATCAGCCAGACTCAAGTTATTACACAACAACAACACAACATGTGTGCACTAGCTGGACAGTATTTAGTGTATAAATCACTGACATTAAAGTAATATTAACATAAATTGACGTATATTCTTCTTTAACAAATACACTGTATGTGAAATTAATATTTTTTTTATCTGCAAAAGGGATATAAGTATTAATAAATAAATACATTAAAAAATGGGGGGAAAAATGTGTTTCCAGAAATAAATGCAGTTTCTTGGCGTAAAAACTCAGTCTTTCAGTTTCAGTCTTTCATTTGTGATGTAAGTTATTGCCGGATATAATGGCAGCCATGGAAAGAACAAATAAAGACAATAAAGGGTCTAAAAGAGTGATATTGTGATCACAGTAATAGTAATCTTTTAAAAACACTTTATAAATGTAAAAGTTCTCACCTGTCCATATGAAGATGATCATAAGGAGGAACAATGGAGCTTTGTGAGGTTCCGCCATACCTGCATACTAGCGCTTTCATTGATCTATCTAACGTCTCTCTATGCACTTCGTCCCCATGTTGCACGAGGCCTGTGTGTGTTCGCCTGTGTGTACGTGTAAAATAGGGATGTTATTTAGTATGCAAAGTGCATTGCATTATGGGGAGTTGCTTCCTGACATGACCTTAGACAAACAATGCACCCTCCTCGAGCTGCAGACACACGCGCACACACACCCACTCGTATTGGGGACAAGTACGCACAAGAGGGCTACACCTGACAACATCTGTTAGATCCGAGGTGAAAAACTGACTGCATCAACACTTAACAAATTATACACTCCTAAACATAACACGAGTACTACTCCCGCGTGCCCCCTCGTGGCAGGTTAAGTCATTGGCAGTGGGCGGGTAGCTTAAAGAGAAAATGAAAGTGTTTTGTGGCGACACAAAGCTGGAGCGATGACGTTAAAATGATCGAGGTAAAGCTTTCTTGATATTTGCAGCAATTCATCACGTTATTTGTAGTATTTAAAAATTGATTGTTGCTTACGGTTTGACTATGCAACCTGATTTGAACCGCCTCTCTGTGTTCCCGCAGCTGTTGTCACCTCACACTTTTAGCAGTGGGTTGACAATCATGTGGCTTGTCCTTGTGCCTGCCACACTCTTGTCTGGACTCATTATTAGCGTTACCTTCTTGCGTTATTTACCTTTTGGTTGCTTTCTGCTTCATATTCACTCTTCTTGTGCTCCTGATCTTGTCAGTCATGCCCTCCTGTGTCACTTTCAGGAGGCCTTACCGTTGTGTTCTACCTGCTGTGTCTCATCAGTCACAAGCCTGAGTATATTTAGTTCCCTTCTCGCTATGCAGGCGTCCTCAGATCCTTGCAATTGCCACGGTGCCACCAGAATTCATTATTATGCTGGATTTTGCGCTTGTTCCTGACACTTGCTGCCAATGAAAGTGAAACTATTGAGTTCCATGTGCCCTCAAGGCTGCTTAATGTCTCCACCACTGACAGCACTAAGCGTGACAGTGTTTCCTGCAGAATGCCAAAAACTGAGGCCAAAACCGTCTTAAATTGACAGATTGCTATGGTATTTTTACTTCAGATATACAGTATATGCTTTAGTGATATAAAGCTTAAATCATCTGTACTTATATTTATATTACCACGGGATCTAGTTTATATTTATTCAAAACATTATTGGGCACACGTCATGTACAGGTTCATCTCGATAAATAAATGTAATAAATTGGAATAACGTGCAAAAGTATATTCATATCAGTTCAGAAGAAGAGACCTTTTACGGCAGGGGTGTCCAATGTGCGGCCAAAGGGCCATATCTGGCTGTAGCATACAATAAAACTTAAATTACACACGGCCCACATTAGAACATTATTATTTGGGCCTCATAAAAAAACACACAAAATATATATAAATTGCCCAAAATTTTGGCCCAAGCTTGATTGTTTTTTTGGCCCTCAGGCATATTTTAAAAATAAAGTAAATTAATTATTAATTATACTATTAGCTCTTACAGTGGAACCTCAGTTAGCGTCTGCACTTGTTAGTATGTTTGTCAGTTAACGTTGAAAATGTATACAAAGATCTTGCCTTGGTTTGCGTACATTTTCCGGTTAGCATACAATGCGGCGCGTCCTGTCATGTTATTAATACACGGCGTGAGTCCAACTGTGGTCTTAATGTGTTTTTATCACAAAACATCCTTTTAGCATCCTTAGCATGCTAACAAAATGACAACCGGAACTGGAAGTCAGCTATAATCTTGACTCTCAAAAATCTTAACACAAAACATGATTTTGTAGTTTTACAATTATAGTTACATTATAGTATACATGCATAACAATTCTACCTGCATATAAATGATGAATAAAGGGGATAATGAACATTTAAGGTTACTTTTATCTTCATTGATGATGTGACTGTTCCCAAAGACACGTTGTGGCAGCAAGATCAACATATTTCTTCTTCAACACCACCTTCCTGTTTTGTCACGAGTTATTTCTTGAATTTAATAGCGTTTCTCACTTTCTTGATCAAAATGCTAGCACTTGGAAATTTCTTTGTCTCCATTTTGGGTTAGTGCGGCGGGAAACACTCTTGAATACCAGAAATAACTCATGGTAAAAAAGGAAGGTGCTGATCTTGCTGCCACATTGTGTCTTTGGGAACAGTCACATCAAAAATCACGTCTTCAATGAAGGTAAAAGTAACCTTAAATGTTCATTTATCCTTATCGTGTATGTATTTATATGCATTTTCAATTGTTTTCTGCATGTCAAACTATAACTGTAAAATTATAAAAACGTGTTTTGTGTTAGCATTTTTGGATTTCTGGAACGGATTCATTGGATTTACATTATTTCTTATGGGAAAAATTGCTTCAGTTAGAGCCGAACCTTCTGGAACAAATTGATGACTCTAACCAAGGTTCCTCTGTATGAGAAAGTTTGTGCCTGTGCTGACTGTTCACATTTTCTCATGATCATTAAGTAAGGATACTTGTAATATACATTTATATTGGTTTATATTGTAGTTGATAAATATACTAATGAATAGCTTGTTCTTGATTATTTTGTAGGTTTAATAAGGGGAGAGAAGCAATCTACTATACATGTTGGCAACGGACACGTCACCTTTACAGGCATCCAAAAAAAGACGTCGCTCCTCATGTTCAGGATTTTACAGTCTGTTCTTCATTACCAACCGTTAGCCTGCCGTGCGGGTTGGCATTGTGTTCAGTAAAGGACATTTTATTCATAATGGTCTTGGTGAGGCTATTAGTGCTGTCTCTTCTCCACGCATATGTGGTTGGACTGCAGCCCACCGAAATTTCACAGCAGGCGTCAAGCCCTCTTCATTCTCCTGGAGAACAATCTCCTTTAGGGACAGACAATCTGTCCTTCCCATGGAGCCGCCTTCGCCTGCCAAGGTAATCTCCATGCTATCTTTCCTGGAAAAGTCATTAAAAAGAAATTGGCAGGAATGTATTACAGAGCATGATGTCTTTTTCTTCCTAGATACATAATTCCACTTCACTACCATATCTTGGTGCACCCCAACCTCACTAGCTTCCATTTCACCGGCTCAGTCACCATCCAAATTGACGTCCAGAACAACACAAATTGGGTTGTGTTACACAGCAAGGATCTGCAGATCTCTAAGGCAACCATACTGGATCAGAACCTTGCTCATCTGTCTGAGCAGGTAGTCTTGAACACAAAGCGGTCAGAATGGCAGTCCATTTATTCTGGATGTAACTTTTTCTCCTGCTGTAGGTTCTACCATGTCTTCACAACCCTGCCCATGAGCAGATAGGTATTTTTTCTCCCAGGGTGCTCAGCAGCGGGCAGAAATACTTCCTGTATATTGAGTTTGGGGCTGAGTTGGTAGAAGGCTTCCATGGTTTCTATAAAAGCATCTATAGAACCAGTTCAGGAGAGATGAGGTAAAAAGTATTTTCAGGAGGGTTTACTTTGGTCAGGGCTGTGAAATGACACATTATGCTTCTTTTCAGAACCTTAGCTTCCACTCACTTTGAGCCTACGAGCGCCCGGACGGCGTTTCCTTGCTTTGACGAGCCGAACTTCAAAGCCAACTTCTCGGTGCGGATCAGGAGGACATCTGAGTACATTTCTTTGTCCAACATGCCAATCGTAAGTGTCGTATCTGCTCCCATCCGAATGTTATAAAATACCAACAAAGTCTTCTCGTTTTAGGTCAAGACAGTTCAAGTTGATGATGGCCTGCTGGAGGACCAGTATGCTGCGAGTGTAAAGATGAGCACATACCTCGTAGCGTTTGTTGTCTGTGATTTTAAATCCGTTACTGCAACAACATCTTCTGGGGTGCAGGTATGGCCTCTCCACAATAGTCTTCTCTGAATATATAGAGGGAATCATTCATTACTTCCTTGTTATAGGTGTCCATCTATGCTGATCCTGAGAAATGGTCCCAGACACACTACGCCCTGGAAGTTGCTGTGAAAATGCTTGACTTCTACGAGGAGTATTTCAACATAAATTATCCCCTACCCAAGCATGGTAAATATTTTTATTCCTGTAACCAAACAGAGACAACCACACCTTGTCTGACATGATCTCTTTCCCTGTTCAGATCTGATCGCCATCCCAGACTTTCAGTCCGGTGCGATGGAAAACTGGGGCTTGACCACGTACAGAGAGATCAGCCTGCTCTTTGATCCTCATGTGTCATCTGTTTCTGACAAACTGTGGGTTACCATGGTGATTGGGCATGAGCTCGCCCATCAGGTAGGACTGTGTTAATTAAGCCTTGATTCCATCAAGCAGTATAGCTTGGCTCCATTTTAAAGAGCTTTTTGTTGTTGGGGTATTGTCCGTCTTCTCATGTGTTAGAATGAATGAATTTGAGGTTGAACAGGCAATGTCAGCACAGTGCACTGTAGTATTTTTCTTTCCTGCCTACACAGTCTGCATTGGATGCTCTAGCCTATCCAAACCATACCACAGCGAACAGACCCAAACTATCACTTGATGGAAACACTTTAGATTGCTTGATATAAAGGATCTTGAGTAGGGATGGGTACCGGTGCCGACATTAACGGTAGTAACCAGACCGAAAAACAAAGTGGCTATCGATGCCTCATTTCGGTGCCAAATGAATGCAGACTCAGCCACCTGCACCTGTTTGAAGGTGATATGGTGCAACTAACGTCTTGTAGGTCTTGACAGAGGAACACAGAGTCTGATGAGCTTTGGGCAGTGACCGAAAGGACAAGATTGTGTGTACAAGCGGCCGAAATGAGATTTCTCCGTAGGGTGGCTGGGCTCTCCCTTACAGATAAGGTGAGAAGCACTGTCATCCGGGAGACCGCTACTCCTCCGCATTGAGATGAGCCAGATGAGGAGGCTTGGGCATCTGGTCAGGATGCCTCCTGGACGCCTCCCTGGGGTTCAGGGAAAGTCCGACCGGTATAAGGCCTCGGGGAAGACCCAGGACATGTCGGAGAGACTATGTCCCTCAACTGGCCTGGGAACGTCTCGGGATCCACCGGGAGGAGCTGGGTAAAATGGCCGGGGAGAGGGAAGTCCGGACCTCCCTGCTTAGGCTGCTGCCCCCGCGACCCGATCTCCGATAAGCGGTGGAAGATGGATGGATGGGTGGTTTGGGGATCATATCAAAAGTACCGATTTGACACCAGTATCAGATGAAATGAAACAATACCCATCCCTAATCTTTTTTGTTTTTTGTTGCAGTGGTTTGGTAACTTGGTGACCATGAATTGGTGGAATGATATCTGGCTGAATGAAGGCTTTGCCAGATACATGGAGTACATTGCAGTGGAGGCTACCTACCCTCAACTCCAAGTGGTATGTGCTCATCAGGTGATCAGGTGAATGTTTGATAATAATTACCACTGTCAGGCTGAATCTTCTTCTGTCCCCATTCTTGCAGGAGGAATATCTACTGCGCACATGTTTTGCAGCCTTTAGTCATGATTCACTGAACTCTTCTCGACCCATATCCAGTCCAGCAGAAAGCCCTACTCACATCAATGAGATGTTTGACACAGTCTCCTATGACAAAGTATTGATTTCAGTCTTTCATGAGTCATGCTTTTTCCATAAACCTGCATATTTGTTGTGTGAATCCTAGGTCAATACATATACAGTCATCCCTCGCCACTTCACAGTTGGAACATTGCTCCCTCACTCTCTCGTGGTTTTTCAAAAATTAATAAATTACTGCTGTTTCGTGGTTGACTACAGCCTATTATTAGTAAAAAAAATTGCATATTAAGAAAATTTGGGCATAAATTAAGCACTTTCAAGAATAAGTATGACTAAATGCACAAACAGAGAAGGGATTAATGGACGCTAATGAACTGGAGTCTACACGGGCCACTACATGTCACTAAGTAACATGCACCAGACTTGATGGCTGTCAACAGTAATTATGGTTTGAATGATCTTAGAATGGCACAATAATGCCTATCATAATATTCATCATTATCACAATCATAATAATAAAACGGAGTACTGTTGTGGCCATACTTAAGCTAAAACTCAGCTCTGAATCCTCAACGTCACTTCCTCTTCACACGTCCGGAAGACATTTATTAAAACACACACAAGCACACACAAGTCTTATTTATGTCCTATTTTCTCTGATTATATCTACTATGTTGGGTAATTTGAGTGTAAAGGTGACTGTAGGGGTGTAATTCTATGTCTAGAGGACTAATAATATTAAAAACCATATGTACAACGTCGTAAACAGGTTTCCTGTGCTCTAACTACTAAAATATTTTATTTGTAAATAAGGAATCCTACTTTGCATAAATTCAGTCTTTACTGTATATGTTCTTGAGTCAAAAATGTTTCCCCCTAAACAGAATGTTGAAATAATGCAGGACTTGTGAGCTGTTGTTTTCTCACATCCAGTACGCATTGGAATATTGGACTTGAATAGATGATGAACACAGAAATAATTGATGCCATCAACATACATTAATAGGAAATACATAATGGATATACTGTACCTGCGATTGCCTGGCCACCAGTCCAGGGCGTACCCATCCCGGACTCTCGCCCGAAGTTAGCTGGGATAGGCTTCAGCATATCCCCGTGACCCTAATGAGGACAAAGAAAATGAATGAATGAATTATGGAAATAGAAATAATGTGTTTCAGGGTCACGCCATCACTGCCATAAAACCTGTAAAACTGTACCATTAATAACTGAATGTAAAAACAATGAAACACTTAAGTCTTATATCAGTGATAAAGGCATAATAGGAAGATCATTTGTGCCACAGATGTGCATCACGCATCTTATTTTTTTAAAACAATCTTAGTCACACAAGTGTAAAAAGAAGTTAACCACTCTTGATAGTAAAATATTGTTAAAAGTGACAACACTTACATTATTTTATTATATTATGACAACTCTCATATTATTTTTCTCCTGGGCCTTCTTTTGGAATAAATGGATAAATGAAAGCCAAAGAAAAATCAAACACACACACACACACACATTATTCCCTCGATGCTTATTGAACTGAACTATAAGGTATGCTGAGGTCAATTTGCACGATGTCATGCAGTTTGAAGTTTTGTATGTATGCAGGCATATTTTTTTTTAATCAAATTCTGACTAGTATGACCATGGTGACATTGTCAATGGATGGTTGCTATTATATGCTGTGAACATCACTATTTATTTTTTATTTGGTATTTAAATTCATTATTTATCATTATTCACACACAATTTCCAAGGGAATTGCATCATTTTCATCTGCTTAATTCACATTTTCACATTAACAGAGAAACATCACAAACAGATTGAGTCTGTTGCTGTAAAAGAAAGCTTTTTTTTTCTCTCTACCTTTAGGGAGCATGCATCCTGCACATGCTGCGCCACTTTCTATCAGAAGACGTGTTCCAAAGTGGGATAGTGCGATACCTCCGCAAATACAGCTATGGAAATGCGCAAAACCAAGATCTGTGGGACAGCCTGATCAATGTATGAATGAACACAAACACACTTTTTGTTTTGTATTGCATCAGATATTGGCATGGCACAAAATTTGCATTGTATTTAATATGCCCTTTTTCAGACATGCTCAGAAGAGGATTTTGTCTCAGGGCAGCATTGTTATAGCCGAGAGCAAGCCCATAAAAACTCAGTGAGTAAAACCTGCTGGACGTGCTGACTCCCATCTTCTTAAATGACAAACTTGTAACTTTACCGTTGTCTCTCATTCAGTACCTATTGGCAGGAGAACACCTAGACTTGACAGCCATGATGAACACTTGGACTCTTCAGAAAGGTGTTCCGCTGGTTATTGTAAAAAGGGTAGGGACGCGTCTGTTGCTCAAACAGGTCCGGTTCCTTAGGACAGCCCTGCCTTCTGACCCTGACTGGTCCACATTGCAACAAGGGTGAGGATTCATTAAAAGCTGCACAACCAGATTATGACTTTTGAGTTGTGTTCAGTGTTCATTTTTGCTTGACTCCTTTTGTCTTCCCTAGTTACTTGTGGCATATCCCTCTGACATACAAGACTGACACATCCAGCACCATCCATAAACACCTGATGACAACACATTCAGGTTAGCAGGAAAAGTTCACTTCTTAATAAATTAAGCCAGGGGCGTGGCACATCTGCGTAGCAAATACCCATTACATTTTGGTACACATCGGAATAAAAAATGTAAAATTAAAATTTCTTGTTTTGGTTGTGTTTGTATTCAGACATTGTCTACGTAGGAGAGGAGGTCAGCTGGGTGAAGTTCAACGCGGACATGACTGGCTATTATCTGGTTCATTATGAGGATGGTGGATGGGAGGCGATAACAAAGCTGCTGAGGGAAAACCATACCGCCCTGAGCTACAAAGACAGGACTCATTTGATACACAATGCATTTCAACTGGTCACGTAAGACTATATTATACAGTCATGGAACAAAATATAATTATTAAACACTCTTGTTTCTTCAGTGTATTGATCAATTTTAATGACTAGTACAACTAAAGGTACATTTGTTTGGACAAATATAATGATGATAACAAATATAGCTTATAAGAGTTTCATTTAAGAGCTGATATCCTGCAACTTTTCTTGATAATAACCAAAATCACTAAAGTTCTTACATGAATAGCTATAGCGTTGTACTGCCAAAAAATTTAACTCTTATGAGCTATTTTTGTTGCCATTGTTATATTTGTCCAAACAAAGGTACCTTTAGTTGTATCAGGCATTAAAAGAAGAAACTGAAGAAACAAGGGTAGTCTAATCATTTTTCCAAAACTGTATACTGTACAGCAGGGGTGCCCATTACGTTGATCGTCGTCAGTCGCGAATGTAGTGTGGGTAGATTGCGTAAACGTCACATTATAGATGCCTTATGACATCAGTCAGCTGACATTAAGCTCCCTTCCAGATTCGCTGTTGCTCCCTTGCGGCAAAGATTAAGTGGTGAACAGACGTTTCAATCTACACACAGAGATGCAACTTTCATCTTTATTTGGATAAACTTACTCAGCGGTGGGATGCCTATATCGATAACAAAAGTTACCCATTCACTTGTAGCAGGTAGTTATGTAGGAAAAAAATTGAATTGTTTGATGGCTTTGCTTTGCGTCCTGAACTCCACTGTAGAAATACGTGTTTTCCTCACTTACATTGGTTACATTATTATTTCATGATTAATTGGAAAATGTGCCATCGCTGAAATCGTTTTAATATGTTGCCTTGACCTCGGTTGCATTGTCTTTTGCATAATCATTTTCATTTCCCGTATGTCTGTAATGTTTGATAGCAAACGCTAAGTGGACGTACTGTAGGAACTGTGTGTATAATGAACGCTACATACTGTAGCTATATTTTGACCGACATACTACATCAGGTTATGTACACAACTATTAAGGAATCATGTGTAATTATCTTATATAGCCATATAGAATTGAATAGTGAATTATTGAATGATATCTACTACTTTGATTACCTGTAAACTTTGAAACTGTGAATGTGAAATTCTAATGATTAGTATAGTACTAGTACAGATCACTTCAAATTCGTAGTGCAATAATACATAATAAGGTAATAAGTCCAGTCTTATGTATGTCTTTTAAGTTGATTAAGCACATTTTGAAGCAACTGAGGCAAACTGGAGTGCACTATGTGACTGCAACCAGAAGAGGCACATTTGATTTACTCTCAACTAATTTGCTGTCTAAAGAAGTACAATATGGCATCAGCTACTTTTTGGCAGTGCACTGGTACCTGAAATGTGGTTCGACTGTCTGTTTATTATTCGACAGAAATGATCACTTCTGTGCAACAGCAATGGTACTGCCATGTGTTTTTCTTGTCCCAGTTCTTTGTGTTACAACTGGTTTTGCCGGTATGATGTCAGACGCTTTGCATAGCTGACATGTAAACAAAGGACAACATCGTACTGATTGTCAAACTGTGGTATGATTGCCACTGGTGGTACTCAGGAACACCAGGGAAAAATACAAATATATTATACGTATACTGTACATATTAAATAAGTATACAAATACGAATTTTTAACCAAAGATTTGTTTAAATTGAATTCAGATTAATTTTATACTAATGTTTAACTCGGTTTATACGCCACAACTTGCTAAGCAAAACATTTTTCAGTTGTTACTTGGTGTAAAAAGTTTTAGAACCATTTTGTTGATCTCATCTGGCCGGTGGTGTCCAATTTTTTTCCACTGCATACTCAAAAATAAAAAAATGCATGGGCAGCTTTGATATTTATAGTTTTGTAAAAAGGCTTAAAAAACTTCTACTACGTATTTTTCATCTTTTTCTCATTGTGCTATGCCTTGTTGGTGTGTGCCACAGGCCAATACATAAAAAGCTTCTGGCCGCACTTTGGACACCGCTGATCTAAACAGAATTAACATATAAGCTTTTTATAATGACATCTAACCCTTCAAATATTTTTGTGTTTGTGTTTTAAAGGGCAGGTTACCTACCGCTCAATAAGGCCTTAGATTTAATTGGTTATCTACAAATGGAGACGCATACAGTACCTCTTCTGGAAGGACTAGGCTATCTGGAAGTTTATTACCGTATGAGTGAGAAACGGAGTGATGCGGAACTGGTGCGCAAGTTTAAGGTAAGAAGGCGACATATAGAGCTTGTTGGAACTGTGTACCAGTTACAAGCAGTAGTAAAGTTTGGTTCTTCATGTCCTGTAACGCAGATGCACATTCTCCAGTTTTTCCGTGGTGTCATTGACCAGCAGATATGGAGCGATGAGGGCTCTATGTCAACGCGGCGGTTGAGGTCAGAGGTGCTCTCCTTGGCGTGCCATCTGGATGACCCACCCTGTGTGGAAGGGGCACGCCGGCGTTTCAAGGACTGGCTTCAGTCCAACGGATCTCTCAAGTGTGTCCAACTATCATTTTATACCCCCTCATGGGTGTTACATAAATTGCAGAATTTCTACTATGAAACTCAAACAATTGTGTTACCTCTAGACTTCCCACTGATGTGGCAGACACAGTGTATGTAATTGGTGCCCAGGATGATTATGGATGGGCCTCACTCTTGCACCTGTACAACACCTCCTTCTCGGCAGCACAGAAAAACACGATTATGTTTGCTTTGACTTCCAGCCGAGACACAAACAAGTTACACAGGTACCTCCTCTTAGTAGACGCTTATTATTCGGAACATTAGTATGTAAAATAATGATCAGTTTTGACAATATTTAATAATTTAATCATACTTATTATTGTAGTAACTTCACTGCATCATACTGAGAGGTTTAGCAATATTATTGATATCTTATTTCAGTGTGGAGACTCATTTTTTGTGAGGTGTACCTACATTATACTGGGCTGGTGATTGTATTTTCACATGGTTAATGCTGCCACCATGTGGCAAAAACAATACACTCTAATTGCCTGTTGCATGATACGATACAGAAATACCAATGCCAATGTGTGTGTTGTGTGCTATTGCATTGCAGACTGTTGGACTTGGGTCTGGAAGGTCAGGTGATACGACTCCAGGACCTGTCCACACTCATCTTGTTGGTGGCCAGAAACCCAAAGGGACACCACATTGCATGGAACTTTGTCAAAAAAAACTGGAGCAAACTGGTTGAAAAGTGCGTATGAAGTAGGAGATAAATGATTGTTTTTATGTTTGAGTTTTGGTCTCTTATGTCGCTTGAGTGTCTATTGTGTTTCTGCTGTTTTTCAGATTGCAGTTGGGTTCATCTTCTATTAGACACATCCTGATCGGCACCACAGGCCAGTTTACATACCCAGAGGAATACACTGAGGTATGTACACCTTTACTGTAGCTCTTAAGATGTTTTTAAATGTCCATGTGTTTGACCCCCTAGGTTAAGTTGTTCTTTGAGTCCATCAAAGAACAGGCATCACAACTGAGAGCTCCTCAAATTGCACTGGACAACATGAAGAAAAATATTCTCTGGATGCAGAGGAACCTGGAGACGTTAAAAAACTGGCTTACTGAGAGAAGTGACATGAGGACTGGTGGCGGCTGATTTTTACAGTTCCTTATTTGACAGTGTGCGTTGTGTGTAAAAATCACTTTCTCATATGGAAAAAAAAGTAATGTTAATTTTACTGACTTATTTGTGATTGTGTGTGTGTATGTCTGTGTTAGAGGAAGTGCGATAAATCTTACCACCAATCTTGCCACAATAATGTCTTAGACAATAAAAGGCTTCATTGTTTTATTGTTATATGTGTTGTGTGCTTAAATACGGGTAAATGTATCATCTGAAATATTAAGACAATTATAAAATGTAAAAATTATTTTAAAGTTATGTTAGAATTAGTTTAGTAGGTGAATGCAGCAAACACTCAATACAAGTTTTACTTCTGTTGGACTTTGCGTCACCTTAGCCACGCCCACGATTGTTTTACCCAATAGGATGCGAGGGCTGTCTATTGACGGTCGCCTGTCAACAACTGGTCGGCGAGGAAGCAAAAGTGACATTTGCAACAGTATACAATTTATTTTTCTACCAACCCCGCGTCTTTATTTCGCTATTTGTGGTAATACGCAGAAAAAGTAATGTCCTGACGCGAGTTAGCCAGTTGGCTAGTTCCGAGCTAGCTACTACGTAGCTGGCTTTGCTGTTGTAAGGACGATCTGCAGTCAAGTGTGGTGGCGTGGCCAGCCATTAAAACTATCCATCTTCTCTAAACGAGTCCAGGTATTCTGCTTCCTCCTGAGAGGTCTTTCCAATAGAACAGCCTGCCATGGATCCTTTTGACAGTAACAATTCAGGTAAGGAAGTACTGGGGTGGGTAACGTTGTTAAGATGCTAGCAGCAGGCTAGCTAATAAACACTAAGTGACTTTCAGCTTGGGACACATGTTGTGAGGGGTGAGGGGTCACTTTGACTTTTGGCAAGTCTAATTAAAACTTGATGATCATATGAATTTAAAATTGAGTTGAGTGACTCTCACATGCTAACCTATCATTGCACTCCCCCAGTTTATTCATGGATGACATTAGTCACATTTAATCATGGCGTGTTGAGCAGATCGTGCTTAACTGAGCTTTGCCGAAGAGTATACAGCTGATAAGTAACCTCTACTGTTTACCCAATATAGGCATTGGTAACAAATATAAACAAACATACAGTATATCAGGTGACAGAAAAGCTGTGAGTTGTCTTGTTGTCTTATGTGGTCAGTGAGCACATGGTTCCTGTTTCTGTTTCTCATTGACGCCATAAGATATCAAAATACTGTTTATTTTTTATGTTGTTTAATGATACTAATACTACTCCATTTACTTTTGTTTTGACGAACGAGAGCTATACAACACAATGTTATTAAGTAAGAAAATTCACGTAAATGTCGGGACAGACTTCTAAATTGCTTATGGCGTGGAACCCAATCTGTTCTACGACACTTGTTGAGCTCGTTTCAAAATAACTTTTCCAGTAGGGAAAATAATGGAACTAGCAATAATCTGTTTCGGGGTCAAACTCATACTATATTACAACCTTTATACCCTAATGAGCCAGAATGCCGTCCAAATGGCCATTCTTGGTTTATTCCTGGATATTCAAAGTGCATTCTAAAATTTCTGACTGCATTTTTAGTGTACTCCAAATATTAGTAGCAGTGTTACAAAACCCACAGTCCGTGCGGATGTCCTTGAAAATGCCTTTTTTTCATATAATATCAGGTGTATTTTCATTTTTATACATATTTGTTTGGTAGATTACTTTTTCATCTTCAATTTCATATCGGATTTACTGTATATTGAGTGTTGGACCACATCAAGTCAATACGTGCTTGGAAAAATTAACTACAACTTAAAGCCTTTCAAATTCATGGACCGCAGCTATGGAAGAAGATAAAACGTATATGGATGATTAATTTACTTTAATATCTATCTGCAGACAAAATGTCATTAAAATTGTCCGTCTTTGGTTGTTTTTGTTGCCTGGAAATACTACATGTCGCGTTTGCATTGTGGTTAGTGTGGGGTGAAAACGAATACACAGCGTGCTGCTGCACTGCAGTGTGAGGCATATAGATGAATAATATGACAATTGACATTCTTCCCTGGGCTTTTTGATTATCAAAACATGTAAATGGCCACTCTGTTGACTTTTAAAACAGGTTTTCACTGCCTAAGTTATTATATATTTTGTAGTACGGTGTCCGTGGGTGAATCACACTTTTGTCTTGACTCAAATGTTCAACCAATGGGGACCAAAAGCACTGTTTTCCGGTATAAAATCTGCTCTAACTTCTTTAATACTTGGGGTAGAGAAGTGAATGAGGTATCAATTTAAAGTTCAAGTCATGCTTTATCAGATAGAATTAATCACAGACTTGATTATCCAAATTTAAAAATGTTGTGACATTGCTAGTATTAGGGCCCATTTCTGTGGCCGGCCCGAATATTTTTAGCATACTAAAAACTTTCAAGGTGGATTTGAAGTGGAGAAATATTGAACGGCATTCGAAAGGTATTCTAACTGCATTCGGACTGCATTCAAAATATTCTTACAATATTGTAAGTATTCTTAAAAAGCATGCCATTCGGATTGCATAAAAAAAAAAATGCAGCCAGCTGTCACTATTAAGCGTTGCCTTATTGACATCACATCACATTCAAATCACCGTCCAAGGAATAAAGAAGCCATGTTAACTCCCAACGCTGGCTGCCATCGTGCACAGCGCAAAGGTGCTCTAAAATGGTTGAAAGCCAACAAGCCTGCTGAAGCGTCACACAGCATTTCCCCCTCGCCAATTTACATCACTTCATGCTGGCAAGAAAAAAAGGAACCCAATTTACCACCGGCCACCAGCGTGCACAGTACAGAGGTGCTGAAATCCAGGAAGCCCCTGAAGCGCTATCTTCTATTCCTGATATGTATTCGGACGGCATTCAAATCCTCTCCCGAATGTGGCGCAAATTTTGAAACTTTTTCATTCCGGCTGGTTCTGCATGAGTCGTGCTGATTCATGCTTAGTGTGACAGGGGCTTTATTAATGTGTGGACATTGTTTTAAGAAACACACATTATTCAGTCATAGAAGTGTGAAAATAAGAACCACCCTTAAAAATAAAAATAAAAATGCTCTTGATGAAAGCGTAATGCAGGGGTGACAATTACTGACCACTGTCAACCCTAAATAAAACACTACGTTGACTGGAGTCTTTGAAAGTAAGTCTGTTTACGTGACAGTTTCCTAACTGTTCTTTTTCTTCTCACAAAAAGCCAAAGAAAGACAAATAAGCATATTTTTTGTCGGCTGTCTTCCTTTACTTCACATGACTTTTAGCACCTCAGCAATTGTGCCACAAGGTCTGGCTTATTTGGGGTTGTATTTTTATCGCCTCCTTCTCTGGACATAAACTACTACTGAGGTCCTTACCTATTAATAGGTTTTTATGCAGGCCAGTGTGAAGCTGAGAGACAGACAGTGACCACCTATGTGTCAGAATGTATGAACGTGTAAGATCAACAAGGAGTCATGCCACTTTTTCTTCTTTTTTTTTTTTTTTTACACTTATAGTTTGCTGTTTTCCTTTGCTACGTCTCTTTAATGTGATTGAGAATACTTATATTCACTTGTTCTTTCCCTTCAAATCCATCACCTACTGATGAAACTCTGCTTTACCCATCTTACACATAGGACTATTAGCATAGGGCAGTGTTTTACTATAAAGACTATTATTGAATTAAGAAGCCAAACATGGCATTTATTGTTTTGGGAATGAGCAGAGAAAGACATTTCCTTGTGGGGAATGTGATGTATTTTGCAAGACAAGGCACATCTCTTGTCCTTCTGCTCAAGATGCGGTGCAGGTTGCGGAAATGCATGCTTGTGTAATCTGTAGTTGCATGTGACATGAGCAGACCAAACGCTGTCATTGTGTTGGCTTTTTCCTAGTTTTCTGTTGATTTTCTTTTAGCTTACGGGGCACTGCGGCTGTAAATCAAGTACATATTTCTTTTGAAGTCACTGTCTCACCAGGTTTATAAATCCTATCTAGGTCAAAATACCAGGGAGTGCTGTAAGAGATACCAGGAAACTGAGACATAGATGCTTTGACTACCATTTGTGTTTGTAACTTTTGCTGTTACGTTTCCAACTCCTTCCGTTTATGTGCAATTTTAAAGATCCAATACCGTTGTCCACATGTTCTTCATAGTGTAATGCATTTGCAAATGTTGTAATGCAATACTGTGTTCCCTCATTATTGTACAACACAAAGTTTGCACCTATGGTACTGTTAAGCTCATCCTCAGCTCGATTTAATTGCATCTTATTGTGTTATATTCATGAGTACCGTTGCTAAAGTTACAAATGCAAAGTAAATTATGTATGAAACTCAACAACCACAATATTATGTGTGTCTGCAACAGACCGTAATAATCAGATTAGATTGACACTTCCAGGTGGTAGACATAATATGTTCACTGTTGTATTTCTAGTTTGCAGAGATGTAGAACTGCACTGCACACACTTAGGAGCCTTAGTAATAATGAGTGTCTATCTCTTCCCTCCCTCGTCTGTCTGGACCGCCCATTGTTTTCTGCGGCCTGATTGTCTGTAGACCATTGTCAATTAATCTCCTTCGTGCCGTCCTGCCATATCTCATGTGTTATCACTTGCTTGCTAGCTTGTAAATGAATCTTAAGTTTGTCTGCAGCAATATGTTACAATAAGGATACAAAAACGCTACAGTACAGCGGAACAGCATCAGGACGAATAGGCACGATCACAGGAGTGAAATATGTGTGAGTGACGTCATAATTTCTTGTGTTGATCATTAACGTTGATCATTAAAATTCAAACAAAGGTTTGAACTTTTTTGAGAGTGTTTAAACAAAACAGAAATGTGAGAAAATGTTATTGCCTGTCTGAGAAAATTGTATAAAGAGTATGGGGTTTTACAGCCTTAAAACTTATATAATAATTGTAAACAAAAAAAAGAAGTTGGCTACTTTGTGGATTTCACATCCCCCGCGATAAATGAGGGACAGTTGATGTATAATTGTTTAGAGCAGGGGTCACCAACGTTTTTCCTTGTGAGAGCTACTTTTACAAAATGAAAATGGCCAAGAGCTACTCATTTTTGTAACATGTATTTTCAGAGCTTATTTTAAACCCAAACAAAGCGAATATGCTTGTTTTATCAGAACATTAACAAAATGCTGGTGTCCACAACTCACATTTTGTATTTCAAAATGCATTTCTTTCTACTGTTCTTTCATTATTAACTGAAAACCTGAATGAAAAGCAGGCTTGCGGGCACCTCATGTGGTCGTGGGGGGCTACCTGGTGCCCGTGGGCACCACGTTGGTGAACCCTGGTTTAGAGAATGGGACATGCCAAAAGTAGGTGTGCTTCATAGAAAAGGATTATTTTGGGGGGAAGGTTGGAGAGAATTCCTTGCCATTCACTCCCTAACTTGAGTTAGACAGGGAGGGATGATAATTTAGCTGATTGTGCTGTTTTGCTGGACAGGTACAGCATTAAGAGCTATTGTCTGTTCAATTGGGTTTCCCTGAGGAAGTACTTGATGCCAAAGGAAATTAAACCAAGAATGGAATTCTGCAGCACTCTAGTCATAGAAAATGCTAGGGAGGAGTTCATCTTTCATCATCTTTTTTCATTGTTCTTCAAAGCTCATCTTTCATTTTATCTTTCCTTTTTCACCCCTTCTTTCTTCCTACTGTAGAGCGAGCCAGCCTGCCAAGGAACATGATTGAGAATAGCATGTTTGAAGAGGAGCCTGACATTGTGGATCTGGCCAAAGACTCCACAGCATATCCGGTACTCTCAAATCGTCTTACTGTATGTTTGGCATGCTGAGCACAGTGTAATTTTTTTATTGCTCTATCTATCATTGTTTAAAACACCAGTACTCGCTGGTTACATCTGCACATTCTAATGAGATTTTTGTTACCTAGTTTAGCTATATATGAGGGGCAACATTATAAAGTAATCTTATTAATATGATTACATTTAAATCAGTGGCGCACAGTCAAACTAAACATACTGTTCCCTATAAGATGGCGGTATGACTGCCATCTTCTGTGAATCTGAGTAATGCTGAACCAAAATCCTGCAACTGAAATTATAATCTCATCAAACATTATTATGATTGTAAAGGCAGATTTCTTGTTACAGTGCCCTCATTGGACCTCATTAAAATATGCAGGCGTGCCTGTCGTTGTTTAGCGTATATTGATGGCCTTTGCATTGTGTATGCAGACATTTCCAACTCTTGACCCAGATGAGGTGGTGTATGAGCCTCGCAGCTCTCGCCTGCTGGTGCGAGGCCTGGGTGAGAATGATGTGGATGACGATGAGGAGGACTGTGAATCGTCAGCCCGACTACTAGGCATGTCTTTCATGAATCGCAGCTCTGCCCAGAGATCTAACTCCTCCCCTTATGCCAGACAGACTGCACCCAGGTAACAGGCTTTTGCTGGACTTTTTATATAAAAATGGTATTTGTAATGCTACAATTTATTTCAAACATGCTTAACAAAGTTACTATAAGGAACGTCATATGTTTACACATGCACAATTCAACATGATTAAAAGGACTGTGAAGAAGCAGAACCTCTCTGTGTCTCAGCAAGTACAGTGGTACCTCAGTTAACATCCAACCTGGTTAGCATGTTTTTCAGTTAACATCCAAACATTTTGCTAAAATTTTGCCTTGGCTTGCGTTTGCCTGCTTGTTTAGCATCCGTCCGATTTGTTTACATCACCATCTTGGATCAAGCAGCGAAGATTAAATCTCTTGATACTTGCGCGTGATCGTGCAAAGCATTGTGGGCCACGGGCGCCATTTTAGAGCAGTAGTGTTTGTTTATATCAAGTTTGCTGCGCTAGAGAGAGATACACGAAGTAACAAAATACATGGACCGCATAAATGACCATGGCGATGGACCAAATTGAGAAAGGGTGACCTCAGAATTTTAAGGGCTTAAACAGGAGACGTCATTTCAGAAGTATGGTTCAGTGGTGGCTCCGTCATCAGCTGCAGTGCACGCACACATACATGCATACACATCTCCGGTTCCCGCGTAACTGTCTATCAACCTAGCGTCGCATCGAGGGTGACACTGTGTTTCTGCATTTTACATCCATAACACGCATTTCTGGTTGCAACACCATAACATAATCATTCAACTTACTGTAGCATGTTTGCGGCAGGGAGTCAAACAAAGCACACTTATCCTTGCCGGTGCACTTTCGCGATGTCACTTGCAGCAGCGGTTGTGGTTGTTTTTTTTTTCATTTTCTATATTAAACGGCAAGATACATGTTTATGGTTCTTGACGGTTGATATTTAGTTAGATGTATTTTTTTTTACATTTTTGCCAAATGTGGTTGCAGCAGAATAATATGTTTATTTTGTGTTACTTTGTTAATTGATGTTTATGTGGGGGTTATGATGGGGGTTATGGGGGTTATGATGCTTATGATGTTAAATGTTCAGTTGTCAATTCATTTGTAATCATTTTTGCATCATTTTCTGCATGTAAAACTAAAATTATTGTCTATGAAATGTGTTTTATGTTAACATTTTTGGGTGTCTAGAAAGGAATTAATTGGATTTACATTGTTTTCTATGGGAAAATTTGCTTTGGTTTGAGTCTGACCTTATGTATTAATGATGTTAACCAAGGCACCACTGTACAGATGTATATTCACTTCCTATGTTTAAAGCTGCTGGATGTCACTGGATCAAAGTTAAATTTTTTTCAAACAAAAACTATAAGAACACCACCAAAGGCTAGCATCTGTTATCAATAGTGGTTTAAGAGAACAGAATAAACAGATAAAAAAAACCTAAATGTCTATATTTGTCACAATTAGAAGTTAAACTTTTTCAAAATTACTTTTCAGGCCAAGTAAGTCGACTGGCATTCAGGCTTACTGTCTTGTGCAAATGGACATGCCTGTTGGCATGCACGTTACAAAAGAGAGAAAAGAGTGAAAGCATTTAAAAACGGATGCTTTGGTGGTTGCTATATTCCTGTTGAACCGCTGAGTGAAATCATACACTTTTCCAAACACTGCTTTTGTAACCTTATCTTTTTGGTGCGTGTTTGTATTAAAGGGTGGTGTAGCTTACATGGTCGGACAACAATGCTTGCAGCTCGTTCAAATATGAGCGCCCTCTAAACCGCTGCAGACAGCAGCTTTAACATGTTCATATATTAACATTTTCTAATTGGAAAGAAAATAATAAAAACAGTGTGTACTAATAAATAAATGATTGAATAATGAAAGAATAAATGTTAGCGTAAATACTGACAGAAACATTGTATAATGAATGAGTGAAAACAGAATATATAGTTTACTACTGATTTAGCTGTACTGTACTTGATTTAACTCTCCTCTCCCCTAGATCTTGTTCACCTCCCTCAGCCCGCACCACAGTTGTTTGTGTGTTATTTCTGGTAATAGTGGCCTCCATGACCATGGTATTGTACTTTTTGCCTGGGTGCACCTTTACTAAGGTAAGAGAAAAGTAGTGAGTGTGTGTTATTTTTTTTGCACATTTTATTTGTCATTCTTGGGCTACGCAACGTTCACAGTGTAGGGTATGATACCCAATTCAGATTTTTTGTGTAAATCAGATTTTTTACGTGGTCGTTCACATTACCAAACAAATGCGACTTTTAATGTGAAAGCAAAGCGTCTGGAAAGTGACGTGCATGCGCAAAAGCACGACATCACTTGCATTGCCGTGTGTTTACGGAAGTAAAGATTGCGGCAGGGTGTGCTCTAATGATGTGCGATACCATTGATTTAATTTCCAATCCAATACTGGGTAAAATTCTGTCTGGTATTGGCGATACCGATCCGATACTATGTGCAAATTCACATAATGTGTCTGGTAAATTTTAAAAAGTAGTGTACAGTATTTCAAATCATAGCATAAAGAATACAAGGCATCATAGTAATTTATTGATTTGTTTTAAACCCAGAAGTATACCGAGGTAGTGTGTGGAAAAAAATAATAATTTGGAATTGATCTGCAGTGTGAACATTTCTCTGGCTGTCTTGACATATTTGATTATATTATTTTTTTTTTTTGTTTATTTATTTTTGCAGAAGGGTTGCCCAAAACCAGATAACAAGACGTCTAATGGCACTGATGGCGAACTCTTCCCCTGGGCACAATTTCAGCTTCCTCGCAGCATAAGTCCTCTCAGCTATGACCTCACCTTGAGCCCTGACTTCGACAACATGGCTTTTACTGGCCACGCTGTCATTAACATGTCAGTACTTCACAACACCAAACGCATTGTCTTGCACAGTGCTAATCTCAACATTACCAAAGCTACTTTCAAGGTGAGACTGCACCAGATAAAGCTTTTTAATCTATCTGACCAGATTAATCTACATGGATTAATTGTAGATTTTTCAATTCATTAATGATGAGTGCTATTGCCCATGGCCGGCAGTAGGCAATTCCAAAGGCCCCTGGCAAATAGTTAATTATTAGGTCTGTCACGATAAATTGAAAAAAAAACAAGGTTGATCATTTTTACAGCTCGATAGTGCATATACTGTATGCCTGTTCCTTTTCTTCGTCTCGCTGTACCACACAGGCTGGATGACAAGAGGGTTCACTCTGGATGTGTCTGTGTGCATTGGTTCTATAGTAGAATGAACCGAGAGAGTGAACTCTCCTGTCAGCCATTCAACCTCTTTGTCCCAGTATGTGGAGGCGGGGCCTACTAGTGAGTGGATACACAGAGTGCTAGCAGTTAGCAAATTAGCAAGTAAACACTAATATGAATGAAGGCACATATATAGTCTGAAATCAACAGTTATAATAAAAAACTACAAGCTCCTCTAAATCACCTGGCGAGATAGGAGACCCCTGTGAAAGTATCACCATCCTAAGGCTGGACACAGTATGTGTTTATATTCATTCAATTTAACGACACACAAACACGCTGGCATTGATAGGCGTTGCCTGTGGCAAGCTGAAGCCATTGAGGTTTTACAGATTAGTTTTGATTCTTGCGGCAATACGGGACAAAGTGCGTCTCTTGTCGGCTCAATACAGATGTTGGCAACTGTCTGTGACACGGCACACATGTAGGGTTTGCTGCCGCACACAGATCAGTTTTTGTGATTGGATTTGAAAGGCATTTGTCGGCATATGCCGATGACATGTTTGTTACAGAAATAGTCCGATATTGATTGGTGGCCGATTGATCAGCGCATCCCTGCAAAACATGCTTTAAACACTCCAGATTAATATGAACTAGGAATAGTAGTAGATTTGAACATTTTGATTTGTCGTTTACAACTTGTTAACCTAAGCTTCTTCTATTCCAGCTTGGTGACGGGGACGCCAGTGAAGTTGCTATTCTCGAATACAAACCCAGACAACAGATTGCTGTTAAGTTCTCTGAAGACCTGAAGGCAGGACAGAACTGTGTGCTGACTCTGGATTACACTGCTGACCTATCACACGCCTATAATGGTTTCTACAACAGTTCCTACACTGATGAAGTTGGTCACAAAAGGTGTACCATGCTATCTGTTTTTACTGTTATGCAATAAAATTCAGCATTTTTGTGTGACCATTCTCATATACTATACTTTTTTTCTCCAGGGTTCTAGCAGCTACCCAATTCGAGCCACTCTATGCTCGGATGGCCTTCCCTTGCTTTGATGAGCCATCATTCAAAGCCACTTTTAAGGTTAAAATCAACAGGAAACCAGAATACATGGCCCTCTCCAATATGCCCAAGGTACTGTGTTGGTAGTTATAAATCTTTTTATAGAGATTTTTGTCCTAAGATGTTGTGACATGTAGAATAGAAAAGATAATAAAAGTAGGGCTTGTCGGCCTGGCAACCCTGTGATAAAACAGGAGAGGTGCTCTAACAAAGCTCCATACTTTCCTCCTGGTGGTATTGTCTATTTGCACATAAACAAGATAGTAAAGGAAAAATGAATTTTAAAATGGAAGTTCGCAATCCAATTAACGACACTACTGGCCTTCCCTCCACTGTCAATGAGTGCATTGGCTGCTTTGAAATAATCTAGTAGTCACATCACAGCGATTATGCTGATGTATCCAAAACAAAGTTGTAGCAATTATAAACATGTAAGGGAACAGTTGGCATAAAAGATAACCTGCGACAACAGTATTTATTCATTGGCAACAACATTAGGTCTACATGCATCACCTAATGGATTTTTTTCTAGTTTTGCCTTAATGGGATAGTTTGGATTTTTTGATATGAAGTTGTATGACATTCCCATCAGCAGTGTGGTGCATCAACGGTGACTTACCCCCCAGTTCGTCCCGTGAGCCGAGTTCTAGTCGGATTTCCGTGATGAGGAACGTAGTTCTGGTTAGTTGGTGGGGCCACTTAAGTAAAGAGTTTGGCTTCTCAAAACAGCATGCGGTCAGTAATACATTTGGGGGGGGATGAGTCACAGCCACGCATGTAAACACTGTGGAACATATAAACAACAATGGACAGGCAGTGATACGACAGGAGAGAAAGTAACACCCAGCATATTTATCTTTTTTTATGTTAAAGCTTTGGTATCTGGAGTCATTTTTGATCCTTCTGTGACTTAAGCGCTACAGTTGTCCCTCACTTATCGTAGTTAATTGGTTCCAGACCCGACTACGATTAGTAATACTAAATAAGCAAAGAGGATTTCATATTAATAAATGGAATATTTTCGTAGTTACAGCATAGAAAACCTGGTTTTTTTTTTACCATTATTAGAGCACTTTAGACACGAAATAACACCCCTACACACACACACATACACACACACACACACACACACGCACTTTTACACTCCTGTTATTCTTTGTGTACACTACATTGCACAACTGTAATGCGCAGGCTACAAGATCACTGCAGAGATACAAGAGACAGCGCTTTAAACATAGCATGCTATCGAGCTAACTATTTAGCCTTCAATTTGTTTATAGTAAACTTAATAAAGGGCTTCAAACGGAGTGGGGAAGAAGGACAAAGTAAGAAGCCAAAAACTTACCACTTCCACACAGAATGGGTGGAGAACTCTTTTTCCACTCTATCATGTCGGACATGCCTGACTGACTCCATGTGGTCCGTGTGAAGTTAATATAATCTATGTCGTTTCTCATCATTGTAATATTACTGATGCCTAGTGACCAGAATACTACATTTAACACATTTAACACATTTAATACTCAGTAGTTTTTGACTAATAATAGGCAATAGTCAACTATGAAACAACAATCATTTATTAATTAATTTTAAAAAAAGTGATAGAATGAGGGAGTGATGTTCAAACCACGATGTAGCGAGGGACAACTGTATTTATATACATGTAACAGAACACCTCATCAGTCTGAGAAGAAGTTTGTTTTAGACAGTTTAGTTAGTTTTTGTGGATTAACTTTGTCTTATTGTGCTGTATTTCAGGTGAAGACAACGTCCCTTGCCAATGGCTTGATGCAGGACGAATTTGCAAAGACCAAAGTCAAAATGAGCACCTACTTGGTAGCATTCATTGTTGGTAACTTCACCCCCACCAGCAAAAACGTCTCTGACATTTTGGTAGGTTTGACTTGTATGCTTTTTCATTTGACATTCAGTCAAACTGACATAATATATATGTGTGATGTGAATGTGTGTTTTAGGTGTCCGTGTACAGTGTTCCAGAGAAGAAGAATCACACGGACTACGCTCTAGACACAGCATCCAAACTACTGGAGTTTTACAACGACTTCTTTGATATTAAATATCCTCTTCAGAAACTAGGTGAACATATGCAGAAACTTTTCCCCTGCTCGTGTTTCTTGTTCACAAAGTGTTCATATCCTCCTGTAATTTCTGTCTTTTGTCAGACTTGGTAGGCATTCCAGACTTTTTGGCAGGAGCCATGGAGAACTGGGGTCTGATCACCTTTAGAGAGACCACCCTGCTGGTGGGGACAAAATCCTCTCCTCTGGAAAAACAAGTTGTTGCTTCGGTCATCGCTCATGAGCTGGCTCATCAGGTACTTATTATGCGTTACCGTTCATTGGCATGTAGTGAAAGGTGATGACGTGTGTGTTATAATTGAGCTCTTGTGTTCCAGTGGTTTGGAAACTTGGTCACAATGAGCTGGTGGAGTGACCTTTGGCTCAATGAAGGCTTTGCCACCTACATGCAGTATATGTCACTGCAGACAGTGCTCCCACAGCTGGACATTGTAGGTGCAAACTATACACACCTACAGTATATGAAAATATAGAATTTTCGCTATGTGCTTATGTAGTGTGTGTTTTCAGGGCAACTTGTTCTTAGCAATGAGGTTCCGTGCCATGGACAAAGATGCACTCAACTCCTCCCACGCCGTGTCTACTGAAGTCAACACAGCAGAGCAGGTGGAAGAGATGTTTGACTCGGTCTCCTATGAGAAGGTGCACTTTATATGTATTTATGGTCCCCATCTACTGAATGCCTTGTTACTTTTAAACTGTAGCTGTGACGATATGTCGTGCCTTGATCTTCCAGGGGGCGTCCATTCTTCTGATGTTGAACGCCTCCTTGCCAGGTGATCAGCAGTTCAGAAAAGGTATCATTCAGTATCTGAAACAGTTCAGTGGATTAAACACAGACACCGATGACCTCTGGAACAGTCTTACAGAGGTAAATAATTAGTGCTTATTCCAAAAAATGTTCCAGATGACGCATCAAATGACATGTATTGTTTTCCTTTCTGTCGTAAGGTTGAAGTCCCAAATCAGCATCCCAATGTGTCAGAGATGATGAGGTCATGGACATACCAGAAAGGCTTCCCATTGGTCACTGTGTCCCGCAAGGGGGATCAAGTGACCTTAACACAGGAGCACTTCCTGCTCAAGTCGGACAACACCTCACACTCCTCCAGGTGGGGTGCATCCTCCTCTTCTTCTTCTTCCTCCTCCCATTCATAGTATGTGCATATAGAAAGTCAAATTCATTGTAATTTTGCACTCCTATTTAGCATGTGGACTGTTCCAGTGACGTATGTGAATGACAGCTGTAGTTTGTCTCCGGAGTGTGCACAGTTGTTCACTCTGAGTACCAAGTCAGGTGAATCAAAAAGTTTGAATCCACTCCATTAAGTTTACATGCATGTACAGTACATGTTCAATGCTAATCCAGTCTAGGTCTTTTGCTGTATTTTCTCAGGGACTCTTAAGGTGCCAGAAAGTGTGAAGTGGTTGAAGCTGAACTACAGGAACACAGGCTTCTATATTGTCGACTATGGAGACGAAGGCTGGGGTGCTCTGAGAGACGCTCTGTCTAACAACTTCGAAGTTCTTACACAGGAGGACCGTGCCTCTCTGATACACAACATCTTCTCTCTCTCCAAGTAGGTTTGCAAATTTTTCACTGTTTCTTTCCCTCTTTAACTGTTGTGTCTTTATCAGACTGGGACGTGTGTCCTTCCGTCAAGTCCTCAGCCTCCTAAACTACATGCCCAATGAAACTGAGACGACTCCTGTGAGAGAGGCCTTGCTGCAGCTCAACAACGTTTACCATCTGCTCCACAAACGATACGAACAAGGCCTTGTCACTCGCATGAAGGTGCACACATATACAAGTATTAATTTAAAAATTGAGATACAAAAATTAACAGGACTGTGCACAAAAAGAAGAGAAAAACAAATTTCAGTACCCCAAAATAAATTAATTTTACCTGTCCGAAAAAGAATAAGAATAAGAAGAAGTAAAGCACATATCTAGTCCTACCCCTTGTTGTTGTTTATTTAATTAATATACATAATTATTTAATTAACTCCATACGTGATAAGTAGTACCTTGGCAGCTGCTCTACAAGGACATTCCAAAATATAGCAGCATGAAACACAGTTGGTTCAACAAATGCAAGGCATGCTGAGAAGCTCATGCACAACCTTTCCCAGCATGCAACAGTATCAACTTGGCATTCTATTTTTTCGCGGTTTGAATTTTGCGGCTTCACTTTATTGTGGTTTTTCAAAAATGTATGAATAACTCATGCTGTTTTGTGGTTGAATATGGCCTATTATTAGTCAAGAAAATGTGCATGATTAAGTAAATGTTACCTAAACCTTTGCCAAAAGGCATTCAGAAGATGCATTCAAAGACGCTGTGAATGATATGCAGTATTCTACACTGGTCACTAGGTGCCAGTAATGTTACTGTAATGTTTGGTGAGGCACAAAAGCATCACAAGCCACTCCAAGCTAAAACTTAATTCTGAACCTGAGCTCTTAAATCCTTATTTTCTGTTTCTACTATATTGGGTAATACGAGTGTTACGGTGGCTATAAGAGTGTTATTTTCCTGTCTCGAGGGTTCTAACAATGTTAAAAATCGTATTTAGAAGGTCGTAAACAGGTTTTCTACTTTCTACGCTGTAACTCCAAAAGTACAGTATTTGATTTACAAATAAGGAATCTTACTTTGTGGAAATTCACTTAACACGGTCGAGTCTGGAACCAATTAACCGTGATAAACGAGGGATTTTTAGATTATTAGAATTTTTTGTTGAAACTGTGCGTTAAATCAACACAATGTATATTTATGAGGTATATTTATTTATTATATATTTATGACGTATACGACACCTAAAGTTGCACACAAACTTAGTCAACCCTCATTGGAAATTTTATTTGATTTTTTATTAAATATTATTATTTTATTTTATAAAATGTTATTTTTACAATGTCGGTTGAGTAATTTCAAGGGCAAGTGTAAGTACGTAAGCCTTGTTTACACCAAATAGTACAGTTCATTATGGTACAGGGTGCAAAATGTGTTATGTTAGAAGTTTTTAAACAGTACCAAAATAACTGATCAAAATTTGTTTCGGTACCCCGCTATTACTCTATTACTACGACTTGGTGGAAACAACACTTAAGACATCATTTAATGGGGGGCTTCTCTGGATTCTCATTCATTGTGACATTAGTTTTCATGAACAGCTTAACATGTACTGTAGCTTTTACTGGCTGATTTCCTCGTCCTTTAATTTGTTGATTACTTAGGACACATTTCATTCAGTTACTTGCTAATATACTATATGTGAACATTTGGTTTATTTAAGATGTTAACAAGTTTAATTCTCCCACAGCAGGTGAAATACTAACCTTGCATAACTTGCACTGGGATATTTGCAGTTGTACATTCTGAATCACTTTGGTGCGCTGATGGAGAACCAAACATGGACCAAGGAAGAGAGTGTGTCCAAGCAGGAGTTGCGTTCAGCCCTCCTGGAGACAGCTTGTTATCTGGGTGAAGAAAAATGCATGCAGCAAGCCAAAAAGCAGTTTAAGAAGTATGTCGACTCCAATGGAACCACCCAGTGAGTATAAAAACACATAGGAAACGTTTGGTTGTTAGAGCTGGGGTTATCACAATTCACATCTTTTAAAATATAAATACTGTTTTACTACAGACAGACGAAGATGGTTGGTTGAATGGATACTTGATATTGGGAAGCAAACCAGAACCTTAAATACGTTATTGTGGTGTTTTCTTTTTTTGTTGTTAGGATCCCAGGCGATCTGCAGCGAGTTGTATTCAGTGTGGCTGCTCAGTCCGTTGACGACTGGGGAACACTGCTCACCATGTATCAGTATGCCACCTATGACTCAGAGAAGGAGAAGATGCTACAAGGATTAGCTTCCACTCAGGACACACCCAGTATTATATGGTAAGTGTAGTGCCAGAACTATGGTACATTTATCAGAACATTACATATTTGCTAATGAGCTGTTTAAAGTTTGCATTTATAGTTTGTCAATTTTGTTTTTCTAAATTGAGTCTTGAGTTGGAAAGGTTTAGAAACTCTGCCTTATATGTATTTATATGCACTTTGATTTTTTTTCTGCATTTAAAACTATATATATATATATATATATATATATATATATATATATATATATATTTAGATTAGATTAGATTAGAATAGATTTTTTGGACTTGTGTGGTATCTTTTGCCTTGATTGACATATTCAGTTCATTTGTTAATCTGTTAATACATATACAATTTCAATAATAATAATAATATTAGGGCTGTCAAATGATTAAAAAAATCATCAGATTAATCAGTTTTTGAATTAATTAATCATAATTCATCACCATTCATCAACTATGTGTGAAACATACCCATTTTTACTGTATTTAATGCAGAGAAAGATCAATGACTATAAGGATTATATATATTTGTAAGTATTAACAGCTCCAAATGAACTGAATATGTGAAGTCTAAAAATGTATTTGTCGAACACTAGTCTCTTTAGTAGTAGAACATTTTAATCAGGGGTTGTGTTCAAAGACATCATGTCATTTAAGGTAAATTGATTATTTTCAGAGTAATCTCCAGCATACTTAAATGTAGCAAATTGTACATCTGAATGAATTCAGTTGTAGCTTGAAAATGGTTAGAGATGAAGGCATACTGTAAATGAGGAAAAAATCATCAGTATGACCCAAAGTTTGTGACGGGGAGTAAATGCACTCATCTAATTAGCATATTATGACATCACCAGGCTCAGGAATTGTCAGATCCCTGTCACGATACCCAACAAGCTCATCAAAATGTCTGATCCACTTGTGATACTCTTCCTCATCTCTCATGCAAACACAGCCATCATCATCATCATTTAGAGCGGGATCTTGAACAAAACTGCTGCCTTCTCCATTTGACAGCCCAAAAATACTGTGTGTGTGTATACAGTCAAACCTGTCTTAGCGGCCACCTTTATAGAACGGCCGCCTGCCTATAGCAGCCACTGAAAAATCCCCAGCAGCAAATTTACATGTTATAGACCCTGTGTATAGCAGTCACCTGTCCAACGCGGCCAGCGGCCACCATTTTGTCTCCCTTGGTCAATATCTGACTGCATATAGCGGCCAAATTACCGACTCAAGTAGAAGCTTCATGCACAAAAAAGTTTCGTTTTTCAATCAATGAAGCCGTCGTGTGTAGACTTTAATTACTGAGTCCTAGCTCAGTCACAATCATTCACAAGATCCACACAAATTGTCAGTTGTTCCACATAAAAAAGCAGTCTTCTTTTGAGCTTGCTATTTCCTGGTCAAACATGTAACTTTAAGAGCATTTGCACCAAAACACAACAAATTAGGCTGGGAACAGGACGTGCTCCCAGCTCCCAGCGACGCTACAATAAAAAAAAAAAACATACGCTAGCATGCATGCGGCAGCGGGAGCAAAACTGAGTTCGATTGTACTTAATTGAAGTATTTTAGAATGTACTCACGTTATTTTTGATCAATCCTCATCCACAAATTCATCAAAGTCCTCATCTTCTATATTCGACACAAAAAAGCCGTCTTCTTTTCCGTTCGCTACTAGTCTGTTAACTTGTCAGTGTTATTCAGCTCCGAAGCAAAGAAGGAAACCTCTCCTGTTGCTTTTGCCAACTTTATTTATTGAACGCGGCCACCAGACAGCAGCTCAGAACACACATGCATCTCTCAGCATCGTCTCTCCTTCCTGCTTGCCCACAAGGCAAAGGTTAAACAAGTCCTACTACATAGCTGTCCAGCCAATACCTGTAAGAAATTACACCGTTTATTTCCTGGTGTGAGACAATGTGCACAATGTGTGTCAATACTGTAATGCTTGTTGTGGGGAAGGAGAGACTCACGTCGCCGATGCACTTTAATGGCTTTATTAACAGCGGAGAAGACTGCAGGACTTTACATCCACACCAACATAAACACACTTCCCAACTCTCTCGAAACTCACAGCTAGCACTGAGCCTAGCTCTCCTGCTCGGGACGCCCACCGTCACTTCCTGATGAACTAAAGCTGTAAAAAGTAAAATATAAAAAACAAGCGTAAGACATTACTAGCACAGCTTTGTTCTGTGGGTCGTGGATATATTCTATCAGTTCTTATTAAGCCTCTAGCTTCCTTTTAGTAAGTAAAAACCTTGTCTATGACTGCACTACATTGTCATGTAGACCTACAAAGTACACTTGGAAGAACAAGAGGTGAATAAATGTATTGCAACTGATGTGAAACTGATGAGGGGTAGGATTAAATAAGCTTTGCTTCTTCCTACTCCTTTTTGGACATGCAAAATTGTGAATTGTACTACGTGATGTGCTACTGTTTGACTCATATGCATGTTCAGGATGAATTAAAACCATGACCCATGAACCATGATAATAACAAGCCTAGTAGTGCTGTACAACTTTTATCTGCAGTCCGCAGTGCCCTCTACTGGTCAACATTATTATTATTATTATTTTCCCTTTTTTTTCTTTTTTTTCCCTCTACTGGTCAACAATCAAACTGGACGCCAACCTGTCTATAGAGGCCACCTGTCTATAGCAGCCACTTTTGCAGACTCCCTCTAGTGGCCGCTATAGACAAGTTTGACTGTGTATATATGTGTATATAGTATATGTATATATATGTATGTATATATATATATATATATATATATATATATATATATACACATTTAGAAATTCCAGAGTTTTTGCATGTGAGCGGTGATTTGTTTGACTTTGTTTGACGGTTGTTGAATGCACCATCTTACTTACTCTCACTTACTAAAATGCATTTGACACTTATTACGCTCTTGTCGTTTGCAGGCTTCTCAGTGCAGGCTTGAAGGGCAACATCATTCCGACACAGGAGCTTCCGTTAGTCATCAGCACTGTCTGCAGAAGCTTTGCTGGCAACTTGTTTGCTTGGGATTTCATTCAGGAGAACTGGAACCAGCTCATAGAAAAGTGCGTGGACTGAAGGAGAGCTTTGTTTGCATATTAAGATGAAACTGGTGTTAATTGGTGTTTTTGCTTGCAGGTTTCCAGTAGGTTCCTTTGCCATCCAAAGAATAATCAAGTCTGCCACTTCTCAGTTCTCCACACAGTCTCATCTTAATCAGGTAGCTGTGCTGACATTTAAACAATATTCGTGTATGTTTCAGTGGGTGTCATGTTCTGTTATGTTATGTTTGATGTGTGTTTTGTACAGGTGCAGAGTTTCTTGTCCAGCCTGAAGGAACGCGGCTCTCAGTTGCGGAGCGTGCAGGAAGCGTTGGAAACCATCCGACTGAACCAGCGCTGGATGGAGAGAAACCTTCCTTCGTTTCATAAATGGCTGTAAGGCAGGCACAACCTCCATTTTCCTCTCCACTCCTGCCCGCATTTAACGTGGCCCACTGGCGCACGTTGTCAAGACAACTTTTTGCACTATTGTCCTAGCTCTGTTTAACCAGGTCTGAGTACGAGTCAGTGTTCGAGCTGGCTGGACCGGGTGATCTTCTCATGTATTGCTCCTGTGAGATGTTAGCAAGCTCAGGACGGCTCTGATTGTATCTGACAGCGTGATGTCAGGTCTAAACACTCCTCACACTTGAAGCTGTCAACCAAACCTTACAACAGACAATCGTGCTGTCCAATTTGCTTTACAGACACTTGTCTCCATCAGCCTTTTTCCAGCCATTGCATGAGCTGGTCAAGCTCTGCTCCTAAAAGTAATATGAAGAATGACAACGTTACAGTATTTTCTGCCCATAAGACCTGGACTGTCTCTTTGCTTTAATATATTGACTCTGCTGTCAGGGATTCCTCATGGGCTTGCTGCCTAACTGAGAATTGTTTCCTCATGGTAAAATCTACAGTATCAAGATCAGCCTGTAATTATGCATTCTGTATATTCATGGAACCTGGAGCATCTGTTGTCATTACTAAGATAGACGTTGGCTGAATGTGCAGGGGAAAAAAAACTTCCCACTATGTACAGTAGATGGCGCAGTACACCACATTGACTTCATTGTTTCCATTTCTCTCCAAATCCTGGTTTGATATATTTTAAGAGCAGTGATCACTCCGTTCATTCTTGTAGTTCCCATAGTTGTAATGTAAAAATATTTGACTCCACAACAGCAGTTTGGACATGCTGTTTTATCTTAACACATTTGACGTGACTCAACCTGCCTTTAGCCTTCGCTTGTGTACATAGAATGTAAAGAGGGCATTTATCGCGAGAATTTGATTCAGGCTCTTGGCCAAACACCTTTTACTGTGTTTCTTGGATGCATACCACCGCTGGGAGGTCGCTTGCTGAGGAATTGTTTGTTTAAGGGCTAAGAATGTTTATATGGTTTATGTGACCTCATCTTGATACAAAGGTTTAAAGTTACTCCAGCTCCAGAGTATAGAGCTGTCTGGCTATTTGTTATCTTTACTTGACCCCCAGCACACCCACACCCCGTTTTGTTGGTTCCCAAATGTATTAGTGACAGATGTACAGATAATCATTTTTATCATACACATTTAACATCTTCTCACAGTACAGGAGTTACCATGTATGTTCCAGGTTACCGTGTTCCATTTAAAAGCACAGCGTATCCAATTTAATATGCACCTTTTGTGCATTTTTTTAGTCTCTAGTGACAGTGTAAAAACAGTCACTGCAATGATGTGGAATGAGACAGGAGATGAGATAACATCATGAGGCGTAAACCTTGCAGAAGCTCTGACAAAGTGCAGCTATGCTGAAGATACACATCACGTCACGGGACTCAATCATCAGCACATCATCTGAATGTTTCTGATGAACCGAGCAGGGTTTGCACCCGTCGTGAAAAGCATTCACACAATGATGCTTTGTTGAAATTAAGAAAACACTGAGAAATTGTTGTTGTTGTTGTATGAGGTGTTTTGTGAGGGTTAAAGTTCCCTGGGGGAGCTATATCTGTGTGTGGCTCAGGGCGCACAGTGTTGTCTCACACTGGTTCCCATCCCTAAACTGCTCCTGCGCCCTCTAGCCTTGAACACCCTGAGACACATTTACAAACATGTCATTCATTGTAAGTGCGTCCCACTTTCTTTTTATTATTAAAATGTACACTTGGGCATGCACAATCTAATTAGATCCAATAAGAGCCAAATGAAAAATTGTGCTTTTTGGATGACAATGCTCAATTTTGACAGACTGACACTGTCAGAGAATGTATGTATGGTTGTTATCTGCATGCAGTACACGATGCTGCCACAGAGTAAAAATTAATCACAGATTATCGTCAGATAGCATGCAAAAATTACACAGATTCCAAAAATGAAATGCTATCAATAACAGTAATAAATATTATAATAATAAACTTTTTATATAGCGTCTTTTACCAGACATAGTACTTGAAGTACTTTTCTGGCATCATTTCAGCTGTTGATATTCTAGCAGAAAAAGGCCATTCATGATTCCCATAAGGGTTGGGGCTGAGATAAATAATAATACTCCTGATTGCTCACCTTTCGACATACACATAGCAAAGAAATGTTAATGTGCGGCTGGCAGCATCGATAGAGTATGTAGAAAATCAAACATTCATATATATTCATTTGTCTGTGGCAGTCCAATGTAAATCTAGCATTGTGGTGCTGTTGTAAATGCTGTTTGCAGGATTAAACTACAAAACCTATTTCCATTTAACTTTTTCAAACATGTTGGTACAATATTTTTTTTTCACTTTTCACAGTTGCAGTCTGTTTGCATTGGGGCAATAGCCTGTCGGATGCGTTGAACTAAATTAAACTAAAGCCACAGTAACCGTTTTTCACAGAGATCTTGCAAAATAGACAAATGATACTACTGGGATACTACTACAAATGTTTGCTTTTATACGCAGAATCCCCCAGTCCGTCATTTGATAGGTGCGATGAGGTCAGCACCAATGTGTGGTTTGGTGAACAAAGCGCTTGTCAGACATACTGTATAAACTACAGGGTTGTAGAAGGCAAGTGTTGGCATTCTTCTCGTCTATGCCTCCTTAATGAGTTTGTCACTGGGACAGAAAGCATACTGTACACTATGTCATGAGCTCAAATTGATCAAGACATATTGGGGAGAAGAATGTTCACAGATTTGAGAATGTGTTTCAGAAGCATTTAACAAAAAAGTGCATCTCTTTTATTGTAGGAGCTTTATCAGAGGCTCTTATCTTACGATTCATCAGCAGCCATTGAATCATCGAGGAACATGACATGTGCAACGATCAGTAATGATGTCCTTTTTTTGCGTTGGGATTAAATGATTTCTATATTTCATTTTGGGGTGAGGTTGTGTGAACAAATAAAGTTTTCTTTATCTGGATCTGGATATTAATAATATTTTGTTGAACCCTATTTCCATCCAACCGTATCACACTACACTCACACCAGTGTTAGATTGAAATTCTACAATTCTAAACAATGGCAGTTCAACCATCTTGGAAAACTAAGGAAAAACTCTGTGTGGCTAAATGGACCTGAATTCCTGAAATGGCCAGTGGAGAAGTGGCCTAAAAAATTTGCAGCAGAGGTTACAACACACACGAGAGAACGTGTGGCAAACTCCAGAGAAGGGCATTCTCAGCATCACTAATGTGTCAAGAAACAACTTCAACTAAAAGAACGCCTGCTGGTGGAGCGGTCAAAAGCCTTTAGAGCCCCGAGTTGGTAAAGGTAATAGCCTTAGTATGGCAAGTCGCTAGGAGGTGAATCAAATTAATAAAAAGGAGAGGTGCGAGACCAAAGTGGGAGGTTGCCTACACAAAGGGAAAAGCCAAAAAAAGTTACATCAGTAGAAGAATGTGAGGATGCGCTGAGAGACCTCTTCCTCTCAGTCCAAAATGGCAAAGAAATTTCAACCACCACTCTTCATAGACAAGTAGTTTTCAAGGACAGAAGTGCTGGCCTCTTGATGTGTGGAAGCAGAATGCTCCAACCCCGCTTCTGCCTTCCAGTTTATGTCTGTTGACCTATTTGGGCTTTATGAAGTTAGGGATGTGGTAAAGAGGAGAGTCAAACTCATGGTATGGAGTATCGTATTCTGCAGCATGGCCTTGAGAGCTTTACTGTATATACTGATGTTGTTACCAAGCAGTTGTCTGACGTACAACAGACTCACATCACTGAGAAGACACCCGGATCAGAGCCTGGATCCAACTTTGTTGGGATCAAACCGCCTCTGGAGGAACTCTTTAAGTTTCAAACTGTCCTTGAGACATCCAACACCGAAGAGGAGGCTGCAAACAAAGCGGTCTTGGAAAATTCACCCAGCAAAATCACACCACAGAAACGGAGCAGCAGAGGTGGCGATGAAAATAATGAAACAGGCCCTCACCGACCTTGGTGGAGATCGGGTCCTAACATGGGAAGAATTCCAAACATTCCTTTGCATGGCTGTAAGAGCCCTCGTCACTGTGATACCTGTAGAGGAGCACGTGTAAACTGGCGTGACCTCCTTAGGTTCAAGAAGGTCTAGTGGGAGGTGTTTGGTCAATTTTACTGATTTGACCTATTTTGGTATATAATGTTGAAAATAAGCATCACTTGACTGGACATGTATTCATCAAAGGGTATGCTCATTTTTAAGAAGCCGTGCCAGTGTTGTCATTCTGGAGCCACAGGATGTTCAAGTCCGAGTCAAGTCTCAAGTCAAGACAATGAATACAATACAACAAATGCATTTTGAGTCGTTTTATTTAAAAAAAAAAAAAAAAGAGACCATTGTGACAAGACGTAGTCACAGAAAAAGAGTGCTGACATTGCATTTAGTCAGTGCATAGAAATGTAATCCACACATTAGTTGTGATTGGACGTTAATAGATGCATTCAATGACCCAGATTCAAAGGGAAAATATGTTGTCCTGCTGGAATTCTATAACTGTCATGTTAGTTGAATACTTCGAATGGGGACACATTTTACTCAACATGGTCACTGAAAATCTCAAGTATTTTTAAGTCATCAGGCTAAAGTCTGAGTTAAGTCCCGAGTCACTGATGTCAAAGTTGAAGTCTAGTTGCAAGTCTTTGATGACATTGTCAAGTCGAGTCGAGTCAACAAAATTGTGGCTCAAGTCCAAGGCACGTGACTCAAGTCCACATCTCTAAGATAATGCCGCAGCACGTGACAAACTCCAAGTGTTATCTGATTTGGAGACTGAAACCACGTTGAGCAATGTGCTGTAAAGTGCTGTAACAGTTTAAGGACAGTGGATGGCATCCCCTTTATTACAGATAGGAGGTATAGAAAAACACTCCCCTATTAAAATAGCAGGATTTTCTGATGTCAGTAATGAATTTATTACAAAAATTGTAATAAATACCCTTTATAAGTCTTCTGAGGGGAAATATATATACAGTATTAAAAATATCCAGTAAGCACACAGCAAAAAACGAACTTTGTTGCACCGCTTGGTTTTATGACATCATTCAGCCCTTTTGGTTAGGAGTCTGTAAGCGTGACATGTTGATGAGCAGTGACGTGCCGTCAAGGCAGGCAGGTGAGGCAAAAGCCTGCTATCTAATGTCTAACCCATAAGAACCCACGGTGACACGAGTGTAACAAGCACTTTGAAGGTCCCAGTCTCTTCCTTATAAGGCTTTAAGTCAGATTTTAACTTGTTAAGTCCCTAAGCGACACATACTAAACATCCTGGTGTGATGTGACTGTAGCAGGAAGTGACCTCTCCAAAATGCAGGTCTGGCCTGTGTGCAAACTTCAAGGAGGAAGCTATTTTCAAAGAGCTGTTTTTTGATACCACATGTAATTTCAAACACATTTCTTAGGTTCAATGCTTTGATAACATGTCCTAAATTACTTTCAACCTGGAATGACCATATTTGTTGAAGAAAGTAATATTAAAAAAGTAACAGAAATATTGCTGTAACATATATGTCACATCGGCTTTTTAGCCTTAAAATCAGAATGAAGAACCTGATGTGACCCATTTGTCACAATAACAAAAATGCTAATAATCCACCCAATTATTTTAGCTGTTTCAATTATATTAACATGAAATATGTTCTGCTGGTCAATTGAAAGTGTAATGAACAATTAGAAACACAAAATAATGTGAAAGTATTTGGTTTGTGTTACAAAACCATCTTTGCAAATCTGTACATCATGTTAACACATTTTTACTATCCTATGCCGATCCTACAAAAATTTAAATATGTTATTCTTGTTATTAAATATTCTATTATTCCGATTTCATTTGTAAGAACATGCGCTGCACTCTTTATGATGCACTGGAGGCCATTTTGGGAGATGATAGTTACATGAGGGATGTGACGATTGCTCAGATGAAGACCCTGATGACCCTCTTTACAATCCCAATAGTCAAGACAGGGAGAGTGACGAGTCAAGTGAGTGTGTTGATTCGGACAGTAGTGAATCAAGTACACTAGATGATGTACCGCAACCAGTGTACCAGTGTAAAAGAACTGGAAATACTGATTGGCCTCTACCTGTACATGGGTCTTTGCCAACTGACGGAAAATCGTGCATACTGGGAAAATGACACAAGGTGTCGCATGGCAGCTGAAGTCATGTCACGTAATCGTTTTCAGAACCTGCAGGAAACTCTGCATTTCATTGACAACACGGATGTATCAAACAGGCAAGCTACAGATTCCAGGCAGAGGTTGCCACTAGCCTCATTCTTTGGCAGGCACAAAGAGGCCGCCCGTCACTCAATGCCACAATTCTACCACCACCGCTGCCCAAGAGGTTTCATGTTGGAGATCCAGATGATGTTCGCACTGACCGAGTCGCACATTGGTCTGTGAAACGTGACAAACATGGCTGCTGCAAACTCTGCAAAGTCAATGCAACACCACTCTCTGTGAGAAATGTGATGTGCGTCTTTGCTTCACTGAGGAACAAAACTGTTTCAAGCCTTACCATGTGACCTAGGCTAAATGGCTGAAGAGACTTACCAGACATAACAACTGAGAAAATGTTTTGGACAAGGTGCTGATGATACAACAGTTTCATTTCTCTTCAGCGTTTACGTTTTTTTGCACAATTTATGTTTGTAGGTCTGCAGCTATGGTAGCTTATTGCAAATGTCCCCAAATAAGCAGTGTTATTTATTTTTGATGCATTTGGCATATTTTGTGGTGCAAAGCAAAACTGATGAAGAAGTTTGTTAAACCTTGCCATTGAAGTCACAGTTTTTACATATCTTATGGAAATACAAATAAAAAGGCAGTTTTGTGGCCCCAAGCAGTAAAAACTAGTGATGGGAAAATGAAGCTTCATGAAGCACTTGCGATATTTTAAAAAAATTCCACGGCATCTTTAAACCAAGAGTGCCATATAGAGGAGTCAAAAATATCACAAGTGCTTATGAAGCTTCATTTGTCCATCCATCACTCATAAAAAACGTCAGGTTTACTTATTTTCAAAGAAGGAATATGTTTACCACTAACGGCCAATGTAACAAATATGTAACAACACAGATCTTTGGGAATAAAAAGTGTTATTCAGAAAAAAACTTTAGAAATGTGTTCTATGTGGTCCACTTGGTCTGTGGTATAGCCCGGATAATTTTCCTTTAAGGATAAATGGGTCTGGGTTCTTATGGGCTAAGTACGTAGTACATTTTTTTGACACGTTCACGTGAATATCACAACCCAAGAGTAAATTGTATCTTTATTGGTGTGACATACATAACATATTGTAGCGTTCATATAGTCACCCAGAGTCTTGACACACTTCTAGTTTTATTGGCAACCCTAACGCCGCCAATGGGAGTGCTCAATTCCAACACAGTTCAGCTCGCACACTTGTCTCCTCCTCCTCGCTGTCACTCTCGCAACCACACGTTACAACACCAACAGGTCCTTAAAATATTTACACGTTTGTAGTGTAAACCATGGCTACATGATGACAAAATATAAACGAAAAAATATAGCATTATGATGATGCGACGTCATGCGATGATGGAGTTAACCAGTGTTTACATTTATATCCTCCACCAAGACCTTCACCTCCATGGCTTCAAACCTCATTTTTATTTTACAGCATCCCTGCACTCCTTAACTCTACATGGTGACAGCCGGTTGTATACGTAAAAGATGCATTTAAATAGGGTCTGCGCCTCTTTTGCACCTGTTGAAAATTACGGAAGCAATCATTGTAGATCACCTGCAACAAGCCTACCAAATAGTACGTGCCTTTTTTGTTGTTGTTGTGCATTTAGCCCTCGTTATTTGGGATTAGGTCAAGCCCTTAGGGGAGGGGTGTCCAAAGTGCGGCCATTTGCAGCCCACGGCTGTTTTTTTTACTGGCCTGCAGCACATCCCTAAAAATATAATTTAACAAGAAAACAAAACCAAAAAATCCTGAAAAAATGTTTAAAAAATCAGCAGTAATTTTACGAGGATGAAGTCAAAATGTTAAGTGAAAAAAAGTGTAATCCAACAAAGTCATAATTTTGCACGGATGACGTAATAATTTGAGGAAAAACGTAATTTCAATAAAAACGTTGAAATATTAAAGAAAAAAAATGTTTTTAAGTTGTGATATGAGAAACAAAACAACAAATAAAGTTGTCATTTTTGGAAAATTGGGTTGTGGAAAAAGTTGTAACATTACGAGAATAAAGTCAAAATATTATGGTAAAAAAAAAAAGTCATCATTACAAGAAGAAAGTTTAAATATTTGGAAAAATAAAACAAAACAGCAGAAATGGGAAAAAGAACTAATTGTATGAGAATAAAGTCAAAATATTATGACTTTTACTGTATTCTAATGAGAGAAAAAAGGCGGAATTATGTGGGACTTGAAACTCATAATATTATGAAGAAAAATAATGTAATTTTAGTAGCATAGACTTGAAATATTAAAGAAAAATGTCATTTTTTGAAAGTCGTAATATTAGAAAGAAAACAAAATAAAGTTATAATTTTTGGAAAATTAGGTTGGCGAAAAAGTTAACATTACGGGAATTAAGTCATAATACCAAAATAAATGTTTTCTAATATTTAAGAAGAGATATATTTGTAAAGTTAAAAAAAAAAACAGCTAAAATGGAAAAACAGAGCAAAGAGCGATGTTCATGCTAATATGCTTTTTCACATATATATATATATATATATATATATATATATATGACAAAACTGTTATGCAGTTTTTTCTTGTAGTATATATACAGTAACTTCAAATATAATATCAAATACCCTGCCTTGGGGGCTGTCGGCGTGGGAACGTTTTCAGGTCGAAACGGTAAAGTATTTTATCTTTTCAGCCTTTCATTACCAGGACAACAGCATTCTGGGTGCCCTAAAACTGTTTCTTTTTTTTTTTTTTTTTTTTTTAACGGCTTCCATAGTGAGAAAATCTGATAACAGCAACTTGTCATTGACGAGGTGACAAGCAAACCACTACTTTCTGAAAATGATGACATCACCAAGTCTTTGCTGTCGTGACCAGAAGAACAAGAGGAGGGCATTGGTGCAAAATGTAGTGTTTTTTTTATTTGCACATTCCCTGTGTTCCGTATTGCTGCTGGATTTGCTGTGATAACAATGACAGTTTATTGTGAATTTGATTTCATATTGGTGAATTTATTACTTAGTGGATTTACATTATTGAAGTATTTAAATTACTATTCTGTTCAGCTTGCCTGTCACCAAATTGCAACCGTTTTTTTTGGCATTTTTTCAAAAGTATCTAAAATACCCAACCATATTCAGACTTCCTGAATCTTTTCCTTACAAATTTGTCAGATTGTGAGTGTATCTTGCGGGAACAGCCCTCTTAAAGTTACCCCATCGGTTGGCTGAGCCATTCCACAAACTTCATAATTTATTCTGATGGAGTCACTCATTTTTTATCTGAATATGTGTAACCCGCCTGGTTCAACCAGCCCCACGTGCTCAAACTCGGGACCTTCGGCGTGACAGTTGGGAGTGCGAAGCATTGAGCTAAAATTCCAGACAGTCAACTCAACGCTCAGCACGGCTCTTAAAGTTCAGGGAGTGAATGCTGGAAGGTGAAATTCCTCCTGAGCTTCATTTTTCTAGCAGACTGTTCTGTTGTTTTGAAATCAGCGGGCGTCTTGATAAGGCTAACCTACATTTTGTGACTACAGAGATGCTCCAACTACTGCACTCCCGGAAGGAGCTCTTAACTTTGTAGGTCGTAAGTATAAATGGTGCATGGATGATGTTATGAAATGTTATTTTTTTAGTGTTGGAAGTTGCCGAAAAATGTATTAAATCTGATTGCGAGTTAAATGAACCTTGTGACCCAGCATCAGGAAGAGATATGGTTGATTTATTTGAAGATGATAATGCCTCACTGATGATCACACTTGTCACAAGACTCAAACGCCTTCAGAAGACTGGTCAGTGACGTGCGGTGAGGTTCATGGCTGGTGAGGCCCTGACTCTTTTGGAGGGTTTTTTAATGTTAATACAGCTTGCTCATTAAGATGATAACAAGAAAAATAAGAGAGTAATTCACTTTTGTTAAAAAAAAAAAAAAAGTCTCCCAAGTTCTTTTCAAATACTTCTTAGTCCCATTTATTGAATTTGTTATGAAGCTGGAGGGTGCTTGTGAGCTCATGCATTCCTCTAAAGACACGAGAAATGTAAACACAAGATCACTTTAGTAGAAACATTCATAAAAGTTATCGCACAGAATTTCCCAATAAAACACGTACAGTACGTGATGTACACAACCACAAATAATGACTTCATCTTGTTACGTACGTACTGTAATATGAAGTGTTATGTCTTTACATAATCACGGTAGTAAAGATCAGCATATGCAAGAAGCTGCAACAGAACATCTACCAGACTGTGGTAGCTGGTGCCCTCCTGTATGCAGGAGTGTGCTGGGGGAGCAGCTTCAAGAGGAAGGATGCCACACGCCTGGGCAAACTGGTGAGGAAGGCAGGCTGTCATTGGCACTGAGCTGGACAGCCTGACATTTGTGGCAGAGCAAATGACACTGAGGAGGCTCCTTTCCATCATGGACAACCAGCATTATCCAATGCACAGCATCATCTCCCAACAGAGGAGCAGTTTCAGTGGCAGATTACTATCACTACCCAGCTCAACCAAAAGACTGAGCAGGTCATTCCTCCCTCACCCCAACTGGCTTTTCAAAACAACAGAGGGGGAGCGATAAAACACACACAGGACTGGATTTATTACCTTATGATGATTAATTATTATTGTGTATTATTATTATTATTATTTATTATGATGTATTATTTCACTACAAATTTGGAGTGAGCCTTTCTGTATTATTTATTAATGTCTTTATTCTTACTCTATTTTCTTATTTTTCGTTTCTTATCTTGCCTGTCTTGCCTCGATTGTTTATCTGGGGGAAGAAAGTGTGCCTGGTTGTTTTGGCGTCCAGTGCTCTGTAGGGCCTACCTGAGGGGAGGCGTTTGAACAGTTTGTGTCCAGGGTGTGAGGGGTTTGCGGTGACATTCCCTGCCCACTTCCTGGCACTATCATAGCATTGTCTGGTGCTCCACTGTTTAGTCATGGCTCGGTGAAAATGATGACATTGCAGTCCAAAAGTCCTTTACTGTGGGTGATGTGACGTCATAACGTAAAATGTCGTAAGATTTTATTAATTAAAGACCACACATTAGCGAGGACAATGCTCGGAAAGTATAGTCTGTGCTTTCCTCGCACTTATTTACGTTCTTGGCGCCGCCTGTGAGGTCTTTCGCCTGCCTGGCTGGTGTGTGTAGACTCCGTACTCTGGAGATCTTGGGGACAATAGTCAAAGATCGGTGATAAAAACGTTGGCGCTGTGAAATCCAACATCCAAAAGCTCTGTAAGATGTTAAACCAGATGCGAGGTGAAGAAAATAACTACAATCAACAACTGCAAATCTGGAAGAAACGCTGAGCTTCTCTGTGTGTACGCACCACTATCTTGCATAAGTATGGCTCTTCAGTTAAACACACACGTCATTTTCAATTCTTTATTAACACATATGAGGCTGAATTTGTATCAAAATAGGCTACTTATAACCCCCCCAAAAAACATTCCATGTAAAAATGTATGCTCAGCAGCAGCCGGGGGCACCCACATGTAGCCTGAATGGTACAATCGTGATCACATGACATTTTCATATGATTCAATTGCGAGATTGATAGTTGAATCCGACTCCAATTGAATCGTCGAATAGTTGACTATTGTAAGACACCCCTGCTGTGCACTACACAGGAACAGGACAGGAACCCAAACACCCACCTCACTCATGGTGGGAACAACAATGACAACAGAAAGTTTAACACACAACGCAATCGTATCTACTGCACAGCACTGACATCAAAATAAACGCCTACGCTCGAGCATACATACGCACATGCAAAATTACACTCATAGCTACAGACCGCAAGGCATGCTGGGTAACCTCCAGTAATCTTTCCCAGCCTGCTGCAATACAGTTAATGCCGATCTGAACTATTTTTTCAATTCAATGTAGTGCAATAACTTGTCATTCAGTGAACCCCTTAGAAAAAAAGGACACATGAAGGTTTTCTATACAGTTGTCCCTCGCCACTTTGCGGTTTGAACGTCGCTCGCTCACTATCACAAATCAAAAATGAATCAATTAATAAATTATTGTTGTTTTGTGGTTAACTACAGCCTGTTATTAGTAAAAAAATGACAAGTGACAAGTTGGGCGGCAGTGGCTCAGGAGGTCATCTTTGAACCGCAAGGTTGGTGGTTTGATCCTCGCTCCCTCCAAATTGGCAGCTACCTTTCCGTCAGTCTAGATGTAGTTGCTAATCACCACCATTGTGTGACTGAGGAGTGAATGAATAATGGGTTCACTTCACTGTGAAGCGCTTTAGGTACCTTGAAATAAAGCGCTATATCAAATCGAATCTATTACTAAGTCATATGGAGCACTCTGGTCACTAGGCGTCAGTAATGTTACATTGCCTTAGATTAGATTACCTTCACACTGCATGGAGTCAGCCATGGCATGACCGACATGACATAGCGAAAACAAGTTCTCCCCACATTCCGTGTGGAAGTGGTAGGTTTTTGACTTCTTACTTTGTCCTTTTACTTTGAATAAATAAATTGGAGGCTAACTAGTTAGCTTGGTAACATGCTAATGCGTAAAGCGGCGTCCGTCTCTCGTGTCCCCGCAGTGACCCTGTAGCCTGCGCATAAGAGTTATGCAATTCGGTATAAACAATGAATAATAGGAGTGGAAAGGCGACTATAGGGTTGTTATTTCATGTCTACAGAGCTCTAGTAATGTTAAAAAATGTATTTATAAAGCCATAAACAGCTTTTCTATGCTCTAACTACAAATATGTTCAAATTATTAATATTGAATCCTAAATTCACTTATCACACTCGGGTCTGGAACTAATTAACCACGACAATCGAGGGACGACTGTACTGAAAAAATGAAATAGAATTCTTATGTTTTAAACATAATTTGTGAGACTTTCTTCTGTTGCGTAGTTTTGTGTGTTTTGTTCTTCACCAGTGTCCCAGTGCTCGCTCTGCGCTTCGCCTGTGTCCATTTGTGTCTTTTGGGCCTCTTGCATCGTGTTAAGCTCAAGCCTCAGCTGTTCTTTCTCGTTGAGTATCACCTCGTCTTCAATAACCCTCTTCTGCTCCTCTTTCGTTTTCCTTTCTTCCTCCATCTTCTCCTTCTTCTCCTGTTTCTTCATCTTCCAGAAGAAGCAGAGATTTTTCTCAGGATAGGTGACTTTGGCCAGCGGCAGCTTAAAAATCCTATTGGTCTCCGTGGTTATGAGGAGAAAAGTGAGTGCGGAGAGACAGAAGGGCCACGTGCAGGCTGGCAGACCAAACTGCAAACACAAATATGTGAGCTTGCAATTAGTTCCACTTTATTTTCAATCGGCGTAATAAAATAATTCTGTATGGTTACTAAAATGTACCGCAGACATGATGTTGGCAATGGCAGAGCCCAGGTATGCACAGAAAAACCCTGCAGGGCAGAAAATGGTTGCCATGAGCCAACGTGGCATGTGTTTGCATGTGCTTTTGACTCGAAAAATGCTCACTCACCACACGTAATAGCAAGCAAGTGCACCTGCCAAGTGAGAGCATAAAACATTCCACCGATGGCAATGCATGCCAGCACACAGTTGTACCCCCACAGGCCAAAATAAATGTCGCCAAATGGAGCTGCCAAAGCGAGTCCTACATAGCGGATACGGGCAACTTAATTCACAAGAGTGACTTTGTACTAACTTGTGTTGCTAATAAATGTGTGTTCTTGTTGTGGCTTTTAAAAAGAATAGCATGCATATAAGGAAGTACGTTTAGAATGACCCACCTGAAAGCATGCCGATTGTAGAACCCAGCACAGCGTGAGCGCATGTGATTGGGGAGGAGATGAAGAGTGAGATGATAAAGACGCCTCCTGTCCAGGGGTTGTCACAGCCGTACACCTGGCCGATCCCGACAGGCACGGACATGAACAGCTGAGGACACATCCCGAAACGGTTAACAAGAACAGCTCACACCACTTTGACCTCGGAAGACTCTAATGAGCCAGTGAGACTTTAAGCTCCACGTGGGGAGGGTCACTTCAAATCTTAATTCAGATGTTGTGACACCGAAGAGACTAAGTAAGGTTCACGATGTCATACCGTATTAAAACCACCAGCCGTCTTCAATACGTCACTGCAACATAAACACTGACCTTAGCGACGTCAATGTCCGCCCAGGTGATGTTGGGCAGCTCCGAACGGGGTTGGATGAGGACTTGGGGGAAGTGGTGATTGTAGTGACCCGTGGCCACCATGTGGACGCACACCAGGATGTTGAAGGGCAGCGTGAACACTGGGAGATCCCAGCGACTGTTAATGGATGCTAAGGCACTGGACACAATTGGGCTGAAAGACATGCATGCAGATGTCAACACATCTGTATATAAATGTTGACACACCTGACCTTTACAACTACAACTTCCAGTCTTACGGGAAGACTTCCTGCTAGATATTGGAGTGTGTCTCTATTCTATTTGGTGAACCATTGGGAGGTCAGAGGTCACAAATGTTGGACCTGAGACTAGCTCACCACCATTTTAAAGGTGAGTAATGAGCAATGAATCAAAAAGGTGCAGTTCTTCCACACAAAACTCATGCACGTGTGCCTTTATGTACTTCAGGGGTGTCCAAAGTGTGGCTTGGGGACCACTTGTGGGACACAGCTTGTTTTTTATTGGCTGCACATCTCCACGCATTCTAAAAATACATTTAAAAATGCATGTCACCAATGATAAAAAGCTGAAATACAAGTTGTTAGCTTCTAGCATATCTACATGGGTTGGTTTTAGCCTGTTTAAAACATGTAAAATATCCAAACGGCCCATTATACTCAGTATTCAACACTTGGCAGAAAATGTTGGACACCTCTGATGCACAGGAAAAAAGTCATGCTGTCAAATCTGTTCCTTCATAAATTGGAAGCAAATAATTGTCCAAAATTGTCCTGAACTACAATTGAAGTGGCGCTAAAGTGTCTGGTCAAACCTCTGTCTGATTAAATAATTGCTTATGGCCAGCGTCTCAATACCGTAATTTCCGGTGTATAAGCTGCTACTTTTTTCTCACGCTTTGAAACCTGCGGCTTGTACAGTGATGCAGCTAATTTATGCCTAAAAATGACATTTCCCATGATGCTTACAGTGCAGCTTCAGGAGTGAAGTGGAAGCTATTGTCACGTTTTGATCTCTGATGCATCTTAAGTAAGTTTGATCAAGTGTAGAATTACTACAGTGTTTGGACTGCTCGGACCGTCTGTCCAGTATCACCAATGTGTTTCGAAAGGCTGTACTACTGTGGGATGAGGATACCAAAAGCCAAATGGCTAATTTGGTGTCAGGTGTCAACAAAAAGAGACAGAGAGATTGACAAAGTGTGTGACAAAGGAATTATGAGGCTGTTCAATTGTAACGCCAAAGAAGATGACTTTAGTGGTTTTAGTTCCCAGGAGGAAGATGAGGACGGACGGTGATGAATGGCTTTTCTGGTAGGCTACCGTTTAACTACAGACATGTTACACGCACTGTTCGGCACTGTTTTGGGAAAAAGCATTTATTCAATCAAACGTTTAAAAAAATGTTGTAACATTGTTCTGGATAGTAAATATCCCATGTTACAACATGGACACCTGCGGACAGGTGCGGCCGATGTATGTACAGTTATCTTTTTTTCTGTAAATTTCGTGGTTGCAGCTTACATACCCGTGCGCTCTCGGAAATTACAGTACTTTTATACACACTTTCCAGCAATGACCCTTTATTGGGCACCCATTGACATACTGTAATGGAAACCCATATAAACTGTAAGTCTGTGTTTAGTTTCTTATTTTCAGAAAAGTTTTTTTGGTAGGAAATGATGCCAGACCACTGTGATGATTCGCTTATCAGCTGTACCTCCTAGGCTTGGCCAATCTAATAGACCTAACACGTCCTCCGTGTCAGTCCTATACTTTAGACCTAGGTTTACTAGAGCAATATATTAAAGCTTATAAGTTTCTGTCTTATTAAAAAATCATGTCTTATTCCACATATTATTTCACACATTTTTCAATAAGTCCCAAGTTTAGATTCAAGGAAAGTCACGCAGTTCTAATCCAGGCACACTAGGTCAGTTTTGAACACCCCTGGAAGTTACAAAAATGATTACATTTTAAAATGTATGAGTGGTACTGACCATTTTAAGTCATTGTGAGCAAAAGTTGAAAAAATAGGCATCTTCCATTACACTCTTTTCATCTACAGCTTACCACATCATGGACATGAAGATGTTGGGCAGCAGAAGCCACCAGTACCAGTTTCCTGCATTGGAGAAGACAGCCATCAACAAGCCCACCAAGATACCGTTGTATCCATACAGTCCTGCAGCTATGGCACCCCTAAAGGGATGAATAATACAGGAAATTATTACCTGTGCCATCCAGTTACATACATTGTCAAGTTAAGGAGTTTACATCGACGTGTCATTTAGAGTATTGAGCGGTCCAACCTGCTCTGTCGCAGAACAAGGGCTGAGATGGTGGCAAAGAGAGTGCCCACAAAGCCGTTGAGGGCCCACCAGTAGTTCTGCAGGATGAGGCCAGCAAAGATAATCAGGCCACTCAGTGGATTGTTAACAAACATAACCTGGGCAGCTCCGCGCAGGACCCAGTCCAGCAATTGGAGCAAGAAAAACTGTTCTGGGAAGACCATAAAGAAGAGAATGCGTTGACGTTATCTTAAAGCTCCCTTACAGTCTTAAATTGTTCTCAGGCTCAGTGGAATACGCCTCGTCCCAGCTCACATGACCATTTACACAAGGAATTCAATTATGAATTAAATAAAGTGTTAATTAAGGAGCATAAATTAATTAAATGACCTGAAAGAGTTTTCATTCAGGCCTGTAAATGTCATGTAAAGAACAAATAATTATCAATATGTTTTAATGATGATATGATGTACAGGATGTATGTATGTAACTTCATGAAGCACACTCCAAACAATGGCTTGTAATAAGGAGAATAGTGTCTCTCAAGCTTTCTTAAAATAGTCTCTAATACTGATGGACCAGCCAGGACACCTCTAAAGTCCACGGTAGCTATCAACCTAAACACCAAGAGACTTTATATGTTCCATCCGGCTATCTTTTCTGCTTAAATTAAGCTGAAAAAGATGTCTCAGCAAGGTTTTTGTAAACTTCTACATGAAGCATATAAGGTGATCTATTATGAAATACTGTATATTGTTTAAAATGAGACACCTTTTGCTCACATATCTCTTCATATCTTTATATGACATGTTCTATGAACCTTCCATATACTGTACATCTATATGACATGTGTCACGCTCAATAATTTGCATTGGAAGCGCCTTAAACACCGTCTGTTTTGCTTCTAACACACACCAGCTGCAAAGCGAGAAGCCAGGCTATAGCTATGGTCCCATATTACTCCACATGAATACAACTTTAAGTTTATTATCTATTAATATCTAAAAATCACGTAGTGTCCAATCATCACAGTTGTATATTTTGGAGAGTGCAAAGTTTTGTTTGCCACTAATTGTCATTAACTTACATTAACACTGTACAGTTACTTTTTACATGTTTTTTACTATGTGCCGGTGATTGAAAAGCTGTAAAAAATAAGGAAGTGTTGAGTCTACCTCAAGTTGAAATTTTGGCTCCCTTGTCAGGTTTTTAGTCTGCAGATTCGGAGAAGGTGTCATATATATTTGTTCCATCGTGTCAGCTATTGGGGTGAACTTACTTTCCATCCATTTGGCAAAAACTGGCATGTCTCCCGAGAAGTAGGAGACCCCCTTTAGGAAGCGGGCCTTGGCCCTTTGCAAGCTTGTCGTTTGGACCGTCGCTTTGGCAACCTCCTCGTCCTTCTCATTGTTCTCAAGCTTCGGGTCAGATGGCGCCATTAAGGGTTGCAATTCCTGCAGAATCAATGAGGCATTGAATGCCACTTTATTGTCATTGTTAAAACACACTCGGAATTTAAGCGTGAGGAGTGGCACACAGTGGCTGCTGGTATTTCCTTACATACTGGATGTTGAGGGACTTTCAACCCAAAAACACTTTGACCAACATCTTGCAGAATGAAGCTGTAATAAATGACATTCCTTGGAAAACTGTTACTTTACCTTCATTTAAAAACAACTACGAACCCAAAAGTATACCTGCACAAATATCCAATGCGATTTTAAAAATGATGCCTTCACAAAGACAATAATGCTCAGTTTTGATTGATACAGTCAGATGAGTATTAACTAAACATGTTTAATCAAGTTGTCGTGGCAAAACTGGATTACATTTTACCGAAAAGTGGTTTTTAGTTTACTGTGTTTTCCATACTATGTGTTGCTTCACAGTATAAGGCTACATTCACACTGCAGGGATGCCCAATTTGGATTTTTTGGTTAAAATCCCATTTGTTTTATGTGGTCGTTGAGACTTGTTAAAGTGAACGCAAAGTGTCCGGGAAGTGACGTGCATGTGTAATAGCACGTCACACGCATTTCTGTGTGTTTACGGAAGTAAAGATCGCTGCAGTGTGTGCTCTCCTTAACGCGTTTGTGGCAATTTGAAGGATTTTCTGCAACGTGAGACAATAGCAGATTAAGAAGAGAGAGGGCAAGAATTTTGGCTATGGCAGTTTGTGGAAAACTTGCTGCGATGTCTGTTCCGAGGAGCGTGTGGTTGGGACGTTGCCGTGAGCCACATCACCGACACTTCTTAAAAATAAATTTTGGAGGACAAGAAGAACTTTTGCCTACATCAGTGAGTGCCTTTATCCAAGTCTTTATCCAAGTCAGATAGATGCGCCCTGACCCTTCAGACTGCAGTAGCTCGGATACATATCAGATTTATATCTACATACGAATGAGGCCTTAGTCTTAGCCTAAAAATCGGAATTGTACTCATCACACTGAAATGAAAAAATCAGATACATGTCACATATGAGCAATAAAATTGACGTGAAGTGTGAACGTTGCCCAAGTTGCAACAGTCAAAAAATGCAGCATGAAAAAGAAAAAAATCATATATAAGCCGCAATGGACTATAAGTTGCATTTACTGGTATTTATGATCAATCTATCTATCGTTAGTGTCATGGCACCACTCGTAACAGCATTAAAGTCACTAGAGAACGCAACAAAGCCAGAGGGAGACGCAATGTTTACACCAACAAGGAGAAAAACTAAAGCTACAGAATCTGAAATACAGTTGTCCCTCGTTTAACATGGTTGATTGCTTCCAGGCCCAACCGACCGTGATAAGTGAAGTTCCGCAAAGTAGGATTCAATATTAATAGATGGATTATTTTTGTAGTTAGAGCATAGAAAACTTGTTTGACTTTCTAAATACGATTCTTACAATTATTAGAGCCCTGCAGATATGAAAAAACGCCACTATAGCCACCTTTACACTCCCATTATTCTTTGTTTACACCGCATTGCTAATGCACAGACTACGGGATCACTGCGGGGATACAAGAGACGGCTTTAAGCATAGCATGCCAGCGAGCTAACTATTTAGCCTCCAGTTTATTTATTCTAAACTTAATAAAGGGTTTCAAACGGAGTAGGGAAGAAGGATAAAGTAAGAAGCCAAAAATTTACTACTTCTACACCGAATGGGAGGAAAACTTCTTTTCACTCAGTCTTGTCGGACATGACATGGCTGACTCCATGCAGTATTAAAGGTAATGTAATGTAAAGTCATGTCTAGGGATGCCCGATAATACAGTATATGCCCACTGATATTATCGGCCCAATATTGGCATAAAAATTCAATATTGATCAATATCAGTATTGGGTTTTTTCCGTATAATGAAAACCAATTGTAAGAAATGCTGTATATAGGCCTATGGGCTCCCGTAGTTTCCGGCACGCAGATGATGACCTGATCAAACCGCGCATGAAGCTTGTAAACAACCGTGGGTGGCTGCAGTAACAAGCTAGCTCTATCCTGACTAGCATCATGTCCGTGGTGTCCCCTCGGGTCCTAAACTTGCGATTTGCAATGACTGCAATGACTGGTTATGCGAGGCCTTCCTTCAATACTTCCAATTCCCAGGGCGAAGGCATCAATCGGGAAATCATGGAGTGTATCGTACTGGATAACCAGCCCTTTTCTTTCGCGCAAGACGCCGGATTCACCAAACTTGTGGAGTTCGCCGAGCCACGCCTTGCCATGCCCAATTGCAAGTACTTCTCAGATGTTTGCTTACAGTTGTACAATGTTGTTTATAGCCACGTTGAGAAGCTAATTGCTGATCCTGTATTCATTAGCTTCACAACAGAGATGTGTTCATTCAGATATGTGATATTACACATATCGGTATCCGCTGATATCGGAAATTGAGAGTTGGATAATATTGGCATATCGGATATCAGCCAAAAAAAAGCCAATATCGGACAACCCTAGTCATGTCTCATCAATGTTTTGTGTCATTACTGACGCCTAGTGACCAGAATACTACATATGACTTGTCTTTCAATATTTTTTGACAAATAACAGGCCATAGTCAACCATGAAACAGCGATCATTTATTAATTCATTCATGTTTGAAAAACCGCGAGAGAGTGAGGTTCAAACGAGGGACGGTGGGCGAGTGTAAGTCGCTTTTTAAAGTATATGGATATAAAGAAAACTTACCACTTTAATACATGTCGGAATGAATCAAAGAAGACACTTTTAATAAGTGACATGACACCAGGATGTAGGGCTGGGCAATTACTTGAAAAATAACCAAAACCGACATTTAGAGCTTCTAATCAACGTAAAACTGCCCTGTTAGTTATTTAGTTATCAGGGGTCGTCAAGAAGAACATTCTAGTTTTTTTTCAAGCAGGTTTTAGAGAGCATATTACAGTGTTTTAATGTGCCCGTTAGTTTAAAAATAAAATCTGAGGTTTTTTCAAGTATTTCTGTACAAGAGAGCCATTGTTTTCTACTTTGACACGGCACTGTTCATTTTTAATTTATTTTATTCTGTTTGAGAATATACTGTATATTTATTTTGCTGACAAGATTTTTTGGAAATTCTCCTTTTTTAGGAAAATCCAATTTTTTTTTTTTTCCACAAAAGCTTTTCATTCTAGTTGTGTGTTTTCCGTTCCTTTGTTCCAGTTAATAACCCTACATTTTTCATCTGTTCATTTGTTTCAAAATTATACAAATATTAGTTGAGAATGGGATAATCGTACAGTAACCGAAATCGAGGTTGGACTGAATTAAAAATTAACTGAAAAATCACACATGTGTATTTAGTTAGCCAACGGCTGACACAGCAGCTACAATCTCCAAGATAGGTGCAATTAGTGTCATCACTAAACATCACTATTGTCTAAAATATGACATTTGCCAATCTACACAGGCCTCATATAACTATTGTTGCACATTGCTACATCAAAGGCAGAAGCTTATCAGAAAGTATTCCGTAGCAAAAAGTGTCCCGTGTGCTTTGTATCATTCAAGTTGTGTGACAGACTGCGTCACAAGCGCAACGCAATCAGTTACTGTGGCCCCAAGATGTCGCCAAAAAGCCAACCAACGCCCCAATTTAACTTTAAAGGCAGTATATGTATGATATACTTATAGTCAACTGCAATATATATATATATACATATATAGTAAGTCGCAGTATATATATACTATAAATATATATATATAGTCGCAGTTGACTATAAGTCGCAGGACCAGCCAAACTATGAAAAAAAGTGTGACTTATACTCCAGAAAATGTGGTAATTACAATTAATGGATTGAGATTGTAGCTATGTGAGAGGGGCAAAAACAATGACAACATTTTTTGTTAGATTTATACTTCCCTGATTACCAAAATGGACCATTACTATATCTTGAAAAGCAGCCTTTTTGCAAAAAAAAAACAAAACAAAATTGATAAGCACCAATATACAGCTTTTCACTGTTCTGCAGCACAGTCTATAAGAAATATATATTGTAATATAGCGTAGACTGAGATGAATTAAATGTAAACTTTTCATTACACTATAAGTAAATAAAATGTATGAATTTTTACATATATTTGATGATATTCCTTCTCTTACCTTCGTACCATGTGATCCCGGCATATGTTCAAATGGTCAACAACTTCATGGCTTGCTGACTATTCTTCTGGGGGAAAGATTTTTAAAGCCTTGCGTGCAAAAAGAAACTCCCACTTCCTCCTCTACTCCTTCCTCTCACTCACCTTTTCGTTTCTCACCAAGTCGGTCAAATCTGTGATCATCTCCGCCCCACCTTAGTCTCTTCAAAGAAATATGCTCAATAAGGAGGAGGAAAGTCATGAGCCCATGACTGACAGGAACACTAAACATTTTTTCTTGACATGACATTTCTTCATGAGGTGGCAAATACCTGGTGGCATCCCTGTCAACTTTCCCTGTCAACTTTTGGTTGTTTTCGTTTTGTTGCAAGTGTACAGCATTTATTAATTTGTACTTCTTGTCTCCCTGAATTCAAACTTGCACAGGACAGTCAGAGTCTGTGTGCCAAGAGTTCTAAATATGTTGGATAGGATTTCAGCCAACCTGTGCGGCACTGACCCATTACGGCGGCATATTTTCAATATTGACAACATGCCCCTCGATATCTATGAATCGCATTATTTGCCAAATAATATACATTCCCAATCATTGTCAACGACAGACAAAAGATTATTCAGTTCTTTGTGGTGCATCATAGCATGGGGGATTTTAAAGCACAGTTCATGTTTGGAGAGAGAATTACATTCAATCCTAGACATTCCAAATTTATATCATTTAATTCTAGCTGTGGGCTCTTAAAATGCTCCCTAATGTAAATCATGTACATCCTGGTATGCTAATCAGGTCAGTGGGAACATTACTAGTTAACCACCTCTCAGACCATTCACAGAATATATTTAAGTTCTACCCAGAAGATGTCTGCAATGCAATTACGCTAGTAATAAAAATTAAATTACAAATAAAATATAGGTCAATGTTTGATATACAAGTAGGCCTATAGGTATAGATATATGTATTTTTTTCAATTTCCCCTTTTTATGAATCTTTTTGACTATTATTATGGCATTTATATGGTATTGTTCTTATTTTGGCAATTCTTTGTAAAACGCCATGTACTCACACACACACCCTCACACACACATGCAGACTCACTACGCTCTTGACGGCTTCTCAGCACACTTGCATAGACTAAATAGCAGTTAACAAAAACAACAATGCTCAGTTTTCATTGTTACATTATTGTAGTTGGCTTTGCAGCGGTGAGGAACTGCATTGCGTCATCCTGACAGGTGTTTCTAATACATGGGTTACCTTATTGCATACATGAGAGAGACAAAATGTGAAATACTACTGTAAATGTTTTGATTACCAGCTACTTTGCAAACGTCACTTTCACCCCGGGGCCCGGACCACACTTTTACGTCTGTCGCGTGACACCTTGCAGAGTGGAGAAAAAAAGCCCTCGTTGTTTGTCATACGTACCAAGGACAATTCCTGTGTCACTGTAGCCCAGTTAGATACGGTCATCAAAAAATCCCATTTAAAATTGTCTGACAGTATTATCTTGCAAAGCATGGCACCACATCTGTTGTTTGGTTGTGGTTTTGTATGTTTTTCTGTCACGCTCACAAGTTAGCACATTTGCATGATATTCGCTATAGATGATCACATCATAGCATTATATCCTTTTGCAGGAATGTACAGGTCACAGTCACATTAGACACATTAGACAACATATGTAGTGAACTCATTAAATTTTTCTCATTAAATGTATTACTAGAGTGATTTAAGAGCTTCATGCGGAAATAAAGACCTGGCCGAGTTTCCGAACGGACGCCTCTTAATGTCGGACACAACTGACTGGGGGAGGAATGCTATTAGCTCGCAGGCGTGACAAATGGCATCATGGCAAATGCAAGCGAAAAGCTAGAAGACCCTCCAATCTCACTACGTTCTCCTGTTTGGGAATACTTTGGCTTCCCCGTTAAAATTACAGATGGACCAAGGCAAGTGGATAAAATCCACAGTTGTGTGTCGACAGATATTGGGTATGCTGCAGGAAACACGTCTAACATGTTAGCGCACTTAAAGCGGCATCATCAGGCAGTGAATGTTACATCTACAACAAAGAAAACCAGCTTAGTGCAAACACTATAACTTCAGCATATAAACAACCTCCAGCAAGCAACTCTGACCGGGCCAAAGCAGTAACTCACGGTATTGGAGTTTTTATAGCCACAAGGTTACGTCCATATTCAGTTGTTGAGAGCGCTGGCTTTAAGTACAGTCATGGAAAAAATAATTAAACCACCCTTGTTTCTTCAGTTTCTCGTTCATTTTAATGCCTGATACAACTAAAGGTACCTTTGTTTGGACAAATATAACAATGACAACAAAAATAGCTCATAAGACTTTCATAGCTATTCATGTAAGAACTTAAGTGATTTTGGTTATTATCAAGAAAACCATGGAAATTTGTAGATATCAGCTCTTAAATGAAACTCTTATGAGCTATATTTGTTATCATCATTATATTTGTCCATACAAATGTACCTTTAGTTGTACCAGACATTAAAATGGATCAATAAACTGAAGAAACAAGGGTGGGCTGATCATTTTTTTCCATGACAGTCCTTGAACTTCGCAACGAAATACCATCACAACCGCACTTTAGCCAATAAGTTATACCAGCACTTTTCGAAAAAGCTAAAACTGATGTCGTCAATGAATTAAAAAAAAACTCAGTCTAATTTATTTGAAATATCACCCAAATGTGTCGCTTTTATTTATTTAAAAAAAATTCTGTTTGCATTTCTTTTGAATAAAAGCATTTTAAGTCATTTTTTTCTTCCTTTTTTGTACCGAAAATTAACCGAACCGAGCACTTCAAGTAACTGAACCGAACCGAAACTACACTTTAGTGTACCGTTACACCTGTAATATTTTCACACAGAAATTAAAAAACAAAGAAATGATGTAAAAATAGCTAAATGTAATGTTGCAAATAAAAACACAATTGATCCAAATGAACAGTAATGTCCATGTTTTTCATATGATTCCACTGTGTTACCATGAGGCCTGTGGCCTATTTTGATTTCAGTGTTCCCAAATAGGGTTCCTTGGACTACAGGGGTGCTATAAAGTATTTTGAGTAGATTCTCGTTGAAAGAGGTCAATTTGACCTGCAACATATCACAAAAGTTCATGTTTCCATGGTCATTCTTATGAAACCATTTATGGTGCCAGCCAAAATTTGGGACCTTTCATAACCACAATCACGTGCTGTCAGATGCTGACATCTGGTGAAAGAAGCAGGAAGTGTCATGGTTATCTCCCTCCTCTGATCTCTGTACCTGTGGGCCTCACAGTGATGAAACCAAATGTGGACATTCCTCTGGGTTCATTCTGCACTGAGGCAAATAAAACCAGTCTGACAAAGCCGCACAAATACCAGACACTCTAAGAGAGATCCGACAAGATTAGTGGGGGCACTGGTGTTTTCATGCAGCCACCTCACTTTGAAGGGGCCACAAGTATGTGTGCCCCCATGTCTGTTCCTTTCAGTGTGTGTGTGTGTGTGGGTCGGGGGCTCCAGCTTCAGTCAGAGTCTATGGAACCTGATACTGGATGACTCCCCATCACAAGAATGTGATTTTCCTTCTCTCAGAGCATCTGGCCAGACGCCCGGCCACATCTCCATCTGTGTGTGTGTGTGTGTGTGTGTGTTACTATTTGCCCCTTTTCCTGAGCCTCTTTCAGCACAGACATTCTTTTAGTCTTTCTTAGGCTGTTGGTTTTCTGCTCTTTTGCTAGCCTGCTGTCACATTTGTTTTTAATCTTTATTTGTGAGAGTGATGCAACACCATAACTGTCAAGTTTGTCAACTCGCCCGTTTTCCCCGGGAAACTCTCTTGTTTTGCTTAAATAGTTTCCTGTAAATTTCTCGTATTTTAACTTTCATTAAAAAAAAAAAAACCTCTCTGCCACTGCGTATGACAATGGTGACAGCAATCAATTTCCTTTACTTTCCCTTATTTCCCAACGCTAACACTGACATGTGCAACAGCAGGTTAAGGCCTCGAACAGGGATAGAACACAGCCATGGGCAACATGTGTGTTTTCTCTTTCCTTTGTGTTATTGGATAACATTCATCCAGCAGAAAATGAACCTTATATATTAACACTATGTACTCACTGAAATATTTGGAAATTCTAAACTTTAACCACATATTTAATCAAACTGAATGACTGGAATATACAGTATTGTCCTTTTTAATCATTTTTAGTATCATTAATGGCTTTTTCATTTTTTGTTATTATTATAGCATATGTACAGTGCAAGAGTGTGCCACCCCATCATTTTTTAAGTAGTTTTATTTTAACTGGGCTCCCTTGGCGAACTAATTATGACAGTTGTCCGAGATTGATATCAGTAATCCAAACAGCCACAAGACACAATGCCATCCATGAATTTCACTGAAAAACAAAGAATTTTATGTTTATGATACTAAAATCCCATTTGCTTAATAATTTGGACCACAGTGCATAGTTGAGTCACAGAATGACTGAAATGCGATCAGTCCTTGCAAGCGCTTAATGATAACCGCGTTTCATAATAGAAATATGCACAAAGACTCAAAATGATCCAGAAACTCACAGCTTGCCCGCGACTCCTTTCACGTAAACACAGAAATGATGCAGATGTGTCATCTCGCAAGCTGCCACCTTTCACAATAGAAAAAAAATCAGAACAACCTGAAATAAGTATGGAAATAATCCACACCACAAAGTCATGCAATTTGCAGTAATACAGCAGAACAGCACTGATGGGACAAGCACGAATGCTCCGTGTGAGCGCAGGCCAGAGGGGGCCAGGAGAGGTAGGGGTGATCAAGGCCATGTCCGACATGATACAGATGGCCTATTGTCAGTACTCACTGACCTGTCAACATGCTTTAAAACTACTGTAAATTGTGAGCCCATTTTGAGCACCAACCCGAATTACCAAATGTGATTCCGTCATCAATAAAGGACTACTCCCTACATCCGTTTCTAATTTATAGTGTCACCACACACGATAACACTCGTGCTGGGTGTGTTTACAGGTGCAAGACTACACGACAAGTGTGATATCGAACCACAGAGGGCAGTAACGCTCCACTTTCCAATCTGATGCTGTTCTCTCTCTCCCCCCGCAAGGATATCAGAAAAAGCACTTTCATATACGAAAACACCACAGACAGACACAGTCAAACCTCTGTGAACCAAAAGTGCATATTTTTTCTGTTTTGTCTGTTGAGAAAAGCCATTCGTGTTATGGCTTAGATAACAAAGAAAGGGCAGCAAACACATGTGAAAACCTGTGAAGTGAAGGCTCATTAGCGGTGCTTTACACTATGAGAGAAAACATAAACATTCTGACTTTTGACCCAAGCTATACCCGTCTTAAGTCTTTTATCATTTAAATTGAGTTGGCTCTACACTTAAAATATACTGTAATTTTATTATGATTATTTGTATCCCTTTCTTCAGTTGTGATTAAATAATGTCATTTTGCATTGTCATTGTCATTTAAAACGCTTGCAGCTGAGCTGACCTTATTATTTAACAACTTTTATTTTACATATACCCTATATGGTCCAGTTAACGCCTCCGACCCGGGTGCTTAGTCTACAAAAGCAAATAACTCCTGGGGTCTCCAATTAGAGACATAATCCCTTCAGTGTGTCCCAGTGCCTCACAGCTGGCCTGGGAACGCCTTGGTGTCATCCCGGTGGAACTGGAAGAGGTGACTGGGGACCTGGAAGTCTGGACTTCCCTACTGAAACTGCTGCCCCCGTGACCCGGACCCAGATGAGCGGAAGAAAATGGATGAGTGGATGGATGTTCACCAGGTCAAAAAACATTTACATGAAAAGCTGTGGCTGTAGGCAAACTTCTGATTTAGTGTTTGAATTCATGGCAGTAGCTGCATTTGAAGTATCATGAGTTGCCAGCATCTTTATCTACCTCTGCATGCGCTGTAAAATGTTGGTAACTTACACTACTCAACTGTTGGTGTGAAACGTTGACGTGTACGGTTGTTGACAATGAACTCATCAGCGGCACTAATGCTGGCTAGGCAGTTTGCTCCTTACCACTATTACAACATTGGTTCTGTTGCTGCTGTGTTGTGCAATGTACTTTAAATGATCATTTGCTCAAAGAGAGGTATGTTTTACTTAGCTACTCAATTATTTATTCAATCAATATTTTCTGCTTCCAATTAATGCCCTGGCTATAATTAGAGCATTTAGGGTGCATATGCAGTATCATAAACAACTGAGAGATGCCTAGTGGGACACCAACCATCCCACCCTTTTTTATTTTTTAATTGCCACTGGTGCGAATGGAATTTTTAGAGGATACAGTGGGAGCATTTGCTCTTAAAAATACAGGGAAATGAAACTTTTTTTTTTTTTATCCATCTCTAAATGTTCCTCGTATTCATAAAATAAATGTTTGCACATTCTGTTCTACTATTGGTCTTGCACACTGACGGACTGACAGAGAACACTGAACTTTGGCAAGACCGCTAAAAACAAAACATCATGAAGAGTCTCGCTCTCCTTGAATGAACTGCAGGATTTAACTTCAACTTCCAGTAAACTGCACTTCCCACAAACCCAAACACAACATAGCACATGAAATGTGTGTGTTTGTGGGTGTCAGAGGGCAGGTGGCAGTGAAGACAAAGTCTGATTTGTTCACAGCCATGTTTCCTCCTCATTGCACTTCTCATTTGTTTATGTTGCTAACTCTCACTTCCTCCGCTCTCTCTCTGGTGCCATTTTCCTTCAGTGCAGAGTATGTCATCCATGTTTATATGCTTGCCATCCATCATATGACGTGCGCTGCGGCCCAAACAAGAACAGGAGAACTTCACAGGCTAGGTAAACATATATTATAACAGCATGTTGATTAGGGGGAAGTACTTTGGATAAAAGACAAGACTGGAGATGATTGAGGTTTGGGGTTGAAAATCCATTTGTGAGAGACAACGCAAATGGAGGCAAACCAAAGGAGTTGACGGGGAAGCCAACTCTTAGCTCACAAAGAGGCAGAAGAATAAAAATCAGACAGAGAAATTGAAAGCAGACAAGAGAGATGAAGAGAACGAGAAGGAGGGAGAGAAGAAGACAAAGTGGTTGGATGATGGCTTCCAGCTGCATGGCATGCTTCCAAAGCAACACACACACACACACACACACACACACAAGTTAACAGTGAACCATCGTAGCATAGGTTCAAGATCATAGAAGCCTGTGACAGTGGATAATAGTGACACACATAGTTGCAAAATTCCATTAAAAACATGTGACTACAATATGCAGGGAAGATTTCAGTCGGTTCTTGTGATAATTGCTCAGTCCATATGAACTTCTGCACTGCGGGGCCACAGGTTTGAGACCCACTGCACATCAAAAGGTGGAGCAAGTTGGTGGAGGTTGGTGCAAATTTATTATTGAGGACAATAGATGCTCCCTTGTTGTCCAGAACTGTACATGTTGTCAAGTAGATTCATTTGAGTGTTGCTATATACATTTTACAAAAATAACCCAAAAGGGTGAATTTCTGCCAAGGGATCAGGCTTATCTGTATGTAGTTTGTGTTAGTACGTGTTCTCTCATAGTGTTCATGCAGAGTGAAAACGTACAATCAGTTCTGGGACAGCTCTTTTTCCAATAGAGAATTAAAATAATCCATTCCATCAGAAAAACTTCATTGACTGTAAAGGTAATATTTAAAGCAACCTTTTGACATGATTCAAGTGGTCTAGTGGTTAGCATGTTGCCCACACAGTCAAAGTCTGGAGATCGGGAAGCTCTGGGTTCGATTCTCCCTTGGGCATTTCTGTGTGGAGTTTGCATGTTCTCCCCGTGCGTGCGTGGGGTTTCTCCGGGTACTCCAGTTTCCTCCCACTTTCCAAAAACATGCATGTTCAAAAACATGCAACTCTAAATTGTCCATAGGTATGAATGTGAGTGTGATTGTTGTTTGTCTATATGTGCCCTGCGATTGGCTGGCGACCAGTCCAGGGTGTACCTCACCTGTCGCCCGAAGTCGGCTGGGATAGGCTCCAGCATACCCCCGCGACCCTAATGAGGAAAAGCAGCATAGAAAATGGATGGATGGAGATATATATAACCAGTAATCAGGTACAGTAAAAATAAAATAAAATAAAACTGCGACTGCCAACTCAATTTCTGATAAAAGAAATTCAATCCAAACAAAAAGCGAAACAGACATGTGGCAATCCTTTCAGTTGACATTTCGCATACAGTCATACTGTGATATATATTTTAACTTTAGCTGGTTTCCAAATTGCATGAATTGTAACTGCCATTGTCATACCTGCTCTTTTGGTTGGTGTTGTTGTCTTTCTTGTTCACTCTTTTTCTGTCTTCTAATAAAGTGTACAGTCTGATGAAATTCCTCATAAACCTCAGTGCAAAGTGCAAAGTGAAGTAGTATATAGCTCTGACACTGTAAAGGTATGCAGATGTCAAATGCTGCTAGACCCAAGGTTCCCAAAGTGGGGTATGCGTACCCCTAGGGTGACGCAGGTTGCCATTAGGGGTACGCCAGGGCTGCCCTTTGTCACCGATTCTGTTCATTACTTTTATGGACAGAATTTCTAGGCCCAGCCAGGGTGTTGAGGGGTTCCGGCTTGGTGGCTGCAGGATTGGGTCTCTGCTTTTTGCAGATGATGTGGTCCTGCTGGCTTCATCGAGCCGTGAACTTCAACTCTCACTGGATCGGTTCGCAGCTGAGTGTGAACTGGTTGGGATGAGAATCAGCACCTCCACGTCCGAGTCCATGGTTCTTGCCCGGAAAAGGGTGGAGTGCCATTTCCGGGTCGGGGATGAGATCCTGCCCCAAGTGGAGGAGTTTAGGTACCTCAGGGTCTTGTTCACGAGTGAGGGAAGGATGGAACGTGAGCTCGTCAGGCGACTTAGAGCGGCGTCTGCAGTAATGCGGATTCTGCATCGGTCCGTTGTGGTAAAGAGAGAGTTGAGCCGAAAGGCAAAGCTGTCAGTTTACCAGTCGATCTACGTTCCTACCCTCACCTACGGTCATGACCTTTGGGTAGTAACCAAAAGGACAAGATTGTGGCACGGATACAAGCGGCCGAAATTAGTTTTAGAGATAAGGTGAGAAGCACTGTCATCTGGGAGTGACTTGGAGTAGAACCGCTACTCCTCCGCATTGAGAGGAACCAGATGAGGTGGCTCGGGCATCTGGTCATGATGCCTCCTGGACGCCTCCCTGGGGAGGTGTTCAGGGCAAGTCCGACCGATAGAAGGCCTCGGGGAAGACCCAGGACACGTTGGAGAGACTAAGTCTCCCAACTGGCCTGGGAATGCCTCGGGATCCGCCAGGAGGAGCTGGGCGAAGTGCCCGGGGAGAGGGAAGCCTGGGCCTCCCGCTTAGGCTGCTACCCCTGATCTCGGATAAGCGGTAAAAGTTGGATGGATGGATGGCGTACGCACAGCAAAATAGCATAAAGATCACAGTTCACCACATGTTACCACAGCTTGTTGTTATAAATAAATTCACCAAACAAAAGACAAACCTGCCAGGAGATATCTTACACCTCTAAAACCCTCCCTGTTTTAAATTAGTAGCCTATGTGTACAGTTGAAAAATAAGACATGAGTTTTTAATATAATGTCATAATATATAATGTATTTAATAATACACTAGGTCCCCAACTTACGAACACCCAACTAGCGAACACTCGCGGATACGAACACAAGCCGACTGGTCTATATTTTATTTTATTTTGCCTTGTAGTCGCTCAATCAGTATTTATACTGCTACTGCACATGCTTGACCAGTAGAGGGCACTGTGACACTGCTAATGGGACCAACACAGGAAGCGTTAGAGTTAATGGGACCAACAGAGGAAGAGTTAGAGGCTGGGGAGATAAAGCTAAATGGAAAGCTAAATTGTACAACCAGGACAGAGCGTGTGATTAAAGTTTATGAAGAGTCAATAGGCCTGCTTAATTCTACACCACCCACAGAACACTACCTCTTTTAGAAGAGTCTAACGACGATGACAATTTGTCCTTTTTTTCAATAACTCCTCCTCCAACTCACCACAATGACGTATGCTCGACCACTCCTCTTCAAAGGTAAATAACAATTATAATTACGTATTATTATATCACTTTTATTATTGTTTTTTCATTAATTATCTTTGTTTAATATTACTACTGCATCCAAACTCATATTTACATACATACGCATATACTGTATATGTATACACGTCCATGTAGTACCTATATCATTGGTAATATTACCTTTTCCCCTACTTAAGAACAATTCAACATAAGAACGTCGTCTGGAACCAATTGTGTTCGTTAGTTGGGGACCTAGTGTATAGTGTTCCCTGGCTACATCGTGGTTCACCTTTGGATTTGCAGTTTCGTGTTTTTTTTTAAGTGCAATTTTGCATATTTTTTTTAACAGTATATGAACGCGCATTGAGTCCTTGTGGTGTATTAGAGTGATCTATCGGTGCTCTGTTGTGTGTCTGTTATTGTATTTACTACTGCTACCAGTAGAGGGTGTTGTATACTAATGTGAGAGTTGAAGACTTATGCAGCTGGAGTAATTCCACCACCTCGTCAGCTGCTAAGTATAGAGCCACAACAGTCCTGATTGGCTAAAGGAGAACACGCCCATTGTGTTATGAGTTCTGATTGGTCATTGTCAATCAATCTCCTGGTGTTTTCTGTTTGCTAGCGATCGTGGTTGTATGGTCGCCAGGGTGCCATTATGGGATACTGTACATTAAGCTTCGCTTCATGGACGACTACAAGGAGGAGGAGTAAAATACTATGCAATATTTTTTAACAAGGATACAAAAAGCCGAATGGCGCCGGGACGAGGCACGTCAGAGGAGTGAATACAGTGAGTCACTTAATTTCTTGTATCCAAGAGATACCATTAAAATTCAAATGAAATTTTAACCTCTGAGAGTGTTTAAACAAGGGAGAAATGTGAGAAAATGTGTGCCTGTGTGAGAAAAGTGTATAAAGTGTATTGTGAGGGGTTTTACAGCCTTAAAACATATAATAATTGCAAATAAATAAAGTTGGCTACTTTGCGGATTTGACTTATTTCGGGCTATTTTGAGAATCTGACCTCCGCGATAAACGAGGGGATGTTTCATTGTGTCGTTTATGTTGATGTGTATTTTATGTTTATGTTATTTAAGTGCGTAGGACTAGGGGGTACGTGACTTCCAGTCAGATGTCTGACAGAAGGGGTACGTGACTGTGAAAAGTTTGAGAGCCACTGTGCTAGACTAAGATGACGAGAAGGACACATTAGTTTAAAAAAAACAAATAAATAGAAAACTTAGGCTTGTGTATGACATATGATGCATTGGGTTTGAGTGAGCATTGCAGTTGTCATGTGACATCTGTTTGAAAGATGGCAAATTAGAAGATTTTCTTAGCGCCACTCGACAGTAAACTGCTCACCCATGGCGCAGCATAACCACACAGCTATGGTGCAAGGTGACGGGAACATTAAATAGTCAAAAAGCACGTAAATTACTGGGAGATGAGTCGCAGCTTGTGTAGCACATGGCAGATTAATGCTGGTGTTGATTATTTTACAATGTACAAAAACTGACAGCAAATAAAACATGAAGATAAAAAGCAGAGTGAAAGGAAGTGGCAGTGACACTTTATTGTATAAATGAATGGATTATTTGTCACGGTTGCTTTAAAAAGGACACTGAGATATAATGACATCAATTATTAAGCTATCACAGTAATAAAATCATTATTGTACTAATTCCAAGACATGAGTTCCTTGCAATAAATACAAAGAATACACTCACTGGCTACCCCGCCTCTTGCTGAAAGTCAGCTGGGATAGGCGCCAGCATACCCACGCCACCCGAGAGGACAAGCGGCATAAAAAATGGATGGATGGATGGATACTCACATTATGTACTAAGAGTTGTGACAGAGATAATAATGCTGCGTTTTGATTGCCACTAGTAGAGAGGCATTCATTTATTGTTTATTGTTGTGGTCGTATTTTACTGTGGTGCAGAAGTGCACAGGATCATGCTGGGAAGTGTGGTTATTTTGGTCACCTAATTTACCCGTGACATAAGTTGCCAGTTCACAATGTTACAGTGGAGATTTACAATCACAATAAAAAAGTATCACTTTTGAAGAAAGTTGCCCTAATAAAGAGTTTATAGATTGGTTAATAAGGATGTTACAAACCCAAAGCATCTGTGCAAGACTATGCAAGAGTCTCACCAAACAAAAAAAAATGCTTTATTTTTACCATAGTTGAAGTTAGCTCAGCAGGTTTAAAAATATAAATTATATTTAGTTATGTATGTTGGTTACATTCTGGGACCCCTCCCTCCCCAGCAAATGACAAAATACAGCAAATAATGAACGCACTCAAACATATGCAAAACCTTATAATATGCCTGTCACACTTATTAAACACATTTGTATAAATAAATACATTGTAAAAACAAGCAACAACAGCCAATCAGCAAGAAGTACAGTCGCCCCTCGTCCCTTTTCGTGGCTTCACTCTGTCACGGTTTTTCAAACATACAGTACATTAATTAATACATGTTTAATAAATCATACATTTTGTGGTTGAATACGGCCTATTACTAGTAAAAAAAAATGCACATTTAAGTAAATTGTGCATATTTTTTGGCCTCAGGTAAGCACTTTCAAGCCTAAAAATGGCTAAACAAACTAAAATAGAAATATAAGCCATATTAATTAATTGTCAATCTAGTATAATAAACTGGTCATTAGGTGCCAGTCATTGTTCAGGGAGACAGGCACCAGACTTGAGCGCAAGAACAACTGACTTTTATTGCAGGTGGAAATTTTCTCACAACAGGCACAACAGCAACATAATACTGATAATAATAATAATAATAATAATAATAATCATAATAATAACACGGGCTACTGTTGCAGCCGTAACTCCTGACAAGCTAAAACTCAACTCTGAACCCCCTGATGTCACTTCCTGTCTTTATGTTTTAAATGGCTTACATGTATATTCTGTGATTATATCTACTATATTGGGTAATACAAATGTAAAGGTGATTATATGGATGCTATTTCATGTCTAGAGGGCTCTAATAATGTTAAAAACCGTATGTTGAAAATCATAAAAAGGTTTTGTATGCTCTGCAAACTGCAAAAATATTTCATTGACGAATAAGGAATACTACTTAGCGGAAATTCATTAATCATGGCCGCGTCTGGAACCAAATAACCGCAACAAACGAGAGATTTCTGTAAAGCGCTCAGCCATTGGCTACATTCCATCCTCTCACCAACATTGTAATGTTCCATTTCAGCTACAAATAAAACATTAAAGTTGGTCTTTTTAGCCTGCACTTAGCTAGCTCCTTTTTTTGCTAACTTGTTAACAAAACAAAATCACCCTCCATTTTCTTCCTCTGTGTTTGTCTTGACATGCTAGTGTACAGATATCTAAGGATGTTATATTGCCACCTACTGGTAACACTTTTGTTAGCACTTATCATAACAAACATGTAGCGTATGCTGTACATATACAGCTGCAACAATGAATTCATGAAGCGATGATTATTGATTATCCTATTAATCAGCAACTGCTTTGGTATTTGATTAATCATTTTCTTTACTTTAAAATGTAAATATCCTCTGATTTCAGCCTCTCAAATGTGAATATTTTTTAAATTTCCTTAGTCATCCATGAAAGCAGGCCTATTATTTTTGTGTTTTAGGCAAAACAAGATAAACACACTCGGGCTGTCTTTGACTAAGGATGTTCATAGTCGAATCTGATTCATTAGGTTTTGTCCACAGAAGACTAATAGTCAAATCCTGTTCTTTTTAAAGAACAGTTCTTTTAAAGACCAAAGCTAACAAACACATTCTATGTGAAAATGTATGCTCAGCATCAGCCGTGGGCACCCCCATGTGGCCAGAATGGTACAATCTTGATCACATGACATTATCATATGATTCGACTGCGGGCTTGGTAGTCCAATCAGAACCCTCCGAATCGAATCATACAATAGTTGAATATTCGAAGATACCACTAATTCACACACATCGTGTTTGACTTTGGACAACAATGATTGACATGTTTGGCTCGTTTTGATGTGCTGTGGCCCAAAACACTACTTGTTTGGTCCGTTTAGGGCCTAACCAATTAATCAAAACAACAAGCTTCAGTTGAAACAACTAAGAAAATAATCGTTAGTTAGCGTGATGTACATCTTGTGCATTTGGATGGATTTGCATTTTGCGTTAAAAAAAGTGGATATGTGTTGCTTCTGTTCCTCTAAGCATGCAACTTGTCAATGTTGTGCGCTGCTATTACTCCTAATACTACTACAACTACTACAACAAAACGTTTGCTCAGCTAATTAGCGCCAACCCAAGCCCCTACCAGCTCCGTCTGGACTCAGAGCACCTTTCCCCAGAGAGCCATCACCCGGTGGAAGTGGAGTAATGTCTTTACTAGTGTTTTTACACTTATTTTACCACCAGAGAGTGTGTGCTCTTTCTGTTAGTGACTAAAAGAGACGGACAGAAACAGAAACGGGTGTCGCTTGGCTAACTTGTCTCATGGGATGATCCTATCCCCCGCGATAAACGAGGGAACCCTGTATTCCAATTGCTTTATTAACAAGCGGTAAAAACAACATTTCGTAAACGCACTCTAACAGTCTGAGTCGCACTAGCAACCTCTGCTTAGCCACAGTTCCACTTGTCGACAACATTAATATAACCATCTGAAAAATGGACAAGCACAATCCGATTTTAGATCAGACAGTACGGCTTAACATAATGTGTAAACAATACAGCTGCATAATATATAATATATATATATATAGTGTTTTATTCACTGTATCTGTATAATGTAATGTGAATCTACTGGAAAGGACAATAAACCATAAGCACTGACTGAAAGCATATGTAATGGATACATATTATTTAAATGGTTACATCAATGTCCTTCATAAAACAAATTGGTCTGTGGGCACAAAAAAAATGTTCGCACTTTAAACACTTTAATGGGCTCCACACACTCTCATCTGCTTCCGCTGTGGAGCACATGCGTAAACAAGATGGCCGCGGTGCTTTGTCGCGGAAGTAGATTCAAGCGTCTTTGTCAAATACACATAAGCGCACAGGCGACAATGCGCAGGAATACGTTGAGTGTTTTGTGAGGTCTGATGTTTTTGAGAAGGCATTTTTGTGATGCAAATGTATTAATCTTTTGAACGCGTATTGTTTTGAGAAGCAAAACTCTTTAATTAATTCTCCCCAGCAACTAAGCAGAACTAGGTTCTTCATCACAGTAATCTGACTAGAACTGGACTAAGGAGACCAAGTGGGGGGTAAGTCGCTGTTAATGGACTACATTGCTGATGGGGATGTCATACCGCTTCATGTCAAAAAACCCGAACTATCCCTTTAAGGAAGTGTTCAACCATTTACATTGCTAGCCTGATTTTCCCCACCAAACACATCCGCATGCACGAATGCAGATTCAAATGTTAACGTACCTTTGATATTAAAATCAGTTTAGCTGACGAGACCCAGACAGAGCAAAGGGCCAGCATGTTAACAACTTACAGAAGCAGATGAGCAAGGACTCCCAGGCATGGCCAACGATGTGGCGTGTCCAGGTGCTCATGGAGTGACAGCGGAGATGGCCAGTGACACGTTAGCAAGAAAACGCAGAGCCAATCGATGAGCTTGTGGGCCGTCTAAAGGGAAAGTGGCTTCAACCAGAGCAGCTGGTCCTAGTGCATGACCTATCTCAATTTCCATTTAATATATACGCTGACGCTGGTACCACAGAGGCAGGTTGGATTGCAAGGCTTATTTTGTGGGTAAAGTACTTAATGTGCGGTTCCAATAATGCCTCGCGCACTGCCACTTCCATATTACATGTATTATCATTAATAGTAGTGATGCCATAGTTAGCAGCCTGATTGGCTTCAGGCTGCCCTGTTCTCGCAAGACAGCTTTTCTCCAAATGAGAAATATCATCACATTTTGAACTCAACATATAGGTAGCTATTCTGGATTTTTTTATTTTTTTTAAATACTGATACTTATGATACTTGTGTGCTGTCCACCTAGCTCTGTGAAACTTGCAGGACTAATTGCAGGACTAATAATGGCTTATTCTATTGTATTCTACTTGATCTTTTTAAAGACAGATTTTTTTATATAGCTCGTGTTGGATGGCATTTGATTGTGCAGTTGTATCCAGAGTCAGAGTTGTTGTAAGTCTCAGAGGCTGTTAAAGCCCAATCACTCTACAAGAACGTAAGTGTTGTCTTTTTAATGCGTGTTACACTTATCTGGAATGACAGACTTGAGAGTTTGACAGCTTTGTGTCAGTTTCACTTTCTAATTGATTTGCAGCTAACACTTGGAGCTGCACTTTAGGTCACTCCCAGGCAGCTTGATAATTCCTTAACAGCTCCAACAAGACTGGAGATGCTTAATCCCTGTCATGAGTCAGTAAAGCCGACTGATGTTTGACATTCTCGCAGCTTCCTGCTCTCGCTTCACAGGCTTTGTCCACTAAGTCAAAACATTGGCAGCTCCTATTTTTTAATTCCTTTCTTAAAACTTTTTTTTCTTTACGGCTCAAGCTCATCTGTTTTCTATGCGAGCGTGACCGGGACAATAATGTTATTAGAAGCAAAGTTAAGACAAAAAAAGAAAAACACGGATCAGTTAGCGGTGCCAAGATGCCCCCTCTCCTTTATGCACTGACAGACAAGCTGCATTTTGTTGGGAGGCAGATGGCCCATGGACGCCTAAGGAGCTCCATCTTCACAAGTGAGCAAATGATTATCTGTGACATTTCAATACAGCCTTTAGCTCAAGCTTCCGTGAGGGCTTCCCACTCCATTCAATGTAATGGAGAGCCTTCTTCACAGGGTTTATTCTCCCCCCATTTAAGCCCCCTGGATCACTGCTCATCAAAACCAACTCAAACAATGTACAGTGTGTGAGTGTTTCCGCAGTATAAAAGACAGCAGCGTGTCATGACATTTAAGCGCTCAGACACTCACTTGAACTGACTGTATCCTTTGCTCTCAGCGGGAGACGGGCCAACCCCCACCCCCCGAGCGTGACACGATGAGTTAACATAGAAGACATCGTAGCGACATGATATTAATCTTGCCAGGCGTGTTCGTTTACTTAACTAATAAGTGATCTTTAGTCAGATCAGTAATGAATCAGAGACGGGGCTAGATCTCTCACTCCTCTCAGGTACTTAAGTCCTCATTTGATGAAGACATTTTGGACAATTGGCAAGAGTTTGTAGCAGCAGTTTGCTTTCCAGCATGACTGTGCACCATGATGCAAAGCAAGGTCCATGAAGCCGTCATTGGATTGGTGTGGAAAAACTTGGCTGGCTTGACTGCCATCCATCCATCCATCCATCCATCCATCCATCCATCCATCCATCCATCCATCCATCTATGCCGCTTATCCTCACTAGGGTCGTGGGTATGCTGGAGCCTATCTCAGCTGATTTCGGGCGATAGGTGGGGTTCACCCTGGGCTGGTCGGCTTGACCTCCATTTAATTTTTTTTTTTCTTGATTTGGTATATGCACAGTAATAATAATAATAAGAACAATAATAGCAGAAATACATAATAACAGTGGAGGTTGGGGGATTTTGGGACATCATTGGGAACTTGCGCGACTTCCGCGAATCCACCTCCTACACGATGCAAGTATACAAACCAGCTAATATATACACAAACGCAATATATAATTGCGTCGCATTACAGAACTGGACATGAATATGATTATAACTAAAGCAAGAAACCAGTTAACCCTTTATCTTCGAATACATTGTCTCTAAACAACTCCAAACCTCGACACTACAACATCATCTGCAGAATCAATAAGAATCAATATTTATGTAATGACATGAAAAAAACCTAAAAAGTAAAATGAAATACATCACACCTCAGTCGCCACCCACTCGCAAGCACTGGTCTGGAAGGCTTCGAGTGGAACTGGTGAACAAACTAAGACAAGCTAGCTTGCGCTACCTACCTCTCCTTACGATGTCTAGCTGTTTTTTTGGAAAAGCCGCCTTGGAAATGGATTTTTAAGAATGTCTGACACCAAGTCAATTTCTTCTCCGCTTCTGTAAGCCATTGTGATGGAAAAAAACATGATATGAACTCTAATTATTTCAAGAAACAGCATCTCTATCAGTCCAGTCCCCTTTTTTCCCAAAGTTTTCCATGTTATTTTTTGGGTCCCTTTTTGGGAAATGAATTTCTTCTTCGGCGGAACAGTGGTGTTGTGGATAGCACATGTCCCTCACAGTCCGAAGATCTGAATTCAAATCTGTGTTGGTGTCTTCTGGCCTCTGATAACACTACTGGTCAGTGGGTTATAGCACCACCTGTTGCTCTGGCACGTGCTTGACATCCTGGAAATGTGTTTTCACCTTTATGGACCGAGGTTGTGAGCTAGTTCTAGATAAACGGACACACACGCTAACTTCTTGTACAACGTTTTCGCAGAAGAGTGCTAGCTATTGCAGCTGCAAAATTAGGAGACCAGCGTCAGTGTGTCATCCATTTTCACTTACAGTAGGTGGTGTCCCAATACTTTTGTCCATAGCAGTAGTGAAACACAGATGAAGCTGTCAGATGGCGCTGCTGATTGAGTGGCCCCCTGCAGAGTTCTTGGGCCCCCGGTAGGTAAACAGGCTCCATCCTTCTTGCAGCCAACACAAACACTTCTCAGACCAGCCCTTCACAGAGCTAAGCCATAACATGAACTCCTACTAAACTCAAATGTGTTGAGGCCAGTCAGACTGGATCAGGTGGTTCACGGGAGCAGACTGCAGTGTGACACTGAGGAGATTTTAGCCTCGCCTGATTGGGAGATTACTGGGTGCGCTCACATTAAGACGTACATTATACATTCACACACTGTAAGCACACAGGCTGATGCCGGGGATAAAGAAAAGAGATGTGAAGTGTTGTTATAATAATATTTGGAATTTAAGTTCAGTGAAATATAAGAGCCTCCAATTTGCAACAATAACAGCAGGATCTAAGGGGCAAGATGAGGTGAATGTTAAATAACTTAAACACCAGCCAATAGGATTTGTTCTCATTCAGTCACTCACACACACACACACACACACACACACACCAAAGCATCTGCTCCCACTTTAAATAAATGACTGAGATCGGATTCAAATTCCACTCAGCACTCAGATGAGTCTGTGAAGGAGTATAACATCTCACCATAGCTACACCCCCTTGACATGCATGCTTCAAATAAATACATTTCTTTGTGTGTGAAACTACATACTCTACATTTTACCACACTGGTTGCATTTGTGGAGCCGCATATTTCGAGTCAGGTTCCTCCTGTGCTCATTTTTTTCCATGTACCATCCTGACTCCATTATCCACTCACGCTATGAGAGAGGGAGGGTCTCTTTCCTTTACAGTATGTGGCTGATGGACACGGTAAGGATTTATTTTAAGAAGAGACTGAGGGCAGGAAGAAAACAGACTCTTGCAGCAAAGGGGAGACTGTGGAGTATAATACTGCAGAGCTGGGTAAACTAACCTTAACCTGTCATTTGTATGTAAACAACACGTAAACATACATCATGTCATTACCGCTTGTTTGCCGAACTTATGGTGCGCCCTAAAGAATCAAAAAGCCAAATAAGAAAAGCTTGACTTTTTTGCATTGCATGCCACACTTTAAAACAGGGGTGCCCAAACTTTAGTACCAAGGGCCACATACTGAAAAATGAAAGAATGCAAGGGCCACTTTGATATTTTGTACCAACACATGTAGATATGCTAATAAGTTATATACATTTCAAGAAAAAATGCATCTCAGCTTTGTGATATAGGTGAAAAAACATATTAACTATTAACTTTTTATCGTATTTTTGCTGTTGTTTTTTTAATTTTCCAAATATTTCAACTTTCTTCTTAAATAATCTTCCTAGGTTTTCTTCTCGTAATGTTATAACTGCATTTCCATAATGTTTTAGCTTTATTCCCATAATTATAATACTTTTCCCTAACCTAATTTTCAAAAAATTACAACTGTAATTGTACAGCTGAAAACGAAAATGTTGAGCAGATTTTGGCTTTCATAGCCTGTGGTCTTAAACTTTTGATCAGGTGATAAACAACTATTTCAGTTTTTATTTTAATTAAATTAATTTAAATTAAATTAAATAAGTTCCAAATGTTTTTTGTCTCACTCCCCCTTCTTGCTTTTGGATATTGTAGCTCTACATAAAACCTCAGGTGTGTATGTGCCAGTATAACGTAACAGTCTGACTCACGGTGTGATCTTTCAGAGAACACTTTACTAATAGCAGTAAATTCATCACACAGACACTTAATACTCAAAAGGTGTATATACAAATATAAAAACATGTCCCAATATGACAATTTTTTTTTTTCCCAGAAGATGTTGCGTCAGAGCAACACATTCACTGGAGCGCTGCAATGACGTCAGCTTCCCTGTTTTTGCTTTGGGCTCCGGGTCTTCTGGCTCCCTCTGCTGGACAGAAGCAGCATTGCAGCACCATTTTCTATGCTCTCCTCCAATTAAATGATGTTCTCAAACGAAATACAAAACTCATATTGTTACATGTTTTTATATTTCTGAGGTATAACGTTTGAGTGTTAGTTGTCTTATTATGAGTTTAATGTTGTTTGTAAGATGAAACCATGAGTCAGACTGTTATATTGCGTTATGACCTGCAATTTCCAATGTGTTGACAGTCGTGAGTTTATTCGTGGTTCATGATTGGCTCCTGTCAAATAAAGAGCTGATTGGTCGTCATGGACTCGTGCGTGCCACAATACGCCACTTTATGACATGGACACGTGAGGCTTATACACCAGTGTAATAGGAATTCAATTTGTAATAAGGTACAAAGTCAAGGAAGTTGCAGTGACACTTTTACATCACAAAGTGTCATAGGCATATCTTAGGTGTTGATGCATGGATGAGTGCAGTTCAATGTGAGAGTGGGTGGGATGGTGTCCGTGCCAAAAGGATGATAAGCAAGAACTGGCCTAGTTGGCTCTCAAATAAAAAAAAAAAGTAATGAATAGCATGACATTTTTAAAGTTAATACGTGCAAATTGGAGTCAGTTACAGTTGTTTTCTGTGAGATCCACAACTGGTTTAATAGTGCTTTATAAGGGCTCAGTTTTGGACTGGTGGAACCTACGGTATACCACTGGTACCAGGCCCAGTTAGTAAAGAGTGTGTTGTTTAAAGACATTGAAAGGCTTGAACCCTAACCTTTGGCATCCATGTGTGAACATGGTACACTGAGTACCCTGCAGTTTAGGAAGATATACAAGAGCAACCTTTTGAACGGTCATTTTCTTATGACTCAATTGTGACTGAGTTGTGGGCTTTTGCAGGGCGACAATACACTGCAGGATGCTTTTAGAGGTTCTTCTAATGGCAGTCTGGACTCAAGAAGGAATAGAGCTCCAATTATTAACATGATACCTGTATGAACTGAGCAAATCTGTTCCCAATTGAGTCCCGAACAGCTCATGGGCTCTGGCTCCTGCACACACACACACACACACACACACACACACACACACACATACATACTGTCAGTGAGTGTTGACACAGTCCAGATGTTGGCAGCTCTGTTCCAAATAAAAGCAAGTCAACCAGCCAAGAACCTGAACCACTCTTGCCATCAAATGATATGTTTACAATAATACTGTTCTGAGACTGAGGAGACGCATGCACTGGTGTGTGTGTGTGTGTGCACAGGCAAGCGCACACACATGCATGTAGAGGACACACATGCATAAAGTCACACATGCATGAACAATCTCAAACGGGGGAAGTGAATCAAAGGAAAGCTAGTGTACCACAATGTGTGCAAAAGTGACACAAATGAGGGTTTCATGGGGCAAGAGGTTTCATGTATGACAAATGAGTTGATCAAAAGAGACACTAAATGATTCTCATGGCTTTCTTTGAATTATGTCCCCCCCCACACTCCCCCCGCTTTGATGGCCCGAGAGGCAGCGCAAAGAAAAATAATTGTACAGTTATGTAATGTGGCATGCAAGGCTGGACAAGAAACAGTCACACCATTGATTCCCCACAGGAGGATCAGCAAAGGTCATGTGATCATGCTCACTGTTTGCTACAAACATCGCCTTCAAGCGTTTTCAATGTGACTCACTTCTGCAAAAGTAGCCCAAACAAATGCTGAACTATAAACACATGCTAATTCCTCATTTTTCCTTCAGTTGACTTGTTATTGGTCCCCGTAGGTTGTGAATGTATAAATCATACCTCATACATTAGCCATTCATCATAAAGGTTTAAACATAAGTTCATGAATTTCAGTGTTTTTCTCACTACATGAACCATTTGGTGAATTATTTTTCTCTCAGCCGCAAGGTACATAAACACACTTTTGTAAACAGTCTCAAGTATAAGCCATACATTGTACATACATTGTAGTTGTGTCTTGATGCCTGGGGTAGGCATCTTTTGACCCCCGGGGCCACATTGGGTTAGAAAAAATGTGCAGGCAGACCGGCCTATAAATGCCTATAATTTAACCTCTAATTGTAACATTTCACCTAGAACTATTTGTCCTATTTTAGATGTAAAAGTGTTACACAATCAACAACCTGTACTTGCTTGGGTCCCTTTTTTAAGCAACAACACAGCAAAAAAGCGACAAACAACATGGTGAAACACAAAAACACACGGTAAAAAAAAAAACACCCATAAAAGACAAAATAATACTTTTCTACAGGACTTTGTCACAGAAAGCTTGCTTTTGTGTCCCTCTGCTGCTCTGTACTGTACACGGATTCCCACTCAGTCTGCTATCTATCAAAGCCTCCACTTCCTGGAGCTGACGTACTGTAGGCCACATGATTACCATAATGACCTGTACATCACTAAAAAGTCTCTTGCTTCAGAAGCCATTGTAATCATTTTGATTGTTCAAGACTTACGGTCATTTTCTTAATGCCGTCTACAGATTCAATGTTACAGGTTATGTACAGATGCTCAGTATTGTTTTCTTACAGATATTCGCACGTCCCTCAAACTGTCAGGTCACATCTGGGGATGGATACCGAAAACTTTCCTTTCCTTTACTTTTACAGGCACCGACCCAATTTTGTCGGTAATACCGAGCACCCATTCAAGTAAAATCAAAAGGTACCATGTTTCAGCACTAAAACGGCAGTCGCCGTGGAGTATCATGGCACCCCTCCTAACACGATTCAATTTACAAATGAAGAACACGTGTTACACCAATAAGGAGACAAATTAAAGCTACAGGAGCTGAAATAAGACATATTATTTATATGGATACAATAAAACCTGTTTAATAAATGTCATTGGTCTGGAAGAAGACACTTTTTATACGTTACATGGCGCCTGGACACATCCCGGTGTGTGAAACGACCAAACAGCCATATTTTAACCAAACCGAACCACCAAAACTTCATTTTTGTATTCACAAATAAATTAAAATAGACTGAAAATAATACTTGTGTATTTCGTGAGTCAGTGGAAAATATACAACAACAACAAGAACAAGTCAGTAGGTATCATCATTAAATGTATGTGAGAAAGAACGTAGAATACTTTATTTAGTAATGTAAGCCTGGAATGTCCACATACCAGCAATGTTATACAATTATGAAATTTGCAAAATCAAGTCTGTGATTAATTCTGTCTGATAAAGCATGACTAGAACTTTAATTTGATACCTCAATCACTTCTTTATCCCAAGTATTAAAGAAGTTAGAGCAGATTTTATACCGGAAAACAGTGCTTTTGGTCCCCGTTGCTTTAACATTGAGTCAAGACAAAAGCTGTGATCGACTCACGGACAACCGTGCTACAAAATATATAATAAATTAGTGAAAAATCAGCTTTAAAAGTAAACAGACTAGCCATTTACATGTTTGATAATCAAAAAGGCCTGGGAAGAAAGTCAAGTATCATATTATTCATGTATATGCTGTGTATTCTGTGTAAGTGTCATATTTATTTTCAACATTTTGTCTCAACAAAATAGTCATTAAATAAATCATGACCAATAGTCAACTAAAATAACATGTTCTCTTATTATCAATAAGTTAGACAAGTTAAATTGAATACATTTACAAATAAGATCCAATTATAATTGTGCTGGCAACCTACAGTGTATAAAGCTGTACATTTCTGTATGGCACAAACATCATATAAGAACAAAGTGCAAAGTATGAAACTCTGGACCAATACGATCAGTGAAATTATAAACTGGGCTCATTCATACACATACAAACATATTAGATTAGAAGTATCAAATGGCGACCGCTTAATCTCCCATCACATAACTAGTGCGTTACAATCATTGCAAAATATAAACATAATTACAATCCGACGACAAAATAATTCCTCACCGCCGACATACTGAGCAAACCAGCTTACTGCTGTGTGGAGCATGTCAGCATTCGCCTACTGATATCATTATTGGCAGAAAAGTCATATTCGATATGAACTGATATCTCATTTTTATGCCAATATCAATAGTTTTAATATTAATAATTTTGAAACGTCTGGTGGACCGGATTAAAAAGCTTAGCCCAGGGGCCATGGTTTGCCCATTTTGCAGTCACCTGAACAATGAAATTTAAAAAGCATAAAATAATAATACAAAATAAATAAATAAATAAAATAATAATAAAAATAATAATAAACATAACATATATACGTACACAGTACAAAGGTTGAAATTCGGAGCATATTTTTTGCTGATGATGCAGTACATTAACATCTTCTTTTGGACTTCATTGGATGTAATTTTGCAAGGAAAGAGACCAAAGAAACATTTCACCAAGGTGTTTTATTATAGTACATTTTAAAAAGTACGTATTTTGCAGTTTTGTGCATCTTCAAAGCTGCCCGGCTCCGTGCAACCGTTGGTCTGATGGGAGTGTAATGAAGTGTGCAGTAACAGTGGCCTACTTCATCAACATGGTGTGTGGCTGCTTCTTCCAGCGACACAATGAAAACTAACCTGGGACTTGGAATCATTCTTTAACACAAGAGGGCTCCCTCTGTGCGTCACATCATTGCACCCACTCAGAGGTGTGTGTTCACTGCAGGGGTCCATTAATAAAATATGAGTGTATCGTATAATAGACTCGTCTGCCAAATTACAGGAGACAGAAAGACGGCTTATTAGGAGATTTGTGGGGGAGAGGGAAAAAGAGGGAACGTGTGAATGTGCAAGATGGAGACTAAAGAGAGAGATTAAGTGGCTTCCTCTTATCACGCAGAAAAACCAGAATCCCTTCTTGTCCCTCACAGGGTAGGGGGTGCGGGGGGTATGCACGATGACGACACACGGCATCAGGACCACAGTCTTCCTCAGGGATATTTTAACAAGCTATACGATAAAATGTGTAAGTATTTACACAACTGCGTTGTTTTCCTTGGCGCACTGTCGCTATGGCAACAGAGGCCAGCATCTGTATTTTTCTCCTCAAGCAAATTTAGGCAGCAAGGATCGCTTTACAAGATCATTTCACTTTACAAAACCAACTTAATCCCAGTCTACAATTATTGATGTTAACATTTTATAGTATGGTTTATGTGTTTCGGACATGTTTACAAAGTTACGCTGAGGAACATTTTCACAGTTCAACATGTCTGAAAAGGAGTAGGACGAAGCGGAGTTTATTTAATCCTCACCCTGCTCCTTATCTATTACTGATCATTCATTGCCATCATAACTTTTACATGTACAATATTTCTGTCATTTACATTTTGTTCTGTATGCTGTATGGAATAAAATACAGACGTTCATTGCATGCTGTTATACTGTATACTGATTAACATTATGCAACATTAAAATGATCCGCGATTGGCTGGCGACCAGTCCAGGGTGTACCCCGCCTGTGTCCCGAAGTCAGCTGGGATAGGCTCCAGCGTACCAGCGTATGGATGGAACATTAAATGATGGTATTTATAATACAGTAGTAATTTCTTATACTCAAAATTATACCATTATGATGATTTTTGTTGTTGTTATACCAGGTATACTTAGCCAGAACTGACAAAAATTTGTAAATGTTATTATTTGGCATAATTTTTCCTACTTTTGACGGGTATTTTTATACTTTTCTTATTGGTATCCTATCGTATTTAACGCATATTGACACCATTTAGAGGTAGAACAGCAAGTCCAATCTCACACATTTTACATGTTTAACTTTATCAAAAATAACAGTGTATGTGTGCAATTTCACATCATAATGGCAACACAGATTTAAAGGCCCTGTTTCGATGGCCAGGAGTGTTGTCCGTCTTTCACACAAAGTCAGCTGGGATAGGCTCCTGTGACCCTGAACAGTTTAGATGGATGGATGGATGGATGGATGACTTCAAGGCCTTCTGGGGGGATTGGGACACCCGTAGCTGCACTGACACACTTAACCACCAGGTGGTGTCTCCCATCACTGGCATGACTGCGCAAAGGGGACTGAAAAAGGATGGAGGGGGGTGACCAATGTTTCCAGCTCTATCCATCTTTGGAAACACAAGCAACAAAGATGAATGGAGGCTCTTCTGGGTGACACGGCAGCTTCTTGCTTAGTTGGCCTGAACTGCAACATTATGTGTGGTGGATTTATGGCTCCGTGTATTGATGCAGTGGCTTACCCTCACTCATGCACCCTGACTTCATTATTGTTTAGTCCTGCAGGAACCTCCTGCATATTTATGTCGTTATGTAACTAGTCTAAATATGTTACATGGGGAGATTTTTTTCTTTCATATACAGTCAAACCTCGGTTTTCGAACTTTTTTGTATGGCTCGGTTTTCGGCCAAAATTTTGCCCTGGTTTTTATAAACTGTTTCACTTGGCCCCGTATTGTATCATTCTGCGGAACTGAGTGCCCAGCAAAAATCATCAATAAAGTTAAAAATGATGTAAAATATTCATTTGGCTATTTCTTTTGTCGTTTAGAATTATTTCGGATTGGTTTCAGCATGTGTAACTATAATTACTCTATATCAAATGTATTTTTTGTGTCTGCTTTTGGTTTTCATCAAACCTTTTCGAATGAATTATTAACAAACCACTGTATAGGTTATGTCCAAATAGAATTAGTTCCGGCCGCACGGTGGTCTAGTGGTTAGCATGTTGGCCGACACAGTAACAGTCTGGAGATCGGGAAGACTTGGGTTTGATTCTCCCTTGGGCATTTCTGTGTGGAGTTTGCATCGGGGAGAACCCCCGTGTGTGAGGGTTTTCTCCTCCCACATTCCAAAAACATGCATGTTAGGTTAATTGGCGACTCTAAATTGTCCATAGGTATGAATGTGAGTGTGAATGGTTGTTTGTCTATATGTGCCCTGCGATTGGCTGGCGACCACTCCAAGGTGTACCCCGCCTGTCGCCCAATGTTAGCTGGGATAGCTGCCAGCATACCCTCGCCACCCTAAAGAGGGGAAGCGGTATAGAAAATGGATGGATGGATAGAATTAGTTCCCATTCCAGGTAATCACAAGACACATATACTGTAGACCATCAACCAGGATGTGCAGTCAGGTGAGACATGCCATAATGAAATAACAATAATAATAATAATGATAACAAAAAATATATGATTATTTGTCAATTTAACTGTATCATAAATGCATTTTCTGCATGATTCCAATTGTTTTCCAAAAATGTTCTAAGTAAAAATGTACACATAATGTACACATTTCCTGATCAAATACAGGACAGGAACCTAAAATGAACCTGCCACGAGTGTCTCGCCTCAGCTTAGTGCACAAGACCAGCATATTGTCTGGGTGCACACAGTAAGTACGCTGAATTGGGGCATGGCGCCTGCCACTTCCTGTCTGTCATCACGTCACCAATAATATAATGTTGCAGAAACATTTATTATACACCTTGACTTTCGACACCCCGTGTCATGTCTTTAATGCAAATGTTACATTTTTTTTTTTTTTGCTAATCAGACAATAAACTACAGATAAATGTCATACGGGAGACGCAATACCTGCTTCATCCTGAAGGGGCTGGGGGCGTCAAGCTGGGAGGTGCTTGGCACTGCGGTCCTTCCATAGAGAGGAAAATACTGGGGGGGTTTTAACAGCAGCAGCACCAGCTGGAGAGCAAGCAGCAAGTCAAACGCAAGATATTTTGATGCTCTGCTGAATGAATGAATGAATTTGACTGCCAGGATAGAGGAGTATATACCCAAGCTCACCAGGAATTGATCAGACTTGGTCAATTGGGTGTATTAGAACTTGTCCTGGAGAAGGATAGGGTGCCTGTACTTCATACACAGATCAACAGTAGGAACATGAACAAACATTTTTAACCAAAGTGAACTATTCTCTTCTTTTTCTTGTTATCCTCTTAATGTGCAACCTGTATTAACATTTTTTTTAAATTCCAAAGGAGTCAGTGCCTCACCAGCCATGAACCTCACTGCACCCCACACCTATGAACAATTTAGAGTCCCCCATTAAACAAATATGTTTTGGACTGCGTGAGAAGAGGTGAAGCCCCAGTTGAGCATTAGTGTTTATTGGCCTCAACACTGAGTACATACAGTAAGAGTATATTTCCCTTCCACATTAAAAATATATCTTCCGCCTCCAACACATCTTAAAAAGTGTCATGTTCTTAAAATGTACGCTTTTTCAAAAGTATTGGGGCACATGGCTGGCCGTTATACCTAAATGAAGTGAAGAGAACCTAGGGTTGGCCTGCTCTTTGCAGCTGTAATAGCTTCCACTCTTCTGGGAAGACTTTCTACAAGATATTGGCATGTGTCTGTGGGAGCTGTTGTCCGTTCATGCAGGGGAACGTTTGTGAGGTCAGAACTGCCGTTCATCCACACTTAGTGCTGCTGGAAATGAAAGGGGCCTTCCCCAAACTGTTGCCACTAAGATGGAAGTATGAAGAACTAAGATTCAAGTGCACTACGGGGGGTTTCTCAATACTGCCCATATACAGTACTACAGGTTCATTCCATTTAGGTTTTACACAAACAGATTCCTGCATCTTTAGGTTGTTTTACCCGTTTTTTTTTTTAAGAAATGAGTTGTTACGCACAGTGAATTATTCTGAGGCACAGTTCACTGCATGCTGCACGAGTTTAATTATGTATGTGACAGGGTAATGTGGTGCAAGGTAACAATAAACCTCATGTGCATGTATCCTACCACAGTAATAGTGATAGTTTTGCAGAAACAACTAATGGACTACAGTGCTGCAGGTGTGTGTGGGACGAAAAAGCTGCATGACTCCTGATGAAGGTTCTTTCCTTTACTGCCTCTACTGTATTATGAAGTGTCCAGTCTGGGTCCTTGATTCAGAATAACCTTTCATGGTGATGATGCGTTTCTGCACTCTATGGGGTGAACATCATCTTGCGTTCAAAGAAATGACATAAAAAGATACGATTCTGTTTCTGTTGAGTATTGTTGCTCCGTTCGTCTTACGGTGCACAGTCCAGGAGGGGAGACAATTTGGATGCAGCAGATGGGGGACTTTTCTTCTCTCTCTGCACAACACCGGCGATGCCAACAGTTCCATCAGCACCACGGAAACACGGAGACACATTTGGGCAGCTCACCCTGCAACCATGGTAACAAGAAGAATTTTACTAGTGGGCTGCAGCCAATAGTGCCGCACTTCCCACTGCGCTGGCTCCAATAGGAAAGCAGCCTGCAGCCCGGCCCACTTAGAAGTAACAGTGATGGGCTATAGTGCTGCAAGGATTTAGAGATGGAGGCTTGGCTGTTGCGCAAGTATGAGAGTTTGAGTGTGTCGGTATGTGTGTGTGTGTGTGTGTGTATGTGGCAGAGACTGCAGCATAATCTGAGGAGAGGATTCACTTGGGTAGTAAAGCTCATTCACTGCAACCATCCTGACATTCAACTCTCTGACAGACACACACGGTCGTGCTGTCTTGCATGGAAACAAATCCAAAACACTCTTTAAAAAAAAGACAACATCATAACAGCATCGTAAGCTGTCAATAAAGTCATTTATTATTTCACACAATGGATAACATGAACAACTTCAACTGTAGTTCTTCTTAATAAGTGCTCAACGCAGCCAGCCAACAGAAGGATAGCAAAAGAATGAGCTTTTCTTTCTCAGGAAAAAGAAGTTAAACAAAACAAAAAAAATACCTACAAGATCATGAAAGATAAACATGACCAAAAGCATGCCGACAGACATGGATATACATATATATTGCATGTATATATGTGCTTCAGACATATATCTGTACGCTAGCAAATGCAAATACAAAATATATGTGTACACTTACACATACATACGGTGAAGAATATATGCATATGCATGTGCATCTAGTATTTACTCTATATGTCAAATATTTGCAGTTTTTAATATTCATACAATGTACAAAAATGCTTTATGAATTTAAAAAATCATTACAAAAAGAAAAATATCAAACAATGTACAAGTGTTGCTTCAAATTCAATTGAAATTCAACTTTCGGCTTTTCTAAAATACTTATGCAAACAATCAAGTTGAGCATGCAAAGAAAAGGAAAGCCACTCTAGAAAAAGATTCAAATTCACTATGTATACAAACTAAAATAGGCCCTCGCTTTGTGCTCTAAAGAAGTACATTTATTGGTTTTATCAATGATTCGTCCGCACATTATTATCATGAATGGCTGAGAAACAAGACTTACACATTCGAGGATGACTACATTAACGGGACTCTGTGTCACAGGGAGGACCAAATTTCCAATCCAAAGATCACAGCCACTGGTCCAGGTTTGCTGCATGAACACAATACAACAACCTGGAACCGTCTTCACAAACCAAACCCATGGCCAGTCTAAGTGGAGAGTGAAAGCTCTGGATTAGGACAATACTTGTCAGTGATAGAAGGCACCGGAGCATCGGCTGGTAGCAGAGAACAGATAGGACAGACAACATCTGGGATGTTCAGCTCTACAATCAACACACTGCAGCCTGCCTGACCACAGTGAGGAGGAGTCAGCTGCATGCAATCCAAATCACACTGACCGCTCTCTTGACCTCGTCCTTGCCACAATGCACTACATACCCTCGTGAGTCTTCTCGCAAAGCAAGGTTAAGCACATGAGGGCTAGGACGAGTGTATTTTAGGAGGGGTATTTCCTCTGAGAGCTACCCAAACAAACAAGCATCTTCATGCTACTGCGCTGCCCCAACTGGCTGCAGGCAAAATAGTTGCGAATCAGCAGGGATTGCTATTTTTGGTTGACTACTGTGGGGTTCTTTCCTTTAACGCTGTGATAAGGCATGTTATTATTACTTTTGGTATGACTGGAACAACAACAGAGCTACATTAAAATCTATGTCTCAGGCGGTACCCTCAACTGTACTGTATGTTGGGGTCGGGGCAGTCTCATACACTTCCGATAAACTTCAATCCCACGTTTTAGGAGGGACGGGCATAATGACTGAATATAGCACAACTCCTATGAACAGTATTATTCTGTTTAACTCAACACTGGCACGGAGACAGGAGTTCAGAAAAATTCAGAGAGACATCCCATACCAATTAATCGATACAGTGATTGTTTCGATCAATAAAGAACATTTTGTCGAACCCTACTATTAACAAAGGAGAAAACACTCCAGTCTTTTACTGCTTAAGACTTTCTTGGATGAACTAACTACTTTCTGCACATCTTTGAAAAAAAACCCACTGGTTTTAATCACTATTTTTTGTTCAATTTTATCGAGTACACAGGACCGCTGTTGAAGGCAGCAACAACAATGTGGGTGTGACAACCTCCGTTGATGAGTATAGAGCTGTTTGTAAGTCGCAAATGACACAATGTGGCTTCTACTTTACAAGGAGGGTACACTTTTCAAGAAGTGTGAGTTTATGAATGAGTTCAATGTTACTATTACAAATCATTCAAATCATGCTAACGGAAAGCAGTTTTCCTGACTTAGTGTGGGCTCGCTTAGAAGCCCTTACTGGAAAATGATCTTTAATATCTCATCTAACAGGGCGGTGCTTAAAGATGCTAAAAAGCCAAACAACATAGGATGTGGGCCAGTGCACTGATCTCATATGGTCTTTATGCTACGGTCATTTGGATCCAATCGAGCTGCGGTAAAGAGGATCATCACACATGCTTCATATGCACAATCACTGCACAATATTTGTAATGGTATATGTTAAATGCTGCTTGCTAGTTCTCAGGTCAAATATCATTGACTATCAGAGGAAAACATAAAAAAAATCATAAGGCACAAGTTGAGCTGCTGCGACTGAGAATCCCAGCCCGACCAAAATGACACAGAATCTCCTGAAGTAGAACAATGAATCTGTCTTTATATGTGGAATATACACTAGTGAAGCATTTGATAAAAGAACATGTTACACGTACACATGAAAACAATCCCGGCTACATTCTAGAGTGCACAAAGGGGGTGATTTACATTGGTGCCAACACGATGAAGACGCTGATTTCAATTCTTTTAAATAACACTAAATAACACGTCCTCACAATTAATACTGAGACTTTGGTTATAAAATACTGAATTTTTGATTCTCTGTCCCAAAAATAGTTTTCAAATGCAATTACAAAGAGTGGGGTTAGCTTTTCATACCACTTAATGTGAGCCCTCTCCATTCAATTCATAGCCGAGCTTCGGTTTGACGCTTTTGGCTGCGCAGCCTGCATATACAAATTGATTAAAAGTAATGCATGCTCTCTGGAATGGAAATCCACACCATCCAAGGCCAAACAACATAAGGCGGGAACAAGCATTTAAGTGCTGCATTTGATTGATGCAAGTGTATGGTTTTTCATAGTGCATTAAACCCACTTTTAAGGTTTACCAAAAAAAGAAACACACCTGATATTCCCACTGTATACAATGCCCCCCGCCCTCCCCCCGAGATATAAACACAATAATGAGTGTATGACTGAATATATGTGGTTCTTTCTATCTGAAAACAAACGTGTCTTGAGTCGCACCCATGTCTGTTTTTGGTTATAAAAACAATATGCAACGTTTATTGTCTATTGTACAACAATTATATTGGATATACTGAATTCTAGTCTGTGAGCTGGTTTCCTCTTGTACAAGGCAGGCATGAGTGGAAGTTGTGTCTATGTACAGTCTCGGACAGTCTCGTCTACCGTATTGCCTTCACGTCAGCGTCCAGGACAGATATGAAAAGGAGGAAGGTAGGGGAGGAGGTGAAGGGGAAGAAGGGAAATGGGATTGAGCTGCAGGGGTGGACCAAAAAATCACTTCCAAGAGGATAAGCAAACACTGAAGCGACATGAGCGCAAACACCAGGATAAGTAGAAGGGGAGGGTGGCTTAATTACTGCTGTATTCTCTTTGACAGGCTCCTTTAGAAAGGCAGAAAATAAGCTGAGCTGCACAGTTTTATATGAACCATAACCCCCCTCCCTCGGTCCCTCCCTCCCCTTGCTGGTAATATATGGCTCTCGCCACATTCAGGTACAGTATCGTAAAGTACCATACACATGACTGTATCATATACATAAAGAATCACATAATATCCTATGCTATCATAAGTACCACACAGTATTAAATGGGACTGGATAGTGCCATATTAAACGTAGGTCCAAGGAATCCTGAAAAGGCTCACGTCCAAACAGAGGGATAGCAACAAAAGTGTTCTGACTCACTGTCATCCTCCCAAACCAAAGTGCACCAAGGAGTCCTGGGATTAAGGGCACTGGATCTGATAAGGTTGAAACATTGCTTGCTCCTTTAAAAGCTCTTGTTCATTTACAAGGTTTGCCTCCTGCGGGTCTATTGATTGGAGGGGGCCCATAAGTCGTCCCTGGTGTGGCCCCTGCCCCTGCGTTTGCCTCCTTTGGCCGGCGGGGGCACTGTCCGAGCTTTATGGACCACCTTCTCAATGGCTGCCGAGATGGAATCATGGCTGGGGAAGTCCAGAGGCTCTGGGATCAAAGCAGGCCTGAGGCTCTGTCTACCTGGTGGCTCGTCACACCTCTCCAGAACAGGCATCCCCTGAGTCCTGCCATCACCTCTCTTAGTGGACAACAAGTCCAAACCGCGACTATCGCCCCGGTTCTCCTCTCTCCTGTTGGCCGGCCCTGATTCATCATCCAGGGGTTGTTTTCGGGGCCGTCCAGGTCGTCTCTTGATAACATTGTTTCCTGTTTTGGCTTGTCGCTGCAGGCGCTTGGCACGGAGGATTTTCTGCACATGCTCGAAGTTCAAAGAATGCATCCTCCTCACCTCTTTCTGGATCTGTTCCACCTCTCGACGCTTATACCGACGCTTACTGGGAGCACCTGCATGAGTAAAAACAAGAAAGGTGAATGCATGAAGTGAATGAGTTCTTTTGCAAGTGCTTCCATTAAAATGAACATCCCCTGCAAGGCCAAAAAAGACGCCATACCAGTTTTGCTCATGGAGGGATTTTTTTCCCCCACTTCAAGAGCTTCCTGCTAATTTTGACATATTCATGTAAGCCTTTCAAAGCCCAGCTGAGCCAGGAGAGCAGATCCTATCCTATAATTGTGTGCTAGAGAGCAGAGAGGAGGAAACCCACAGAAATGTCTCCTTCAGCCATTTAATATGTTTCCACACAATAACAACCCTATGCATCTGGAGCAAAGGCTGCCAAAAGCCAACTAAACACACACATATAATTAACACCGCAATTTCTAATTTCCTTCTTGATTTCAGATACATCTTTCTGTCTCTGTCATTCTTTTTGTTTTCCATTGCTTAGACCCCACCACCCTCCCTTTCCGTCTGGGCATTGATTCCAGGATCAAATGAACCAACGCCAACATGGAGGAAAAGCGCAATCAGCCGCTAGAGTCTCCAAGCAGTGCGCAGACAGAATGCTGGCCTTATTTTTTTTTTACCTTTTACTCGTCTTCCTCACCGTGCTGTTTTTCTTTTACCACAGTATCGCACATCTGCAATCATCTACGTATTGCCTGGATTTATAGACATGTAAATAAAGGCACAGTAATCCCTCATTTATTGCGGTTAAGTGGTTCCAGACTGTGATAAGTAAAGTCCTTATTTATAAATTTAATATTTTTGTAGTTACAGTATAGAAAACCTGTTTCCAACCTTCTAAATACGTTTTTAACATCATTACAGCCCTCGAGACATTAAATAAGATTCAAGATTCAAGAGAGTTTTATTGTCATGTGCATAGTACAACAGCAGTTATACTATGCAATGAAAATCTTATTCTGTTCATTCTCCCAAGAAAAGAAAGAAAACAAATGAAAGAATAAGAACATAAGAAACATAAACACACAAACATATACACCAATAAATTAAGCAACAACAACAGACGAGACATTAATACAAGTAAATAATACAAATAAATAAATAAATAAAGTGCTATGAGTGTGTGCGTGTGTTGCGTGCGGCGTGTGCGAGTGCTTCGTTGAGGAGCCTGATGGCCTGTGGGTAAAAGCTGTTTGCCAGCCTTGTGGTCCTGGACTTCAAACTCCTGTAGCGTCTGCCTGACGGTAGGAGTGTGAATAATGAGTGTTGTGGATGTGTGCTGTCCTTGATGAGGTTGTGTGTTCTTCGTAGGACTCTAGATTTATAAATGTCTTGCAGTGAGGGGAGGGCTGCCCCAACAATGTTCTGTGAGGTCTTGATCACCCGCTGGAGTGCCTTCCTATCACGTGTTGTACAGTTACCGTACCAAACAGTGATGGAGGCGGTAAGGACACTTTCGATAGTGCATCTGTAGAAGCAACATAGGATTGTGGTGGACATGCCAAATTTCCTCAGTCTTCTCAGGAAGTACAGTCTCCTTTGGGACTTCTTCAGAATTTGTTGGGGTATATATATATGGGGTATATATAGAATAACACCCCTATAATTACCTTAAAATCGTATTACCCAATGTAGCAGACATAATAAGAGTAAATAAGCCATTTAACACATAAATAAGACTCATGCTCGTGTGTGTTGCTATAAATGGGTTCCCTAGGGGAGGTGAGAGACGGGCGGACAGAAAGTGACGTTGGGGGTTCAAAGCTGAGTTTTAGCTTGGCGTGTTGTTGGAGTTTTAGTAGCCCGTGTTTTTATGAGAGATTTTTATTTGTCATTATTGCGTCAGGTAATTCAACCTGCAATGAAAGCCTGTTGTTCGGCAATCAAGTCTCACCAAACATTACAGTAACATTACTGACACCTGGTGATCAGTGTAGAACACTACATGCCATTCACAGCATATTTGAATGGGCCTTCTGAATAAATTACATATTTATTTTAGTTCATTTAGCCATTCTTATGCTTGAAAATGTTTAATTGAGGAAAAAATATATTACATTTGCTTCAATATGCATATTTTTTTTAACTAAAAATAGGCTGTATTCAACCATGGAACAGCAATGATTTATTAATGAATATAATTTTGAAAAACTATGATAGAGTGGAGTCACGAAATTCAAACAGCAAAGTGGTGAGGGACGACTGTATAATAATTAGGGCTGTCGAATGATAATCAAATTAATCACAGTTTTCAAATGAATTACTCATGATTCATCACCATTTGCAAATATGTGTGAAGTATGCCCTTTTTTACTGTATTTTATGAACAAAAAGATAAATTACATGATATATTTGTATGTATTAGCTCCAAATGAACTGAAAATTTAAATCACACTAAAAAATACCCCACGTCAGTAAATCTAAATCACCAGTCTCTATAATAGCAGCAGAACATTTGAATCACACTTTAACAAGGTTATTATGAGCCTTGAGGAGTTGCGTTAAAGACACCACGTAAAGTTGAATGCATTGTTTTGAGTGTAGATTGTATTTTCTAGGATTTCCGAGCATAGCTAAATGCAGCATACTTAAATGTCTGTCTATTTAGACCCAACATACAGGCACAATAAAGACGTTTTTGTGATGTTCGGCATGTCCCTGAATGCACCTCGCTAAAGTCGAGTGACAATGAGGAAGTGTTGTTCAGTGGAGGACTTGAGACGTGTTCGTGAGTTGTAGACACATACAGTATATGATGTTGGAATTGCACTGCTGTTGATGTGTTCAGGTCGGAATAAAGTTCTAAAAGAGCGTCAGACTCTGTGAGGATGTTATTGTGCCCCTGTCTGTCATCATAACAGATAGGGGTGGCTTCACAAGGTGCACATGCGTTAATTAAAAATGTCAACATAATTAATGAAATAAATTAGTTACCGTCGTTAACGTGCTATTTTTGACAGCCCTAATAATAATACAATTATGCTTTTACGCGTACCATCACTTCATGATACAACACAATGACTACTACTACTCAGTGCTTCTCAAATAGTCCCCCCTTGGGGAGTGCGGTGAACTGTCAGGGGGTCGTGAGAGGCAGGGAGTACTCTCTATGTTGCTGCAGACGTGCCAACATGTACACATTTATCGTACTCAACATGCAATTTGACTCTTCAATGTGTATTTTGTTGCAATTTCCTGGTTCCTGTTTCGAGTTCAGTCTGTACAGTACAGGTCGTATTTCAAATTGGGGGGGGGGGCTGAGAACATTTCTGTCCCCAGGAGGAAACATGACAGAAAATAATTGAGAACCACTGACTTAACTGCAAATTTCCTTTGTGGATTACAGCAAGCTGTTTTTTTTAAAGGGGAACCTCGGTTAGCATATGTCCCGGTTAGCATATGTTTCGATTTCTGTTGAAAATGTCTGCATTAACACTTTGTGTTCGTAACTGTTAGCAGCCTATTAGCATGCTCTTAACCGTAAACCGGAACTGGTAGCCATTGTCCCCCAGCTCCGTTGCCCGTTTATGACATCATCAGCTGTTGACTCAGTAGTTCTTTTCTAACACAGTTACGCCACAAGCGTCTGCTTTTCTTGTTGATCACGGCTGCAAACCCACAGTGGAGCCAAGGAAAGTTGCAAGTGACAGAAGGTGAGAAACACTCTTGAATTCTACAAATAACTCATAGCAAAACACGATGTCTGTGTTGATCTCGCTGCCACATTGCTGTCTTTGTTAACCATCCAGTCTTCAAAGTAAAACACATAAGTGACATTAAATGTTTTTTTTAACCCTGTCATTCACCATTTGTATGCATTCTGAATTGTTTTCTGCATGTAAAGCTATAATTGTAAAACTATTTTTAAAAAGTGTTTTGTGTTAACATCTTTGGGTGTCCAGAACATAAGTAATTAGAGTACGTTCCGGTTATAGTTGGACCTTCTGGAACAGAATAATGACACTAACCGAGGTTCCACTGTATTTCTGTTAAGTAAGGAGGCAGTTATCATCAGTGATTGCCTGGGGGGATTCCTTACACAATGTATCTGTCTTGTGTCCCAGTGCATGTGCTTGTGTATGAACAAGCCACCCTACCCAGGCCCACCTCTTGGAAAGGTACGTTTATTCCACAGTTCTATTGATACCATTGTGACTCAAAGGCTGAAAATGATTTTGTTATTATTATTTTATTTCTATATTTATTTCTATATCATATATCAGCACCTTAATCCACATCCTCACCAACATGTAAAGGGTTCTTCCTTGGCCCATTTCCCAACCCTCTACAAAGGTTTGTGTTTTTTCCCTTTTTTTAAAAAAATGAAATTCGACTAACTATATCTGTATCTGACTTTTTAACTCTGTTAATTGGCTTATGTGAAAAAAGGCAATTAAAGCAGTGTCCCAATACATTTGCACAGTGATGTAGCTCAACTTTATTTTTTAGACTTCTCAACCAAGACACCAAACTCGTGCATCCAACTTCCACATACAGCAAATGAGGTACTGGAGTAAACAAATACACCATGTGATTCTGTAAAGTAGCCTTTTCTCAAATTGTATGGGACTAAAAAGAACTTAAAGGGGCAAATAAAGAGAGTGAGAGTCCTGGGCTCCATTTGGATAGATTTGCTAATGAACTGAGAAGGAGGGGAGATAAAGTAAAGCCTGACCACCCTCCATTTACAACTTAGAAGAACATCACGTTCTATTGTCGCTCAAGAATTCAGGGCAGACAATGAAATTAGTCTAATGCAGAAAGCAATAAGTATCAAGAGTTTATGAGCTGTGCACGTTATCAGCTCAACTAAGCTCGCTCACTCTCTCTCTCTCACACACACACACACACACACACAAAGTAGATGAAATTTATGAGCTGCATACACGGAACATAAAACGTGTGACCTTCAGCAGTGCGAGGGTCCATATAGCACTGAGGACTTGTTTCTCTGTGGAATAGGAAGCTCCTACTGAACACACACTGCAGGTTTGATCTTTGATGATCTTTCTAAGCATTGTGAATATGTGTACGCATGGGATTCAAAGAAAATTGTTCTCATTAATTCAGGGTAAGACCTGCTGCGGTGAGACCTGCTAAAAATACCATTAAAACACACTATATTGAAAAAATGCTATTCTTAATATTAGAACTATACACACCGTGTGTGTACGAGAGGTTTTCTGCCTGCATGTGTGTCTTCATGTAGATACGTGCACACGCGCTTGTATTTTAATTGGACTAAAGCTGTGAAGTGAAGCAGTAAGTCATGCTAGAGGAGGGGCAGAAGGAATAGGGAAAGAAGAGGGTAATGGGGAAACAAGGGGGAGGGGAGACCTGGAAAAAAAAGAGGGGAATCGGAAAGAGTGGGGGAGGAAGAGGTGGAGGGAGAAGTTTGCATATGGATGTGTGGCTCCCCAACCACTGGAAGAAAATAAGGAAGAAATCTGTAAAAGGAAAGTGGATTGGAAAAGGAATATGAACATGGGGACATGCAAGGTTTGGGTTGTGTGTATATGACTCATCCGTCCTGGATCCCTTGGGAGCAGTGGGGAGGGGGTGTATTCTAACGGAGCCCCTAGCTTCTCCTCCCCGCCACTGGACTAGGCCCCAGTCATTAAACTGCTGGCTGCCAGCCAGCTCTTTTAACACAGGCAAGGGCCTTTTACGGCGTGTCTGTAGAAAATAAATCACACTGTGTGAATAATATATCTCTGGCAAAGGCATTGGCAGGAGCGGAGGAAGGGACGGGGGAGGAGAGATTGGTGAATTATAGTTGTCTCCATCCATGCATTACGTTCTCTTGATCCCAAGCCAGATGTGCTCAAACACATCAGAATTCAGAATGTACAAAAAAATGCATATTAGTTTGGCATTTCTGGACTACACCGCCTTTTTATATGCTTTTAAATTATGCTATTGTTCTATACTTGATGCTTCCATGTTAAAAAAAAACTTGGGACCTGTCAAGGCTAAAAAAAAATGCGATTAAATTGATGCCCCATTAGTGTATCACTTTACTCGATACAACTAAAAAATAAAATAACACATTAGACATCAATTATATTTGCAAAATGCTCCCTTTGACTAGATGAAACATCTTCACTGTACTTCACTTTTAAAATTAGGTTTTTAACATGTCTTCACCAGTTTAGTATTGCTTTGATGCGAGCTATCTAACAAGGAGGGAAGGAATCCCCACCAATGCCAACCTCTCTAATACTGCACAGACTGATTTACACTCACCCATTAAATTAGTGGCATACATAGTCATTGTGGTGCACAGCAAAAAAGTGAATTTCTATAAATTTCAATAAAGCACAACAGAAAAACCCACTATGTTGAGTAGTAGTGGTTCTTACCAGAGAGAGGAGGGCTGGCACACTCATTCATCTGTCCTGAGTCCTGCCTGGCAGTCTGCAAAGGCATTAGGCCTTGATCTCCAAACACAGTGGGTCTCATCTTCCTGCTCCTCGAACCACATTCATCCTCCTGTGACCCAAGGAAGAGGAAGGATGCGGATTCTGGTTGCTGTGATTGACTACTGTAGCTACTCATGAAGCTGTTAGTAGGCTGTCCAGTCTGACGAGAGTGGAAGTGGCTGTCAGAAAGAGAGTGTGAGGACAGATTTTCCGATTCAAACATCCCCAAAGTGGATCCCAGGCTTGGCCCTCTACTATTGGCCCTCTGCTTCTCCTGATGCTTTGCAAGGCCCTGCCTGGATGAGTCACTCAGCATGTTGTAATGTGAACTGGCCTTTGCCCCACTGAAGAGGCCACCCAACTCCTGACGGTCTCGTGGAGAAAGCAAGGGTTCGTCTTTGTGCTTATGTTTGTGCTTGTGCTTCCTCTTATGGAGGCGGACAACTCCGAGACCACCAGAACCGCCATTCCCCAGTGATCCCAAAACCTCTCCTCTCACAGAAGGTCCCTGAAGTTGACCACTGGCGCTGAGATGCTTGACCCCTGCCTGGAGCTTTGCGTGTCCACTGGAGTGGAAAGCCTTTGGAGGGGGAACAGCAGGTCTCATAAAGGGTGATGGGGGAACATGTCCAAGGGAGTGGTGGGGCAGGTAGAACGGAGGCGCAGCGGGGAAGTAGCCCAGACTGAGATGGGGCGTGTAAGGCATGGCATACGGTGCTGCATAGTAATTTCCCCCCGCCAGCGGATAGCCATATCCTTGAACAAAAGGTAGCTTAGAGGTGATTGGCTCACTGGCTTTGGCTGGACGACCCCGTCTCCTCTTGGCCTTTAGATCAGCACTCCTGCGGATATACGGACTGGAGTTGCAGGGGTAGGTGTCATAGGTGACTGGGTAATAATGGTGGAAGTTGAGGCGGAAAATAGAGGGATAGGGATGCTGTGGATAACAGGTGTATCTTCTGTGAGACACTCGTAGCTGCTGGAGCTTTGACACAACCTAGAAGTGAGGAGTAAAAATTGGACATGGTTAAGAAAGAGTTAGACTTCACAGTGCAGATATTGCAAAAAGAATGTAGTATGTGTACAACCTCCTCTAACTCAGAAAGAAATTGAAGATGGTCCCGACTCTGAAGACACTTCCTCTTACGGCGATTATGTTTTTGCTTCTTCTCCTGCTGGGTGAGAAAGTTGTCCACAGCAGCTACTTGTCGTTCACTTCGAGCTCTGTTGCCTTTGGCGGATGCTTCCAGAGCAGCAGCCTCTGCAGCCTCAAATCCACACAGATCAAATGAATACCTGGAAGAATACAACACAACATTTTGACACGGTGAAACCACTGAGTTTATCAAGTGATGTAAGAAAGAGTACTGCACCTGCGCCGAGATGCAGGGCCTTTCTCAGTTTGATCCGAGGTGCTGTTGTTGTCAGTACCAATCCCGCTGTCACTGGGAATGGTCTCTTCACTGTGGGACTCGCTGATTGGAGACAAGGTGACCTCCTTCACTGATGCACCTTCTGATAGTTGGGAGGGTGAATTAGCCAGAAGACGTGGCGGTGACAGTTTCCATCCCCCAGAGAGGAATCCTCTACCTAGATGTTTCGGGGGCAGGGCTGAGATGGGCTGCAGACTAGGCATAGTGGCATCAGAGTGGCTGGCGCGCATTGATGGAGTACTGGAACTTGGAGAGGAGGTGTTTGCTGCCACAATGGAGCTCTCATAGAGACCGGACATTGAGACAGACATAGAGGGCTTGTCCCTTATCGTTTTTGGAAGGTTGGAGCCTTGCGTTTCAGCTCGAGGTTTCCGGCCTCTCTTTTTACCAATGTAGATGGTTCCTCTCTTGCTGACATTTATTTGTTTTCCCAGACGAGCCTCAATGGTAGATGCCATCGCGCTCATAGCAGAGGTAACGGGTGCAGATGGAGACTTCGACGTGTTGTTCTTACTGGTGCTTGACAGGATCTCATTTAGGATGCTCTGCATTTTACCAAGCTTCACCTTGTTCACTGGCCTTGAATTGCTTTTGCCACGTTTTACTTTCAGACTGTTGGCATTGGCACTAGTAGCTGTTGATGCCATTTGCAATAATGTGTTAGGTGAGTGTGTCTTCCTCCTGCGGTTTAGCCCTGCAGAGGTTTCTTGTACAAGGGGGCTTGGAGGTGAAGTGGAAGTGCTCTCATGGATAGTCTCAACAGTTAGAAGGGGTTGCTTCTTGGGGCGTCCTCTTTTCCTTTTGATGGGCATGTGGACGGTCAGGCTGTCAGTATTGGTGTAAAGTGGGCTCGAAGGAGTGATAGGAAAGGCAGACGGCGGGTCGGCTACCATTGATGGACTACTGCAGATGTCTCTCTGCGGTGAGGTGATGGTTGTGTGGGTTTTTGCTTTCAGGTACGACCATCTGTCCTTACCCTTGCTTGATCTGGAACTTACTGTCGAATTGGTGCTGTGACTTGGACTAGGACTCAGGGCTCCCCATGGTCTGGGGCTGGGGCTTAAGTTCGGCCTGGGCTTAGGGCTTGAACTCATACTTCCCTTGGGGCTTGGGCTGGGGTTTGGGCTAGGAAGTGTGGGATTTGTGGATATGTTCGGTTTACTGATGTTAGGAGCAAGATCTCTGTGTTTATGTGGATCAGTGTTGCTCTTAGGCCGGCCCACAGGGTTCTTTTTCAATCTGTTGATACTCAAAGTTGATTCTGGATCAGGCCCATTCTTAACTAATTCATCTCTTTCCGTCCTGTCTACCCTTTCTCCCTTTTCTCTCTTATCACCTTTATCCAGTCTCTCGGTTTTTGCTATCCCCTCTAGACTGACATCAGCCTGACTTGAGAGCCTGGAATCATTTTTGTGAGTCTCCATCTTATGAGCGACTTTGGGTTCTGGAGGCTTATGCTGGTGCTTCTCCGTTGTATCAGAGTCCTTTCGCTGCCGGGACTGTTCTTCAACAGCACAGGACTCATCAAAAGAAGGCCTTCTCCGCCTCTTTCTTCCTTTTCCTTCCTCTGTCAGCACCGGCATCTCTCTGTCCTCTTCATCCCCTCTCCTACCAGGAAGTGTTCGCTCTCTTTCATCCTTCCTCCTGTCCTCTCTTTCTTCACAAAACAGTTCAGTCGTAGCTTCTTGTCTGTACCTCTGCCTGTCCTCTGAATTAGATGGGCACTCTGTTTCTTTTTCAGACTGTCTTCCCCACTGCGTATCAGGATTAGACAGCATCTTCTGGGAGTCCTTCCTGCCATACTTCCGCTTGATGTTCCCGAAGAGCTGCTCGTTAACGTCCTGTAAACCTCTCCCCCTGAATAAAGTGCACAAAGAACAATAAGGATGAGATACTGATGTCGAAAGAGCATCTCATGTATCACAAAAAATGAACAGTCACACGATAAATTCATTCTGGCAATCATACAAACAAAGCACCACTGGATAAAGCGCCCTCCCTCCCATTTGTTTCTATCAGACTTAGTGTCACAGCTCAAGCAAAAAACTAAATGTGACGTTCTCTGAGGATGAGTGAACGAGCTTTCTACTTTTCTACACAAGAAATATTGGACTTCGTGTTTAAAGGAAAACTGAACTTTTTGGGGGGCATTTTGAACATCATTCACAATCCTTATATGAGACATGAACACAGATGTCTTTCCCTTTTCTGTGTGCTCTAAAGATATAAAAACAGCTAAAAAGAGACAGTTCGAACTGTCTCTTTTACTGCAAGTAATGGGATCCACCTATGCCGCCTACAAAGACCACTGTTAAAACACCTCCAAAAACCTCTGACAATGTTTTATGGTTTTATATTCATGCTGTGACCATGCAGTAACAGGTACATTTGTGATGACCTGTAATACTTACAGTATTTTGCATATTTTGTTCATTACTGGAACTTCCGTTCTTGGCGCATTGATTTCACATAGCAACATAAAAACGAACACCGACACCTAGTGTTAACGTAACAAACTCAAAAATAAAAACACAACAGCTCTGGCGGCATCTCAAATAGCCTTACCTTTTGGTAGTGGTCTGAGGCTTTGTGAGTGCGGCTCTGACACGATGCGGGCGAATATGTGGTTAAACTAGTTGCTAGCCGGCTAATAGCTACTCTGTGTGGTATGGCTAAGTGTCAATGCACCAGTGACGTAGTTCGTACGGCATAACAATGTTAACAATAATAACAATGTTGCTGTAGCTTGGTTAACTCATTCAATCCCAGCCATTTTTCTAAGTTCAACCCCTTCAGTACCGCCCATTTTAGATTAATTTGACTGATTTTTCAAGGCACACAGAATATTGAATATATCTATTTCAGAATATTTCTACCGGTTTCCATTCTTTACTAATCAGCAGTAGAACATAGGTAAGTTTCAGGAAAATATCAGTTCCCAACAAAAAAAAGGGAGAGAAACAGCTTTTTGTGAAAAGATACATTTCAAGCATAACTTTCACTTTGACACAAATGTTTTGCTTTTGTGACAGCTCAAATATCTAAACAACTATACTACAAAATAACACTTTATTTACAAATATAACACCATTAACTATTTACTGTTTTCACATTTGGAACTAAATTGGGCGTGTGCATTTGTTAAAATTTCCCTACAGTAACGCTACACTCGCTCTCTCACTTTCTCCTTTCTGTCAAGCGGGTTAGTAACATGGCGATTTCTTTTCACCTTGTGGCCGTTTTTATGGCTTAAAACTTGCGTCATCACCTCTTTTTGCCTCTCGCGCAAAAACGTCTTTGGGAGAGAGCATTCGGGTTTAAAAAAACATATAAATACGTCTTTGGTATTGAATGAGTTAATATGCACGTCCCATTATATGTAAATGGCGCATTGTTGGAGCTTTTTGGATAATTTTTCAGATGACTTTATAGGCGGAATAAGTAAGACCCATACAGTATGTGCAGTAACTAGCTGTCTCTTTGTATCTGTTTTTATATCTTTCGAACGGACAAAAAAGAGAAAGACATATGTGTTCATGTCTCACACAGGGATTGTGGATGATGGGTAAAATTCCAAAAGAAGCGCAGTTTTCCTTTAAGAAGATCAAAAAGCAGCCACAATGATACCACAGCATGCCATTGCAATGGATAATAATCATTCAATCACAATGCTTGTTTTTACATTCTATGCATTTGCATACTTTGTTTTGCACTGACGACTTGCTGTGATGTATTGTCCAGTTTTAGAGTCCACAATTCATTTATTCCGTAACATTTTGTCTTTGAGGAAGACATTTTCTAAGTATTCTAACACAATTTCTGAGGGAATTGCGATTTCTCATTTACTGTATGTTGGTGAGTGCTGAGATCCGGTATAAAGGGAAAAAATTGAGAAATGAACCACACCTGCTGAGAGAGGTCAAGTTGAGAATACTGGCATCTGTAACAACTGGCAACTGCAAGTCTGGAGTCAACGATCTTTGAGGTGAGTGGCTGTGAGTCACAGTTCTTGAGAAAGGTGCATTTGAATCCATCAAAGAGCTCCTACTGGCTCCCGCCTGTTCTATGGGTGGCTCAGGATTGGCTGGAGAAACAGAAGGTGCTCTGAATGTGATCCAGTCGGGACTGACTTGGTGCTGGGAAGCGTGTTGGAATTGTTGCGTGGGGGTGTGTTGTATTGGTTGTACAAGGGAGAGAGTGGGTGCAGGGACCAGAGTGTTGCGAGGCTGGTGTTTAGGTGGAGAGGGATCTCCCAGTAGTTGCAACAGGCCTCCTTGAACAGACCGGAACTGGCGCTCGTACGTCTGTGAACGACAGAGAAAAGAAACACTGAAAGGTCACTATAATGAGAAGACATGATTACAAAGCAAAGAGCAGAGAGAAATGATATGATAACGATAAGCGACCATTAAACAATAACAATTTCCTGTATTCATAAGATTAGTCTACACCGTAAGATAATGCTACTCAGTTCGCATTTTTTATGCACCGGTACACATTTTTGTCAGCACATATTGTGTCATTGATTTGTTGTGCTCTGAGATTCTCCATTCACTGCAGGACTGACTTAGGCTTTTAATACAGCCTGTGTGCACGAGCAAACAGTGCACAGCCAAACAAAAGGCTTATTTACTGAGCAATTAAATTCCTGAGGCAAGGATGTTGCATGCTGCGTGAGCTGGGGGGTAAGGTTGGTGAAGTCTCGCTGCACACAGTGTATAAAACAGTAGTGTAACTCAGCTGTGTCCTTGACTGTCCTTTCACTTGCATGCACAATACTAAATTACATTGTGTTTTAAAGTCTTGTTTTTACTACTGCCACCAAAGAGGTCATGATTGGCTGTTTGTTAAAGCTACTTCTTTCCATCCAGGCTGCTTTTGCCTTTTTTAAATAGTGTGTGATATTTCTGTCATTGTGTTTATTTTCCCAGTAAATTGCACTGTATATGAGGTCTTAAAGCAAAACGTAGACGTGCAGGAAGCGGTTATCCAAATTAGGCCTCATCTTGTTTTTACACCCTCAGCAACAGACAGCATTTCAAGGTAAAAAAAAAAACAAAACAGAGATGACAAAAACAGCAAATTACAAATGATCCTTTAGTAAAGTGCTTACTAAAAGGATCTTGACACTATGGTGGCAACATGTTTTTCAGCATATGGCCACAAATGCAAAGTACGCTTTGAATCCACACCTTCTAGTTTACTGTGAACCACTTAAAAATCAAGGAATGCAAAGGCCTGACGTGCTGTTATACAACAATACGCCGCTTAACGTGTCACGACCGCATAATCAGTGGCTGCTGGTAGATGAGAAATGGAGCAGCGGACTGCCTTTGTGGTTTAGCCTGTTATTAACAGACTCAGTATGATGCAACAAGACACTGCTCTGCTGCGCTGCAGGAAGATGTAACCTAACCACAGGCGGGCCGCTCAGCATGTACACATGCAAGCGCACACGCACGCTAGATGCACATTATAAATAAAAGCTTTTACTCTTTCTTCACTCTATCAGTTACAAAATCGTAAATGCGCACAGCCAGGGCACCAATTTTAATCAAGATGGTTCAGCATCTTGCCAGATAATTAGCTTCTTGCAGACAGATATGCACACACAACGAGCACTGAATATATAATACAGTCATCCCAGCATACTTACTGGAAGAGAAAGTGCTTATTTTCTATAGTTCAGCTTGCCAATGTCTGTTTTTACCCTCATTTCATCAACCACTCTCTTTTTCTCCCTCATCTTGCATCTCTCTCTCGCTCTCTCTCAGTCAGGCAGTGACACTCGAGTTGTCCTTGCACGCTTGCTGCAGAGGCTGTTTATAATGGCGCATTCTCATACCCACTGATTAACCCAACATGCAAGCTTGCGAACACACACTCACGCAATCACTGAGCAGCATGAATGATTAATAAAGCCAGAAAATGCTTGTGCGCACACACAAACACACCCCCAGTGGTGGTGCAAGTGAATGCATGTGTGCAAGTGTACACTGACACAGGAGAAGAGATGATGGGGGTCTAAGATGACAGGCAACCGAAACACACACACTTTCTCATTTTACTTACTGCTGCAGGTTAATGTAGTACAAACAGCCAATAATGTGGAAATGGTTTGAGTGACACAAAAAAAACAAAAACATGCTCACAAAATATATCCTCCCTACAAACCACAAAGTGGCCACAGACCAATGATAAAGACAACAAGCATAGATCTCGCTCTTACCACTGAGAGGAGAGCAAAATACAACAACAAAAAGAAGAAAACAGCCCCCCTTCCCAGTTAAGGTTGATTTATTGGCACTAGTTCAGCTTTGTGTCCATAGCTTCCTCCCCTCTAGCCTGTCCTCTTTGCCACAAACAATGCATGATTCATTTCCAGGGAAAACAAACTCTAATAGTCACACAAATAACTAGGACTATCATGCCATGGCAGTTGCCATGTGAGCAGCCCTCTCCTATTTATAGAAAATGATGAAATGAATTGAAATGACCGTATGACCACACGTTGTACTGAATATATCACAAATGTATCATGTCAGTGTATTGCAGGACAAATTGTGTTTTTCATTTGTACGTAAGGCTGATCATATCTATTGACTGGTCCTGTGTATTTTGACATATCCCTGCACTAAGGTTCATGGTTTCATTAAAATTAGCAGTTTCTTTGAGACCTCTTATTAAATTTTATGACGAGTAGAACAAATAAACAAATGCTACTTTTGTCAGTTGTCCAATTCAAAATAATACACCAGGCAACTACAAAGACTACCGAATTATCCCATCAATTGGAACAAGATATGATAACAGACAACATTAATGGAGGAGTGTTTACTTCTCAGAGAATGGGGAACCGCAGCAGCAAAGTGGAGCCTGTGGAGTATAACACTGCAGCATCCAGAGCTATGGCATTGGTCAATGAGAGACTAGCAGTGATTTCAAACACCAACTGGTTATTGACTAGACACACTTAGAACCCTGGTTGAACAGGTAGTAGAAATAGTACCTGGTAGTACATGCTTTGGCCGATGGGAAGTGGGTAGAGACGATCAGCGACTGCGCAGGGAGGCATTGATCTTTACTAAATCAGATGTTTTTGTTCTGTAAAGCCATTTTAACACATTCAGATTCTTCTGTTATGCATCGATTAGCTGTTTCTACATTTTGTTCCACTGGATCACTGTCCCTCATTTTAGCCTCATAGTCATTCACTTATTGATTTTAAATGAGATTAATGGTTAAGCCTTAGCAAAGGTTTGCCATCTCTGAGTGCTGTAGTTTTGAATGTGCCCAATTATCTAAATGCACTCCCACAGGCTTGCAGCAGGGGGCAGCGGTTTTGCCATCAGCAGCAAATCCCAGGCATGATTACAAGGTTTTAATCACTTCCACCACTGTTCTTGCTCTAGCAGGTTGGACTAATATATCCTCACTAGGGTCACGGGTATGCTGGAGCCTATGGACTAATATATATATTTTATATTAGAAAGACCACACCCAAAACAAACCTATTTGATGTGATTATATAGCACTCTACCCTGAGGCTTTCAGCCCTGCGTTGAGGGGTTGAGGGTCATACTCCACAGCTCAGTCGACAACCTTTTTTCTTGCATGTCTTCCTCTGGATCAGCGCTGCAATAACATGCATTGGTTTTCCCCACCCTAATGGTAAAGGCAGATATGGAAGTTTGCAAATTCCCTCCCACTGGTGATGTAACCATCAGAGCGCAGTGGAGGAGGTCATGGATAATAAGTGACTAAGTGCTGCAATCACCCAAGTGAGAGGCGACGAGTCACTTGAGTCAGCATAATGTCAAACTGACAAATGCGTGAAGAGGGAACACTGTCACTCTGCAGCAGGTAAACATAGGTATGGATGTGAGTAGAGGGTTGCACTCCCCACTCCTCCATTTTGCTATGCAACAGACCCTCCCACAGCTTTGCTCTCATTCAGCCTCTTGTTTTCCACTCTTGTATAAACTCACAAGTGGAACTTTTCCCTCATAAGCACACATACACGGAGCAACCCTGGCTGCACTAGTGCATACCGGGAAAGAACACCCTAGCACACGGGCACACCCAGATCTCATGACAGAGCACACACACACACACATGCACATGTATACACAGGGGCAAGCTACACACACACACACACACACACACACACACAGACACACAAACATGCTGCCCTTCAAATAGTTTTTCGCAGCCATTTATTTGGCAGCATGCCCGGTGGTTAGAGTGTTTCATTTTTCCCTGTGTATGGAACTGGGCAGCTGTCCAGACAGACACACAAAAGGGGGGGTGGGGGTGGGGGCACAGAAAAAGAGAGAGGGGTAGAATCGGAGTGGGGAGGGGTGGGGGTTAGTGAAAGAATGAGAGCAGCAACAGCAGCAAGGGAGGGAGTAGAAAAAACAGCAGAAAAACAAGGACTGAGGTAGCGAGAACATTTGCAATTTGTTCACTCTGATGCCTCATCATGATACGATCCACTTTTCCCCTTCACTCACACAAACACTCACAACGTTTGCCTGCCAGTGCCCCCTGTGGCCTTGAGCCCCCATCCCCGCCTTTCGTCTCATCCCTTCTTTTCGTACCCACTTTTCTCCTCTCTGGAGCTCACCATTCTCCCCCTGTGGGAACTAACACCCCCTCCTTTAAGCCCCCCAACTTGTCTCTAGCTCCATTCAGAGAACCGCTTCCCTGTGATCTGTGTCTCTGACAGCTACACACACACACACACACATATGCACACACACGCACGCACACACACAAATGCAGTCCCTCTGCAAACAAACACCATGAATTCTAACATGGCTTTGTATCAGCAGCACTTAAAAACCTGGCTGGGGGGAGGGCATGCAAAGAAAAGGAGGGAAAAGTGAGAGAGAGCTGCAGCGCTGTGTTGATCTTGCGGTCACTCTCACAGAACTCCCCCCCAATACCACCTCCCCACTCTACAGCAATAGCCCCCCCCTTCCTTGTCCCTGTTTCTCGTTCTCTCGTTCTTCCCACCAGTTCTCCCGGGAATAAAGACTTCCATTCATGCGCCTGAGGAGACCCACAGCAGGGGAGAGAAAAGAGGGAGGAGAAGGAAAAGAGGGTTAGGGGGCAGGGGGTGGTGGTGTCAAGGTGGGACACTTTGTGGATCACTGGGATCAGGGCGCAGTGCCATAAAAAAAGTGTGTGTGCGTGTGCACGTCTGTTTTCTCTCTTGCCCTGAGACAAAGCTTCACTATCTCCGATGTGGTGACATGTGCGCCAGCCAAAGCATCTTCTGGGAAAGTTGGGTGGGAAAGTTTGGAAAATGGGACTCGATTCAAAACTTGATGGCTGCTGTGTTCACCCTGCAGCATAAAATACTTGTTGTGTGTTTTGGTGTTTCCTGCAGCATATGTCTGCGTATGTGACGTTACACGCTCCACCTTTCCTGTTTTTCTTATTTCCTCAGTCAATATTCAGTACATTTGTCCCTTTGCTCGTTAGAGAGCAGAATCCAGATTCAATGCACAGCAGTGGGTCTGCAATAAAATGTTCCCTCCCACATTTACAGCAGTAATACTGCAAATTGAAGTGCTCCTAAAGATAGAAATGACGCACACCAGAGTCTCCTTGTCAAATGAAATGACTCAATCTGAAGAAAAGCCTGTGATTGGCTGAATGGAAGCATGTCATTAAGGCCCAATTGGGGGTTGTCTCGTGCACAGTAATCACAGACACATTTACATACTACACAAAGTATACATCTAATCTCCACAATTATCTTTAATGGTGTGTGTGCAGGCATATGCGTGTGGGGAAATTGAATAGCAGAACAATAGAAGAGTTTTTCATAGTGATTATGTACCATTTACTTCTTTCATAGCCAATGTTGACATCCAGTATAGAGAATTATGCGTGCACTTGTTCATCCCAAAGGATAAGTAGACATGCAATGGCACCAGCACACATACACACTCCCTGTAGTAACCCAAATTCTGGAATAAGCATCGGCAATCCATGTGTTAGGGGAAGTGAACTCAAAGAATTTCACACTCACAAGCACAACATCCTCTGTGCACCCAATCAGACCAGTTCTATACGAACGGAAACAATTAACAGCCAATGAGCTGCCCTAAATCGTAAGGGATGACTTCCTGTGTAGAATGATGGGTAATTCAAGACAGAAGCTTTGCTGATATTAAACACTTCCTCTCTGACAAACAGGGGTCTCTAAGGCAAAGCTGACTTGAGTGATTGCTTATTCACATGTAATGCATCACTGTCTTGTTAATGATGTTACTTTCTCAGCGTGCCCTTTGACAATTTGGAGAGAAAAATAGAAGACTTTAGTTTAAAATAGTGTTGCCTGCATACCATTTCCAACCGCAACATGAGAAACAATAGCAATAGAGTTGATTGTCTATCACTTTCAAGTGCATGCCAAAGCAACAGTTGGCACTATAACCATGAACAGGAAAGCCATTTTAGCCAATCAGAAGCCTGAAGAAAGTCATTTATGGAAAAAACACAATCTAAACACTAGCAGACGTCAGATCTACACCAAAGACAAACCGTGAAGAAAAGTGAAAAATGTATCACAATGCTAGGTGGCTACTTATTAGTATTACTAATATCATATAATTTGAAGAGGAACTTTAAAATTTTAAGGTCCCACAAAGTTCAACAAATCTGTTGTTTAAATGAGTAAAAAAAGTACACTGCCACCATCTTTTAGGCAGAAGAATTGGCTTGTAGGCATTTTATTATACTTAATATCTTTAGTACCCATGTTAAATTGAAGTGAGCGTGGTGGTCTAAGTAACACTGGCAGAGCACAAGATGTTCAGTGCTGAATAAAGTGGAGCTATAATTGATTATGTCAAGGATAATTCATCTCTAAAAAGACCTCAGATGATCCCCAGCTAGTCAGTGGGAATGGCGGCAGGTTCGAGAGCCAATGTAATGACATCCTCTGTGACAGGGAGAATAGGCAAAGTGAGACACAATAGTCTTAACCAATTACACTGCCCACCTCCCCTCAGGCACCCTCACACAAACAATAATCGGCTTTGTGAGGGGCTGCACTCCACTTGCTTCTCCTCAAATACACACACACACACACACACACACAGTGAGATCACAGCAGTATCTTGCAACTTTTCCGTCACATCTTGAGCTACATATGTGCATTTATACAAGAATTTAAGCGTCTGCAGTTTGCTAACCACCTAGCACTATGTGTGCAACATGTGCGTTTCCCTCCAGGCTTGGGCACATAACTGCAGCTGCCCCCTTGTTCCCTCCTTTATAACGGCACCCCTCCTTGTTGTAGGTGAGAGGTCATACGGAGTGACATTCCTCTCGGTCTGAGAGCGAGAGAGCAATGCAGTGAGCCCTCTGAAGAGAGAGATGGAGAGGGCAAACAACGTAAAGGACAAAAAAAACGCAACAGAGCAGAGCAGGTAAAAGATGAAGAGCACAGGGGATTTGTGAATGTATGTGTGTGTGTGTGTGTGTGTGCTGAAATGGACCACTAAACAGAAGACTCGAGTGGCTCTTCCCTGCCGTATCGAAACAGCTGTTTGTTTAGTCTGAGCATCCCCAAGAGACGGACACGCAGACAGAGGGACAGGCAGACACAATTATATCATTTATTCATGTCCAAATCCATCCTTAAGAGACAACTAGAATAAACATTAAACTACAGAAGGATTGCTTTACAAAGCCTTTTACTAAAACAGCGGGGAACTGGGAGGAATGAGTCAAATACAAAAGAGTGGATTGTATTTGTACAGTCACATATTGTGATTGATAGCACTGTCAAGGAAGTTGTGGTTTTGTTATGTTTTTCTGAACATTCTCAACATTCTTCATCTTTCTTTATTTCTCTTTTTTTATTTTAAATGCATAATGCAGGAATTCTAAAGACTGCACTCCTAAATGACGATGTACAATTTGGTGTTGATAGAATTTGTTTGGCAGACGTCTGTGCATGCTTTAAAACACATCCTGTTGATTATTACACAACATTGTACATGTGCAAATGTGATGTACTTCAGTGTAACTTTGTTAAGCATGTTGGAAATAAACAAAACCAATAACATTTCCATTATTTACAATATAAAAATGCTCAGCTCATTTGTAGAATGTCATTAAAAAAATGTTTTGAGCTTCTAAGTTCATGATGCTCAACATGCAATTTGTTCAGATTTGGAAACAAATTTAAGACAAGCTGTCAAACAGGAGTAAAGGAAAACATAAAATCATTAACTCGACATGCAATTTTAAGTAATATTTTAACATTCCAACCATAACAGTGTAAAAATATGTTACTGCGGTTAGTGTTAGAATATAAAGACAATAAAAGAGTCAATTTTAACTTCAAAGATGACTGACAAAGGTGCAATGCTGATTCAGCTAATATATTTCTGACTTTCTGACTTGTTTTACAAGTGCAAAAATAAGTAAACCACTATTAGGGATGTAATTGACCGTTATGTCAATTGTGTGGCATTGATAGTTCATTGATCATACCTTGACAAAGTTGGTTGATCATTGTCTTGAAGCGTTCATTCATTTTAAATTTCCCCGTTGTGGGATAAAGTACAATCTATTCTAATTCATTTTTTAGGCCCCTTAATCCTCACCCAGGACTGGTTGCCAGCCAATCGCATACCGATGGACAATTCATCCATCGAGCCATCCATTTTCTATGCCGCCCGTCCTCACTAGGTTCGCAGGAGTATGCTGGGGCCTATCCCAGCTGACTTTTGGCAAGAGGCAGGGTACACCCTGGACTCATCGCCAACTATCGCAGTGTACGATTTAGAGCCGTCAATTAACCTAACATGCATATTTTTGGAATGTAGGAGGAAACCGGAGTACCCAGAGAAAACCCACGGGCGCACGGGGAGAACATCTTCAAGATCTCCCGACTGTGTGGCCAACATGCCAAACACTTGGCCACTGTGCGGCCTGTCTTGAAGCAATTGATGCAAAATAAAATTATTCCCATACTTGGCTGCAACCAGCAGAGACGCTACTGAGTCAGTCTCATAGTTTGTGGCCTGACGTTTCGCTACATCCACAAAGACCTCCTCTATTATTCTGCTCAATATAACACTGGTTGAGACAGAGTTCCGAGCAGAGAGACAAGGAGTTTCTCCCATCCCACTAAAAATATTTTGTTTGATTGATAGTTCCAATTGGCCATGAAGGAAATTTATACTATGTCCACTGAAACGAGCATTTCCACCATTCACAAGAGTATTAAGACAATCCACATAAAAACACATTCACTGGCTGTCATGCACATTTTGGCCAGTCAGAAACCTGAAAAAGCAACTACAGGTGACTAAGTTGCACATTTTACGCCTTTGCAATATAGTGAAAATCAGCACATACATGCAGCCCAGGAAATAACATGAGCTGCAATTTCCAAACTATAAAACGCTACTTTTTCACATGCTTTGAACCCTGCGGCTTAAACAATGATGCAGATAATTCATGGCTAAAAGAACTACAGTTCCCATGATGATTAGAGTGCCGGCACAGAAAGTAGTGCATTTCTTCAATAGAAGCTAATATCACGTTTTGAAGTCTTATGCAGCGATTATGTTTTGATCTGACAAATCTTAAGTAGCGTATTTTCCTGATTATAAGTAGCACTTTTCATGGTTTGGCGGGTCCTGCAACTGGTACTCTGGAGCGACTTATACATGTTTTTTTTTTTTTTTACACTGAAAGCCGTGAGAGAGCCCTCTAGGCTTGTGTGCCGGTATCTGCTACTCCTATCACTCTATACCACTGAAAACATCAACTTATAAAGATAACTGAGGACCTGTCCACATGACTACGGATATTTTAAAACTGCATATTTTTCTAAGCATTTTGGCCTCTCAGCCACATGCATACACAGGTTTTTGTCCTTAAAAATTGAGCTTTTGGAAAAGTCTGGCCAGGATGAAGATTTTTTTAAGACTCCGGCTTCAGTGTATTTGTGTGGATGACGAAGACGCCGCTTTTGGCATCTTGCTGACAGATGACTAAACAATTATGTGCCGTTATTTCCACATTAGATGAGTATAATTTAATGTGTGCAAAGGCGCAACTAACATTGCTGCTTTCAAGCATGCTGAAATAACTTTTTGTGTGTATAAGAGTAAACATATGCCTACTTTCGCTTTACATTGACAAACAAAGGCACCAATGTGGGACGCTATACTGCTGCTGTTTTGCTTGCTAAACGGCTAAGACACCCCCGCCAATGATGGCAATTTGGGAAGAATGCCATGGGAATGTTAGCATGGCAAGAAGCTTGTGTTTGCTTCTACTGTACATCGCCATGTTTGTTCCGATACATCTATGGAAATGATGTCACCCCTACTTTGGGATACACACTAACTGCAATGAAGAAAACAAAGCTAATCACAGGATAAAAGCTAGATGGCCACAGCTCGCGGAACAAGTTCACAAATGGATGCTTGAACAACGTGTTGCCGGGACAGGTAGGTGCCAAGGCGATGAATATAGGTGACTTCGCAGGTTGCTTAGGCTATAGTTATCTGAATAACTATTTGTTACATTAACATACCACCCATTCACGTTACGTTAACAGACGCCTATTTAACCTTCTCCATTTTATTGTTATTACTATAACTTGCCTTTCAAGATTAAATGTCTGTTCTTGGTCTCTGATTTTATAAAATAAATTTCCCCCCAAAAATGCAAATTATAGTGCAGTGCGACTTATATATGGTTTTTATCCTCTTCATTGAACATTTTTGTCTGGTGCGACTTATACTCCGGAGCGACTTATAGTCCGGAAAATACTGTAAGTTTGATCAAGTGTAGAGTTAATACAGCTTTTGCTTGGACTGCTTGGACAGCAACAGCTGTTGAACCTTGATTTTTTTTTAAAACACCGGTGCTGGGAACACCGAGTGTAGGTAGGATTGCAAGGTTTAAAGTGTCTGTGTAAGTATCCCATGTTACAATATGGACAACTGCGGCTTAGTGTGGCCTATTCTGTGTATGCAAATGTTTTTTTTTAATTTGGTGGTTGCAAACTATTTTCAGGTGGGCTAAATAGTCCAGAATTTATGATATGTTTTTTATTATAAGGCATATACACATGTGTATCCCACTGGACAAAATGAAACCAACACCTGTAAGTCAATAACATCATATGCTGTTGTTAAATAAGGTTTAAAAAGATGAGAGCATGGTCACACATTTCTTATGACACAAACCAAAGACCTCCGTTTTACCTGTCCACACCTGTGATCACGTTTTCTCCCTTAAAGGGGACCTATTATGCTTTTCCTCTTTTCTGACCTATAAATGTTGTTACAATGTTGTATTCTCGTGTTAAACGATGCCAACACGTCAGATAATGAGATTTTCACATTTGGAAGTAAGCCCTGGAAGCAGTTTTGGATGGCTCTGCACACTGTGTTTTACAGAAGTTTTTTTTTATACCTAGTTCCACTGATGTCAATGCAACCCGGACTTCCTTATATGGGCATGCCCAGAACAACGCTGTAGGCCTGCCCTCCCCCCGCTCTGCTCACGGTGTTAGTAATGGCTCCCAGGAAATGTTTTTTTGGGTCTGAGGGAAAGCTAATTTTGTTTAGTTTTCCTGAAGAGAAGCATCAGGCAGAAGTGGTTGGAGTTGCTGATTCCCGGCCAGCAAGAGAAAAATATGTTCTGTCACCGGCACTTCACACGGGACTGTTTTGTGAACATGGGCCAATACGAAGCTGGACTATCCGCCAAACTGTTGCTGAAGTCCGACGCCTTTCCAACGTTACTTGGTCGTGTTGAAGAATCAGAAGAGCAAGCTGTAAGTAACAATTTAATAGCATCCTAACTGTGTTTATTTTGTGTAAGTAATCCGACAAAAGCAGTTGTCTGTGTGGCATTATAGTGTGCATACAGGGAGCGGAGGGAGTGTTACCTGTATGCAGGCAAATTACAAGCTCATGATGTCTGCAGCTGCTAATAGTCTTTTACCACGACAATCAGTGAGTCTGCCTGACTTTTTTAAACATGGGTAGTCCTGCAAAAAATCGTGTAATGACCCCATTTCCACTACCCATGTTGTGCCAAGAGTGCCTGCACTGAGTAAACGCGGACCTACGTTACCATGTTAAAAAGAGATATCGCCGTTTATTAGCAACTTCTGTACCGTCAAAATTAGGAAGTGGGGTTCAGTAGCTGTCCTCGGGAGCGCTTGGGATTGTGAGGCGTACCTGGAGGAGGGCCGGGGGTGGAGTAAATTACACAGACCGTTTGGGCGGGAAGCAGGAAACCCAAGAAAACACTGCAAGAAGAGGCGCAAAATCTGAAAGATCTAGAAAGTTTTCTCTGTGTGTTATCGTGTGTAGCTTCTCTATAGGAGTCCAGAAATCAATACAAAGGCCCGAAAATGAGTATAATAGGTCTCCTTTAATAATAAAAACTTTAATTTGAAAACTGCATTTTGTGTTCAGTTGTGTTGTCATTGAGTAATATTTAAATTTGTTTAATGATCTGAAACATTTAAGTTTGACAAACATGCAAAAAAATAACAAATCAGAAAGGGGGCAAACACTTTTTCACACCACTGTATTTTATAGTTTTCTTGTGTTTTATGCTCTGTTTATCTTGCACTGTCGTCCAGCACTTTGGTTGAGCTATAGCTGATGTAAAGGGATATATAAATAAAGACTGACTGATTTACTGATTGACAATTGGGAAAATGTGTGACTTTAGATTTAGCATCATCTGATGTATTGATGGACTATATAAAGTAATCAAGATTATATTGCTTTTGGACACCAGATTGCCACTGTCCTCTCTTAGACTCACTTTCAGGCACACACATTCACATACAAGCACACACACACACCTTCTGACAGGCACGTCCCAGGCAGCTGATGGTGCCATCAGATTTCACTGACAAACACACTTACGCCTCAAGTGAGACACAGTGAAAGTCAATACTGCACCTGACTCTCAATCAACCCTAACCTACACCCCACATGGACCTTCTCTCAAAACCACTTGCCCTCCATTTGGGCACACACAGATATGACGATAAAGCACCGAGGCAAAAGCATGATGGTTTAATGCTATGGCATGACGCATTGTCCAAATAACTATTTTCATTGAAAACATCACCTTCCTCTTCATTGAAGCTGCCCCTTTCATGAGCTTCTGGCACTTCTTTTAGTGTGTTTAGCTACACTAGGTTTTCATTCAAACATACACTGATCTAGACTACGTTCACACTGCAGGGTATGATGCCCAATTTAGATTTTTTGTTAAAATCCAATTTTTTATGTGGTCGTTTAAAAAAAAATCAGGGAAGCCACCGATTTCATTTCCGAGCCGATATCGGGTAAAATTCAGGCTGTTATCGGCAATACCCACCCAATGCCGATACTTTGTGCAAATACACCTAACGTGTCTTGTAAATTTGAAAAAGTAGTGTACAGTATTTCAAATCATAGCATAAAGAATACAAGACATCATAGTAATGCATTTATTTATTTTAAACCCTGAAGCATCTTGACGTAGCGGGGTGATTTACAATATAGCCAAGCTAATATATACATGACAAGAACAACATTTGGCTACATCAGTGAGTACCTTTATGCAAGTCTCACATAGTAGTATAAGTCCATTATAGGTCGTATAGGTCGAATATATGCAACCTGACCACTCAGACTACAGTATTTCAGGTAGATATCAGATTTATATCTAAATATGAACAAGGCCTGAGTCGTATTTGAAAAGCTGTTCACGCTGACAAGAAAAAAATGAGCAAAAAAATCTGAACTGACCTGAAGTTTGAACATAGCCCCAGACTGGCTATTATGGTGTGGTTACATCTGCCTGAAAACCAACAAGAGCCCATTGGGATTGGGCACACTGGTGAATGAAAGGGGCTTGACCTCTAGGGTGCATAGGGAAGCCGGCTTATGTGTGTGTCTGACTGAGAAATTAGCTACAGTCCCAGCCAAATGGTCAGCACACACACGCTCACACACACATCAAATCTATCCCAGAGGGTAAAAAAGCAAAGGCCAGACTCCAGTTGTCTCAACCCTGACCTACTCATACAAACAAACAATTCAGTGCCCGCATACACACACACACACACACACACACACACACACACACACACATAGACACTAAGACCTACACAAATGTGGAATCCAGCTATCACCTCAACTTTTGAATGTCCATCAGGGTCAAAGATCATCTCTTCTTCAGCATTCCTTTGTGTGTCCATGCGTGTTTGTGTGCTCGCTGGGAGTGACCTTGCAGAGTCATTCACGGAGAGTCACTGCAGCAGCAGAAACAGCAGCAGCCCGATGACAACTGAGCTGATTAGTGTGCAATCTTGCTTAGCCTGATGAAGACTGTGCAGGACTTAAGCATGTGCGTTTGCTGGGAAAGACTGGTGAACAGAATGTGTTTTGTCTGGACGTTCTTCAGGTTTGAGAGTCGGCCAAAAGCAGATCAGAGGTTAGGCATGAGGTGTGTGTGTGTGTGTGTGTGTGTGTGTGTGTGTGTGTGTGTGCATGTGTGTGCGTGTGTGTCAGTTTAGGTGTCGGTGTGTGTTTCAAGTGTGTACAGGGTGTGTATGGGGGTCAGGCACAGATGGACAGCTGGTGTTTCAGCAGTGCTAAATCACTCACCCCTCCCCAGCATGTGCACACACACATACACACAAGATACATACACGTTTCCCATCCCCCTTCAACCACTAGGAAACGCCCCTTAAAGCATTCCCAGCTCTTGCTCTCTCAAAGAGTCCAAACTGAAGACACAATAAAAAGCCTGGCTATTTTCCCCATGATGACACCAGACACCAAAAATGTGAGAGTTTGGTCAGGCCACATTAGGGGTGATCATTTCATAAGCACAAACATTCATAAATCACTCAAGGGTCGGCCTCTGGAAGCAAAACGATTCACACATACGCACAAAACTGACACACACAAGCCTATTTTATGAGCTCATCAAGTCCCTCAGGTCACCAACCGCCATCCCAGCCAGGGATAAAGAGCTGACATCAAAAGCCTAACCATTTTGCACGCGTACACACACACGCACGCACACACACACACACAGACATAGACACACTCGTCGCGACCACTGTGTGCAGCATTCATTTCCTTGTGAATGCACTTGACTAACACATAATAATCCTAAATACTACTGGGAGACCACCAAGCCACAACACATACACATAGACAGCCAGTGGGACCACCAAGCAGAGGGGGCTGTCAAGACAAGATAAGTGTGTCTATCATTACGTACACTATGAACACACACACGTGTGTAGATCAACAACAATAACAACAACACAGACTGGGCCACACTCCTGGAAAAAGCTCTGGCTTATCTCTCCCCCCAGATAGTGAAATGGATTAAGAGACACATTTGGTGTGTCCTGAGAACTGTACAGATAACCAGGAAAACACTCACTCTAACTGCAATCTGGACTCAACATGATGTTTGTGCCCGAGTGTGTGTTTGCGCGCGTGCGTGTGTGTGTGTGAGTGTATGGGGCTGGAGCGACGGATGTGTGCACCGGCGTGTGTGTCTGGAAGACTGATGCAGTGGTTGACCCAGGACCCAATCTGTTAGAACACACGCATTCATCTTGAAAACACACACAGCATGGCCAGACAAAGAGCTGTGTGTGAGAGGACGTCCAGCATGTGTGTGATGTCAGCTGGAAACAGAGAAGGGAAGAGCATCATATCCCATTTATGCATGTGTGTGGGTTTGTCCCCTGACACGCGGAGTCTGCACATCGTTATAAATGTCTACTATGAAATATCATGCGCTTCCTTAAGCAGCCGTTCTTTACGCAAGTACACATTTTTTCCCTGCGCTTCCCAAGTTTCTGCTGCTGAATTGATCGAGCGCAAACCCAAATGAACTTAGCATCTATTTGCATCATTTAAGCATTCTATTAATTCAGTACATTTCTTAGACAAACAACAAAGTGCATTGCGGGGCAAATAGATGTTCTTAAGAACATACTGTGCATTTTCCACACTTTTCAGCCTTGTGCACAAACTACTAACTAATCACCGTAAAATGAATTTCTGGAAATTTGCAGTCTGGGTAAAGATTTCTCCAACATGTTTCAACATAACTTTCAACCATTTAGTCACAGTTTGCACCATGTGTACTCATCACCCAGTTTTAGGGCTGTTATTAGATATTAATGATAAAACAATACTGATATGTTTTCATCATTTCTGCCAATCTTATTATTATTATTACTACTACATAGATACTAAACTAACTATTGTTGTCTGTATAGAAACAAAAAATAGCGTTTGGCTTTCCTAAGCCTTTTATGTTAAGACCTGGGTCAGTTTTTATGCGCAAAAGGCTATTTTAGTGATCGTCACGCAAGCACTCGCTTTCTTTTTGATTTGTGTATGCTGTAATGAGTAATGTCGCTTTACTTCATTATTATTCGTTTACAGTGTACAGTGGTACCGTGGTTAGCGTACGCCCCGGTTATCGTGTTTTTCGATTAATCAAAATTTTACGGCAAAATTTTGCCTTGGTTTGTTTACATTTTCTGGCTAGCGTTAGCGCTAATGTTTACCAATATACTGCATGAGTCTAACTGGGTTCTTAATGTATTTTTAGCACAAAACGCTCGCAGCCTATTAGCTTGCTACTACAACAGGAACCTGATTCTATTTTACATACAGAAAACAATTCTAAATGCATATAAATGACAAATGAAAGGGATAAATGAACATTTAAGGTTACTTTTACCTTCATTAAAAATGTGATTCTTGCCAAAGACACAATGTGGCAGAGAGATCAACATGGACACCACCTCCATGGTTTGCCATGAGTTATTTCTTGAATTCAATAGCCTTTCTCACCTTCTTTATCAAATGCTGGCACTTGCAACCGTTTTGGTTTATTTTGCACCCTTCAATGAAGGTAAAAGTTAGGGATCAGGGTTTAATGCCGCCGATTCCGATCATCCATGAGTGAGATCGGCCGATACTGATCACATCCATCCATTTTTTATGCCGCTTATCCTCACTAGGATCGCGGGTATGCTGGAGCTTCGGGCGAGAGGCGGGGTACACCCTGGACTGGTCGCCAGGCGCATAGGCACATACCTATGGACAATTTAGAGTCGCCAGTTAACCTAAGATGCATGTTTTTGGAATGTGGAAGGAAACCAGAGTACCCGGAGAAAACCCACACACGCACGGGAAGAACATACAAACTCCAAACTCCACACAGGAATGCCCAATGAAGATTCGAACCCAGATCTTCCCGATCTCCTGACTGTGTGGCCAACATGCTAACCACCGTCCGCCCTAACTGTACATTTTCCCATGTATTTATGATGAGTGGTATTGGTCAGGGGCGCCGTTAGACATTTCCAAGGGCCCCTGGCAAATAAGTAATTATTACAAAATAAACATTTGGACGAATTAGCTTTTTTTGTACTCTTTGCCACAAACCTGAATTTAAGTTGAGACGTGTTTTGGAGTAATACAAATACAGGGGAAATAAACTGTGCAATAATAATTTTTTAGCTCAAGATAACAAAATTAACAGAATAAGATAATACAAATAAATATCTTTATTAAATAGAAATCTGTCCTGCTCAAATTAAAAGAGAATAAATTCAGTGTCCGTGATATCCACTTGTGGCTTCCCCGTGGGCCAAAAAAAAGCTCCGAACTAACCGTATTGCTTGTTTGTTTTAAAAACAAAAGTGTCACTGTGGTAAGAAATCACATTTGGAGTGCGAAGACCAGAAGCTAAGCGGATACCTCTGGCAGCTAGCTAGCTAACTGGCACCAATGCAAAGTACAGTCAGTGACAGCTAGGCAAAGCATGTACAGTGTTGCCTCATTTATCATGGGGGATAGGTTCCCAAAATAGCCCGCAATAAGTGAAATCTGCAAAGTAGTCAACTATATTTTTTACAATTGTTTTATACTGTGTGTTTCAAGACTGTAAAACCCCTCACCATAAACTTTATACACTTTTCTCAGACAGGCATTAAGATTTTATCACATTTCTCTCTTGTTTAAACACTCAAAGTTAAAATTTGGTTGAATTTTAATGATCAACCTACTAGGTTGGACACAAGAAATTATTAAGTGACTCACACATATTTCACTCTTATGACCGTGCCTCTTCTTCCTGGCGCCGTTCGGCCGTAGCGTTTTTGTATACTTGTTAAAACATATTGTTTCTGTCATCGTATTTTCATCACACGCTTAGCTTCTTCTGTTTCTTTTCTCGTTCACGGTATTGGCGGTTAGTAAGCAGGTCACACGGTTAGTAGTTTGGTAGCCATGACCACAACAAGAGACGGCACGAAGTAGATTGACTGACAATGGTCTACAGCCAATCAGGACGCACAAGACAATGGGCGGTGCTAAAGCACAGAACTGCAACACTCAACTTCCCACAATGCTATTCTTCTTAAAGGGCCAGGCTCGGAATGTAATAGCTTTCATACGCCGTAAAAAAAAAAAAAAAGCACTGAAATTGCACCCAAAAAAAAGGCAACGAGTCCGCGAAAGGTGAACCCCGATGGAGCAAGGGAACACTGTAAATAAGAATAGTCCAACGGACATAGGTTTGGTAAGGAAGTGATCGAACACGCTGGTATCGATTGGCGTAGCCTGCGTCAAGCTCAATACGAGACGTGTCATTTTGTTGGCAACCCTACGTGAAACAGCAGACATGTAGGATTTGCCGTCGCACGCGATCGGTTTTTGTGATCGGCTTTGAAAGGTGTTTATCGGCTTACGCTAATCATGGTTTTTTTACGGAAATTGGCCAATATTGATTGGTGGCTGATTGATCAGAGCATCCCTAGTAAAAGTGATCTCAAATGTTCATGTATAGCTTTCATTCATCATTTCTATGTATTTATATGCTGTTTGAATTGTTTTCTGCATGTAAAACTATAATTGTAAAACTATAAAAACGTGTTTTATGTTCATATTTTTTTCTTTCTGGAAGAGATTAATTACAATATTTCTTATTGGAAAAATTGATTTGGTTATAGTCGGACCTTCTGGAACAGATGAATGACGCTAAAAAACGTTCCACTGTATATATATCAAAACTATGGCAGTACATGATGTACTTTAGTAAGTTTGGGTCCCATGGAGGAACCAAATATGCTATTTAGGGAACCCTTCTTCAGGAGTAACTCCTGTGTCACACCAAAAGTTTTCCTTTGTTTGTCAATTATGTTTTTATGCCTTTTCCAGATATTACCTTCTTCAGAGTTCTGATTGGCTAAAATGACCTTAATGTTTGAGTTAAAGTTCTACATGAACATGTGATCAAAGCTTAATTATAAAAAAAAGTAACAAGAAAGGTTAGCCTTTATTTTAGACAGCTCAGAATGTCTGAAAACATGATTTCCATACGGCAGCTACTCTACATGCTTATCCTCCACCCTCAAGCTTTCCGTCTATTAGAGTCAAATCTCTATATTAATGTGTATCTATTGTATCCCGCCTTTCCCCCTCTTCCATTCACCACGCTACCACACGCACATACACACTCCCTGTGAGAGGGGCCCCTTAACCAGGCTCTCCATATGCCTGACCCCCACCTCCTCTTTCCTTCTCCTTTTTCCACAGCCCCCTTCTCCTCTCCCCATCCCCTGCACACACTCTGGCTTCTGCTCCGTTGTTGCTGCCCCATGTTGCCATCTGCTACAAGACAACAGTCGGTGAAAGCGGGTGGAAGAGGAAGGACAGAGTGGCGGAGAAATAGGAAGACACGAGGAGAGAAAAACTGAAGAAAGAGGGGACAGATAAAGAGATAGAAAGCGAGAGAGTTGACATGGACACGATACAATAGAAAGCAGAGAGGCTGTCCATCTGCTCCCCTCCTCAACACCGCCACCCCCTTCCCTCCTGACACACAGCCACACACCACAAAGAGAGTATTTAACCTCAACACACACACATATGGAAAATGGAAGTGAGAGGGGAGAGAGAGAGAGGCAGAAAGCAGGCCGGTCTCTCTCCTTAACCCGTTCCTCTCCACTGACTCTGCCTGTAATACACCCTTGGGCTGGCAGGTGATGAGTGGATGGAGGGAAAGCATGTGCGAGCAGCGGGTGGAGGGGGGTACGTGGGGGGTGCGGGATGGAGGGACGGAGTGCAGAGGATGAAGGCTTGAAAGTGATCTGAATCAACACCAACACATCCTACAAGCCCCTCCCCTCTATCAACATCAAGCCTCAATTGGGACCAGCTTGAAGCCCCCCTCTGTCACTATGACAACCTCTGTCAATCATACAGTAGCAATCCAAATGGGGGCCCGTTGGTGCCAGATTAGGCCTGGCAGCCCAGACGTCTGGATGCAGGCTTCATGTCCCTCAGCTTATTCACTGATACAAAAACTGCAACAAACACCAAACTGTATTTGGGGTCTCATTTTAATCACCTCAGACATTGTCATTGTCTCTTACAGCCCACTGGATCACTTTGGACATGGAATATTTATCTGCAGTGCGTCTACTGATGATAATAGAATCCACTACTAACAAAGAAACATTCCAGTATTTCTTTGTAGTTTGATACTGTTAACTGTCAAGAAGAGGCTCACCAGCACGCCAACAAATTTGATAGTGTACAAACCATAATTGTTACCTTAAACTTAAGTTGAAATGAGCCTTGTGAAACAATATGGAAACTCACCCCGGTTAGTGCATTTTTCGGTTTACGTAAAAAATGTATGGCAAAATTTGCCTGGTTTCACGTACATTTCCTGGTTAGCGTACAATATGGCGTGTGTCTTGTCATGTTACTGATATATTGCGTGAGCCCAACTATGTTCTTAACGCATTTTTATAACAAAACGTCTGTTAGCATCATGTTAGCATGGAAACCGGAAACCGGAAATCATTGTCCCCCCAGCTCATCCCAGTCATCCATTTTTACGTCATCGGCGGTAGATTCTGTTGTTCTTTGCTAACTAACACAATTATGCCACAAACAGCGTCTTTTATTAAAACATCGAGGCTGTAAAATAACCCACAGTGGAGCCAAAGAAAGTTAGATAAAGATGGTCAGAAACACTATTGAATTCAAGAAATAACTCATAGCAAAATACGAAGGTGGTGTCCGTGTGCATCTCGCTGCCTCATGGCCATCTTTGTCAACAATCAAGTCTTCAATTAAATTAAATGTTCATTTATTCCTTTCATTCATCTTTTATATGCATTTTGAATCATTTTCTGCATGTGAAACTATAAAAAAGTGCTATATGTTAACATTTTGAGTGTCCAGGACGGATTAATAAAATTTACATTGTTTGTTATAGGAAAGCTTGATTCAGTTAGAGTATGTTTCAGTCTGAGGCTGACTTTCTAACCTTTTATCTGACTGGTACCAAATTTATAGTTGGTTTAAGAAATATGCACATATGCATATCAAATGCACAAATATATGTAGTGTAATAAAAGGAGGATTCGGACACAATTATGCCTACAAAGAAGAAAATATGACTCTGCAGCTAAAACATTTGTCAAGTCAGAGGTCACTGATGTTAGGTGAGTGGTTCTGGCTTGCAATCTCTGTTTGAGTTCATTCCAAAGGTATTTTCCTTCTTGGATCTTGCTTTGTGCACTGGAGTACAGTCATGCTGGTGTAGAAAAGTGGCTTCACCAGACTGTCCCACAAAGTTTGAAGCCAAAGTGCCTTGGTAAGATGGAGAGTTAAAATTACCCCTGATTGATGTTTACCAAGACTATTCAAGCAACAGCAAATCAACAGTTGGTCACTAGTAAAAATGGAAAATGCTTGTTGACAAGACCACAGAATTTGACATGAGGGCCACTAAACATCAGCACAAGAGACCTGTGTCCAGCATCATATTGACTACATGACACCTTCGCTCCTGCTGAGCCTGTCAAGCTCACAGCCATTGAGATGGCTGTCAGGTTTAGACACACACACCCACACACACTCCACGGTGTAGGTCAACACACTCTGCAAACACTAGATTCCCCCAAGGACCTGTACGTACACAGTGTCACACGCACCGAACACCAGTGCATGTGTAACGGGTGTGATGGAGGGGGGTGAGAAGGGGAGAGAAGAGGAGGCAGGAGGAGTCTGCATATGACCACAAATGGAGAGAGCAGACACCAGCTGTCACTTGCTTATGTCAGCTCTATTCTCAGCTCCTACGGGTGTGTGCATGTGTCTATGTGTGTTTGTGTGTGTGCCACTGTGATCTCAGCTAGCCGTGACTGGTTTCAATTACACAGCAAACTTTGACCCTGTGTAACTAAGCAGGGAGAGGAGCTACTGAGCGAGTGAGGTAGGGAGTGGTTAATTCCCAGATGAAGTGAAAGACGTGAAATTCACAGCAAAAAAACGTGAGCTGCTTTAGACCCCTAAGTGAATTATGCCAATCGCAGCAGCAGACTTACCCTTTTTCTGGGCGGTCCTCGTTCTTCATCCTTTTGGCCCCGCCCTGCTACGGCCCCGCCTCCTGTTCGCCCCTGACGCCCCCCTTTGCCTTCTCCAGCGGGAGGTCGGATGGTCATCCTAATCTCTGGAGGACAAATATAGTTCTCAAGGTTCTTGGGGGGCTTCTTGGTGCGCTTGGTGGTCTGGATCTTCAGCTTTAGACTTCCTTCTTGAAAACTTGCTTCCTTGATGGAGAACTCCTGCTCTTCCAGAAGCCCCTCTCCCTGTTCTTCAAGCCCCTCCCCTTCACTGATGCCACCATTAATCACATCATCACCGTGTGCCAAGCCAATACCTCGTACTCCTTCGTCTTCATTCCGCTCCGCCCTGCCTCCCTGTAACTCCGCCTCTTTGGGTCGGGCCGAGCCAACCAGATCCCTTGGCTCCATCCACTCTCCCGCCAGAGCCAGTCAGGATGGGGGGAAGCTGTGGCAGCCAGCCAATCAGACAAAAGACAATGGAAGTCAGTTGGGCTGCTGGGTTGTTGTCAATCAGCTATTGGGCTTGGCTTGGTTGGCCCACAGAAACGCTGGGAAGCCAGGGACAATCTGAGGAGAGAGCAGGTGAAACATATGATCAGTAATCCAAAAGAAGACAAGAATTCCCAAGGCTGCCATCCCATCGCGGACGCTTATTAGCATTAGCAGCCTGTTGTATGATGTGTTTAGGAAAACACACAGACTCACTACAGAGCTGTGCAGGCATGTTGAAATGCTGTAATTTACATTTCCTCCCAAGCAAAAACAAACTTTTTTGCCTCACTGACATTCTCTCCCCTGCTCTCCTCTTTCATCGCTTCTTGCTAATCTTCCCTCCCTCTCTCCTTCCCTCATTTGAGCCTCCCCGCATATGTGAAGCAAAGTTATGCAGACACTAGTGATCAGTGCAAAATAAGACATTCCTCTTCTTTGCTCCAAAACCAGGCTGAAGTTACCCTGAGGACACAAAGGAGGAAAAATGAAAGAAGCTGACTTCTGTTTTTTTCTTTCTTTTCACCAAAGCAGGAGAGGAGGGAGGGAATTACACATGGGGAATGAGAAGGCAACACAGAAAGACGAAGGGAAGGAATCTAAATTCTTTCCCCAGATGTGGTTTACGAGCTGGTCTGGAAAAACTGAACTTTTTTACACATGCATGCAGTGGCATATCTACACACTTGCGTGGAAAAAAAAATCCTGCATACTTCGGCAAATAAATACACATGCAAATGACAGAATAATTGGCTCGCAGCCTTGCTGCAATTCCTGCTCTCTGGAGAAAAAAAAAGGTTGTGGAAGCCATTTTGCAGAGGTATCAGGCCTTCCTTCCTTTGGATTACTGCACATGCGAGCATGCAGTTGAATTTTGTTATAGAACAAAAGTTGCATTTGTGTAATCACTTAATTACCCCACATGGGAATAAATAAGGAATTTTAAATAACCAAAAGACCTGACTCACAGGAACTAATCTAAAATTTAAGACAATATTTTTGAGATTTAGCAAATTCACAAATTTTTGAGAGACGGGGGAGGATTGTGGAGATTAACAGTGACTCTGACTGCATATGTTCTTCCAATTCAAAATCGTAGGAGAACGTCAACGTCAAGCTAGCAGGAGGAGGGGGAGCAAGTCGTGTCAAAAATAGACATTTTTACGGGTGTGTCATTTACTCGCTTTTTTGCCATTCCCTGGTGGTCTCAGGATCTCCTGTATAGAGTTGGGGAGCACAAACTACATCATACTGTGCTTCAGCGCCATTACGTCGCCCTTCCCTGTCCCTTGCTGGCCCATGCATACACTGCAAATTACACCAATTTGTGCTTCGGCATGTATAACACAACATTCCATGATTCCAACTTTTCTGACTTTGTGATTTAGTTCAAGTCGCTAAGCTTACCGTAAATCCGTTACTTTTTTCTTAAACGTCAAACTGCGGCTTATACAAATTCTAATCGTGTGACTTTTCCTTTACTTCCGTGCACTCACAACGAGCTTGCCAACCCACTGGAAATCACAGGAGGTCATTATATATCACAGTACAACAACATAACAGTCTGACTCACTGTGTCATCTTACTGAGAACAACACTAAATTCAACACACAGCCACTTAACACTCCAAAAGTATACCTCAGATATATAAAAACATGTACCGCTACAAGTTTAAAATAAATTTTCAAAAACATTTTAAAGTTTTCCCATAAGGCATTGCATCTGAGCAATGCATTCATTGGGGGGCTGCAATGACGTCAGCCTCCCTCTGGGCTCTGGGCTCTGGGCTCCAGACTCCTATGGCTCCCAGCATTGCAGTGCCATCCATCTATGTTGCTTGTCCTCCAATTAACTGCTCTTCTGGCAGTAATGCATTATGGATAGATGTTAAAATAGCTTCTGTTTGTTATTATAAACTCGTATTGGTACATCCATCCATCTTCTATGCCGCTTATCCTCACTAGGGTCGCTGGGGTATGCTGAAGCCTATCCCAGTTGACTTCGACCTTGACTGTTGCTAAATGAAACTAGCTGTGCACCTGAATAAACTTACCTCCTAGAGCCGCACCTCCCGCCCGTTATTTATATCGAACTTCCACATCAGCGGGCACCCTGAAACCCTCGGTTACACTGGCATGAGACAGTCGTCATTTATTGTTTGACTTCCCTGATTCTGACTGCTTCGAGGAGGCATGGAACGCCCACACTAGTCAAACAAACAACTTTAGATGTCATGCAGCCCAACAACTTGTAGGTCTAGCTGGGGCAGGTTGGTTGAGGTCAAGGCTCTCATGTTCTTCCACATCAAACTCATCCAAGTATGCCTTTATGGACCTTGCCAGGTGCACTGGGGCACAGTCATGCTAGAACAGAAAAGGGCTTTTCCCAAATTGTTCCCACAAAATTGTAAGCACATATTTGTCCAAAATCATAAGATGAACATAGAGCGCAAATGCTACACGGAATAATTCCCAGCTCCTTCCTAGTCTGTTCCCTCTGTACCAGCCCATGCTACTGTACTAACAGCTGATCTCCGTCGTAATACCAAACAGGCCTCACACCACATGCTTACAGTTGGATTGAATAATCATAATCCACAGCAGTAGTCCAACGAGACCACACACAAACTGTGTGTAATCCACAGGCAAAGAATGAGGTGGGTGTTCCGTATTCCTTTAAAAAAAAAAAAAAAAAAGCCTATTGAACCATTGGGCTTTCTAATGTATAAAACATTATTCATAAAAGTTCAGAACACCCCAGTGTGATATTAACAAGCCATAAAGAACCCTTGCGGCAATTTTGCATGTTTAACCTTCTGAACTTCAACGCTACTGACATCCAATTACTTTACACATGAACTAATACATGTTATGATTGATTTACTGTCTTCCTGGAAGCCAGTTGTTGTTATGCAATGCGGTGTCACAGACGTCAGTTAGCGAGAATGGACTCTTGTTGCTGTAGCCGAACATATTTTGTTTGTCGTAGCAGTTGGATTTGTGCTGCTTTTTTTGGCCGTCTGTAATCTCAGATGTCAACGCCTCCTCCACATGGAAGAGAGGAGTTTGGCTGGGTGGATGGCCACACCATGACTAGGATTATATTGAGGAGCAGCACAAATGGAAGGGGTTAAATGGGAGGTTTACCGGATAGCACAAATGACAAGAGTTTGACACATGATCATTCACGGATACAACTATAAGAATTAAAAGTACTGGGACACTTTACTGGGCCATTACACCTACAGAAAGTGGAAAGACATCTATTCATTCATCCATTCATTCAGAATAACAATATGAGGATATAGGTCACTGATGTTGGACCTGAGGTTCATAATCAAGGTTATGCATGCCATAGATGGTTAAATGGGAAACAGTCATGCTGGAACAAAAAAGGAGATTCCCCAAACTGTTCCCATAAAGTTGTCCAAAATGTTGTGGTAAAATGAAGAATTAAGATTTTGGGGCAACGAGGGTTGAGCCTTGATTGGATAAATATTAAATATATATATATATATATTGTATTTTTCCATAGTATATGTTTCAGGTCTGTGTAATATTATTGTGATACCATGGTATTCGAAATGGAGCCCATTGGCTGCAGGAAATCCAAAAACACAAACTGTAGTCAGTAAATTCTACACTACAGAACATTACACTACGGTCCATTTTAAATGAACATCAAACACAGACTGGATTTAAGCCCACATGACCCTGTTTGTTCCTCAGGAGCCTCACTGTCCCGAATGTCAGCTTGGTGACTTGCCATCATGGTATGTGTGAAAGCCACCCTGCCTGTCATGTGACTGAGCACAATGACAGGAAAAAGAGACAGCTGCCAACCACAACATCCCACACAGCCATCCATCCACAGGCATCAAAGAGGAATCGACCTACTACTACGACAACAAAATGTTGACATGAATTATGACAATCTTCATTCTGGGTCATAACTGTGTAAACTACTTAGCTGGGTCATGTCTATCCCTCCTCCCCCACTCAGTGCTTGCAGCCCTAAGCTGTGTTAGTTCTCTGTTACTGGCAGGCAGGCACTGAGTTTATGTAAGACTGACCCCTCCACCGGCCTCCCTCGCCTAGTCCAAGCCTCACTGTCTCCTCTCCCTCTCCCATGCACACAAACACTCCTGACACACACACATACACACACACACACATACGCATACGCACCTCCGCTTGCCTCAGACAGCAGCTTGATTGTGAGAGGCCAGACTCGCTGCATAAATAGCTTTATTATGTTCTCCAAACTGCCAGCAATACACCACCGTCTCTCGCAAATAGCATAAGGTCACTCAGTGAGCTCGATGTAAAAGGCTTCGAATGGGACACATCATTTTGCCTCCTTCACACTCTGGAGACCATTATGATAAAGCAGTAATGATGAAATGCAGATGGGCAGAGCTGAGGAGGTGAATGGTATAGACACACAGGCAAAACTTACGCGTGTGCAGGAAAGAAACACAGAGGGAGAGAAAAGGGGAGCAAGAGATGGCAGCAGAAACACAACCTTTTAAGGCTGCATACCCAGCAACACAGCGCTTGAGGTGGACTCACAAATAGCTCACACACACACAGATATACACAAGCCCGTGTGATATTACAAGGTGAATAGTCTTTTTTTTTCTTTGATGAGCAGGGGTTCGGCCATCTCACAGGGATCATGAACAGTGCCGGTCTGCCATTTTCATTTTTCATGTCTCTCATGTCTGTCTTCCATTCCCATCCAATCACATGTAACAATGCTTCTACAAGTTCTATCGTTGACTGGGGGGAACAATCAAAAGGAATGGCCCCAGCCTTCCAATACCTCTACATCTAGGGTTGGAATGCATCATTTTCTGAACTGAAAATCTATTATTTCAGAAGGGAACAGTTGCTCACCTTGTCTGTATCATTTTTTTTTTCGGTTGTTTGGTGCATGTGTTCATCTTCAGGGATGGCCTTAGGTACTGCTTTTAGTCTTTGGTCAAGAAGCTACATTTTCTAACTTTACTGAGGCAAAGTTTGCCACCATGTAATGTTATTAGTATAGCTAAATATAATGGTAGACAGGATGGCCCTCAGAGTTACAGCTCAAGGCCAAAAAAGTCCTAATTTCCTGGATCTGGATGGTAATTTAAAATGAATGAATTAGTCATTTCCACCCATTCAGTCATACCAAAGCTACACACCAATTTTAAACAAAATCTGTTGACAATTTTTTGTTATACTTGTAAAAACCAAGCATAAAACATGCTGTATATAAGAATGCGTTAAAAACATAACCACTTGCAGGGTAAGACAACAGGGACAGTAAGATTATTGATTCGGGTGCAAGGGGGGACTGATTCCATCACGACTCAAATGGAAAAAATAGAAAATATCTGAAAACGGAGTGATTGCAACAAAATGGAGTGCAGTGAATGGTTGCAACCAGTAGAGGCACTGTGAATTCAGTCTCAATTTCTTTGCAGTCTACAGAAGAACAACATGTCAGTCGACATCCACGTACAACTCATTTGGTCAGCATTTCCTGCTCAGGACAAGACCGGGATGTAAACAGTTCAAAACATTCAGAGAATATTCCATAACTGTTATTTCCATCACAGTCAATAAAGAAAACTTTGTCAAATGCCCACTCATAGTTCAGCAGATCATAATGTTGTGAACTGTGGTATAAATGTTTAAAGCAGTGCAATGCATACACACCTGCTTGAGCCACATGCTAGGTAGCACCATCCACACCTTCATTCCCCACACAAGCAGATGAATGTTAACATTTTAATAGCAGCAGAAGCTACAAAATGGCTGTCCGCAAAAACACCTCTCATGCTCCCCAACTGTCTTCCTCCTCCTCCTTGCCTCACTCCCATCAACCTCCTCTCAGTGCTACCTTACCCCTTCTACCGCCTCCCTCTCACCCTGTGAGATGTGCCAAAAGGTGATCCTGAGCTGATATTCTGCTCAGAGAACCTGCCAACACTTAGATTTGTCCTTGGATACCATTCATATTCCCTCCCACTTTTGCCTGTGATCCTATTTCCACCCAGCTCAGATAGGAATTCACCTTATTGATTCCTCACGCTTTAATTTCAAGATTCATTATCTAATAAGGGATTTATTATGGTTCAGTCTTTAGCACCGCAAAATGCTGCTCTTGTTATACCTGTTGACAAGAGAATTCCATTTAGTTCCACCTCTTTACAAGCATCTCTCTTCATATGTCCGTCATCCTTATTTTTGCAGACATCCATTGGCAGCGCTTCCACACCATATATCCTACAGACCTGACCAATTTTCCACACGCTCCCCAGCTAATTCAGGCGTGTCTATTTATCTTCCAGGGCTGAGGTTTGTGGGGGCTGCTGACAGCCACTGCTTACTTGCTTTTCCCTTTCAGGCCTCACCTGCAGACGTACAGTATAGAGCAGCAAATCACCCTGAGCTGCACTGTGTCACACAACAGAGAGGCCACATGAAACCCTTCTGAGCTGGTGATGAATGACGCCTAAGAGGGGACCAATGAAAACAAAACAACCTCTCCAACAACAAGCTCTCCTCAAGAGCATCTCTACCTCATATAAAATGAGTAGCAAACACACACACTTTTGCAAAAATCCATAGCAATTTATTTAAAGTGTCCAGGACAGTGCCACGGCCATATGCTTTCTACGTGCCATGACTGATGCTATTTGATGGAGATTAAAGATAAAAACGTTTTATAAAAAAAAATAATTATAAAAATTATCAAAATAATTTCACCTTTACGATAACAGGTTCTCCTTACTGGTAGCCTCTGAAGTACTGTCTTGACTTTTACAACTTGAGAACGCCTGTACCCTTTTAGTCCTGGAAAAGTTACCTAAGAATCCACCAATTAGTCCTGTTTGTGCAGATTGTACCTCGAGGGATGAAAATAGAGTCCCACTGCCCTACATCCACTCCAGTAGCAATACACTGGAAGAAATAGGTGAACAGCAGGGTTTTATCTACCATCACGATCCAATTCCCCCAATTACCAAGGTATTACTCTGTAATAACAGATCAAGTGACACAGCGTCAAATGCAATGCTTTTTAATCGTATTTTTTGACAAGGCACGGGGCGTTTTAAATATAGTGAAACCCTTGAAATTGCTGAGACGCTGGTTTGTGCTATGGCACTTTTTTTCACTGTCAAGTGTAAAAATACCTGAACCACTGTTGACAATGACAAAGAGGGGATGCAAAGGCGATTGGCAAATGTGCCTCTCGCATCTCACATGCAACATTCGTAAATGTCATGCAAGTGCAAAAAGAAGTTAACCCCCATAACCCCCACACTGTTACACCCACGGTGTAAGAAGGAGAGGTTCCGCAGGTCCTTCATACCGACCGCTATCAGGCTCTACAACACCTGAACCATTTTGTATTCACTATGTCACTATGCATTCTTTACTTATGTATCTTGCTTGCTGCTGTAACAGATGAATTTCCCTGCTGTGGGATTAATAAAGTACTACTACTACTACTACTGCTACTACTACTATAAAATAAATGGTCGTCGTTTTATGGCATTCCTTGGTACAACGTTTCATAGTTACAAACGCACTCCCATAAATGATTAATACTGTACAAAAACCAAAATACAGTTGGTAACTTGCGCGGCTGAAGGGTAATATGTCGGTGGAATAATACCGTACGAAGTTGCGTCACTACAATGAAGAAGGATAATGTCGGTTTTGTTCTTCTCAGGGCATTAAAATCGATCGCAACTGGACTGTTCAGGTGGTCTTAGAAGACGTTTCACCTCTCATCCGAGCAGGTCTCATCAGTTCATGCTCAAAGACTAGGTGTAACAAACACTAGTCAGACTATACAGTATAGGACAGCTCTAGTCTGAGAACTTGGTGCAACATCTTGGTGCAACTTTCAATACAATGACCTGGATGAATGAGAATATTCACAGGCACTTTTGTTCTTATTTAGTTAACTTGAACCTTCATGACGTCTCCCAAGCCAGAGGCAGACTCTTCTGGTGGCAGCACGTCAAAGAAAAGAAAAGTGAAAGTGAAAAGCGAAGTGAAATTAGACATTGTAAAACACTCAATGGAGAAATCAACATTGGCTGCATGCTCGGTCCAAGCCGCTCAAACATCGTGACCATCACGAGAAAGACAAATACATAAAGGTGGTAATCTTGAACAAGTGAAAGCATCTTTTACTATGAAATGGACAGTGATAACTAAACAGCATAGTGGTCTCAGTAGTGAGACACCCTTCTCCGAATAAGCCCCTCTCTCCTTCCCTTGTATGACATCCCCATCAGCAGTGTAGTACATCAACAGTGACTTAGCCCCCACTTGGTCCCGTGAGTCCAATTCTGGTCAGATTTCCGTGACGAGGAACGTAGTTCCGCTTAGTTGCGATGGCCACTTAAGTAAAGAGTTTGGCTTCTCAAAACAAGATGCTTTCAAAGGAGTAATACATTTGCATCACAGAAATGCCTCCTCGAAAAATCACACCTCCCAAATAGCTCGGCACTGCTTTTCTTTTTCGTCGTATCACTGCGCACTGTCACCTCTCCATTGTTGTGAATGTGATGAAGATGGCATGAAGATGATGATCCGCATCTTCATCCGTTGTGGAACACATACTGTATGTAAACAAGATGGCTGCGATGCTCTCGCAGCCAATAACGATGCGGAGCCTCGCAGCCATCTTCATCAAATACACAACACCGGACCGTTCGCAGTGATACGGCAAAAGAGAAAAGTAACGGCAAGTGATTTGTGAGGTGTGATTTTTTCAAGGAGGCATTTTTGTGATGCAAACGTATTACTCTTTTGAACGCATATTGTTTTGAGAAGCCAAACTCATGTCAAAAAATCCTAACTAAGTATCATTTAGGTATAAATTCCGACTAAAGCTCAACTTACAATACATGAAAGTCGTAGGAACGGAACTCATTCGTACCCCAAGGACTACCTGTAAATACAACAAATCACAGTGCATACAATATGCCTTTGCTGCAGTCTTCCTGCTTTCAATGTGGAGTATGTTCTTCCTTTCTCTTTTGGAATATGTGTTGCAAAAAATGTCACAAAAAGCCAAAGAAAAAGGAATGAATGACCTGAATGGATCCAGTGATGCTCGCTGAGCTGAGGTCTCATGCAATACGTGCAATAAGTCATGTCGGAGGTTCGAACAAGTTTGTACAACTTTCGAGACATGTTTTTTCTTTATTTTCACTGACATGTTTGGTTGAATTCCAAACGCATTCAGCTTTAGATGTTCCCCTCTATTTCCAGAGCTTGAACACCATCTTTAGTACATACTTTACTGTCTCCTCTCTCTCACAATTTAATGTATTATCATTTAATGTATTAAATGATGTGAATTAATTGGACACCAAATTAAGATATACCCTTTTCAGGGCAAAAATTGTAAAAGTGTCAAGGGTACAGTACATTCCCAGTGAAAATATGTGATACACTATAAAAACTATAAAGGTACACGTATTTGGTTTCTGTGTACATGGTTATGTACATCATCAATTGATGGCATCAATAAAAAACAGACATAATGAAGATTATAACATCAAGATTCAAACATTGACAGAAGAGATGTATTTAGGTGTAGGAGGCGGCCACTTACCCATGTCTAATGTTGTCACACACTGAGCTCTGACGTGTAAATTATTTATCAAGATCATTTACAATCCATTTAGACACATTTCACACAAGCGACGGATAGGATGACAGCCTCCCGGGGAGCTGTCACAGGCTCCTGGAATATACTTGTATGCTTTTTTGACACAAAACCCCGAGGAAAATGGCGTCAATGTTGCATGGGAAAGAGAGAGAAAAAATAGCGAAATGGGATTTGCAGCCGATGTGATGACAGAAAGCAAGAAGCCGCACAGGGAGGAAGAATCCAATCAGAGACGTTTATGTCCAACTCCAAGCTATGTCCAGGTCTCTATGCGGCTTGACTGGCAGCCGGACAGAGAGCCTGCCCCGGGCGTCTCGCAGGATCCCAGCCAGTGGCGGAGCGTCGCCTTGTTAAGATCCCTCACAAATCCGCTCCACTAGGAGAAGGAGAGGTGCTAAGGCTATTACCGCAGCCAAAACGAGCAGGCATCCGTCTGCAAGAACCGGCTCCAAGCGGGCAAATGTCAGCTTTCCAACACAGGAGACGGCGTGCTTTAGTGTGGCTTTCCCCCTGCAGCTTGCATGGGATCAGGTCTCTTCACTCTCTCGCTGCTGCTGTTCTCGCTCTGCTTTCCCGATTGGTGAATGTCAGAGCCCAGAGCTTGGTGTCTGGTAATGATCTCACCCAGCAGTCTGAACATAGGAGAGGAGGAGGAGGAGGAGCGACATCGCCTCCATCTGGTAGCACCTCGCCCTGCGCGTCTTCTATAAGCAGCATCTCCAAATCTCAAGTGTCGTTTGTAGGGAACCTCCACCTGAAATTGATCAGTGGTTTACGAGTACTAGACTTTAACTTATTAAAATTACACAATGGCGAAATGCTGGCCAAATCATTAGATGCACTCAAATAAGAGCCTTCAGAGATGAATGGTGGTAGACAACCACAATGTAACCCACTGGCCATCAAAATAAAACATTCAATCACACAACCAGCTTCCGGTAATAAGGTTAGCTCACATGAAAGTCACAGGTGAGTTGGAGTCTATCCCAGCTACGTTTTATTTGAGATATTTTATACTAATATATAAAAAAATAAAAAAAATAAAAAACATACTAAGTAATGGAAACTACAACATTTGAATGCAATACAAATGTTGTTATGCAAAGATTTTCTTGTGAGCTATGTGAGTGGGTAATATAACAGTGTTGTTACTTTTGAAACAGTAGTTCATTTGATTACCTGTTACTGGAAAACCATAGCAGCATTGATAATGCCGTTATCTTTAATGTCGTTACTCCCAATACTGGTTATCAATAAACAGCAATTCTCTTGTGAGCATGAGTAATCATTGGGGTAACAGAATAAACACGTATTATGACACAAACTATGATCTGATCCTTTTTCCTGCATATCCTGTGAAGACCTCCTATTCTATGCAAACAGGAGAATTGCAATATTGTTCTCAAAAAAGAGACACTTCCATTTAACTGAGCACTGTGTAGTCAGTTTGGGTGCTAACAAAACGTGTAAATCTCATCATATGCTGTTTTATAGTGTATTTTTTTTTATGAGAAACACTACACCAACCCTTGGGTGAATCCATAAACATGTTTTATTGTCTTTGTCTCCACAGGACATGTTTGGCTCATTAACCATGACTAAAATGACTATAGATGATGCTGACAAGGACTGTGTAATTGAACATATGTGTTCAGTGAGACAACACAACACAGTGTTCTAATACTAGTGGGGGGGGGTTTTCCTTGATATGTCAAGCTACAGCCCCGTGTAAACCCAAGTCAAGCCACAGACGTTCCTCCCCTTTATCATTGTCAAAATTTGATATTGTGTTCTAATGCAAAACTTGACCTTCCATGTATGGAAAATGTTCATTTAACATTAACAAACAATGCATATTATATCAGGTGACCTTATCTTTCCCTGTGCCCTCACATGTAGTTAGTGTTTGTGTATAAGTGGAATAATCTCCGAGAGGTGTTTCATCAGCTCTGGTGGTATTTGTGATTGTGTGCACAGCGGCATATCAAAGTAAGTTGAAAGTTGAAAATTGACATTGTCATTATTGATAAACATGTTGCTGCTGTTCCCGTCCCTCACTGAGCCATATTGTTAATTCTCACTGTGTGTTTCTCTTATGATTCACATGGGCCTTGGCTTATGATTCACAACATTATTCATCAGACTTTTCAGTGATCCCTCTGGCCAAGACACATCTGCATTTGTAAGGTTTCCCTTGTCAGGTTGGCATTAATTATTAATAATTCTGTTTGTGTGTATGTTTCATTCACAGTGCCCCACTGTCTATTTTTCATCCAGGACATAACATGGAGGAAAATGTATAAATATAAATTCTGCCTTATTTCGGTTGCTCAATAAGGGGATTATAGCTGGTCTTTGTGTTTTTAGTGCAAGTGTTTTCTTCTATTTCTTTCCTATTTTAAGATAGAAAAATGAAAAATAAAGCACACATAATTACAATATCCTTCTAGAGCCGTCCTCGCAAACTGTTATGTTCAAAATCTTGGCCAAAATTTGACTTTAAAGTGTATTTTTATTTGTTGAATGAGTTTCTTCTCGCTGGAAAAAGATGTTGATATATTCTTTGTTTCTATATATTTGGACAATCATTCATATTCCTAAACTTATCAAACAAATTTAGGTATGAATTCAAAGGATTAGCAAAGACTATGAATAATTTTGCACATTTTGCACCGCCCATAGCCAATACAGTTTTTTTAATACTAGACTATCTCTTAACACAGTGTCCTACAATCTTTACATGTGTCATATCTTGCAAAAAGACACCCATTCCCCATATAAAAACTCACTTTAATACAAATTTGGCCAGGGTATAAAATATTTTGGGCTTAACTGTCAGTGTTATTTGGGTTGAGACATAGGGACTGTCATAATTCACAACATTACCAGACTCATCACACCATTCAGTGATCCCTCTGGCCGAGACACATCTGCATTTGTAATGTTTCTGCGGCCATTAATTATTAATTTGTCACCCGTCTGTGAGTGTGTGGGTGTGTGGGTGTGTGTGTGTGAGTGTGTTCCCATGCATGTGTGTATATTGATTTGGGATATGTGCAAGAATACAAAGAGACCCCTGAGAATGGAGAGGTCAACAGCTGCTCCCCGACAACCAATCAATTGCAGTGTATCAGAAAACACTACACACAGACACACGGACACATACAGATGGCACTCTTCCTTCTCAAATCCGTTGCCATGGAAACCAGATACAGGCAAAGGGAGCAGTTTTCCAACTTTAACTGTATATATTGAATTACGATGGGGAGGAAAGAGACAGGCCAACGTTCATGCCTGAATGACCAAAATAAAGCTTTCATCTCTATTCACCGCTACAAGAAATCACTCACGTCCATCCAGTTTAACATATAAAGATAAACGTGTCTTCCCGATCCAGTCATTTATCCGACGCCCTACTACACACTGCCCCAAATCCTTCACCTCTCAGCTATTTCCTCAGCAAGAGCTTCATTGCCTCAAGTGGGACTCAAAGTAAATGCTTCCTCATGGCTCATTTAGAATGCATAACAGTGAATATCTGTTGGACTCATGATCATGTGGCTCCTTATTGGTTTTAATGTTGGTTAAAAAAAAAAGGCAAAGTGGAATGAGTTAACAGAGAAGAGTCAAGCGATAAGTCAAATGGGAAGTGGGTGTCAGTATTTCTGAATTATAAAATAGGCAATGGAGTCATGGTAAAAATACTTATAATTTTATAACACCTTGTTGTTCATCTCAAAAGTACAGCACTTGAGTGTGCCTGGAAAGAGAGCAGTGAGAGTCACCGTGCTAACCTTGAGCTGACATTGTGAGAGGGGGAGGAGGATCCCGTTCAATCAATGAAGGGCTTTTCTCAGGGAGTCCACTAATCTGAGAGGGCAGCACAGGGTTCATCGCAGCTGGGAGACCCATGGGACTGACCGAGCTAATGGGGCCGGGCCCAGACAGAGGCAGGACTGTATTGAAAAAAAAGCGTCTGCGGCGATAATGCTGTGTGTTGAAAGAAAGCGAAACACATTGTGTGTTTGTGTGTATGTGAGTCGAAGGGAGCGAGGGCCTTGCTGATAGAGTGAGAAGTTAATGGGACGTGTGACAAGGTTGATTAGCAAGGCTTCAGCCATCTAGCTGGGTTAATGAAATAAATGACTCCTTGGTAACACACTTGCTTGCTCATGATACACTTACATAAAGCATGTGATCGCCTATTCTCCATGATTTACCTTATTAAGAGAATTGACAATAATTTCTTGTGTCCATCTCATGGGCCTAAATAAGGCAAAGACAATGCAAATTAAAACTAAGGGTTATTACCTTGGTAAAGGCATAATTTGGGTGGGCGTACAAGATAAAATGTCCACTGAGCAGTGACGTGCAGTCAGGGGAGGCAGCCAGGGCCTCACCTGTCATGATGAAAAATACAAAAACAAATAACATTAAAAAAATATTAATACAGTACATGTCCATTTAACTGTATTATAAATGTATTTTATGTATGATTCCGATCGTTTTTAATATTCTCTAAAGTAAAAATCCTTGAATTTGCAGATTACCTGATCAAATACAGGATAGAAACCAAAGGTGAGGCAACCATCAGCAAGGCTTCTTGGCTTAGTACGCAAGCCCCATCTACTGTCTGAGTGCACACCGAGTTGGCTGTTGCTGTTTGTCAGCATGTCTCTAATAGTGTAATGTTCAAGAAACACTTATTAGACACCATGCCTTTCAACGGCATGTGTAATGTCTTTAATGTAAGTGTGACATCATTGTTCTTGCTAGTTGGACAATAAAATACATAGAAATGTCATAGGGGAGGCACTTGCAGTACCACGGCATCCGGAAGGGGTGCGGGGGGGTGTGTGAGCAGGAAGGTTCTTGTATCTAACATCCTTCCGCAGAGGAAAAGCCAGTATTTTTCTTTTCTTTTCTTTTCTTTCTGCTAGCACTAATCAAATGCATTCAATATATTTGCATGCTCCGCTGAATGAATGAATGAATGAATCAATGTGGCTGCCAAGATGGAGGATTATATACCCAAACTCACCAGGAAGTGATCACTTTTACAACTTTTATAACAAAGCATCAGAATTTTTCATGGAAGGGTTACGTGTACTTCACAGAAATGTTTATCAGTTTATAAAAAATAACGTCATTGCCACTGAGCATACAGTGCACCATCAAACACCCTGAGGTTTATCACCCGTCGTATAAAAAAAGTATGTAGAGTAAAAAAAGTACTCCAAAAGCAAGCTGCAACAAACCCAAATCCTGTGAATGCTCCAATTAACACCTCTGTTCAGTTACCATCTAAATGTCCTATATTCCCTGGGAGTATGGTCTGCAAACCAGCAAACCAGCATGTAAGCTTTCCCACGAGGGCAAATAGCATCCTGTACCAAGTCTACAGCAAAATGAAAGGTGCTTTGAAGGCTCTTCCAAGTCCCCATTTTGGAAAAGCTAATGTCTCTTCTGTTGTTGTTGCTTAATTTATTGTTATTACTTTATTACTTATTCATTTTCTTGTGTTTTTCTTTCTTTCTTTCTGCTGGGAGAATGAACAGAACAAGAATTTCATTGCATAGCAGAACTACCTGTTACTGTGCATATGACAATAAAACTCTTGAATCTCTTGAAAAGCAAATAACCATTGGGGTCTCTATAGTTAGTGTTGTTTTTTTAGACTAGAATGCAGTAGCTGTATTTGAGGCATCATGAATGGTCAGCATCTGGCAGCTTTGCCGATATGTGCACTTTAAAATATTGGTTGCGCTACTCAGCTGTTGGTGTGAAACTCACCTTTGTGTTAGTTACACTTGCCGTACTGTTGTTTTCAATGAACTCATCAGTGGTATTAATGCTGGCTGGGCAGTTTGCTCCTTACTGCAGTTACAGCATTGTTTCTGTTGCTGCTAGGATATGCTTGTTAATAAATGACCCTGTGGTCAAAGAAAGCTATGTTTTCCTTTCCGCTTTCTCATGAACTCCAAAACCTTATTAAAGTGACAACAAAGCCAACGATAGACACGAAGTAGTTAATTGGTAGAATGCAGTGTATGTATTTGTCAATTAATTAATTGATCCTTATGTATTATTTCAATTTTGTATAACTGATCTTGAAACTGCTGAGGCATACTGGAGTGCACTACTTGGCTGCGACCAGCAGAGGCACTGATCCAATGTACTGATGTCAGCAATGAAGCAGTGAAGGTGTAATTGTTGAAGTAAAGACTATACATTCATAGATTTAAGAAAAAGGATTATTCTTGCAAAATGTTATTGATATAAAAAAAATCTTTCTGTCTTAAGGTCTAAAGTGGCCTCACGCTGTTATAGGTAATACTAGACACGACGACAAAGAGCGAGTGGAGTGTTGAATACTGCAACTCTTTGTATTCCATTTGGCTGTAAGGTAGAAATTCTTCTAATGAGAGTGATAACCATATCTGACGGGAGCTACAGACCAGAAAAGAAAGGAAAAGCAATGCAGGTGGTAACTAAGACAACAGTAAACACAGTGGGCTCCATGCTGCTTCTGCCAGTCTGACGAGATGACACCGGTCCCACTCCCACCCCCGCCGCTCTTAAGACATTATCATAATGTTGTCTCTCTATGAGCCCAGCAATCAAAGACCCTCATCTTGAAATTGTGCACAAGTGTGTGTGCGTGTGTGTGTGTGTGTGTGTTGGGGGAGGGGTGGAGGTGTGACTGGACAAAGAAAGTGGTGAACAAAACATGTCTGCCTTGATACGTATTCAAACTGACAGCTGACATCTAACAATGTTGTGACGCTCTGTGTTACTTGTACACACATGGCAGCAAAGCAGATAACGACTGTCCTTCCGTCCATCCCTCCGCTGCCTCATTTCTCCACCACTGCAGACCAGTGGCTCTTGTTGGATCCTGTATCATTCATTCAATTCTGGTAAAATGTACAGCATACATTGACCGCTGTTAAAAAAAAGCCCACAATTTTTACTTGTTTATGTCTTCACGCTTCACTGATAATGTTTTCTCGTCAAGCGTTGAGATTTCTCACTTTGTCAATGAATCTAATTAACAAAGTCACTTTCATTGCACATGTCGATCAGAAATCAGAGGACAATGTCAACATCAAGCTAGCAGGAGGGTATGGAGGGGTATGAGTGAGCCGTGTGTTAAAAACGTCATTTTTATGAGCGTATCAATTACTCACGGATTTTTGCCATTCTTGGAACGTAACTCCTTCGAATAGCAGGGGTCTACTGTAATACCATATACCCACTGTGGCATTTAGTCAGTGGGTGCGTGATCAACCAAACAGTGAATGCTTCTCCCCAAATATGCCTCCATGCCTCGCAGTTGGGTAAAGAAACGCATCCAACCACTATTTGAAGAAATATGATAGTTGCCTTTACAATGCCTTTAAAATGACATCAATATTCAGTTTTGATTGACACCGTTCGTTTGTAATGGTGCAAAACTACACTGAGTTGTTTGTAAGATGTGATATGACATACAATCAACTCAAATAAACAAAAAAGGCGGTTAGTCTGTACAAATGAATATACGCAGTTCTCAAGAGCCACGTTTGCTTTGTCCCAGCGCGTGTGAACCTTCACACCTCCTGCATCCACCCGTGAACACCCCGTTGCAATATAACTGTGCATGTGGTCAGAAACAGCTGCACTGCGTGTGTGAAGTGTGTGCATCCACTTTGAGATGCATAAAGAGCTGTTTATGACACACTCGTTGCTGACTGAAATCCCGCTGACTCATTCATCCCTGGCACATTCAGTCAGAGCATGAAGCTCTTTTAAAACATTCTCTACTGTATATCAACATGACAACATAATGTAGGGCACGCAGGGGGGTCGAAGTAGGGGGAAAAATTGGATTAAATTGGAAATTAGTGTACCGGGGCCCCAAACATATTTAAATATGTCAGTTACAATCCTCCAACGTTCTAAAAAATATGCAAAAATATGTTAACTGGAGACTCTAAACTGTCCATAGGTGTGAATGGTGGTTTGTTTATATGTGCCCTGCGACTGGCGGCCAGTCCCGTGTGCAACTCTCGCCCGAAGACAGCTGGGATAGGCTTCAGCATACCCGCGACCCTAGTGAGGACATGCGGTAAAGAAAATGGATGGATGGATGTCAGTTTTAAAAACCAACATCTTAAATGTTAAGGGTAAAATACATTTAAAATACACATGCTTTAAGCAAATTAAGACTGTCTGAGACTACCTACATCCATCTTGCAAAAATGCAAAATGGTTCATTCCACCTGGTGGGACTTGGGTTGCTTTAAGGGTGACTCATTCCGCGACTCATTGGTACACACAAAGAAAAAAATCAGGCTGCCAGAAGAGAAAGGAGTGACAGGAGGGAAAGAAAGCTAAAAGCAGGCAGCCAAATGCTTACTAAGTTTTTTATCAAGGAAAGGTTAGTTCAGCCTAAATGTTAAAGCACACTGTGATTGATGAAATACCATGGTTTTAATCACACCTCACAAGTTTCATGAAAATTCAGCATTAGGGGGTATGTGTGGCGAGGGGCAGCTAACATTAGCCTCTGCTGCTGTTTGCTGTCACTTCTTGTGGAACTCTCCTGTGCAGAGTCCTTTCAATGATGGAATACTACTACATTCGTCCCTCGCCACATTGCGGTTCGAATTTTGCAGCTTCACTCTATCATGATTTTGCAAAAATATATTAATTCACAAATCATGCGGTTGACTATGTACTATTATTAGTCATAACATATGCTTATTCAAGCAATTAGTATGTATTTTTGGCATAAATTAAGCATTTCCAATCATAAAAATGGCTAAATGAAGTAAAATTTGTATATAAGGCATTCAGAAGACGCATTCAAAGATGCTGTGAATGATATCTAGTATTCTACCCTGGTCCCTAGGTGTGAGTAATGTTACTGTAATGTTGGGTGAGACACACAAACGCCAGACGTGATCGCCGAAACAACAGGCTTTTATTGCAGGTTTGAATTATTATGTAATTATTATAACTATAATCCCTAATAAAAACATGGGCTATTGTTGCTACAGTAACCCACGCCGAGCTCGTTCTCAACTCTCAACCCTCGACGTCACTTCCTGCACTGCAAAAATAGCCATACTTGAAAGAAGCCCAAATTATATTAAAACAAGACAACTTTTGCTGTCTAACATACTGACCACTCGACCACCTTGGTTACTTTTGTTTGATCAGCATGAAGCAAATTATATGGATGAAACTTTTTTATTTAAAAAAAGACTGCGATTGTATCTAAGATTCACTTAATTTAGGAAAACCTATTGTCATAAACACGATCAGAATTCTTTTTTGGCATGATTTGCATGAAAATTCACTTTTTTTTTACATTTATAGATACTAGATAAAAAAAAGAGTAATATTTTCTTGAATCAAGTTGAATAATTGTACACATTTGCACAGATTTTATGACTCGATTTCATTTAATAAATGTTGGTACGCTCTATGAAGTTTGCTGTGCAGCCTTCACATCGGTCCAAAATCAGCAAATCTTTCCATTTATTTTCTGTGTGTGAGTCCATACTTAAATTTAGAAAGTTTAGAAACCAGTTTTATTCTTAATTTAAGACAAATATTCTTAATCTGTTGCTGAAGATGAATCAAAATAAGGTTTTTAGCCTTTTAAGGTTTTATTTCTGGCAAAAAAATATCTTTATAAGAATTGGCTAGCAATACTTTGTTAATATAAAATTATTTTTCTCAAGTGAAAATTGCGAGACAAGATATTTTTTCTTTTTAGGAAAAAAAAATAAATGGTTGCTTAAAAAGGGACTTTTTTACTTTCTTGAAATTTTGTTTTTGCAGTGCACACTGCATTTTAAGCAACCATTTCTTATTTTTTTCCTAAAAAGATCTTGTCAGCCAATTCTTATGAAGCTATAAGACTTCTTACTTTGTAATAAGAACATTTTACTTAAATCTACCTGTGTGATTAAGAACAACTTGGTTATTTTAGGACTCGTTATATTCTTAAAAGTCACAATAAAAAATATTCTAGTTATGAGAATTCTAGCCAAGCAAATTTTGCTTCCTCCATTGGCAGGTTTTTTTGCTTGAAATAATAAAAGTTGCCTCATTTTAATGTCATTTGGGCTTCTTTCAAGTATGGCTGTTTTTGCAGTGTGGTAACACATTTATAATAACACACATGAGCACAAGTCTTATTTATGTCTTAAATGGCTTATTTAACCTGATGTCAACTGTATTGGGTAAAACCAATGTAAGGTTACACATTGAAAATGTCAGTCTTTTATTGTCCAAAACAGAACATACAGGGATTGGAATTGTGTTTTGTTAGATAAAAACAGTTATAACCTGGAAAAAGAGGACACAACTGACCGCATGACCTCATGTGGTGCATTTTGCAAAAGACCATATAAAAAATGATTACACAATGCTGATCTGATGTGCAAATACTGTAGATCACTTAGGGATGGCAATGCAGGACATCCACTAGCCACAACATTAGGTACATCTGCACTAATAAATAATATTTTCATTTTCAAATTAGTAATAATTCTAATTTTGCAGCAGTGTAAAACTGTACTGTGACACATTTCTCTGACCTTATTTGGCAATCTCAGAGTAGTATAATATCAGGGACCTTTCTACACCATGGTAAAACAATCTATTGACATCCAGAAAATGATGGCAAAGGTCATATTCACTCAGCTGCCATACCATTAAGTACAGTAATGATAAATATGGGAGAGGTTAGCTGAGTCAAGAGATAAATGACAGATATACTGTAAGTGGATGTCATTATGAATCAAATGCAATAAAAATAATAACACTATGTTTATCACTATGTTTATCACGGGAAGATCGGGTTCGATTCTCCCTTGGGCATTTCTGTGTGGAGTTTGCATGTTCTCCCTGTGCGTGCGTGGGTTTTCTCCAAGTACTCCGGTTTCCTCCTACATTCCAAAAACATGCATGTTAGGTTAATTAGTGACTCTGAATTGTATGAATGTGAGTGTGAATGCTTGTTTGTCTATATATGATTGGCTGGCGACCAGTGAGGAGACCAGTGAGGAGAATTTGAATGAATAGGGATGGCAAAGACCATATTCCACCAGCCAAAACATTAGGTACACTTGTACAATCTAATGAGACATAATACAAGAACTGTACAAAAAATACGAAATTTGACCCTCAAAAATACTACTAAAACAAAATTTGCTTTTACATTTCCAAAATACAAAAAAATACTTCTCAGTATGATTGGATACAGCAAAATACCATCACAATAGTTTTTGTGATTTTTAATTAACATCTCAAATTTGGGGTTACTATCTTTGTGAAGGCAGGATTTTCAATTGTGTCTGATCTTACTGTTATCAAGTAGCTATGATGGGGCTTCCTTAGAGTCATCTATACAGAGTTGTGTGCTGTGTATTGTGGTCACATCATACACAATGTCAACTGTACAGCATGTGAACATTCTCTACCCCCCTAAAACAGGATGTGGTGGTGTGACGACAAGTTCTCTCTCAACAACACCCATTTCCTATGAGTTTGATAAACAGCTTTGTGGTTTCACTCCCCTGCCTGGTATGCATGTACACACGCACACGCACACACACACACACACACACACGCTCAACTGCATCACCATCTGCTAATTTGACACATAACTAGAGTGAGTTAGTGTGCACAATGTCATCCATGCAATCATGAGATTTACTGTGACAAACGATATAAACGCCAGCAGAAGCACTTACGCCTCTATAACTCAACATCAGCAGCCACTGAGGGAGAGACATGAGGGGATTGAGCGCAAGAACGTGCTCAAATCATAGCAGAATTAGACAAGGGTATCAACATGTCACATTTATATTAAGAGCCAGTGATCTAAGTGTTTCTGAGTTATGTCCGCCACTGGACAGTTATGGTCCACATTAAGGCGCGCCCAAGTGTCTCTAGAGGTTGATGACAGGATGCCAGGAAAGGCTGCTGCTGAAGACTTTTCTTCTTTTTCTTCTCGCCTTGCCTTTTTTGCATGGCTGCATGAGCACATACGGTGCTGTCAGTCACGTCTGTGAGCTGTCAGCATACGTACAGAATGTGCAAGCATCTGAGGGGAGAGTGAGGGGTGTATTAGGCCCGCTTATCCTTCACACTCCTCTTGTCAAACTTAACATGAAAATGAAAGGCAGTCGTGCGTGTGCGTGCGTGTGCGTGCGTGTGCGTGCGTGTGTGCAGTGTGCGCGTGTGTGTGTGAGTGATAGAGACAGGGAAGCAGGGAGGGTCATAGGAGAGGAGCCGTGCCTAATCCTGTGGGATGTGAGGGCATCTTCTGTGTATGGAGATGGGATGTAGAGATGTGTTCAGTGGTGCATGGATCACAAAAGCTCCCTAACTGACAGAAGAGACTCCCAGGAGACCAAATGTCAAACCGCTAAAAAAAAGACAAAATGTCAGCAACATTATAGCATTTTATACTGCCATACAGTAGTGTGTTTTTATCGGCTAATTTACACTGAAATACACTGAAAGCCTAATTAGAGCCAATACAAGAGCTGCATCAAAGCTGTTTTTACCTTTACAAACTGTAGATAATAATGCTCAGTATTCACTGACAATGTCCAAGAGTCAAGCTGTAGTTTGCAGCACTGCACTGCATCGTACTGAGTTTCACTTTTACAGTGTACTCATGTGTAATTGAAATAACAAGCAAAAACATATACCAATTAGCCAAGCTACCTAAGATTCAAGTAAATTATATCTGACAGAGACAAGGAAGAGACGTGTATAGGTAGTGTAGCAGGTACATTCTTACCAACATTGTAAGGAAAACGCAACAAAAACAACAGAAAAAGAAAAAATTGTTTTTTCTCGGCGAAACCAGCAAAACAGCACATTTTTTTGAAATTTTGCCCATCATCCACTATCCTTACGTGAGACATAAACACGTCTTTCTCTTTTCTGTGTGTTCTAAAGATGCAAAAACAGCTAAAAAGACGCAGATAAGAATGCACATAATGGGAAGCACCTATTCTGTCGATAAAAGCCTTCTGAAAAAAACTCCAAAAAACGCTAACAATGCTGCATTTTTGTAACGTGCATATTAACCAAACTACAGCAACATTTTTATTATTATTATTAATATTGTTGCGCCGAAGAACTACGTTACTGGCGCATTGACACTTCGCCACTCCACACAGGCTAGCTACTAGCCAGCTCGCGACTAGCTTCACCACACACTTGCCCGCAGCGCGTTAGCGCGATGTTCACAATGCCTCAGGCCACGACAGAAAGATAACACTACATATTAGAGCTGCCACTACTGCTGCTGTGTTTTTGTTTTTCAGTTTGAAAAATGGAACGCCAGGTGTAGCATTCGTTTCTATGTTGCTATGTGAAATCAATGCGCCCAGGAAGGACGTTACAGTAATGCTTAAAAGGACCAAAAGTAAGTATTACTTGTTACCATAAATGTGCCTGTTCCTACATGGTCACAGCATGTATATAATACCATAAAACCTTGTTGAAGGTGTTTTAATAGTGGTCTGTGTAGACGGCACAAGTGTGTCCCATTACGTGCATTAATTACCTTCTCTTTTTAGCTGTTTTTGTATCTTTACAACTCACAGAAAAGAGAAAGACATGTGTGTTCATAATGATTGCGGATGATGGACAAAATAAAGTTTTCCTCAGGTTGACATTTTTTCCACGTGTTTCCTTGGCGAACCAGGAGATGGCAGTGTTGCACCAATAAGACCATATTTTGACCCGGAAAAACTACTTGTGGACCTTTAATAAAGCGGAAGTTAACGTTCATGGTACTGGTAAGAGTTATCGGCGATGGCGCTTGATGTAAAGTCCAGAGCCAAACGATACGAGAAACTGGATTTTCTCGGAGAGGGTCAGGTGAGGCGTGTTGAACGTCGGTGATGTCATTGTTGCGGTTTCTGTTCTTTTCAGGGCTCTGGCTTTTGTGGGCTGCAGGATGAAAGCTAATAGCAGCATGCGAGCAACCCGGTTGTTAATGTCAACAAAGCCCCGCGGTGCAAGCTGTGAGGCGCTGATGGTCAATATTGATTTAGCACGCAGTACCTTTGAAATTATGCCCACCATTAGTGCTGTTTTATGTCGAAGTGGTGTACTATTGTTCTGAGTGTATTTAATTTAACATGTCCGCTTATTATCTAACTCGGAACTCGATTGAAGCACAATTCCCACATCATATTCGGGATGTTGAGCTGAACAGTTCTTCATTCACACACGCATTATTTCCAAAATATATATTTTTTCAAAATCAGCAATGGGGTGAAATAAGTAAAGGCTATGACATCATGGTTTTACTGGTACAGCGTTTCAGAAAGGTGATTACATCCCTCACATTATTATATCTTCTCAAGGGACAATGCTATAGAAGAGAAACTCGGATCTAATTTATAGCACTGTAGTCAGTACAGTATGAAATGCACAGCTTGGAAAACACTGCCACTGTTGGTATGCTAAGGAATTCTCTAATTTAAGCATCTATTTTAGCATTTCCCTACATTCATACACTATTTTTAATATTCTCTATATGCTCTGTTTTCGTTATGTATGGATATTACAGCTATCCATTTGTCCTCTATTCTCCAGTTTGCTACAGTGTACAAAGCCAGAGACAAAAAGACAGACACAATCGTTGCCATTAAAAAGGTAAAGTAAATTAGCTACAGTCAACACAATACAGCATCTTTTGGCTATTCTGATGTTTGTATTATTTTATGTGGTTTGTTTTCCATTAGATTAAAGTTGGCCACAGAACTGAGGCTAAAGATGGTAAGTTAGTAAATGTATACGCTATAATCCACCCTGTCTATGCTTTTACAGCATAAAGATTTATTTCTTTATCATTCTAGGAATCAACAGGACTGCACTGCGAGAGATCAAATTGCTGCAGGAGCTGCATCATCCAAATATTATTGGGGTAGGGGTAGTTTTTTTTCAGTTTCTTATGTTAATACCAAATGTAAAGAATACACTTTAAGAGGCCTACTTTATTGTCATCCCATCTGTTTTGTGTTTCAGTTGCTAGATGCATTTGGACATAAATCTAACATCAGCCTGGTCTTTGATTTCATGGAAACTGATTTGGAGGTAAAGCTGTGATTTTAATACATTACACACCTATGCTGTGGCTCCTCAATAATATTCTTCCTCACTGTCCATTTGTATTCAGGATTCAGCATTTTTATTGTATCTCTTAAAAACGCCATTCGCCTATCATTACAATCTTCTGTTAAGGTGCATTAAGTAGTACTGTAAGTAGATTCCTTTTTCCTTCTACCTTCTTCATGTAATCCTGCTACAAATGTTTCCTAATTACTGAGGCAGTCTTATTAGCATATACAAAAGCAATAATATTAAAATTCTAGGTACTTCCCTCCCCCAAATTGTGGGTTTCATCATCATGTTTTTCAACACAACGACTGTTGACAACTTCTCTGTAAGATAAGTAGCTACTGCCTGTTGACATGACGTTGCCTTGATGACGTCATTTGTTAATTTGCATATAATTTGCATATGATGTCACAGATGCTGTAGGAAAAAAGCATAACATTGTAGGAGACAAAAAAGTGAGTAAAAACACCTTAATTACATTTAGAACTACAAATGTGATTCTTGGTTTGTTAACTTAAAATTGGCCCTCACCTTATCAAAATAAAATAATTTTAATATTTTATCTCGGCCAGCGCCTCTCAAAGTCTAGACAGTGTAATAATTACATCCGGACTCACCTCAAGCCTCCACCTTTTATCTTGCACTTAGGACTACTTGTTTAATTTATCACACAACGTTCTTCCATCACACGTTCTGACACACTGACAGGTACAGTGGTGTGAAAAAATGTTTGCCCCCTTCCTGATTTTTAAAAAATTTTTCCCATGTTTGTCACACTTAAATGTTTCACATCATCAAACAAATGTAAATATTAGTCAACAACAACACAACTGAACACAAAATGCAGTTTTTAAATTAAACTTTTTATTATTAAGGGAGAAAAAAAATCCAAACCTACATGGCCCTATGTGGAAAAAAAAAAAACCCACAGCTGAACAAAAAGAACATTAAGGCTCGTCTCTTGCCAGAAAACATCTTGATGATCTCCAAGACCTTTGGGAAAATACTGACGAGTGGTCTGACGAGACAAAAGTTGAACTTTTTGGAAGGTCTGTGTCCCATCTTGCGTAAAAGTAACGCCACATACTGTATTAGAAAAAGAACATCATACCAACAGTAAAATATGGTGGTGGCAGTGTGATGGTCTGGGGCTATTTTGCTTCTTCAGGATGTGGAAGACTTGCTGTGCTAAATGAAACCATGAATTCTGCTGTCTACCAAAAAATCCTAAAGGAGAATGTCCGGCCATCTGTTGGTGACCTCAAGCTGAAACAAACTTGGGTTCTGCAGCAGGGCAATGATCCAAAACACACCAGTAAGTCCACCTTCCCTGAATGGTCAAAGAAAAACAAAACAAAGACTTTGGAGTGGCCTTATCAAAGTCCTGACTTGAATCCTATTGAGATGCTGTGGCATGACATTTAAAAATGGTGGGAAACCCTCCAGTGTGGCTGAATTACAACAATTCTGCAAAGTTGAGTGGGCCAAAATTCCTCCACAGCGCTGTAAGAGACTCTTGATTGCAGTTGTTGCTGCTAAGGGTGGCCCAACCAGTTATTAGGTTTACTGGGCAATCAGTTTTTCCACACAGGGCCATGTAGGTTTGGATTTGTTTTTTCCTCCTTTTAATAATAAAAGGTTTAATTTAAAAACTGCATTTTGTGTTCAGTTGTGATTTACTAATATTTCAATTTGTTTTATGATCTGAAACATTTAATTATGACAAACATGAACAAAAAAAAGAGAAAGAAATCAGGAAGGGGGCAAACACTTTTTCACACCACTGTAAGTGACCGAGTCCTAATGAGGTTTGAGTGTAATGAGTTGTAATTTAATGAAGATTAACAAACATTTATGTTTTAGATCCCGCTCTGTAAAACAGGGCGAGATTCACAATGGCGGCCTCGTGCGTGCGTGATTTGTGGATGCGTAAAGCTCCACCATGCTCTCAGTGTGCTGTGGAAGCTGATGGCTTATGACTGCTTTGCGGTGGGGTGGACTTCTCAGCAGCACCTGCTGGTGCTCATTGAGAAAATAAACTGCAGAACAATACATGTTTTCACTTTTAAGTCCCCAAATACCAGAAAACTCTCCAAAGACGTTTTTAGAATACCTGGTTCCCAATGAATGCACACCTCTCATACATAAACAAGATTACGGTGCTTTAAAAAAAAAAAATCTATAATTTTCCACTCTTAAGAGTCAATTGATTCCATTAGAAGCCAAGTATGAAATTTGATGCTCATCTTAAAACCAGTGCTCAAAGTGCTTATTTTTAGGCATTTAAAATAATCTTCAATTATAGAGTATAAATCATCACAGCTTTCTTGCCTCTTTTCAAGATTCAAGAGTTTTATTGTCATATGCATAGTAAAACAGGCAGTTATACCATGCATTGAAATTCTTACTCTGTTCATCCTCCCAAGAAAAGAAGGAAAACACAAGAAAGAATAAGAACATAAGGAACATTAATACCAATTAACAACAACAACAGAAGAGACATTAATACAGATAAATAATACAAATAAATGAATAAATAAATAAGTAAATAAATAAAAGTGCTTTGAGTGTGTGCGTGTGTTGCGTGCGGCGTGTGTGAGTGCTTCGTTGAGAAGTCTGATGGCCTGTGGGTAAAAGCTGTTCGCCAGTCTTGTGGTCCCGGACTTCAAACTCCTGTAGCGTCTGCCTGACGGTAGGAGTGTGAATAATGAGTGTTGTGGATGTGTTTCCTCCTATTCTATTTTTAAGGTGATCATCAAAGACACCAGCCTAGTCCTGACTCCAGCCAATATCAAAGCTTACATCCTCATGACTCTACAGGGATTAGAGTACATGCATCAACACTGGGTCTTACACAGGGTAAAAGCACAAACACTCCACATGCTGCTGTATTCAAGGTAATCTTATCTGTGGACTGAGTAATATTTCTTATGCTGCTACAACACCTGCACCTCCTGAACCATGTTGTAGTCAATATGCATTCTTTACACTGTACTCTTTACTTGTGTATCTTGCTTGCTGCAGTAACAAGTGACTTTCCCCGCTGTGGGATAAATAAAAATACAAGTAAAAATCCCACAGACCATTCAGGTCGGTCAACAGAAGGCCAAGACATAGTCCTAATTCCACAAAACACATGCAGACTCTGCCTTTCTTTAAAATGTGTTGATTTACATTTGCAGGATTTGAAGCCCAATAATCTATTGCTTGACGGTAACGGAGTGTTGAAGTTGGCTGACTTTGGTTTGGCCAAAGCATTCGGCAGCCCCAACAGAGTCTACACTCATCAAGTTGTTACCAGGTCTGTGTTGTTCAATGCAAATCTGGAAGTTCACTAATGACAGAATTTATTGTAATGAACAAATGTCATTATAATATTTTTTTTTGTGCAGAATATTGGAAATATTCAGAATTATTGTGAATGCCTTCTCAGTATAATGCAATACAGTCCTATATTTTAAAATTAAAGTCTCTCTTACATGCACAATTAAATCCCTGTAAAGTTCGATGGGTAGCTCTTCACAATTAAGTGTACATAACGAAGTGACTTGTAGTCTACATTTTGTTCTTTAATATTTAATCAGTTGATATCTTTCCTAGGTGGTATCGTTCCCCTGAGCTTCTGTATGGCGCCAGGATGTATGGAGTGGGTGTTGACATGTGGGCAGTGGGATGCATCCTGGCAGAATTGCTCCTCCGGGTACACAAACCTCTTTGTAAATAACGTCTTAAATATTGTATCCATTTTAATGAGTCTGTATGTCGTTTTTCTTATACCTTAGATACCGTTTCTTGCTGGAGACTCAGATCTTGACCAGCTCACCAAGATCTTTGAGGCTCTTGGGACCCCCACGGAAGAATCATGGCCTGTATGCATTTGTTAGCCCCCTACTTATGGTAGTGTGTTTCATTTCAGTAAAAAGAAATCATAATCCTTTTTTTTTCTTTCTTTCTTTCTTTAGGGAGTGAGCAGTCTACCAGACTATGTGCCATTCAAAATATTTCCTGGCACGCCTCTGGAGCACATATTTAGCGCAGCTGGAGATGACTTACTAGAGTTGCTACATGGGCTCTTCACATTTAACCCCTCCACAAGGACCACAGCCACACAGGTGAACGTAAAAAAAAAACAAGGCCTGCTTTTAAAGATAAAAATCAGGGTTTAAGTATAAAAATGTGAGACCTGAGAGGCAGGATGCTTTTGATTGAGTTTGTATGTGTGTTTGTATTCTAACCAGAATAATGACTTGAGTTTCTACCCAAAATGCAAGCAAGATTTTATATGGCTCTCCCCTCCATCGGCGATGTACATTGCTTATAAAAGTAATTGAATGGCATTGGTTTTACTGTTTTCATTCATTAGAAAGATAACGTGTCACCCAATTTACATGGTTAACAAATTAAAAATAAATACAAAAACATCTTACCACAAAATAAAAATCTGGTAAATAAGGGAATAAATAATAGTAGTAAATTATAAATACAGCTATCAGCATCAATTTTGCACACTAACTCACTCATCAATAACAACAGTTCAATAACTATACATAAGCTACATTTACACTATGCAACTAAATTAAATAATTATATATATAAAAGCGATCTAAAATGTTTTATACAAATATTTGCAAAACTAAGTACAAAAATAAATTATGGGCATGGGAGACATATTTGTTATCATTTATAATAATATAAATCGGGCATTGCTTTACATTTGAATGCCATTTTAAGAGTTCATAGTAATAACTAGTTTTATTCTAATAATATTGAAGGTGAATTGTTTTGCCTTTTTTGGGCGCCCCCTACAGGCCACAGAGCTTTAGCCTCTGCCTATATTCCCTCTTGGGTCAGCCGGTTCTGACCAATTTCCACAACATTTTATGGAGGTGTGTGGCATGGCTCAAGGAAGAAACATTACATTTAGCAGATCCATGCTTGTGCCCACATTTCAAAAATATGCATTTATTTTAATTGGAGACTCCAAATTCTCCGTAGGTATGGATACGCTCCGGATCATCTGTGACCCTGAACCACAAACAGTGGACAATGGATGAATGTGCCTTTGTATCGTTACACACCAGTTGTGTAATTGTAGTATCATTTGTTTCCATCGATTGTGACGCGATCATGTTTACACATCTCAGGCTCTGAAGATGAGGTACTTCAGCAATCGGCCTGGTCCTTCTCCAGGCCCCCAACTCCCCCGACCCAATTGCTCTGCCGAAGCTCTGCGAGAGATGGATACAGCCAGGCTCAAGAGGAAAACTGAAGGCCTGGAAACAAGTAATCAAATGTCCTATCTAATATTTATACCCATAACCCACCCCTCTACCAGTGGATTTGACTTAAATAGATTTGCACCAAATGAATTAATTTACAGTCAAAGTTGTAGCTTCCAGAACATCCTACTCACACCCAGGTCACATCGAGCATAAAACCTGGTGGACCCTTCTATTTATACCAGGCAAATAAATCCACTTGATAGAAAGTAGCAATTCCAAAGGGTGTTGGCTCCACCATCCATGACACAGAGGAGGCACATTTCTGCCTCTTAGTGGATTGTGGCAGGGCATGTTTTATTGAAGTGGAACTCTGATGTTAGTGGGAGGTTCAAAGCTTTCCAGTCTCTTCCTGTGGTTTGGAAAACCTTTGGGTTGACTATCCGGTATGGTTGACGCTCTAGTATAGAGAGAATTTGAAGACGCATATAGACTCTCCCAGCATGTAGATTACAAGTTTGTAGAGTCTGTCTGCCTGTTGTTAGTTGTTGTTATTTTTCTTAATGCTCTCATTCTATGAACATTTTCATTTTTAATTTTCAGCTTCCATGAAGAAGAAGTTGATGTTCTAACCAGATGGGACCCGATGTCATTCATGGCGAAGGAGCTGCTGCGTCTTTCAGTCCTGCAGGGGATGTAAAGTAGGGCCTGTGGTCATTTGGCACAGTTGTGATGCCTGCCTGAACTCTGGCAATAACCTGCTGGATTGTGGCTAAATTAAGTGACTGAAAAAGAATGACCACAAGCACAAGCAAGCCTGTTCTATTTCTGGATATATTATTAGGACATCCAGCCATTTAAATCATGGGCACATCTATGAGGTGAAAGGTCACTTATGTTCTAGTTGATGCCAACAATGTTTGGGGCAAGGGTTTCCTTATCCGGGCATGCCTGTGTGCACTGGGTCAGTGTCAGTCCTGCTGAATTGGAGGCATAAAATGATGTATTGATAAAGTGAGGAATCCCTCTGATCCAAATGTTAAAAAATTGTGCCTCAATCCTTTTGTCCATATAGAGTACATATCAGATGTGTGCACTCGAGTCACGTGACTTGAAAATTTTGATGACTGGACTTGACTTGGCAATATCATCAAAGACTTACAACTCAACTTGGCCTTTGACATCAATGACTCGGGAATTGACTCGAACTTTAGTCTGATGACTTGAAAATACTTGAATTTCAGTGAATGTGTTGAGTAAAATGTGTCTCCATTCAAAGTAATTTCCAGCGAGACAACATATTTTACCTTTGAATCTGCCTCATTGAATGCATCTATTAACGTCTAGTCAGGTTTAAGAACAAACAACTAATGTGTGGATTACATTTCTGTGCACTGACTAAATTCTGAATGCTATGTCAGCACTCTTTTTCTGCAATAATGCTTGTTCCACTGGTCTTATTTTATTTAAAAAATAAAACAATTCAAAATGCATTCACTGTATTTGTCAAATTTAATAAATTGTTACATTGTTAAAATGGCATTTTCTTTTGGAGACACTAAACAATGCTTATGACTTGTAAGGACTCGAAGGTTTCAAGCCTATGACTTCGGACTTGACTCAACCTGTCTAGTCTTGACTTGAGATTGACTTGGACTTGCACGTCTTTACTTGAGACTTGCAAAACGCTGACCTGCTTCCACCTCTGGTATGCATTATGAGTTTTGTATTAAAAAACAAATACTGCAAATAATGAGGTCTCTCTGGAGTGATTATGCATGAAATTATATGTACTGTAAGATTATCAGTTTATGACATGTGGTCCATTGTTTATTTGCATGTCGGAGGTGTAAATTGTGTGGTCTCTTTTAATCAAGGCAGATCCCGCTTGACCATGTCTTGCCACAACATGTTTCCTGATTTATCTTGTCAATTCTTTTTAATGTGGCTGTAATCTAATATTCTTGGTCAACTGCCTGGTACCCTCAAAGACATCCTGCTGCCCTTTATTACATCATGCCAGCTCCTATTAACTAAAGTGACAATAGAAGTGACACATGTTGCTGTTGCCATATTTGATCAAATCTATCTGCCAGTGTTGATTTATATTAATGTCACCACTACTCATCAATGAGCAGACGTTGTTTGATTTCCAAAAAAAGTGAGAGCTATGCCTTTCTTTTATAAATGTTCACAAAACAGCCTTAAAGAGGCATAATGACCCTGCAATGGTCAGTGGGTGACAACATTGTGTTTATTTGTTCAATGTTGAGGTCAGATGACAGATCTGGCATACAGCACAATTAAATTGTGCACAATTACACATTTGTGGGGATTAGAAATAAACAGCTGCATAGACCTAAATTACTATTAATAAGTATAAGACACCTTGTTGTATAGCCATGTACGATGTCAGCTCATTTACGCCAACATTCTGGTCAAAATTTGGTCTCTTTACATCTATGTATAGGGATGTTCGTCTTTCCCAGCAATAACTAACCCTTGTTAATCTAGCATTCGGCCTCCTGGAACCATGTGTTGCCATAAATGTGTGAGGAGTGTTTTCTGGCCATTAATTTAGTGTGATAGAATGCCAGAACAAGTGGAGCTGTAATCACCGAAAATAGTTAACATTTCAATGGACATTCAGGTACCACAATATGGTTCTAATTACAATTACACATGTACTGATACTTTTGTATATTTAGTAAAAAGGGTCCGCTTGTATGATTTCGTGTTGTTTTGTATACTGTATTTAGTAAGCTACAGCAAATCTAGTAGGTGATGTGCAGTGACCAGGGGGAGGAGGAAGGAAAGGATGGAGGGAGGAGATACAGTGGCGAGTATAGGAGGAGGAGGAGGGAAACCACCCAGTCTATCACGTTTGTCAGCGTCTTCTTCAGCGGTCTCCACGTAACAAGCGGCGACCTCGTCTTCCCCATCTGAAACTGGTTGTTTTGGTTGTGTCCACCACATGATGTGTACTCCATGCTGTATCTCGCAGGTGAGCAGTATTCTGTGTTGTATATTGTCGTTTTTTGTTGCGTGTGTGTTTAAAAATAAAGCACTCCTCTGGCCAGAGCGTCGCTTTCAGCTTTCCGCCTGATGTTCACATATTCATCCACAGCGGCTTTGCTTTTTTTCAAATGGTCAAAATTGTCACTTACCATTATTATTGAACATCATGAAAGCACTTAATTTCCATCACGCTGCCATTGTTGAGAGGCTTTGTTATCACTGTGGAAGACAAAGCAAGTGAGCTAACAATGTCTTGCTAGCATGTAAGGCTATTAATAACATGTCGTCACACGACGTATTGACAGATGTTTGACAATAACAATTGATGTTAGCTATAAAGTCCATTTGGTGTGGTTCGCATTCCCTCTATTACAAAGGCTCAAGTTAAACTTTTCCAGTTGCTTTTTTGTGCCGTCTGTCATGACAGCATATGAGCTAACTCCAGTTTCCAGTCTGTAATTTCTGTAACAGACTTGTGTAAACATGGTGGACGTATCACGTGGTAGTTTTTGTATTGTTTCAATCCATTTTAAGTAGTGTTTATTATAGTATGGGTGGAATTATTTTTAATGTTAAAAATATGTAGTCATATTTTGTTCTCAGCTTTCACACATGATGATGTGGTGCGCCAACATTATTCTTCCTTTTTCTTCTTGTGTATTTACTAGGGCTGCATAGTGAAGAGGTTATTACATCAGCCTCTCTGTCTGGAGATTAGGTGTTCGTTGGCATCCTCCCACATTCCATAAACATTAATGTCAGGCTAATTGGAGACTCAAAATTGTACCCCTAGATCTTTACATCTAGTGTAGGAATTCTCAACTGGTGGGTCGCGACCGAGGTATTTATGGACATGTTCTGCATTATCCATACCATACCATACCTTTAAACTCTTCCCTTTTCCCCGGGAAACTCCTGTATTTTGGTCTTCTTTCCTGGCACCCTCTTGTTTTACTAGTTTCTCATATTTTTCCCATATTTTAATTTTCATTAAAATAAGTCTCTCCAGTACTACTGGAGCAGCACAGCTTACGGAATTTCCTTTATTTTCCCTAATTTTCTGGAAAATGGCCCATATTTTGAAATGCAAATGTTAACAGGTATTGCATTACGTTTTTTTACACTTCGGGTTGTCGAATTTTCTGTAACGGTGGTATTACAGTACATTATTACAGGAGGAAAAGCTCCAATCACAGAAGTGATCCAAAAACAAACATCATAAAGCATACTAAAACATCATTAAAGCAATTTTTTGCTTTGTTGTAGCAATGTCCATTTCATCACATTCTCTGTTCTGGACTGCCATGTCATTTGTCCTGGGTGTCAGAGCCCCACTTTTCATTTGCTCAGTGATATTTTCTTTTTCTGCTTCGCTCTTCTTCAAGAGTGGCGCAAGGCAGCATTATCACCTAGTAGTACTTTTATATCATCCTTTAGTACCTTGATATCATTGCTTAGTGCACTATTCTCCTCCGTGGGGTTTTTAACCACCTTAAGAGCAGCACACGAGGCAGTATTATCATCTTGGAGTACTTTGATAGCATGTTGTAGCACACAATGCTGTATTTTCTTCCTTAAGGTAACTGAACTAATATCAACTAAGAACTGATATCGTTTTGCTTTTTGTTTGGCATTGTTGCTAGGCAACCAATTTGAACAGCAGTTAGTCGGTTAGATTGGCTTGCTAGCAGCTGTCAACGCTTGTAACTCCCTTTTTATTTTTCAAAATCTGTACCTCTCGCCTGTCAATCTGCAATCTGTTCATGAAGAGTAGTCAGGAAAGTAACAAAATAGTTCAAAACCCTAGTTTCGACAGCACACCTCTTGTCATGTACAAGAGGCTTCTCATCAAATACTGAAATGAGTTTGTGGAACTGTACGTAATGATAGACATGAGTGTTTTTTTCCCCCACAAGGCTGAGCAACATTTTCCCCATCTAAAGTTGTTTCAGACTACAGGGTCACTGCTGAGTTGATCTGCTGAGGAATTTAATTACCCTAGCACATCTCTCATCAAAGGGTAAGCGCTCTCCTGTTTCCTGTTTGCCTTGGTGTCAGATATGTGCAAAACTGAAAGGATTAAGAGAAGAGAGGTGAGGGAGCAAACGGTAAGATCAATTATTTGTAACTGTCTTGATGGTTCATTACACACTTGTGTGTAATTAAATTTTCTTAGTCTGAATATGTGTGCGCCTCAGATGTTTACCGGAGCCCCAATTTTGTGTGTGTGTGTGTGTGTGTGTGTGTGTGTGTGTGTGGTCTGTTCATTTCCTCTTTGGCACAGACACGGAAATTACGAAGTGGTGGGCACTATTTGGTTTTGGATGTGGAGAAAAGAGTGGTCATGGTGTGGGAGCAAGATGCTCATAACTTCTCAGTGGGATGGGAGATGTACGCCATGTTGCAGTGAGGCGGGGAGTAGGCTTTTAGCCCAATGTTGAGTTTTGTCCAAAGGGTTGTGAGCATTGGCTGTGAGTGTGTGACTGGACTGAAACCATGTGGAAGCATGTAAGCTGCACAGCTATTCACAAGAGTCTCTGGCACAATCTATGAGTTAGCAGAATATAAAAGGATGCTCTTATATTGGACTCTTATATTGACTATGCATTATTTACAACAGAGCTTAAACCCTGGATTCAGCAGGTTGACTAGCACAAAAAATATTCTGTAATACACAAGTTGCAGCCTCAGAAACAACATTTGAGGATATTTTGCTTTGTTTTATTGATTATATTGCTGGCAAGTGAAAGCACAGCTGCTGTAGTACCGTGAGTGTGACAGGTGATCCACAAAGCCTGTCTTGATGCTCTGTAAAAATCACTTACCTCGTAAAATTATCAACTCAAGTTAACAGTTGCACTATAAACCCCTCATTCGTTGATGGTGACCATACGAGTCGAGTAGAGAAGGAGAATTGAGGGTTATTTCATGCGCCAGCTTTCAGAAAAACATAAGTGACAATGTTGGCATGATGGCAATTTTCTGAACTGAAGCTTCACAGATGTTAATGACTTACTGATCTGACACAAGAGCAATTTAAAAGTGAAAGTCAGACTGCAGTTGGGGTCCTGGAGCTCATAATGTTGAACATACAGTATATGTATTTAAAAAAATGCAATACACATTACTGTAAAGCTCCATTTCTACGAATGTTTTCATTTTTGATTCAGCCAGATTGAAAGAATCAACTTATGTGCTTTGCGTACACTGACTTTTTGTCTCGTTTTTTTGCAATACGCATCCTAAAAGAAGGACCAGCCTTAACAAGAGGTGTTAAGAAAACTTGCTAAGTACAAGAAGAATATACACTGGAAATTAAATAAAGTTATACAAACTCATACACTCAAATCAAGATGTCAGCCTGGTTACTGGACAATAATTGTGTGGAGGCATTTGATCTGTCACAGCAGTTCAAGAGTTGCCAGCTGGAGATTTGACTGTCCAGCCCGTCCTCAGCTGCCAGGAGCTAGCCACTAAGACGGGGGTGTCCAAAGTCTGGCCAGGGGGCTATTTTCAGGCCGCCGGTGGGTGTAGTCTAAAAATAAAATTAAATATGGCCTGCATCCGAACATCATAAAGGAAAATTTGGGCCACACTGATAAAGGTTGCGATAAAACCTCATGTCAAGAGAAAAAGTTGATATGTTAAATCTTAGCAGATATTTTGATCAAAACTAGATTGGTTTTAGCATGTTTAGTCAACAAAATGTGAAGAATATAACAGTTGCCCTCGCATCCTTTACTTTTTCTACATGTGTCCCTCAGTGGAAGAACTTTTAGACACCCCTTCATTTTCCGATGGAAAGGCCACTGATTTCCGTAAAAAACATGTGATCGGCATTTGCATCTTTGTTTACATGCTTTGCCTAGCTGTCAACGGCCGCAGATACTGTAACTAGCTAGCCAGCTAGATTCATCCGCCTAGCTTCTTCTCTTCGAACTCTGTGACTTTACCAGTGACATTTTGATTTTAAAACAAACAAGCAATATTGTTAGTTTGCAGCTTGTTTTTGTCTCAAGGGGAAGTGGATATTACGTCCATTGGGTATGTACTTTTTCAAGTGTCTATTGCTGTCATTATACCAATTATGCCTTGTCCTCCAATCACAATTTCTGTGTTGTTGTTTAATGAATGTTACCTATTTGCCAATTGAAAAATGTCGGTGTCGGCCGATCTCGCTCATGGATGATCGAAATCGGCAGCATAAAACACTGATGGGAGCATCCCAGTAATAATCATTGATAATCCATCATAATAGTTCGCCATATTGATATTTTATCACACTCCTATTGAACACTATGTTAAGCTGAGAATGATAAAAAATGCCACACTCCCTTTACAGTCAAAAGTTTAGTGATAGCAACAACTTGACTCTGGAACCGGTTATCTTGAACAGACTCTTCTACTTTTAAGGTCTCACTGTATTGTGTTTCATTTCGGTCCTCCTTTGTGAAAGAACCTCCGCTGTGTTTTCCACCTTTCATCTGAACTTTACTTGCAGCTATGGGCTGTATTTGCCAAGTGAGAAGCAAAGACTTGGTGTATACAGAAAACAGGGCAGTGATACATTTTTGCTGTGTGTACACAGCTGCCTAGCTATAGAGACAATAGTGGAGCAGTCAGTCTCAGTGTAAGGCAACCCCGGGGTAGCTCTCACTGTGGGAGAGGTCCTGACATGAATCTTATTGTCTTTGAGGTCGTTCCTTACTCTTACGTCCCTGCAAACATTTTCCCTACACTGGGCCTGTGTAATGTGATACAGCAGGGTGTCTCGTTTCGTCTGAACTGTTGCTATCTGTCGACCATAGTCAGCACTATTCCGCCATATATGGTTAAAGGTCTAAAAGCAGCTTCCCTACGTTTCAATGCAACCTTTTAATAAATAATGTATGAAAGGAGAGAGAGTGCATTGGCTATTTAAAATGCATGAATTAGATGAAGGCGTAAAAAAATACATTGTTTGCTGTACTCTTTCTTCTTTGAGTATAAGCAGCACATGGTAGTGCATTTGCCTCCTCTCTTTTGTTTCTCCATGCGGTGGACAGCGACCTATTTTTGAGAAAGACCAGATTGCCTTGCACAAGTAGTTGTCTGCTTAGCTTTGTGTTTTTCTGTTTCCTTTTTAAGTGTTTGATTTAGGGGACGCTTCCTGTAATTGTGACCAACTGATATTTTCCATTCATGCTGACTTGCAGATAGGAAGATAGTTGGAAATAAAGGGGGATGGTTATTATTGGCAATTATCCTAAATGCTCAGCAGGACAGCAGTACAGACATACTACAGTATAGATGTGGGCTTGACTTGGGATTTGTCTACATTTTAAGCCTTGATTGCATGGGTTGTTCAAAGAGCCAGATGTAGAAAGAAGAACAGTTAGGCACCAAAAACTATGTATTTGATCTTCTCAAATTTTTGGCGCTTAACTGTTTCCCAAGTATATTAGTGCCTGTGTGAATGGATAAACGAGTCATTCACTTAAATTTCTTTGTAGAAAGGCAATTTATGAAAGTAAGTACATTTACTTGTATTAAATTACAGCGCAGCCTTGGCACATCCAACATTGTGGCGACATTGACATATTGCCGCAGTGGACAAACACACTCGATGCAGCGTCTATCTACGTCTGTGTTGGAGACCCCTGTGATAGCATCACAGTGTCTAAAGCTGGACACACTACGTGTTTGTTGAACAACTCATAGACACACGTGTAGTGTTTTGAAGACCAGCCATAAGTATTAAAGTGATAACAAAAGAGCAAGATTGTTACGTGACACTTTTAAAGTACGTTAACATGAATGTGATAGCCACTTCTAGCTGGCTCGTGATCTAGCTAGCTACTGCCAGAGAGGCAGTGCAAATGGGTAAAAGACGCCCGAAAGTCGAATGAGATTGAAATGTGAGCGATCTCACACACTGGCATGCAAAGGCTTTGCATGTGACAAGCTGTTGTCAATTGACTACACATATTACAAACTATTTTTTATTCGCACTATAATAAGGAAGGAACACACGCAACGTCAACACAAGACGCGAGTGTCGCGAGCCCGCAACATGAGCAAGTACGATTCCGATTTCTGGTGAATGTTTATCAAAATAAAGTACAGTGAAACATTTTTAGGATATTTTAAATTGTTTTCAAACTAATTGTGCTCAATATGTGCATAAATAATATATATGCTATATATATGTATCTATATAGAATATTTAGTTTATACATTCATACAAGATATTACTTACATTACTTATATTACTTACTACATTGTTTTCAAGTTAATTTTGAAGGTGTGGCGGCTTTTATTTTGTAGTGGCGCGCCACTGGACATAATAGAATCACAAGTATTGGAATTCCCGGCTAAATGTCTCTTCTAATTTCCTCCTGCGGTAGAAGAGTAGAAGAGAGTCAGCCCCCAGCGATTGATTTTTCCACCTTTTGTAGCGGTACTCTCAGACTTCTGACGTGTGACCTGGCTCCAAGTTTATCTTATCTAGCACATTCCGTGTGTGTGTGTGTGTGTGTGTGTGTGTGTGTGTGTGTGTGACAGCAACAGCTGAGAGCCGCGTCTCTTGCTGACGTTGCAGTCTTCCGTCAGCAACTATAGCACATCCTAATTTTTGCCTACTTACTACTATTACCTTTCTATATGCAATTGTATTTAATTGTATGGGTTAATGTTTGTAGCTTTTTATACAAGACTCTGCTAAATGTTATTATATCTTCATATCATGATACATCCCAGAAATATCATGATACATGCTGAGGTCCATATCACCCAACACTAGAGAGTACAGGTACATTGGTGGAGCTCTAGCAGGACTTCCAGGGACATATGTTAGACAGGCTGACCACCTGTCGAATGTTAGCAGGGCAGGCAGTTGAAGAGGGGCCGTGAAGTGGGTAGGGACAGGGTTGGTTACCATAGATACTCCTTTTTGTGTTAGCATCTATGGGAATTTCTTTAGACACCCTCTCTTGGCTTCCCCTTTCTGTGCAGTTTGCCATTGGCCCCCCTGGTTGTGTGAAACACCCCCTAGACTAATGAAATCCAAACAGCCTCTCTGTTGAAATGGCCCTGTTTTTTTCCTGGTTAATTTCATTCTGTAATGGTTAATTAAGGACGTGGGTGCAAAGCTACTTATCCTGTTAAGCAATGTGTAGAAAAATGGAGGCCACAAGAGCTCCAATAGATGTTGACACAAACTCGGGAGGAGCCTGAGATGGAGCCAGGAACTTTAACAGGACTAGCTAACCTTGTGGCTCGAGCCACACCTGCTAGAGGTGTTATTACAATGGCCACAAGACAACAAAATGACCATGTTTAAGATGTAGGTCATAATCATTGTGCTTGCTGAGACAAAAAAAATACCAGCTGGAGTTGATCATGGACACTTTTAGAAAATATAATTATACCTTCTCTTTCTCCTCCTCATCTCAAGAGAAAACTGTTGTAAATACATTGGCCTTCATAAAACGAGACATCACACACAAATATCACACGTTGCACCCAGGCTTATACACAAGCCATAGTAGACACCGACTTACTGCACATACATTTTTACAAATGCCCAAGATTACTGCCGTTATGGGAAATTTCTTCCAGCATTGATGGAAAAACAAAATTAAATTGTTTATCAACATATCTGCATTTTTTCACATTTATTCCACAGAAGTAGACAGTTGATTCACATCTCGTAGCAGGCTCATGTCCTGCTGGAGAGTGAAACGGATACATCGTCGGGCAAATCTCATATCCCAATATTTTATTGATTTAGGTTGAATATAGATATGTGATATATATCACAATATTTTTAAGCAAAGTAAGTTTGGACCAAATCAAAGCCAAATATGCATGTCAAGTTGATCAAATGAATACTTAACATGAGGATGTGTTTTTAAAAATTTTAAAGCTATATGCACAGAAAAAAAATCTTAAAATAGCCTGTAAAATAAAGTAGGCCATTCTCTTTTTGAAATATAGAAAAAGTTAAATATAATATTTCATAAAAAAAAAAGAACAAAATATGAAGGAGTGCCTGATTTAAAAGGACATTTTAAAATGTCAGCAACTCAGTATTATTTTTTTAGGTAAACATTTTTAGAAGACACAAGCATGTCCTTATTTTGTGCCAGCAGCACCAACCAGCAGCACTGCATCTGGTTTTTCAAGCCGTTTTTTTCACTATTGCAACAGGGACCATATCTTAGCAATGTGATAGGACAACTCTTTATAATAGCACACCACTTTGCTTTTCCTTTGATGAGGAACGCAGCAGCAGTGCAGCAGACAGCGTGCAGCTCCACATATTCCTCGTATTGTGAGTTTTATGGTGATGAAAAATATTTTTTTATGCTCTGAATTCCAAGTACCTCCACATTACTGAGCTACCGCTTATTCCTTGCTGACTAATTCTTCCACCTCAGACGCTGTCGCTTCAACTGGTGCCGCCGGGCTTATGCTACGCCCCTCCTCCCTCCTCCTGCATGCAGGGATGAGGGAGATACCGCGCAAATCCAGTCTATATTGATGTCAACGTTATGGTTGTTTTTTATATTGTGTTTAAAGTAAATATCGATATTTTTAAAATATCAATATATAGTCCAGCCCTAATACATTGTTATACACACTTTATCAGGACAAAAAAAACAGGTGCAGGGACATGTGTGAATTTTCTCAGTTCATAGACATGGGAATGCCATTGAAGAGATTTGTTTTAGAGAAGAAAGGCCCCTAGCCTTGAACAGTTAATATAGAGCATAATAGAGCAGTTACTTGCTCTTCTAACAAGCTAGTGTAATACACTCATTGTGACACAAGTGTGTATCTTAGCGGAAGTACATATACTATACCTGCATGATTTATAATCTTGCCTGGATGAATTACAAGGTGATACAAGGCATAATGTACCATGTTGCACTTGAGGTTTGGTTCAGACAATGTATCTTTTCAACAGTGCCTGTAGCCTGCTCAGTACAAGGTAAAGCTTCTGAATTAATTTTCACTATTTCCTGTTAAGCATAGGGACAGTAACCTTACCAGTTTTAGCAGATGGAGCTGTGGTGGAAAAATGAACGAGTGTTACCAATTAAGTAGTGATTTTTCCTTACGGACTGAGAGGTTTTGCAGGTACACAAATGAATTAAAGTTAGGCACCTGCTATGTTGACATAGTTAGCGTTTAGGTTTTAATGGTACAGTGGCATGCATAGGTTTATTTACCATGTAATGTATTAAGTAGGTTTGAGGTTGACACTTGTGTATAATGCATTCCATAAGATGTTTCAGACCATGTACGCTAATGGCTGCAAAGTCTGTGAAGTAAGTGTAATGGAAAAAAGTGTGTGAAAGCCCTCAGGCAACCGAAAACCCACACGGCCTCCAGTTTGAACCACACCTTAATAAGAGTTGATCCCAGCACCTCTCGCTTAGGCCGTGTGTGTTCTACATGCTGAGGGAGAACTTGCAGGGTGGGGTGACTCTAGTAAATACAATTATAGAACATTCTCTTTTCCAAATCGAACATCAGGCACACACACACTAGCACAAAGCCTACTTAAGCCTACTACGTTCGATTTGGGGAAAGAGGAAGTTCTGTAATTGTAGTTACTGGAGCCACCACACCCTGTCTCGAGACTTCTACAGTAGATGTTTGCAGCATAGAGACCCAACAAATGTCCAAAAAGTTGTCTGGTAGTGATAGTGAAAGCAGAAAAAGAGGAAGGCCTTTGGACTTGAAGGCCTATACTTCTTTGAAATGTGTCACCTCCTTATTCTGTTCCCCCAAATGTGACCCTTTTCTGGCTCTCTGCAGTTATTGCAGCAGGTTGCATTATTTCAAGGTAGCATAATATCAGATTACAGAACAAGCACGTCATCCTGGTTGCCCAACTCCCTTTTTACATAAATCATGTTTTTATAGATGACTTAAAAGAGTGTGCTAACTTCTGAAGCTGTCATGGTCTTAATGCTTTTCCCATCTTCTCTTCTTTCTTCCATATTATAGATGGCCTGCTGCTGTGGCTCAGCGGCGTGCTCATGCTGCTGTAACTGCTGCCCAAAAATCAAACAGTCCACGGGGACCCGAATCATGTACACCGTCTATTTCCTGTTGGTTACCATTGTCTGTGTCATCATGATGTCCCCCACAGTAGAGGAGGAAATGAAACAGAATGTAAGTAACACACAGAAATATGGGGAAAATGCAAAGAATGTAGTCAAGAACGCCATGAAAGCCACTACCTGAAAGAACACCATCTATCCATCCATTTTCTGTACCGCTTGTCCTCACCAGGGTCTCGTTTGAAAGAACACACTTTGTTGTATACAGTCTTTACATGTACAGTATAATGTGAAGTGCAGTCAAGGGTTGTGCCCTACAGATTGCATTTACGCTCTGAACCCTGCAGCTTAACAGTGATGCAGCTAATTTGTGGTCGCGTTCTGGTCTTGTGACATCTCGTGTGTTTCGGAGCAATGATTTTGTGCTTTGTGTGCGTGCCCTCTTCATTAGTGATGTGCAGTATCACTGCTTTCGTTTCCGATTTGATACTGAGTAAAATTCAGGCTGGTATCAGCAATACCAATCCGATACTTGTGCAAATACACCTAACGTGCAGGGTAAATTTTAAAAAGTAGTGTATTTCAAAACATAGCATAGCTCGTAAAATAAAGAATATAAGACAGAGTAATTTCTTCATTTATTTTAAACAACTGCATTTCATTTTGACATGGTCTCAATAATTTCGTAAATTCCCTAGGTGTTCCTGTTAATGATAAACATTACCTCAAATGACTGAAGTATCAAAGTATGGATATTTTGATTTGAGAATCGATTTTAGAGCCTAAAGAGCCTGGCGGTATCGATATGTCAGTATCAATCCGCGCATCACTACTTAGGTGCAGGTGGTGCATGGCTTTCAGGTTGAAGGCGATCGATTTAGGGACGTTTGCTCGGGTCTGTCGGTGGATCTTGGCAGCGTGCAGCGATGTTGGGAGGTCCACTGTCGCTAGGGAGGACAGCACGGGCTTGGGGGCTGATTTGCCTGGGGTGACACTGCTAGTGACAACAAAAGTAGGATAGAGACCGGCAGGATGTGTGGTGAGGGAATTGTGTGGCTTTTTGGGTCCAACACATGAAGACGACAAATTTACTGGTTTTAATTCCCAAGAAGAAGAGGACAGCGATGAAGGACTTTTCTGGGAGGCTACTGTTTAACTAACGTGTTACACGCACTGTTTGAGGGGAAAAAGCATTTATTTAATTAAAAGTTTCTTTGGACTAAATATCCCATGTTACGACGTGGACACCTGCGGCTTATAGATTGGAGCAGCCCCTATATACCAATTTTTTTTCTCTTTAAATTTTGTGGGTGCGGCTTGAATACCAGTGCTCTCTATAGACTGGAAATCACAGTACATTATATGGACACAAGTCTTAGGACATGAATTATTATTATTAATTTTACCAAGACCTTTTGGGCAATTGCGTACTTGTAACTTTGTAGAAGGAGTTTTGGGATGACCCTTTTCTGTTCCATCATGACTGTGGCTCTGACTTCACGAATGTTGTTCAGGATGAATGGACAAAAAATCCACTTGTAGAAAGTCTTTCCAGAAGACTGGGAGCTATTGTGACAAGAAAAGGCGGATTAACTCCATATGGTCCCTTTCTATACGGCATAAACTCCACATATTTTCGAATAGTTCCGACTACATACTCTGAAATCCAAAAGAGGAAGTACAGATGCGTTACTTTTGTACCAACTCGAAGAATATGTACGGCTGTGGCAAGAAGTGAAAGCTTTTGTCATTTTTACACCACACTTTTTGAGGCTTGTTTTTTTGTCACCTTCTCATCTGCCAGTGTCTGCAGTTAGCCGTATTTAAAAAAAATAACTCTGCACTGTGTGTGTCCTTGTTGTAGTAGTATCCTGTAAAAAGCCCATCCAGACAAAACATGCTTTATGTTATCTCCATGCAGTGCTTGCTGACTGAGTCGTCCCCCCCCCCCCCCCAAAACACACACACACACACACACACACCCACATACTGTTGCTGTGTCACTCAGCGGGAAGTTCCCTGCAAAGAGAGCAACCATTGTACGAATGAGGGCTCTGAGATTTACAGCAGTTGAAACAGACAGCCCCTTCTCTTTTTAATGGACATGCTAATGCCCTCCTCAACATGAGACAAAGGCTTTTACCCTATGCGCTGATCTGACACTGCTACTACACACTGAGGTGATAACTCAATCAGCATGTGCATGCTTCTATGACACGGACAAACATTTGTCATTCTCCTGGCTATCAAATTTGAAAGGCATCTTGTCTGTTGACATTGAGCAGTTGGAGGCCGCAGCAAACTTGTTATCTACCCCACATCTAAGGCCTATTTTAGGTCAGAATGTATTCTTTTTTGTATTTCAAGGATGTTGTACTAAAATATCCTGTGGGGTCCTGTCCCCTTAACTTTGCAGATAAGACTGTTACTGTTACATTCATCTGTGTCTCTTGCATGTGGTTCTAATGCCCCCCTAAAAGGCTTTCTTTGGCCAGCATGCCGTCAAAGAAGGCTTCTAGGAAAAAAATCAGGGTTGTTGTTCCCGCTTGTTCACTCTTTTTGCCCCTTTAGAGGCGTGACGCTCAGAGTAGACACTATTGGATCTTTTCACACAGGCCTGGGCAAACATGAGTGGTGGGTGGCTGGGGTTTTCAATCTGGTTCAGTACAGCACTGAGCTAATCCATTTTGGCTTTGTATTCATGTTGTCACTTAGATCCCCTTCTACAGTGAGTTGTGTGAGAAGATGAATGCAGGGAAGAACTGCAAGACCCTGGTTGGGTACTCTGCTGTCTACAAGGTGTGCTTCGGCATGGCCTGTTTCTTCTTCATCTTCTCTATCTTCACCATAGGCGTGAACAACAGCACTGGTTGGAGGGCAGCCATACATAATGGGTGAGAAGACGGTCCAAGTTGACATTTACAAAGATATATTTTTGCAGTTGATGTACTACACTGCTGATGGAGATGTCATACATCTTAATGTCCAAAAATCCAAACTATCCCATTAAGGTAAAAAAAAATTCATGTGAGGTGTGCACCTTATTTTGTGAGATACTGTAGATAAGCAGGAAAAAGGCAAACTGCTGTCATGCAAAATGTTTTACAGTCAACATGCAAATCATACAGTTTCATAGTAATAGGAATATTCCAATACATACATATGAAGTTGCATTTATTTTCTGACATGATTTTTTTGAACTTTTGTTTTATTGATTGGTGTGACAATATTTTTATGTGTTGTCATTATTGCTTTACATCACAGGTTCTGGTTGCCAAAATTCATTGTGCTGGGGGCCTGCTGTGCTGCAGGCTTCTTCATCCCACAAGAGGCAACTTTTCTTGAAGGTAAAGATGACTGGATAGTCATTTTGACAATGGCCACCTTAAAAAAACGATACTATAGGTCTGGTAGTCATCAATAAATATTCCTATTACAGTATTATTCACTCACTCACTCACTCACACACACTCCTAATAAAGATTTTTTTAAGGCCTACTGAAAAATTGTTAGAATTTAGATTTTGCACTGTTGGATGTAAAGGCCCGGTCACACCTCCCGAACCTTGCTGTAGCGTTCCTGGAGCGGTGAAAAAAATTAATCACCGCTCGTAACCGTTCACCACCGTTTAACAGAAGTTGGCCCCCGTTAAGGCAACGTCGTATAAGCTCGACCACCGCTGATGGTCCCTCCTACCGCTCCGAAAGTTTTGAGCTGCACAAAATATTGCGAGCGGTGAGCAGCGGGCAATTTTCCGCCACGGCAAAGTTCATCACCGCTCCAACAACGCCCAGTCAAAGTTTGTCACCACTAGACGAAAGTTCGTGGATGCTTGGGTCCGATAGGCCAACACAGAACGCTGAACCACTGCTGCTTTGCCAGCTTTGCCCGGGCGGTGATTAAACGTAGCACAAACTTTGGTGGAGCGGTTGTAAGCGTTTTAGGAGCGGACACGGGATTGCTGGAATGGTGTCAGGCGTTGAAGCAGCGATCCATTGCGGTGATGAACTTTGGTTTGGCGTTGGTATGGAGGTGTCGGAGGGGGACCAGAATTTGGCTATAAATACGGGGAGAAATGTACCAGGAGCCCATTTGGAATAGCCACTGAGTACAGACCTCAGTTACATCAAATTTGCTCAAAGTTACAGTAAAACTGTACTACCATGAATGCTGAGAGACTTGCTATGATTGGTGCACTAGTCCAGCAGCAGAATCAGAATCTCCTCAGATTGCAACAAGCTGTTGACAGAAGGAGAAGAGAGAGAAGACGGTGCACCGCTAGGACAACGCCCGTGTTTTTGATTTTTTTCCCCATTTTGTGCGCGGTTACGAGCGGTGATAAATTTTTTTCACCGCTCCAGGAACGCGACAGCAAAGTTCGCTAAGAGCTTCAAAATGCAAAAAGAGGAAATGGGAGTGAGACAAAGAAAATTTGAGTAAGCAGTTTATTGCAAACAAGCATTAAAGTGAGAAAAAAGCTTTTTCTCTGTGAACGCGGGATTCTTGAGTTGCATAAGCAAGGCCTCTCGCAGTGCACCATTGCAGCTGAAGTTGGATGCAGCAAGACAGTCAATTGAAACTTGAGGGCTATGGAACAAAAAGTCAAGTGGTAGACCCCAAAAAGACGTTACCAGCCCTGAGCCGGAGGATCTGATTGACTGTCAAGACACGGTATGATCCTCAGCCCAAATGAAGGTTGTTACTGGTGCCCACTGCAGTCCAGTAACTAGTCACAGTCCAGTAACGACATCTATGAGAGAAGGGTTTTGAGCTGTGGTCTTTTTGATCAGCTGATGAACAGCCTATTTCAATTTAACGGTTGTTTGCAATGAATTGCTTACTCCAAAAAAAAAAAAATGGTATCACTCCCATTTTTCATTGTAAATTCTTCTCTTTGCAATTTGGGGGGAATAATGAGGGAATATAAATTAGTAAAATAAATACAGTAATTTTTATTATTTTGTTAATATACACTACCAGTCAAAAGTTTTAGAACACTCCCAATTTCTCTGGAGGAAACACCTACATTTTTAAATGTTAAGATGGTCTGTCTCGCTTCCTTTGTTAATTCCCTTTTTTTCCTGCCATTTTTGTAGCAACAAATTACTTTCTCCAGTACAATGCTGTTCAACTGATGTTCACGAGGGTATAGTACCACAGTGTGTTCCGAACACTGTGTGCAGACAGAGGAGGTAGTAAGTACCCCATAACTTGGAAAACCTGTTGGAATTAGTTGCACCAACTGCCAAGGCTTATAAACCTCAATTTTTGCAGAACAGCTTTAAATTGTTGTTCTTGGTCCCTGAAGCAGGCCTTTTTGTATAATTCTGAAATATATATTATTTTTCAGTTTTGGGTAACCTTACCTTTTTTTTTAACCTCTGGCACTTCATTGCTTACCTTTTGTACCGTTTCAAGCTATTCATTGGACTTGAATTTCAATAAATAACTGGAAAAATTGGGGTGTTCTAAATTGTTTGATTGGTAATATATTTTAAATTTTTTGATTTACCGTAATTTTTATTTTAGCATCAGCTATCTTCAATATATTTTACATGAGACTTTTCACAACTACACATCAACATAAATGATGACTCGTAGGCAGCTACAACTGCTGCCATTATTTTAACTAATAATTTTTAGTTTTTGTTTCAATTTGTGGAAAGCAGGTAAAAAGTTTAAAACATTATGCTTAGGTCATGCATGCAAAGTTTTTTATTATATATCATTGTTCTTTTCTTATAAATAATCTTAAAATCTCATCTCGTGTCATTCTCGTAGACTCAATCCCGTCTATCGTTTCGTCTCGTGAACTGAGTGTCTCATGACACCTCTACTTAATCACCCAGTCAATTACTATGCCATCCCTCATATACCTGGATTGTATTTTATTTGTGTTTAGTAGCAGCTGTATGCAAACATAAATGGTGTCCTGAATGCCAACCATTTAAATAACCTGTGACAAACCATGGTTATTCCCATAAACAAGTAAAATAATGATTTCCTTGTCTCGCTCAGTGTGGCGCTATGTTGGAGCTGTTGGCGGCTTCATCTTCCTGCTGATCCAGCTTATGCTGCTGGTGGAGTTTGCCCACCGATGGAACACAAACTGGTGAGAGCAACAGTCAGTCTGGCTCGCCTTTTGGAGCAGACAATGTCCTGTCAACACAAATGGTGCTTGTGAGCAACCCAGAGGGTGGGACATACTCATTCTGTGGATTGATTTGTAGAAAAACGTTTGGCAAAGAGGAGTCTTCTAGTTGGCTGGAGCTTGGCAGCAGGTCGCCACTGCAGATTCAGTGAATGTGTGCACCATGCAGGAATAACTCACCAGACCTTCTCTCTGTCTTTGATTTCTTTAGGACCCAGTTGGTTTTCTCTGATTTTTTTTCACATTTCGGTTTGTTTTACCCACGTTCATGTTGATTTTATCCTCTGTTTTCTTTTCCCCCTCTCTGCATGCACTGTCATACACAGGAGCTCAGGAGTGAAGTATAATCGCATGTGGTATGCAGCGCTGGCCTTGGTCACTCTCGTGCTTTTCAGTGTTGCCGTGGGAGCTGTGGTCTTTATGGGTCTTTTCTACACCCACCGCGAGGCCTGTCTCCTCAACAAGATGTTCCTGGGCATCAACAGCAGCCTCTGCCTCATCGTCTCTCTGCTTGCCATTTCCCCCTTCATACAGAAACGTGAGGATTCTTACTCATGTGTTAATGCAAATAAAAATGTGGTCTCCTGCATTTAAAATGATGTGTAGAGAAAATCATTGCTGTTTTTAATCTCACTACCTTACCTTTATGTCCCTTTAGTCCAGCCTACATCTGGTCTGCTCCAGCCCGGGGTTATAAGTGTGTATGTCATGTACCTTACCTTCTCAGCCTTCTCCAGCAAACCAAAAGAAAGTGAGTATCAACGCATAATGTCACTGTTATTGTTGTCAGCCTGCATCAATAGAGAATAATATAAGGACATTATAGTTCCGCGGTAGTCCAAATCATTGTGGACCTAACCTGTAGCTTTCAATACAAACAGATTGGCGTCCAAAAGATAGTAAAAGTGAGGTTTCATGATTTTGCCTTTATAAACCAACACCACCACTTGAAATAGAATAATGTCCTTAATAACAGCTTGTGATTGAAGCGTATACTTCAGTTTTAATTTAGGAGATTTCATAAAAATGACATTTTACCATTTTGGAATTACAGATGTTTTATGTAGATTACCAGCATTTTCAGGCTCAATAGCATTTGCACAATTGACAAAATGATGTCCATGGGCTTAATTGATCGCTAAAGATTTTGCTTTGTAGTTATATTTACAGTCAGTCAAATGTTTGGGCAAATTTTCTCGCTTTTGACTGGTACTGTACAGTCATGAGGTGTCCTTTTTTTTTTTTTTTTTTTTTTTTTTACATTACTGCACTGTATGTATGTGTTTGTGTAAACTAACTCTTCTATTCCTGAACCACTGCACAAGGAAGGGTGAAATTTTGCCAAAGCATGCACCCCTACTGTGTTGCCTGTGCTATTATTTTTCTGCCAAATACAGCACATGCTGGTGCTATTAAACCCCCAAGTTGGACTGCATAAGTCGGATTGCCTTGAAATTTCTTATACAGGTCAAGGCACACTCAATGTCCTTCCCCTTCTGCTCAAGCTTGACTGAGTCGCCCATAAACATGACACGCACCTCGGTGTGTCATAAGCAAGTGAATATACCACAATATAGCGATGTGCATTCACGGATGTCGGGTCATTACACTATTTGTATTTTTTTATAAATTTTTTTTGCAAAGACCCCGTGACCTCCTGAAAATGGGTCACGACCCACCAGTTGAGAATTACTGATTTACAGTCATATGAAAAAATTAGGGCACTGGAAATGTGACATTTGTGTGCATATGTTGATCTGTATGCTAAAAGCCGCTGGTGCTTTTGTACTTATAGTGGTGGAGAAGGATGGCATGAACACAACTGTGTGTGTGTTTCCCTTCAACGCTGGAAAGGAAAGTGACAAGAAGATCGTCACAGCTCTTGCAGGCATTATCCTGTTCTGCTGCATCCTTTACTCCTGGTAACACACGCAGACAAACTATCGCTCTGATGATGACTATGGACCAATTTATAGTCAGCAACAGCACATGATCAGAAAAAGACTAGGAAAATAACATTGTGTTGCCTGCCCTGCCTAGCCTGACCTCCACCACCAAGCGAAGCGCTGCAGCACTCCGAGTGTGCAGGAACAGTGAGCCAGAAACTGAGGTAAACACGCAGACATTGCTCATCAGTCATTGCTCGTCAGGGTTTTGACAACATTTGTTAAGATGATCAATTGAATTAAAGAAGGGAAAAATTGAGTTTGTTTCATTGATAAAACCGAATTAAGATTTGGTCAATGTGTTTAAAGTATTTTAGTCCACATAGGTTTAAACTATTTGTTTTTAATCCACAGAGAGCCCGCTGCTGCTTCTGCTTTGGAGATGACACAGGTACAAATATCACAATTCTTTTTTTACCTTCACTCTTACATCTTTTCATTTCCCACTAGTTTGTCTCTGCAGCCTGTTGAGTGTATAAATATGTTCCCAGCAGTAGTGCGCACACAGAGCGCCTGTGCTCATTGTTATTCATCAAGCTGATGCAGGATGGGGAGAAAGTATTGGGCAGCAAACGCAGATGATGTCACTGTTACTAGGTGGTTGGCATGTCAAGGGTAGGAACGGCTGTGGGGTACTACCGCCCCCTCCCGGATATTAGAGGAAAAACAATCCGAAAATAACATGTCACTCTATAAATGAACATTTGGGCAAAGTACAACCTAAAATACTACAGCATAAACTGCAAACACGTGTTAAAAAAATGTCAACCCCATCTGACGATATTCTACAGCAGGGATCAGGGACCTTTTTGGCAAGGAGAGCCATGAAAGCCAATTTTTAAAAATATTTCTGTGAGAGCCGTATAATATCTTTTTAACACTGATTACAAATGTATGCGTGCATTTTTAGGCAAGGCCAACCATTTTAGAATGCAGTAGGTCTGCATTCTTTTTAATGTTGTTATACTGAAGCTAATTAATAAATAAAATTAGAATGAATGTTACAGTTGGTACTGCAAGGATTACATCTGTCGACTCATGGAAAGCGAGGGAGAAGTATACCGCTGCAGTTATGTACTTCACTTGTGTTTCCTCCACTTGAATTGCCATCATGATGGTATTCTTGCTAGGCATGCCTTTCATTCGTTTTGATTATCTTGTCTTTATCCGAAAACTTGTGAAAAAGTTCATTCGTCACATCAAAAGTTCATTCGTCACATCAAGTATGAATGTTTTGGCAAATTCACCATCTGTGAATGGTTTTCCGTTCCTCACTATTGCTAAAGAAGCAGCGAAGCTGGACGAAGGCCAGTCAGCTTTTCGGCTCCATGCAAGCAGTTGCTGCTGGCTAGCTTGCACGTGGGAGTAACTCTTAGCATGCCTTCTTCCGGTTTTCCCCCGCTGGATATTTACCAGTAGATGCAAGTGTCGAAGTGGCACTTTATATTTGACGGTTTCATCGATGAAATTTTGTCACTGCATACAGTATAAGACAACCCCGCTGTCTCCACAAAGGAGAATTCCTCTGTCCATTCATGCTGAAATGTACTGTACTCCTCAAATTTCTTTCTTTTCGCCGTCTTCGTCATCAGTGTTTGCGCTAGCTGCAGAATTAAGTACGTGGGAAGTTAAATTCTTCACCACTCAATGACCCGGTAGGCTACCGCATTATCCAGTTATAATACATTTTTGTTGACTGGCCCGGAAAGGACATTCAGAAGGACAGTCATTGCAGTAGAAAACGGATAGACGGATTAAAATACATTGTTTTATATTTTGAACGTTTTTTTAACACTGTGATGTCTGTAACGTTTTATTTTAAAATGTCAACAAAAACAAAAAAGAAAATAAAAAAAATTATAGTGTTAAACGTGTGAGAGAGCCAGAGGCAGACCCCAACAGAGCCATGGAGTATTTCCTCGCTACAGTTTTGATATTATTGACATACAGTAGGTACAGAGTGCCCTCGCTACATCGCGGTTCACCTTTCGTGGACTCGCTGTATCACAGATTTTTTTTTTGTGCAATCTTAGTGGGGTTTTTTTGTTTCTTTCTTTTATACAGCGTAAAACGGCAGAAGAGGAAGCCAGCCATCACATAAAAAGTCAGACTTGTGGACATGTTGAAGGAAGGCAGAAGTTACACGGCTGTAGGGCGCCATTTCGGAATTTCGTGGAGGACAACGATGAGGAGTAAAATACGACAGGAGAAATATGATTTAACGAGTATACAAAAACGCTACAGCCAAACGACACCAGGACGAAGAGGCACGGTCAGAGGAATGAAATATGCATGAATCACTTATTTTATTGCGTTCAACCTAACAGGTTGATCATTTAAAATTCAAACGAAATTTGAACTTTAATTTAAAACTTCAATGTTTAAACAAGAGAGAAATGTGAGAAAATGTTCATGTCTGTCTGAGAAAAGTCTATAAAGTGTAAGGTGTATGGTGAGGAGTTTTACAGCCTTAAAACATATATAATAATTGTAAAAAAAAATTAAGTTAGCTACTTCGTGGATTTCACTTATTGCGGACTATTTTGAGAACCTGTCCCCCGCGATAAACAAGGGAACACTGTATATGGCTCGCGAGACATAGGTTCCAGACCCCTGTTCTACAGCGATAAAATCTGAACATGGTAATAGGATTTGAAATGTTTCCAAATGCAGATTATGGTAAAACTGGTGCAAATTCAAAGTCAGCCATATACCATTAAACAGATATGTTTTTAGTTACCAACATCAAATTTAGCATTTTGTAAGTTATATGAATATTGGAAGAATACCGTGTTCCCGCGTTGATGGCGGGGGACAGGTTCCCAAAATAGCCCGCAATAAATGAAATCCGAGAAGTAGCCAACTTAATTTTTTTTACAATTATTATATATGTTTTAAGGCTGTAAAACCCCTCACCATACACTTTTTTTCATTTGAATTTTAATGATCAACCTACAGGGTTGAACTCAAGAAATGATTAAGTGACTCATGCGAATTTTATTAGTCTGACCGTGCCTCTTTGTTCTGGTGCTGTCATCCTCGATGAACCGAAGATTCATTTACAATACTCCATAATGGCACCCTACAGCCACGTAACTTCTGCCTTCCTTCAGTATGTCCGGAAGTCTGACTTTTTGTGTGATGGCTGGCTTCCTCGTCTGCCTTTTGGGTGCAACCGCAGGTGCCTTTGATGGTGCAGAACGTTTCGTCGGAAGTGCGGATGTTGTCGGGGAAAACATGCAAACATGCAGCACTTCAGAGTTACACTGTATGCAGAACACATACGCTGTAAAATAAAAAAAAATAATAATCTTGGCTATAGCATTACTTTTATGGCACACATTTGAGCTTTTGTTTACATGGAGTAAATTGAATCTGTTTTGTGTTTTTTTTTTTTGTTGTTGTTTTTTTCTGACAATGTCAATCTCACTTGCAGAAGACTATGACGAAGACAAAACCGGTGCAGGCCAGAGCGTGCTGTATGATGAGAGAGAGGCCACCAACTACAGCTACACATATTTCCACTTTGTCTTCTTCTTGGGTTCCCTTTACGTCATGATGACCATAACCAACTGGTTCCAGTGAGTCACCATGTGTACAGAATATAAAACCTATACAGTATTTTCTCTTCTGCAACTTCAGATACCTTTGGTTTACATTGCCCTCTAGTGGCTGTTAAGATTCAAGATTCAAGAGTTTTATTGTCATATGCACAGTAAAAGAGGTAGTTATACTATGTAAATAAATTCTTGTTCTGTTCATTCTCCCAAAAAGAAAAAAAACACAAGAAACTGAATAAGAACATAAGAAACATAAATACCAATAAATTAAGCAACAAGAACAGAAGAGACGTGATTACCAATGAATGAATGAATAAATGAATAGAGTTCTGAGTGTGTTGCGTGCGGCGTGTGTGAGTGCTTCGTTGAGATGCCTGATGGCCTGTGGGTAAAAGCGGTCCTGGACTTCAAACTCCTGTAGCGTCTGCCTGACGGTAGGAGTGTGAATAATGAGTGTTGTGGATGTGTGCTGTCCTTGATGAGGTTGTGTGTTCTTCGTAGGACTCTAGATTTATAAATGTCTTGCAGTGAGGGGAGGGCTGCCCCAACAATGTGCTGTGAGGTCTTGATCACCCGCTGGAGTGCCTTCCTATCACGTGTTGTACAGTTACCGTACCAAACAGTGATGGAGGCTGTAAGGACACTTTTGATAGTGCATCTATATAAGCAACTGAGGATTGTGGTGGACATGCCAAATTTCCTCAGTCTTCTCAGGAAGTACAGTCTCCTTTAGGACTTCTTGATAATTTGTTGGGTGTTGTGAGACCAGGTGAGGTCCTCGCTGATGTGTGTGCCAAGGAACTTGAAGGTTTTCACCCTCTCCACCTCACCTTAATGTGTACAGCCCAACCTTGAAGGTGGAATTTGTCTACTGTAGTGAATACTATAAATGTATTTTATTTGTTCCAGGGTCACATTGTCATCATCATAAAATCTTTAACTGTGCCGGCAAAGTTTTAAATAACATTTTAACATATTCAACTGCCATACAAGTGTAAAAAGAAGTTATCTTTTGCAATATTAGACATTCACCCTAGTAAGCATGGCGATGAACTTGCGAGTGAGCGCTTGACTTGGGTACCCAACAACTGGCAACATGGCTAATCTTCATTTCCTAATTATGAGACTGTCAAATGGAAATGTTTTGGTGTCTCAAGAGTCTGGTTACTTCAAAAATGGGTGGTTGCCTGGTTCTATGCGTGACATCTACTGTGGTTACCAGGGGCGCCGTATAATGAGTGGGAAATGTTAGAACAATTCCAAGGGCTCATGACTGACGGGACCCCAAAAAATAGAGATGTGGAGACAACAACTGCCCAGGGGGCCCAATGTGATTTTTTTATTTTTATTTTTTCAAGGTGCCAGAATTCCTGACAGCGCTGCTGGTGATTACATTTAAAAAAAACGCAAAAAAGTCAACTACATACCGAAACCGGAATGATTTGGAGTGCATTAGAAATAGTAAAGGAAAACATGGTTCTCTGCAGCAACAGAGCCAATGTTGTAATTGCGATAAGGAGTAAACTGCTCAGCCAACTTTAATACGACCGATGACTTCATTGTAAACAACAATACTATCAAGTGTAACACATATGAGTTTCAAACCTAGCACAACATTTTAAAGCGTGTACAGAGGTGTATAATGCTGACCACTTTTGATACTTTTGATATCGCAGAGACAGATGCCTTGTTTCATTCAATATTTTGTTATCGTCTTACGGCTTATTCCTGTTGTCGCTCACTCTCTGGATCCTTTTTCCAGCTATGACGACCACAGGATTGAGAAGCTCTTGGACGGGAGCTGGTCGGTTTTCTGGATCAAGATCTCCTCCTCCTGGGTGTGTCTGCTCCTCTACATGTTGACTCTCATTGCCCCCATGATCTGCCCCAAGCGCTTTGAGGCTTAGGACACCTACGTAAGTCAGGTGACTTTCAGTGGTGGGGGTGTGGCCAACAGTAGCTTTGAGGCTGAGCCAAGGGACCAGCAACTTTTTTGATTTAAAAGATTTTTTTTTTTTTTTTTACCTTGAACCACCGTCTACATCTACGCTCAGCTTTGGAAATGGAGGAACATGTGTTGCCTTTTATTACACAATTTTACACTTATATTGCGAGTATTTCCTTTGTGTTACAATAGTGATACCTTGATGGTATTTATTTTTATTTTTTTTTACAATTACTTTCTCCTGAAATGTTTGTATTCTTATCATGTGATTTGTGTTCCAATTGTGATCTGCAAGCGTCCAGACTTTACCCTTACCATTTCTTACATCTTGTAATTTTTTTTCCAGTTGGACCGTAATTGTAGCAAATCACTAGGACGTTTTCAATGTTACACCACAATCCATTTGTGAGGGACTGCGTGCAAATTGAATCACAATTTAGAAACTCATCTCTCAGGCTTACATGTGAGTATGTTTTGTTATATTGTGTGCCCCTTTTGTAGACGTTTTTTATGCAAGAAAATTAATCTCTGTTGTTGTTTTTGAAGGTTCCTCTTAGATGTTTCAGGTTTTGTCACTCAGTGCTCCCTTTGAGCAGAATCTTTTTAGGTAGAAAACATCATGTGTTTTATACAACTAGTCATAATTGTTGCGTGAGGCGGTGCTCCTTTAATCAATCTGCCTTACGTAACAGAAACAGTCATTCCCACTCTGGACAAACAGCTGTTTGCCAAAGGTAGACATTTGGAAAGCAACTAATTTATATGCTCAACTACATGGAAAAGCTTTTAAGCTGCACATGAATTTCAGTCAGCTTGTTTGTGTTGTCATAGCTCATATTTAAAAACAAGTTATTCAACACTGGATGTTGAGTTTCCTGCAATACTCACACAAACACAGTAAACACTTTCCCATGCACCACCAACATCAATTAATCGTGTTGTTTTCCTTTTGAAAACTATTTTTTGTAACTTATATTTAGGTAAAGGTAAAGGTATTGTTGCTTACATTGTTACATTTATGGAAGAAAGAAATAAAAGTGTCATTTTTCATCCTGCATCCCTGTGTGGAGTTTGCATGTTCTCCCCGTGCATGTGTGGGTTTTCTCCGTGTACTCCTATTTCCTCTCACGTTCCAAAAACATGCATGTTAGGTTCATTGGCCACTCTAAAGTGTCCATAGGTATGAATGTGAGTGTGAATAATATGTGTGCCCTGCGATTGGCTGGCGACCAGTTGAGGGTGTACCCCGCCTCTCGCCCGAAGTCAGTTGAGATTGGTTCCAGCATACCCCCCACGACCTTAATTAGGATAAACCGCACAGAAAATGGATTTTTCATCCTTAACACTGCATTGTTCTTCATCAGAAGTTGTGAATAAGCAGCCTCAATCTTACATGGACTATTAAGGCTCCCTTAAGACAATAGAAAGTCAATTTTGCACAATATCGGACCTTGTAAGACTCAGTAAGCTGTTTTCTGAAATTAGATACGTCACATGATTCATGCCAACTTGCTTATCTTGGATACTAGAGTTGTCGCAAGACACTTCACGAGACAAGACAATACACAAGAATGGGTCTACGAGAACAAGAAGAGATTTTAACATTACTTTAAATAAAAGTACAATGAAAAAATATCACAATATATTGCAATCATTTAATTTGTACTATGTTGGTGCTCAAACCAAAGCACAGAATGAACGCTCTTCCTGCTTGTTTGGAGGTGGGAGATGAGGAAAAAACACACATGCACATGGCAATATATTGAAGTCTGAGTTGACTTTCATTTACTGTGTGATTAATTTGTTGATTATCATCCCATGCCTTGTGCCCACAAAGTTTTTTTCTGAGTGAGAACTCTTGTCAAGTCTTAATCTCGCATAATCTTGAGACACCCCTATTGAGCACACATCTCCCACACAATGTGTGAAAATTATTCTATCAATGCGGGTATCACAAACCTGGGAATCGAAGTATCGATATTTTGGTATCCATTCACCATTTAGTGTTAGGAATGGCTTCAAGCCACATTAAATGTTTGATAGTTTGTATGAATAATGAGTGATCAGACTTATTACGGTACATCTTAATTTACATCATGTAACGTTGCAATGATACACAGTAGGGGAAGACTGCTGTAAACTGTGTATAAACACACTCAATATCTGCTGATACACACTTTATTTGCTTGGTATATGATGCCCCAAAGTGAGCTTTTAGCCTTCAGTTGACGTTTTGGGCACTGAACAGCTGGTAGTCAACAGGAATGGTATCTGCGGGGTTGGGAAAGAGTATAAACATGATGAAATCCTTGTACTTCCTGCGGGACTATTTGTACTGATACTCGCCATTGCATCTGTACTTCAGATTGGACCAGATGATGTTTTCCTGTGAGAAGCAGAAGACACCCAGCCTGCCTCCTCTCATGCTGGTGTCAATGATTACGCCTGTGTCCGCCACCAGGTCTGAACCCTCGAAGAAGCGAGCCCTGTTACCAGGGCAGAACATAATTAGTTTGTGATGATGTGAAAGTGTGTGCGTGTGTGTGCTTCAATACCTGATATATCCAACCTGAGGTCTATGCTGGAGAAACCAGCGGTAGGACACCTTGTCCTTCCAGCCCACATTCCTGGGATCTTTCCAAAGGAGGCGGACTTGCTCCGGTGTGTCTCCGGTGTGCCACAGGGAGTTCCTCAGATACTCACCAGGTCCTGTTTTGGACTTCACTGCCTGGGGGAGGTTTACACAGAATAAGAGCAAATAGGCGACTAGACGAAGACAGCAAGCACCTACGTACCTTAAGCTGTATTCCTGGCTCGGCCACAGCTCGGAATGGTGCGGCCTGCCAGTAGGTCTGCTCCGTCTGTTTCCACATGACCACGTAGAATGAAGACGAGTCTTGGTAACCAAAGATAAAGCCAGCATAGTCGTCGTCCGTCACAGTGTTGACGTGGAACGTTCCCTCAAAGTCTACGCCACTGAAGGCTGTGTAGCCTGCAGAGGACATTGGTTTGTCAGTGTGGCATTTATTTTCTCACGTGATCACTAAAAATCTGTTCATTTTGCCTTGAAACATAACTGAAGTTATCTTTATTTTTCTCAAGCTGCATGTTCCAGGGGAGGGGCAATCATGAGATGTTACACTCACCGACAGCTAGACCAGGGTCAGAGTTCATGGTTTGGACTATCTCCATCCCCTGTGTGGACCAAACATAGTCACCTCATGTTATCCTTACATTTAAAAATCCCTCCCAAGGACTGTGCTAAAGGGCCAAAGAAAGACAAGATACCATGCATGTGTGACATCTAGTGGCTGGGAGCAGAATAGAGGATGGCTATGAGAACAGCACTGGGGGGTTTTCTTCTTGATGTTCCATATAATGACGAGTTCCACATTTTGGAGCCAATTTGAAAGCGCTTGACCACAGAAACGTTTAAAAGTTCACCCTATAGAACGGCTATTCAAATGGCGGCCTACGAACCAAATCTGCGAATGACATCAGACCAGCACGCCAGTTCGGTTAAAAACTTGGGCGTGGCTAACATTGTAGCAGCAGATTCCTAAAACCATCACAGTGCTGTCAGAAAGAGGATTGTTTTTTGTTATGTTCTTAACACGTGCTCCTGTTACGGGGAATCTTTAACCAGCTTTGTTTTTTCTTTTTAAATAGATCCTTAAGACGGCACTGCTCCTGTTATATAGGTCAGTGGTTATATAGGTCACCCCGTACCGGGCCGTGGGTCATTTGGTACCGGGCCGCACAGAAAGAAAAAATAATTTCCATTATTTCATGTTTTGTTTTATTTTGAAAAGTGGCCGGATTCTCTCTGTTACATCCGTCTCACTTGACGCATGTCCATTGTGCGTGTGCTAACTTTCTCTCATATGCCGCACAGATAGACTACTACTGTATTTTTACCATTTTTCTTTCACCTCATATTTGTTGTCAAATGCTGATACTATGTGGGAATGCATAAAGGTAAGTTTGGATGACTTATTGAGTGCTAATGTGCACATTTGTCCGAAGTTAATTCATGCTAGCACACTCCCTCTTACCACACACACGTCAAAAAGCGATGTAATAGCCTAATATCTCTGGAAAAACTTGGCTGGAACTTGAACTGGTGGATGGTGGGTCAGCACTCATTTTGTACTTTTAATTTGATGTTATTCATGTCTTAGTTTTACACAATACCTAATAAATACGATACATTAGATAGGTATAATGTACACATTACTCGTGAAAGCATAAATTTACTTACGCGTGCAAAACTGGGCGCTATCTAACACTCAGTGCATCCCGTCAACAAATGACACGCTCATAAAGCACAGAAAACACGAATTAGTCACAGCGCCTCGTAATAAGCCCAGCTCTCATTTAGCACACAATATAAATTATTTTGAAATAGTTAAACACTTTTAATGCAAAATGTCATCATCAAACGTACGTATTTGTTCATGTAACACACACATGACAATGAACAACTTCACGCTGTCACGTTTCTTCTGCATTGTACCCGCTGTGGCTGTTCACATGAGGTGTTTGAGCGCATTTTGTAAATCTCTGTTTCGTGCTGATGTAGTCATGCGGTTTTTGCTTTTATTCAGCAATAGGTGTACCCCGAGGGGTACGCGTACCTCACTTTGGGAACCTAGAATGTAGAGGATCTTTGACTAGCTTTTTTTTTTTTATAGATGATTAAAAACAGCAGAGTGCTCCTGCTATATAACGGATATTTGACTAGCGTGAGTTAATATTGTTTTTGGTTACCTGGTTAAGAACTACCCAGTTGGGATCAATCTGAGAATCCCCCTCTGGATCCAGGACTACGGTCTGATAGGCTCTGAAGTCTGTTAGGGTGACCTCAGCGTTCTCTGGACAGTGGTCGATGATGTCAGTGACGTTGTCTTTGTCAAGGTCTCCTTGGCACATGTCTCCCACGTTGTTGCCTGAAACACAGACATACCGGGTAAGCATACTAACCACCCAAGTCCCAAACGTGTCACTGAACTCACTATCAGAGTCCTTTTGGTCTACGTTGGCAACCAATCTACAGTTATCATCATCGTCCTTGATGCCGTCATTATCGTCGTCATCATCACATTCGTCTCCCTGACAAGAGAGGGTGGCACTGTGAGCACACGAGTAACATGTGCCGTAGATCATTGGTTGAAGACAAAGGAAAAGTTAGACACCATGCCATCCTTGTCTGTGTCCAGCTGGGAGGAGTTGATGACATTGGGACAGTTGTCTTTTGTGTTCTGATGGCCGTCACCGTCACTAAAAAAGAGGAGGAAGGTCAAACTTGTCATGGGAATGAAAGGAAATATACATGAAGAGATTTTATGTGAGTTTTTTTTTTTTTTTTAAATAGCCAAACCAAAACATGGATAAATGCATCAAATGCATGTGGCTTTTATAGTTATTGTTGGAATAAATAAGTGTCATGCATTAGCATTCATTATAATACATATTTAGGGTATATTACTGATAATGTGTTGATTGTATTGCTCATATTGTATTGAGAAATTTGCCAAACAATTTGAAATGGTACACTACAAAAAGGGGACATCTAAGCAAGATGAAATAATATCAAGGTCAAAGGAAGTAAAAAAGTGAGTAAAAAAGACTTTTGTGTCACCTTACCTAAGTAGTATTTAAAGCAAAATAATCTGCCAACATCCATTTTCTATGCCACTTCTCATCAGGGTCGCGCTGGAGCCTATCCCAGCTGACTTCGGGTGACAGGTGGGGTACACACACCCTGGACTGGTCGCCAGCCAATGACAGGGCACATATTGACAAACAACCATTCACACTCACATTCATACCTATGGACAATTTAGAGTCTCCAATTAATTAATTAACATGCATGTTTTTGGAATGTGGGAGGAAACCCGAGTACCCGGAGAAAACCCACACACACGCAACATGTGGGAGAACATGCAAACTCCACACAGAAATGCCCAAGGGAGAATCGAACCCACATCTTCCCGATCTCCAGACTGTGAGGCCAACATGCTAACCACTAGACCACCGTGCGTAATCTGCCAACAGAACAAGAAAATTTGACTTTCTGTTGGCAGATGGTCCTGCTTATTTTAAGTAATACTGTATATTTCAGCTTTCAGTATCCATATTGCTTCAGATATGCAAATTTGTGTGAGGTCTTTTTAGTCAATAATAAGCACTTTTGAACTTGATTTCCGATATTTCATCTTGCTTAGATTTCTACTTTTTTGCAATGTGCAAGTCAAGAACAAGATGTTATTACATTCAACTTTCCCGTTTAAATTGTTGAATGGAAGAATGAATTCAAGTATTATCAACAAATAAAACAAATCTTTAAAAAATGGCATTAAAAATCATTCGTATTTATTTTTATAGAAAGTGTCCACTTTTAATTGGCACATTATTTCCAGAAAGTGACGAAATATTTTCTACCGGTAATTCAAAATTTGCAACTCAAGGTGAGTTTTTTTTAAATACAGGATGTCAATTATTCACCCTAATTTGGAGCAAATCTGAATGTTATTTGTTTACAAATGACACGAGACAATGACACAAATTTAAAATGGCAAATATTTTACATTAGTACCTCAAAACATAACACATTTTGCCACTTTCCTACCAGAAGATACCCATTCAAAAAAATAAATATTCACTTGAAGTGAAAATGTGACCAGCGTAAGTGTATACTTCAGTGCCTACGTGTCTATGTTGTCATCACAGGTATCTCCTACAAGGTCGTCATCTGAGTCAGACTGTGGATGAGGAGGAAAAAAGGGGTTGTCAAGAGTATTAAGGATACATAAATGTTTATTTGGGAGGAGGGGGATTGTTTGGTACCTGATTAGGGTTGGGCATGTCTGGACAGCTGTCACAGGCATCTCCCACTCCGTCATTATCTTTGTCTTCCTGGTTGGGGTTGGGCACTCGTGGGCAGTTGTCAACGTTATTTTTCAAATCTGATAGACAAACACATTGAAATGATTGCTGTGAGGTGTCTACAAACTCCACACATAGTCAAGGAGATGACCAACTCTGCCTGTGTTTTTTTAAGACAAAGGTCAAATAGTTTCCAGAGGGCCTCTAAGCCTGGCGGAGGTCTGACGGAAAAATATTTGAGAGAGGAGACAGACACGAGCAAGCATTACACAATCCAACCAGGAGTATTCACCAGAACACAACATGCCTGGGAAACAAAGACACAAACTCCTGTGGAAAACATGAGAAGGAGCATTTAAGGGACTTTTGGGAGGGAAGCCTGTGAAAAACGTCTGCTGCAATTCCACTCGGAACATCTGTTTTCGGCAGAACTGGTGACGCCTGAGTTATTAACCTTAATGTACAATTAACGACCTAACAAGAGAGGTGAGAATTGGAAACAGACTCAGCAGTAGGATGTTTGTAAAGAGATAAAGCTTTGCCAAAACACGTCTATCCTAACTTAACCTTAACATAGCCGGTTAGGCAACTCACAAAGTGTCTTTTAATACATCGCAAGGACATTATGTTATGCAACAGAAGCAGTAATGATGCAGTTATTCAACCATCAAACCCTGTAAATACAGCCACTTAAGTGCACTGAGGTAGCATGGCGCACACACTTACTATCCCCATCCATGTCATCATCGCACTCGTCTCCCAGCCCGTCCTTGTCTGTGTCTCTCTGGGATGGGTTGTCAACTGTTTGGCAGTTGTCACACGCGTTGCCATGTAGGTCCTTATCGCTGTTTTTTTGGTCCACATTAGGGACCAACCAGCAGTTGTCCTGGGAAAGACACAACACAGCTCCAACACACCGTAAAGTAACGCTGAGGTGTTGCATGCAGAAATGTGTTAGCTACGTCTATGTTAATGATGCCATCGCTATCTGCATCCTCATCACAGGCGTCGCCCGTCCCGTCCCTGTCGGCGTCCTCCTGGCCAGAATTTGGAACGAAGACACAGTTGTCCTGGGAACAACAAGGGAATACACACTCAATAATGAATCCCGCAGCTCAGAAAGTGGATTAGTAAGATTGGTAAGTAGCTACAGTATCTCAGTGACGGTGACTTGCAGTGAGGTTCATGGCTGGTGAGGCACTGACTCCTTTGGAGTTGTTAATACAGGTTGCTCATTAAGAGGATAACCAAAAGAGAATAATTCACTTTGGTTGGAATTTTTTTTTTATAAACTGAAAAATATTTGTGTTCTTACCTTTTGTTTATATATGAAGTACATGCACAGAGCATACAAACGTCTTGAATGCATTTGATTTTCTGCTTGCTCCGTGCTAGCAGAAAGAAAAAACAAAAACGCTGGCTTTTCCTCTGTGGAAGGACGACAGTTACAAGCACCTTCCAGCTCACGCATGCCTGACCCCTCCGGGATGCATCGGTGCTGTAAGTGCCTCCCGTGTGACATCTGATTAACAAGCATAATGATCTCACACTTACATTAAAGACTTGCATACTGAGCCGAGGAGCCATGCTCATGATGGCCTCACCTTGGGTTTTATTACCCCTGATTTGATCAGGAAATCTGCAAATTCAGCAATTTTTATTTAAGAAAATGTTCAAAATGATTGGAATCATACAGAAAATACATTTATAATACAGTTCAGTAGACAAATATTAATATTTATTTTATGTTATTATTTGTTTTTGTATGTTTTATTATGACATGCCTCCCCTGACCACACGTCACTGCTCAGTGAGTGACTACACTCTTATGATATTTTCTTTTTATTATATTGTCATTTTTGCCCTGTCCAGCCATTGGGTCAGATAGTATTGTTGATCTAGATGCCCTTAAATGCTAAACAGATTTTCTCTGCCAGGGAAAAGTATGATACTCTTCTCCTGTTCCGTAGATTTGATTTGACTTTATTTGATGTTTATTGTTATGCAAATCTGGAGCGGCCGTACCGGAGCAGGAGGGGACAGAGAAGAAGAGAAAAGAAGACAGAGGGGGGAGTGCGGGGACAAGAGGGGGGACAATACAGAGACACACAACAAAAAAACAACAATAACAAAGCAACAGAAACAAACAACAGGACTACATCAGCAAGTGTCTATAAGGACGATAAAGACCATCATGAAAATAACAAAATAACATCAACAGCCACAGTGATAGTAGTGTATCAAAACAGTCATACTTATTAGTGGTAACAGTGGGAATGAAACTATTAACTATAATAGTGAACAGATTGACGCTAACTTTTAGTAATCTTCTTGCCGACGTCATCATCACGGTAATAAAACCAACAACATGATAACACTTGTCGATAAATCAGTGAGTTACGTGGGGAAGTATGTATGTACTCTAGGTGTGTACTGTATGTATGCATGTCTGCATGTGTCCTCACTTTTCTGAGATACTATAAATGTAATTTGTAGGTAGGTTGCAAGATAGGCAGGTCTGCTAGTATATAGATAGGCAGGTAGAAAGGTAGGTAGATAGAGATACGTAGAGCAAAGAGAGAGAGCTAACCTTATTGCAGTTGTTGTCCTTGCATTCGAGAGTGTTGTCAGGATACGCATCAATGTCTGTGTCCTTTCCACACTTGTAGCCATTGCCAGCCCAGCCAACACCACACTAAAGCGCACACACACACACACACACACACACATGGACTTCGTATCAGTCTTTTCTCATTAAGAGGATTCAGGGGCGAGCAAATGAAATGTTGTCCTCACCACACAGCTGATGCTACCATCCCTCTGTACAACACACTCGGCATTGGCGTCACACGGGTTGGGCTGGCCGTTGGGACACAGCCTCGTTCCCTGGCAGCCGCTCACCTGGTCACCCGTGAAGCCATTTTTACAGTCTCCACAGCGGAAGGAGCCCTGGAGAGTGGAGCACATGGCCATCAGGTCATGTGGTGAGTACGCAGCCTTTCCGGTCTATTTTTCAGTCTTACTATAGTGTTGTAGCAGTGGGAGTCGGCGGTGCAGCCTCCAATCTCAGGCGGGTTCAAGCACTCATCTATATCTTCACACACCTTCAAGAACAACAGTTGTCATGTCATTTGTGCAACATTTTCATTGTTTATATCCAGACGAATAGCACTACAATGATGTGAATACCTGCTTGCTTGACTGGGCACTGGATATTCCCACACCATTTATCTCTGGTCCCCTGTATCCCAGAGGACATTTGCCACATCGGTACCCAGGTGCAGTGTTCTCACATCTCACACCAGAAAAACATGGATTGAGCTGGCACTGAATCACAACATAACAGTTAGTGTCACTGCACACATTACAGCTGTTTAGTTTGAGCGCAATTCAAGTACCTCATCGATGTCGTCACAGTGCACGCCATCCCCTGTGTAGCCATCAGGACAGGGAGCACACTGGTAGCCCCCTGACGAAGAGGGAATGCACATGTCCTGTCGGAAACAAGTCCCAGGCGGGCAGGAAGGAGACCCGTGTTGGCCCACAGGTGGACCTGTGTTGGTTGGATTTCCACTGAGACCTACATACAACATGCAGTTGGGGTGCTTGACGGAGTTAAAGTCAAATTCAAAAATTAAAGTAAAATTCCTCCACATCAAACTCATCCAAGCACTTTGCGCACGCAAACTGTCTTCAGGCTAAGCAATGTCGGCTCAAACCCGTGTGCTCTGTGGCCAATTGCATTAAGGTTAGTGATTATGTGCTGCTTACCGCATGCAAGACACTCTGCGATGGTGTTCCTCAGAAAGTTGGTCTCTTTAATCTAGAACAGAAAAATACATCATACTCAGTTTAGAATGAGTCACCATCGTTTTTGAAATGATGTATAAAATTTTATGGACAGTCAAACCTCGGTTTTTGCACGCCCGATTTTTGTATGATTCGAGTTCCACAGAAAATTTTGGCTAAAATGTTGCCTTGGTTTTTGTACACTTTCTCGGGTTTCATACAGTATTGCACGCAACAAACAGTTTTTCGATTCTATTCTCAATAAAAATGTATTTTTTGTTATTATTTGTGGGTATCAGGAACGGATTAATTGGATTTACATGATTGCCGATGGGAAAAATTGCCTCAGCTTTTGTACCTTTCGGTTTTCGTCAAACCTTTTGGAACAAATTAATAATGAAAACCAATGTAGCACTGAGGTACCACTGTACTGGATATTAAGGGAATATGCCTCTGCAGTAGTTCCCTTTCATTGAGCTATCTGAGGCTGAGATGTTGCCTCACAGTCTGAAGTATTTCCTAATAAATATTTTTTTTCCCATAAAAGTACTACCCATTTCAACTTTTTTAACGTTTGTTTCTGAGGTTTCGCAATGCCTTGAAAACAAGATAATTCCAGAAACTCAGCAGGTCGGTTTTAATGACAAGCAGTTGATTTTATTGCATAAGCTTTCTCAGAACACATAATTGCAATTGCAAGGTCACATTCCTCACCTTTAACAGTAACAACACACTTTTATTCTATACGTGTTTACACATTTCTATACCTACCCGTTGTGTGTAATTGTCAATCTGTGTGTGTTTCATACAAGATATTCCAGGCCAGGCATACACAACAAGTTACCTGCTCACTGAGCAGCTCCTTCATCTCAGCCAGCATGGTCCTCAATTCCTCCATGGTGATCTGCTCTTGAACGCCCCGGCTTGCCTGGAAACCTGAGAACATGACATAAAGAAGGCCATGACACCATTTATTTTTGGTCTGACTGTTGAACTGCTACCATGCTATATAACAATACATACTGTACTTATATATGCTGCTCACTACTGTTCAACGGGCAAGACAAAAGGCAATTCAATTCAATTTTATTTATATAGCACCAAATCACAACAAAAGGAATCTCCAGGCACTTTACACATGAGGTAGGTCTAGGATCACACTCCTCAGAAATGAATGGAGAAACCGACCAAACCCCACATGAGCAAGCACTAGGCGACGGAGGCAAGGAAGAATTCCCCCTGGGGAAGAAACCTTGAACAGAAAGCAGGTTTTGTGGGGTGGCCATCTGTCTCGACCGGTTAGGTTAGGATAGAAAAAATAGAGTTGTACACGGAGAGATGATACTATAGACCAAGTGAGAAAACAGTCCAAGGAACAGGGAGGCGTATCAGGAGAAAGGGGTCAGTCTAACTACAGTATATGCTTTAGCAAAAAGGGGAGTTTTAAGATTACTTTTAAATAGAGAGAGGGTGTCTGCCTTCGGGATTGAGTAAGGGAGATGGCTCCATAACAGAGGAGCCCGATAACTAAACGCGCTGCCTGCCACTCTACCGCTAAAAATTCTAGGATTCGCAGGTAAGCATAAAGTCTGGGAGCGCAGTGTTCTACTGGGTTGATAGGGCACTAGAAGCTCTCTAAGATACGTACATTGGTGCCTGACCGTGCAGTGCTTTATATGTAAGAAAGAGAATTTTGAAGCCACTTTTAAATTTTACAGGTAACCAGTGCAGTGAGGCGAGTACGGGTGAAATATGATATCTTCTTCTAGTTCTGGTTAAGGCTCTTGCAGTGGTGTTTTGGACCAACTTGGGGGGTCTTTTAAGGTTTGTTAGGATAATCCATTAACAGGGATTCAAACAAATCCAGCCTGGGGGTCACAAAAGCATGAACAAGCTTTTCAGCATCTGGTAGTGGCAGGAAATTTCAGTTTCGTTTCGTAGATGAAAAAATGCTGTTCTTGACACTTGTCGTATTTGGGAACCAATGCAAAGGTCTTGATCAAAGATGACACCAAGTTTCCTGACTGTGCTCCCGGGTGGTGATTGCAAGACCATTTAGGGCGGTCATCTCATTTGCAACCTTGTCTCTGAGGTGGGTGGGAACCAAGGACTATGATTTCAGTTTTATCTGAATTTAATAGTAAGAAATTTGAAGTCATCCAGCTGTTGATGTCTTTAAGGCATACCTGGAGTTTGGGCAGCTGATTTGTTTTTTTCGGTTTCATTGATAAATAGAGTGACATATTTGATAAACAGAATCACACATTTGCTTAGTAATTTGATTACTGGTCTTTACAATACAAATATATTACAGTCGTACGCTCATTGGGGCCTTTTATTGTTTATGACTACTCTTTTTTATTACCCACTCTCCATCGAGATACAGGGTTCATTTAAACCTAAATTTTAAACTTATGTCAATGATTTAAGCTCTTACAATTTTCTTACATTTCTGTGTAGTATTGCAAAATCCATTTGGTTTAAACGTGCCATATTATACAACAAAAGTGAATCCTCCTACCTCCACCTAGGGTTTTTTTGTTGTAAAAACTCTGCTTCAAAAGTAACCGTTTGAGCACTTCTTCTCTGAAAAGTGGAGCAAACAAAATGAGGGGGATGATAGATTTTTCTCCTGTTTGGTGGTCATAAACAGGCTCCACCAATACATATTTCTGTTAGAAACACATTCAAAAGTCAACTCAGCATAATAAGGGACATGTAAAGTAAAACAACATTTTATTTAAAATGTTAGTATTTTTCATTTTTCCACTTACTCAGAAGCTGCAGAGCATCAGTCTGATCCGAGCTGCAGTCCTGCAGTGTTGCCACATTGTCTATGGTGTCGTCTATCACCAGCTTCATGTCAGTCAATTCACCCTTTTCCACAAAGACAAATAGAGTAAAAGTAGTTAATTGTTGCTACGCAACAATGCCCTTTCATGGAACCCCACCTGCCCATTTGACTTCAGCGTTCTCAGTGCCACCGAGTTGGGACCAGGTGGGAGGGATCCGAAGGCAGCTGGCAGGTCATCCAGAGTGTGCGCCAGCCTGCAGTCCACATAGATGTTGAGGCGAGGTGGGCCACGATTCAGGCCACTTGCATGTAGCATCACGTGGTGGTTCCTGCCATCAGCCAGGGAGGCGTGGTTAAAAGTGGTTGTGCCAAATCTACCGTCAGCCTTCTGGTATCTCAGAGTGACTAGACATGGAAAGATGAGGTGTTGAAAGAGAGCAAACACACTAACAGTGTTTCAAGTAATGCAACTCACTCTTGTTCAGCTTGGCCTGCACATTGAATTCCAAGTACTTGCTGTTTTCTTTGGGATTAATGACGCTGTACAGGGACGTGGGGACCTTCTGATGAAGTCTGAAGGAGGACAGCAGGAAAGCCTCGTCTCGCCCTTTATTCTTTAAACTCCCTTGGAGCAAGTCTGGCAGGCAGTCCGGCGACACCAGAAGGTCGTAAACTAGCACAGGTGAAAACCGACATAAGTGGCAGCTCTACGGGCAGACAATCTGTTATGCAATGCTGGTTTATCTGAGATTTGTTTGGATTTTGAACCAAATTCTCCCATGGGAAATAATAAAACATGCATGTTAGGTTCATCGTCACCGTCAACTTTATTTCAGACACATACATGATCCATAGAACATTAAAAACAAACAGACATCAGCAACAAGACAGTATAAGATGGCTACCGCTTGCTATGTAAGTGTCTGTGTTTCCACAAACTCGAAAAGAACCTGACCGAGCTTTGTACAGGGTTGGTCAGAGTGAGTGTATGTGATGCTGTTTACAGAGGATGTTAGCCTACACATACATCTGTACATGAGGCTCCATAGACACAGCAGCACAGGTTGTTGCAGCAGCCTGAACAAAGATTTGACTGGCACTAGTCCAGCGGGGCACCTTAAGCAGCATCCTCATGCCATCATTGTATGCCACCTGAAGTTTATGCATACTGCTTGTTCTATAATGCCGTCACAAGTGGGCAGTATACATAGGGGAACAATACATGTACGCTTTAAAAAGTGCTATTTTAACAGATACTGGGCACATACAGAACTTACAAACAGGCAGTTCGCTTGTGCATATTGCATACAGCACTGCCTGTAAATGTCTCTATTGTCTGACAGGTCAGTGCATGTGTAGTGATGTTGTCTGCCAGACAGAAGTCAGGAAAACCTGTAATGACCTCTTTATTACCTCTGAATTGTATTTAATATCAAAGTCCAAGCCATACTGTAAGCAAGCCCTTAACAACTGCTGTAGACCAGCACTGTATGGACAGAAAATTACGAGATCCCCCTTCTTGCTTTTGCATATTGTAGCTCTACTTAAAACCTGGTTCAATTTATCACAGCAAGTCTTCCAGGTCCTGAAGCAGCAAAACAGCCCCAGACCATCACACTACCACCACCATATTTTACTGTTGGTATGACATTCTTTTTCTGAAATGCGGCATTTTCCCAGATGTAATGGGACACACACCTTCCAAAAAGTTCAACTTTTGTCTCATCCAACCAAAGAGTATTTTCTTTAAGGTATTGGGGATCATCAAGATGTTTTCTGGTAAAATTGAGACAAGCCTTAATGTTCTTTTTGTTCTGCAGTGGTTTTCATCTTGGAACTCTGCCATGCAAGCCGTTTTTGCCCAGTGTCTTTCTTATGGTGGAGTCATCAACACTGACCTTAACTGAGGCAAGTGAGGCCTGCAGTTCTTTGGATGTTGTTGTGGGGTCTTTTGTGACCTCTTGAATGAGTCGTCGCTACACTCTTGGGGTCATTTTGGTTGGCCAGCCACTCCTGGGAAGGTTCACCACTGTTCCATGTTTTCATCGTTACTTTATTTCTTTCTGGGGGGGGAGTCAACGGGCGGATCACTTTTTCCATGTAGGTTTGGATTTTTTTTCTCCCTTAATAATAAAAAGTTTCATTTAAAAACTGCACTTTGTGTTCAGTTGTGTTGTCATTGACTAATATTTTAATTTGTTTGATGATCTGAAACATTTAAGTGTGACAAACATGCAAAAAAAAGAAATCAGGAAGGGGGCAAACACTTTTTCACACCACTGTAGGTGATAGTTAAACTTAGCTCTCGTGGAATGTGCTTGCGCTCTCTGATGCCATCTCACCATATCTGCGGTGAATCTTTGTGTTACCAAAAGGCCAAAGAAAAAGTAAAACATGCAACTGGTAGCTGAGCTGAGGTCTTGTGCAAGAGAAACTAAACGGTTCTACAGGCGCTTGTTTTTCTCTCATGGAAGGTCTATGTGCAAATGAGTGAGTAACTTTATGAGGTGTGACAGGGTGTCAGTGTGTGTGCATGTGACCAGGGCGAATTTACCATTAGGCAAACACAGACAAATGCCTAGGGCCCTGAGATTTCCAGGGGCCCCCAAAGGAAGAGAGTAGAACACAAACTTGTTGGCATGGTTTTGAGAAAAATAAAGTGGAGTTACCCCCGTGGAGCAGAGAAGAGGAGAAGGTGAGTGTAAAACAAACAGTTTTCATCAAAACTATCAAAGGTGTCAACCTTTTTCATAGTCACAACAAACATAGCCACACTAACTAAATGATGCTTAATGTTCTTATCAATTACAATCAAAGCGTTGAGATGATTCACTTGTTAGGTAATAATACTGTAATAACCCAGGAGGATTTTAAGGACTAGCTCAGGAAAATAGAATTTTGTCATGTTGACACTTGTTAGTAGATGATAAACATTAATATTTAAAATCGTTTTAAAATAAATAAATACAATAAATAATAACAATACAATAAAACTTTTGTCTGTGCAGTACAAGGATGTGGAGGGCCCCAATGACTGGATTTGCCTTGGGCCCCCAAATGACAAAATATGCCTCTGCATATATGTGACCAATGTAAATATGTGATGGGACTGCTTGTGTTTATACCCAGCTGTCTTTTATAGCGTGACAGACTGGAGTTGCCGAAAGAAACGGGAGCAGCATCAGCCCACTCTTTCCACTGAAACTAACCCACTCGTTTCACGTGCACGTGCACAGAGCACCATTCAAGAAAAACACAGAGTGACAGGAAAATGATGTGGAAAAAATGGTGTGCCGTTTCCAGGCAAATCAGGTTTTTGCATATGAACATTTTCAGATGCCAGGGAGAGCTGCTTTACCAATTAAAACGGCTTCAAAGTTATTACTTTAAACCTGCAAGTCTCTCTATACAACTAGCATAAGATGTAAGTTGGGCGCAGACCTCTGCCAATCCTAATTAGGTTTGACACCTAAACCACCTTTGTCATTAAGATTCATGCATTATTCACTAATGTATATACAGTACTGCATATTTTTTAAGAAAGTTGGAACCACATCAAAACCAAATGAGTGCTTATTTGGCTCACAAAATTATCAGGTTTTTGAAATCCTACAAACAAACAAAATGAAAACAACCTCTGTCTCTGACCCTAAATTCACCCTTCATACAGCACTCATTGTCATTATAACACTGCTTGATTTCAACCCAGCGTTACCATTTTCAGTCATTGTTATCTGTCTTTTTACATTTTACTATCAATCTTTATATTATAGTGGACGTGGTTCATTTGCCATGCCCACCTAAGTTATACCAAATGGTTATTTTACCAAAGAAACTGCCACAATCTGAAGTTTTCAAATGCAAAATCACAGAAGCTTGCAGCAAATGTTGTTTTCTCTGTAGTATAGACAGTAAATAGCCAGCACTCACCAATGCCTTGGGCCACAGCAGTGATCAGCAGCTGTTGCAGCACCACAGACAGAGCCAGGACTCCAGGCCACACGCCCATTGTCATGACTTCAAGAAGATCTCCTCTTGGAATCAAGAAGTTTGAATGGCCTGTGACGGACAAGGCTGAGCATCCAGATGTAGAGGCAAAATCACAGCAGAGGTGAGGTGGCTATTTGGCCACAGGCACAGCTTTTAAAGCAAAGGGGAGTGTCCTCATGCGTTGTAAAAGTGGCAGTGACCACATAGTTGTGCACTTAAGATGAAGCAGATTGCTGCAATTACGAAAGAAACTGTATCTCATGTTGGCAGTTGGTTTTTACATGAGTTGTTGATGTATTTGTCCCGTTGTCTATGTGTGTTTATTCAGGGTTGCAGTTCTCCGAGAATCGAGAAGGGGGTTTAGGATAAAAAGAAATAGCAGTAATGCTTTCACTTACCAGAAAAAGAAAAAACACATCAGAATGAATTACTGGATGCTAAAACTTAATTCCATCTAGCTGCTGCTGGCTGAGCTTTCTTATACTGTACTGGAGATGAGGCCAAAATCCTTTCAATATTGTAATGCAAACTTTACATACACGCCATATGTTTAGTTTCAATTTGGTGCAGTTTGTATTGGCTGTGCATTTAAATATATCTGGTAGGGACTGGCCAAGGCAGGGACGTTTGTTCGGTCTGGAAATATAGCAAGACAGATGTCTGGTGATCATCTGAAAATGTCATTTGAACATCCTGGCATCCGTGTTATTGCTGCTGAAATGAGCTATTGGTCAGGTGTATTGTTTTTTATGGTGGGATTTTGTGTTCAGTAAATTACACCCATGATACAATGCGTTTATATTCGCATCTGCTCTACACATTTCACCAGTGAATACAGACTGACCGCCCGCAATGCAATGTTTCATGCTGAATATGATATTTATGGGTAACCTAATTGGATTATGGCTATATTTTACTTTCACATTAATAAACATACTGATGATATTTTTGTTAGAAACATCCATCAATTTTCTCTATTAAAATTAAAATAATTTAAATTATTAAAAATGTCTATTAAAATTATGGTCTTTGGATTTGACTGGTTTGTGTACCTAATGAAACGACGGAACGGACTTTATGTTGGGTGACAGTGACGTCACCCCTGCACCAGCTGATGTTGCGTGACGTCACCTTCATTGGAGCAAACATGGCGACTGCCATGGAGCTACGGTGCTGGGGTGGCGATTGGGGTCTACCGTCTGTCCACAACGAGTCCCTCGTTGTCCTGGTAAGGTCTAACGTTTGCTTGCGTGAATAAGGCCTTTACATACCTCAGTTTTCCCGGGGTGACATCGTTTATTTATTCTTGGTTCTCTATCTGGTTAGCTTCCATGCTAACTTAACCGCTGCACTTCGGCATAGCAGAAATACCAAAACATGGGTTTTTAAAACAGCAATTTCATGATTACAAAGTTGGGATCTGTTAATATTATTGGCTAGATGTTTTGTTCGAGATCTGGGGTTGTTTGTCTTTGTCATTTCTAACAAAATCTTCTGCTTCAAGGTCAGTTCATTAGAATGACATCTTTAACTTTTTTCTTGCTAAATGCCTACACTTAAATATATCATAAATTGGTCAAAGAGCCATATTTGTTGACAGTTGTGATGACTGCTGTTTCTTGTCTTTTGCTTTATGCCACTATTTCAGGTGACACATACTGTGCGTACCTGTCTGTTGTGTTACAGTGGCAAGAAAAAGTATCTGAACCTTTGGGAATTTAATGGTTCTCTGAATAAATTTGTCATAAAATGTGATCTCACCTTCATTTAACTCATAAATGTAGGTTATCTATATTTACAACCTTTTCACCATCTTGAAAACATTTTCCCTGCGAGTTTGTTAAGTTGTCATATGAGGGCAAGCTTATTTGACTTACTTTTACTATTTTACTCATGTCTCTGAACGGCGTCATCTACAGTCATGGAAAAAATGATTAGACCACCCTTGTTTCTTCAGTTTCTTGTTCATTTTAATACCTGATACAACTAACGGTACATTTGTTTGGACAAATATAACAATGACAACAAAAATAGCTCATAATAGTTATTTTTTTGGCAGTACAATGCTATAGCTATTCATATAAGAACTTAAGTGATTTTGGTTATCATCAAGAAAACCATGGAAGTTGCGAGATATCAGCTCTTACAGTACATTAAACTCTCATGAGCTATATTTGTTATCATTATATTTGTCCAAACAAATGTACTTCTAGTTGTACCAGACATTAAAGTGGATCAGTAAACTGAAGAAACAAGGATGGTGTAATCATTTTTTCCATGACTGTATTTGATTATGGGTTGGTGGTACCACTTGCTAACATTAGCTCAGTTTGCTCTGCAACATGTTTTGCATCAGGAGTAGAGCTGCAACAGTTAATCGAATCAATGATTAATCCATTAGCCAATTATTATTTTGGTATTGGATTAATCGTTTTTAAATTAAATGTAAATATCCTCTGATTTCAGTTTTTCAAATGTGAATATTTTTTAATTTCCTTAGTCAGCCATGAAAACAGAATGCATTTAGACTGCGTTCTGACTGGTGGATGATTACTGATTGGATGAGCAAGGGAAGGTGTAGGGGGGCCAGAGTGTGCAGTGAGACACAGAGAAAAGTTTTTGTGTGTGCGGTAATCTATCCACTATCATGAATACGTTCCTAAAAAAAAATGTAGACACAGGTAAGGGCTACCTGCAGGGCATTTCCGCCTGACCCACCTCCGACTGTGCCAATAGGGTAGCTGCAGGGTCATCAACCGATCAACCGGGAGCCATGTTTCACTCTATTATTCCTGGAACATCTCACGATGGTGGCGCAACAGCAGGGACGTCTCTCTATTACTGCCTGCAAGTAACCCTTGGGCCCTTGTTTTCCCCACAACATGTCCTTCCTTCTCAGCCACAATCATAAGCTCGCTCTTTCCACCTCCTTTGCCAAGTTCTTGAATGCCCTCTTCAGCTTTGGCCCGGTCACTCCCACATTCCTCAGGAGGCACTGGATGGACATTCCATTGCACCCTCTGCAGCCAATCTCTACAGGGCAGATCCAGCCTCCCCTGTGTCCTTCCTTTCAAAAGCTGACTCCATTCCTCCCTCCAAAGTAACAGTGAGCTCTGCCAGGATCACTGTTTGGACTGAGGGGGACCACAGGATGATGTCAGGTCTCAGAGAGGGTGTAGTTGTGTCTGCCGGAAACTTCAGCTGCCGATCAAGGTCCACTCTTATTTTGCAGTCAAATTCAGGTGTTAACAGTGATCATCATTCCCTCCGGGAGATGTTCTGAGCCCCTGCTCCTTGTGCAACGAAATGGACCAGCTTTTGTGATGTTGACGGATGGTCTTTGGCCTCTTCCACCCTTTCTGCCTCGAGGACTTCAGCCAGCTTCTGCAAGGACCTGGTCGTGATGCCACCTGGACTGGCCCTGAGCCAGAACTGTTTTGCATCTGGACAGGATTTACTGTAGGCTTGGGTTTGGCGTGTTGCAGAGTTTGCAGTTTTCCTCAGAGCCGTACCACCGATACAGGTTGTTGGGACTGGGGAGAGTGTTGTAGGTAGCACGAATGAGGAAGCTTAACCTTGCTTTAGGGATCTTTCACATGTCAGATCACTTGACATTTTTGCTGGTCCCCCTCCATCCTGACCACCTCTACAAACGCCAGGTCTTTCCTCTCCTTTCTTGTGGTTTTTGGCCAAAACCTGGAAGCTGTTCCCCACTCCAAGCCACTTCCTCCTGACTGTGTCCTGCCAATAATTTTGTTGTGCATCAGCCTGCTGATGACCTGGTCTATCGTCTCTTCAGCCTTCCACTTGAATCCTGTTGGAACTGGGGCCTTGGTCTGTTTTGGTCGTGTCAGTTGAATCTCTTAGATCTAACATGAGCCTCGCCTTCTCCTGTCTGTAACCCAGGTTGACGTACTTCAGTTGCAGCTGGATTGTGTTTTTTTCCAAAAAGACCTATTTGGGAAAGACTCCAAGGTAGGCCAAGCCAGTTGCGGATGAAACTGTTGGCCTTGGCATCCATCGTCATTGCTGTGGCTTTTCAGGGGCCAGGTGCTGGTACAGGTGAATTGATAGCACCAGCACTTAAAGGGATAGTTCGGAGTTTTTGACATGAAGTTGTATGACATCCCCATCAGCAGTGGACTATTTCAACAGTGTCTTACCCCCCCCATTTGGTCCCGCCAGTCCAGTTCTAGCCGGATTTCTGTGACAAGGAGCGTAGTTCTACTGAGTCATTTAAGTAAAGAGTTTGGCTTCTTAAAACAATATGCGTTCAAAAGAGTAATACATTTGCATCATAAAAATGACTCCTTAAAAAAATCAGACCTCACAAATCGCTCAGCATCATATTTGTCTCCTGCCGTGTCCCTGTGCACTGTCACCTCTCCATACGTGTGTATGTGATGAAGATGCATCCGCGACGGAGCACCGCGGCCATCCTGTTTACGTGTCTTCCACAGCAGAAGAAGATGCGAGCGTCTTCATCACATTTTTTTTTTTTTGAGGAGGCATTTTTATGATGCAAATGTATTACTCTTTTGAACGCATATTGTTTTGAGAAGCCAAACTTTTTACTTAAATGACCAAGCAACTAAGCAGAACTACGTTCCTCAGCGACCAGAACTTGACTCGCGGGACAAAATGGAGGGGTAAGTCACTGTTGAAATAGTACATTGCTGATGGAGATGTCATACAACTTTAAGGCAAAAAATCCAAACTATCCCTTTAAGCTTCCATGGAAGTCAGTCCTCTCCAGGGCTTCAGAAAGCTGTTTCATGACAGTTGCAGGCATATGGTTATCAGACAGATCGGTCGTATACAGTCTTCCCAAGCTTCGGACAGGTTGTTATGCCAACAGTGGAATCCTTTCTCCATGAAGGAGATGAGGTCATTCCTGGCTCCCTTCCGGATTGAGAGACTGCGAGAGGTTTTATTCTTATTCTGCCCCATCCAAGGAGTTCTTCAAACCTCTTTAGGAGCTGGGAAGTGCAAGCCGCTGTTTGGAGAAGGCTTTTTACGTCATCTATGTAACTCTGCAAGGCTGGCAGTCGTTGGCCTAACTGCGATCTCACTCCTTGAACCATTTGTCTGCCGCCAATCAGAATGTCTACAAAGGCTGCTGTGAAGAGGATGAGAGAGATTGAGCAACTTATTGTGATGACATTCTCAAGCCAATGCCAGCTAGTAAATAAAAGGTAAATAGATTCATTCTGAATGGACATATTCCTTTGTCTCCACCGCTAATAATGCTGGCTTACCCATGTGCTTTATATGTGGTGACAAATGAGCAAACAACAAAAATGATAAACTTGAAAGACATTTTCCAGAAGAAATACTCAACTTTTTCTGAAAACTACCCAACTGCAGATGGGCGTAAGAGAGCAATTTCTGAGGTGCTGAGAAAAGCTCAGTGTCACCTGGAGAGCAGAAATACAAAACTGTGATTCAATGTGTGTGTTTTTTTAAATTAATTGTAATCAACACAATAAAGTTCCAGCCCTGGTAATTACAGTAGATAATCACTATATTGGCACTTCAGCATTACTGTAAACAAATATGTGTTACTTTCGTCTTCAGTACTTTCTCCGCTGTTTCTTTAACAAACCATTACTGAAAATGATTCACAGCGTGGTCTCATCGATGTTCTCAGATTTGGTTCACATTCAGTTTATTGTATTTAATTGTTGTTTTTTGGAATTCTAAGTTATCTTGCCTCTCTTTCCATTGTTTGTAAGCCAGGACGCTTGAATCATGAAATCCCTCCTAAAGAAGACCATGAACATTATTAAGAAGAAGGAAACATTGAGCACATGCATCAAAGAAAAGAAACATCCTACCTCTTACTCTTAATCATGTTAAAGCGAATCTGCTCTTTTTTTGGTATTTTGCCCATCATCCACAGTACTTATGTAAAACATGAACCTTTTCTGTGCGTTCTAAAGAGAAAAAAAGCTAGCATGGGGGAGCTAAAAATGCACTTAATGGGACACCTGTGTTGACTATAAAGCCATCTTTAAAAAAAAATAAATAAATAAAATGCCAACCGTGTTCCATTTACCATTTCCATTTCACCACTACCAAGAGGTATCGGGAACTTCAAAACTGTGATAGTGACACCAATCTGTACTGACTGGGAAACAAGAACAACTATGAATACACAACCAAATTATCTGTAAAGTATTAGCCCACATTCCATGTTTTGTTTGTACACGGCTAGATGGACTGTGATATCAAGCGTTGTGTGCTCCATATATCAAAATCCATATCATGGTGGCTTACTCAATGGACAGTTGTCCGTCTGGTGTCAGCTGGCCTGGGGTGTCTTTTCCAGATGATTTTGAGTAGGTGGAAAAAAAGTTTCTACCACTGCAAGGTTTGTTAGCGCTAACAATTCTTCTTTCATTGTGATGCATTCTCTTGGAGCAATGTCCTCCTTGCCATATATACAAAGCCTCTCCGTCGATGGTAACACTTGATGTCTGTTGGCAAGTATTACGTTATCATGAATGTGCCTGTTACTGCATGGTCACAGCATGTATATAAAACATTGTTGGAGATTTTTTTTATAGTCGAAATAGGTGTGCCCGATTACGTGCATTATTAGCTCTCTCATGCTAGCTGTTTTTCGTTCTTTAGAGCGCACAGAAAAGGGAAAAATGTGTTTTCATGTTTCACGTAGATGATGGGCAAATTAAAAAAAAAAAAGTACAGTTTTACTTTAACCACTACTAATTATTTGTTTTCCTTCTGTGTGTGTGTGTTTTTTTTTCAGGCATATGCTAAGTTTTCTGGGGCCAAAGTGAACGTTTCTCCTATAGACTGGACATGGAAAACCTTGACAGGTAGGCTGAAGCAGCTAAACACAATCTTTCTGTACCCTGTATTTCACGTGTCATACCAGCGTCTCCGATTTGTGGCGACCCACTACAAATAGATTTGGCGCTGCCTGTTCGCCGTCGCTCATAAACAAATTATAACACGCCTGGTCTGCCAGAGACTAAGGCTGAGCAGGAGGGATTGGTGTTGCCAGTTGCCAGCAAGCAATCAGACCCCTGTGAATACTTTTCTCCAAAAAATGGACTAGCGACATATCTAGTGAAGAATCTTTTGGTGGCAGACATGAACACACGTAGCGCTCTTCTCAACGAGCGGCAGCTGGCGCTGCTGTGAGCCCCTCCCCTATCCAAAAGCACTTACAAGTGGCTGCGTTTGTGACATTTAAAAAAACGACAAAAAGAAGCAAGAGAAGAAAGTTCATTTGTAGTACTAAGTGCATAATCCCATTGTCTAAAATTGGCTTTTAATTTAAAATGGGAGAAACTTTTACAAAACTGCAGGAGTGATGTAAATGCCCTTTTAAACATAACTTCTGCCTGTTAAAGTCTTGTATGGTTCTTGTTGTAGCAACAGTCCCGGAGCTGATTTGCGGAGATACTTCAGTGAAAGAACCTTCTCAGATTCTTAACTTCCTGAGAAAGCAGGTACGAGTGGATGCCAGGTACATGCGCCACAACTGAACTGAGCAGATCTTTATGATTCATTTGTGTTGTTTTTAGAGGTTTAATGCAGACTATGAGCTGAGTGCCCGACAAGGAGCTGACACCATGGCGTACATCGCTCTCCTCCAAGAGAAACTACAACCTGCATTGGTAACACCATTTCTTTTCAGTATGTTCACTGATAAATATCAGCATTACTAGTATCTTTTTCTTCTACACTTCACAGTTGCACACTTTCTGGTTGGATGCCGACAACTACGCCAATTTGACACGGCCATGGTTTGCCTCTCGTTCTCCGTTCCCTCTAAATTTTCTCGTCCCCAGTCGTCACGCCAGCAACGCCCTCTCCCGCATCCTGCTGACCAAAGGAGAGTCACCACAACGCAGAATCAGTGAGGTGGAAGGAAAGGTAAACACAGATGGAGTTATATTATTTTTTCTCTGCTTGTCCTCTCCTTTTCCTAACTGTTCTATGTCATTGTCAGCTCTACAGTGATGCCAAGGAATGCCTCAATCTCCTCTCCTACAGACTGGGTTCAGCAAACTACTTCTTTGGCAACTTGTAAGTAAAAGCATGCCAGTTAACATCATTAGTCACAGCAAATTATTATATTGATAATTTGTTTATCGAAACTTAACTGTATCTTTGTCAACCAACAGGGTTTAGAGAGGCAGATACAATTGACAGGATAGCGGGATAAGGGATTACGGATTCCTGCTAACATTACTATTAACAAGAATGACACTTAGTAGAGGCAAAAAACCCCAAATATGTCTGTTTTAACAGATTTTGGTACAGTAGTACCTCGGTTAATGTCCGCACAGATTAGGTTTTTTTGGTTAACATCCAAAATGTATGCTAAAATTTTGCTTTGGTTTGTGTTCGCCTGCCTGATTAGCGTGAAATATGGCGAGCGTAACAAACTGTTGTATTTGTGCTTGGTTTGTTTACGCAACCATCTTGGATAACGCACCCAAGATGAAATGTAGCGATACTTAGTTGACACGTTACTACGGCAGCCTATAAGGCACATACTGTACATGTAAGGCATCCGGAATCAAGTGGCCAAACAATGGAGCCTCGGCGTTGATGACTCCTATCCGTGCATTTCTTCATGGAGTGTGACAAACTCTAACTAAGCCACTATGAATCCAAAGAAGGTTGCGAGTGTCAGCAACATTCCAAAGAGGGTGAAGACCACTATTGAATTCAAGAAAGAAGTCATCGCAAAGTTCGAAGATAAGCACCAGGATGTACTGAAAGCCCTCATCCACAATTCGTACCATCCTGAAGAATAACAACGTAATCAAGTGAGCTAATGTTGGGAAAGGAGTAGTGCTGTTAACAAAACAGACCACAAACCATTGAAGATGTTGAGACGTTGTTGCTGGTGTGGGTCAAGGGAGACACTGCGGGAGACACTGTTTCAGAGGCAAGGCTGCTGCGTGTGGCTCTAACAAAGAAAACGCCAGCAAGGAGTGAGTCTGTTGACAAATTTAAGGGAAGCAGAGGCTGGTTCGAAAATTTAGAAAAATAAAAAACAGGCATACATACAGCATTGTTAGATATGGGGAGGCTCTAAGTTGACAAACGTGTCTCCAAACTTTTCCATCCCTCTACAATATTCTACTTTTCTGGTTGTTGTTTGCAAAGATAGTTAAATAAAGGTAAAAGTGATGTTAAATGTTCAGTTGTCCATTCATTTGTCATTTGCAATTATTTTTGCACCATTTCCTGCTGCATGTAAAACTATAATTATTGTCTATAAAATGTGTTGTGTTGAAATTTTTGGGTGTATGGAACAGATTCATTGGATTTACATTATTTTCTATGGGAAAACTTGCCTTGGTTAGAGTTCGTTTTGGTTTGAGTTGGACCTTCTGGAATGGATTCATCCAGACATCCATTTTCCGCTTGTCCTCACGAGGGTCGCAGGGGTATACTGGAGCCTATCTGTACTTCATTTCATTCATTTTAAACAGTCATGACCTTCTGGATGAGGCTGTTCTACTCCAGTCCTGTAGGTGTCAGTAATGCACGTTTAGATGTAGATTACCGCACTCTTCTTTATTCACCCCAGCATGTGGACAGTAATAGTGAAAAGTGAAAATACGTTCAGTTCTATTGACACATTTATCCTGATCTGATCCACACTCCTACAAAGTTTAGGGAAAAAACCTGTAGTTGTTAACTGATAAAGTGGCAGTTGAGACATCACTTCTCACCTTTGCCCTTAGTGGAGTAACAATAATAGTATTTATGGTAAAAATAGTAGAATGGTTTGATACAGCAATGCAGGTATTATTTATAAATGACGTATTGAAAGTGGACATAAAACATAATACTCTTTGGCTCCTGCACTGCAGCTTACTGTGTAAACATGTATTTGTCTGTGATTGCAGGCCCACCAGCTTGGATGCTTTTGTGTTTGGGTTTGTGGCTCCCATCCACAAGGCCCACCTCCCCAACAGCCCCCTGCAGAGCCACGTCAGACAGCTGGAGAACCTCACGCACTTCTGCGACAACATCCTGTCGGTCTATTTCAACTCGGCCCACCCTTGTAAGATCTCTGCACATACAGAGAAGTCACACTTTCAAGCTTCAGGATCAATGCTCACAAATGCTCATTTCTAAGCACAAGTCAACTAACATTCTCAGCTGTTTCTGACACCTTTGATTTTCTTCCTGCTTGATGCCTTTTTAAGGGTTAACGCTTTTCATTTTCACTGACGCTTGGTCATTTCTGTCCTTTTTCCATGGGTGTCCATGTTTTTCCAGGTCTTCCTCCATCTGTTCAGGAAACAATGGATGCCAACCTCCAGAAACTAACTCAGCTTGTAAACAAAGAATCCAACTTGATAGAAAAGGTGCTTCTGCATTCCCTTTCTCTTCTTTGCAGAGACACGTGCACATAAATACACCCACTGGCCAAAGCATTAGGTATACCTAATCTGATGACATCCATAGTTTGTACAGTTGTCCCTAATGAAATGGCTGGTGAATGTCATCATGTGTACTGTATGTCATGCTGCTAGGTCAACATGTTCCTGGGCTCAAAAACCTCTGAGGCAACACCTATGGTGTTAGTGCATGTGACGTTGGCTGTGTATATCAAAGCAACAGGTGGTGCAAAAACAGCTGACTTTAGGCGAGAAGCGGGGTACACCCTGGACTGATTGCCAGCCAATCACAGGACACATACAGAAAACAACCATTCACACTCAGACCCACACCTATGGACTATTTAGAGTCTTCAGTTAACCCAGCATGCATGTTTTTGGACTGTGGGAGGAAGCCAGAAACAACAATATTGAACAGCAGCCCTATGGTTGTGTTTGTGTTTATAACTTCTCCAATAGAGTGTACATTGTAAACGCAGTTCTACTGCTTGCCAGTGTATAATTTTAAACCCCAACACATACTGTATAGGTTTTGGATAAGACCCGTTTGCGTGACGTCCCCGTCTTTTGCCATGTGACAGTGTTTTTCATCATTGTTACAAGTCTGAGAGATTTTTTTTGTCTTTTTGAAACTTTTCGAAAACCCGAAAGAAAAAGTCATTTTCAGCATGACCTCTAACATATTACATCCTTTGTCGCAGATGGATGACAACCTACGCAGCAGCCCTCAGCACAAACCTCACCGGCCAGAGCCCAAACCCAGTCTGATCATGGAAAAAAGCTCTACACCTGCATAACCCCCGACCTCTGACCCCCCCCTCACCCTAATAATCCTGCCTTATGAGCGAACAAGCGGAGACCACCTTGTAGCTGAAAGGTACAACTCATGAGACTTAATAACCGTCATCAACGTGAACCACATCTTAGCAGTCGAAGCCTGTTTGAAGGTAATGATGATGGCTTTGGAAGATGTCAGTCGGAAAGAGAAGAAAGCGCAGCGTAAGGTCTTTTTAAATGACTGCATGCACCGTGGCGGTTCATGATGGAATGGAATTATGAACTAATGCTAAATGAGAAAGACACAGAATGTCCAAAAGGAAACGAAAAGTTCTGCAGGGAAAGTAAGTGGTGCTGCTTGACCATGACAGTTTTTATTTGAACCCTTTTAGCTCCTTGTTTTCAATGAGGGAATATTGAAGCCTTTCCTTTTTTGTTTGACCTTGCAGATGAACCTCATCTGTCATTGCACCAAGTCTTCACATTGATTCATTCATTTCAAAATAGATTACAAAATGATGTGTAACTCACTTTATGCATGTAATCTCCCCACGGTTGTAGAGCTTGTACAGTTGTAAATAGAACCACAAGTATGTATAGTATATGATTAATGCTATGTGCTCCGAAAGGGCTTAGCAGCTTGTTTGCTTGGCACACCGGGGGGGTGAAAGGGCCTTATTCGCTGTATAAACCTATCACTGTGTCCCTTTGCAGCTGACATGAGGAGAGGTGTGTGTGTTTCATTAACAACACACGTTGCCTCTTCATGACCTACAGCCTGTGTCTTTACAAACGTGTTTAATAGTGTCAGACATTGTTAAGCTTTTTCCTGTGCCTATGTGACTGTCACTTTATTTTAAACTCAAGTCCAAGCCAGAAATGGGTCATTACCTGTTCATTTTACTTTGTTTTTTCCCATTTTATGTTTGTATGCGATTGTTAACATGGGTGGTGGACGTTATGAAATGTGCATTTATGTGAGTTCTATCACAATCTCTGTGTCTTAGTCTGTGTCGTGATAATATTTAATACGGCAAAATTTTCACCAGAGATGCATTCCCTTCAAAGCAACATATTCTGAAACAAAATATATACTGTATTGACCCAAATATAAGACAACTCCTCTTATTCAGCAAATACTTTTTTTAAAATCATGCTTTCACTGTCAGTGAAATAAAAAATGTCCGCTTCAGTGATCACCATTATCCTAAAGTTGGCATCATAACTCTTCCTGTTGTTTGCTAACTTGCCCAACATTCTCTTTTTTCCCAGCGAGTCTGTCACGGCTGCGTCTCACTGGTGTGTGAGTGACAGGAAGAAAAGTACTGATTTCCACCTGCTGATTTACATGAATTAACATCTAGAATATAAGACAACCCGTCTTTTCCAGGCTTTTTATAGGACAGAATCCTGTCTTGCATTGGGGTCAATACAGTGTATGTATTTGTTGGTGTGCAGACTTGTGCGGACCGTGTGCTTGCTTTTGTGCCTTCATCGCATTTATCATTTTTATTTATGGCCCCACAAGGCTTGTGGCATCTGTGGCTGTTTGTATTGAGCCCAGCGTTAAAGGGAACAACTTCAGATGAAAGATGAATAAATATATATATATATATATATAAATATAATAACCATGTGTTGTTGTTTTTTTTAATTTATTATACTTGCTTCCTGTTTATGCATGCTAAACTGTTGTGTATGTGCTCTCATTTGCTACTCTTCCCCTGACTATACTCTCAGTGGTTGGCCAGTTTTCAGCCGCTCAGCATGCTTCTCTGATTGTGTGATAGGCTGTTTACTTGTTTGCAGCATAGAGCGCTCTTTGTTTGCTTTTGGCCTTTGGCTATGGAAAAATGAGACTAATTGAGAGGAAATGATGCCAGGCCGACATCAGATAGTGTCCCAGTTATTGTTGACATGAGAGAGAGACTTGGCTGACGGTTTAGTTGGTGTGTGAACAGAGCAAAGGCACAAAAACAAACAATGCCAAAAGTTGGAATCTACAGTTATTCTAATTGTTGAATATTGTGGGCTAAATGGTGTTGCTCTGATTATATTGAAGTTATCTGAAAGGTCTGAGCTGTGAAATAAGTCATTATGTTTTGAGGCAATTAAAACTGTATAGGTGTACATTTTGCCTGATAAAATAGAAATAATGTTATAAGCAGATGCACTGACTATAACCATCAGATGGTACACTGTGGCCATCTAGTGGTGAGTGTGGGTAATGCTGGAGGGACAACTGACTTTAATCAAAACATTCCAGTTGAACAAATATAAAAATAATCATGTTCCTTCAGCTTGAAAGCTTCACATGAAAGTCTGTTTTCAAGAAAGAAAGAAACCCAAATTAAAACAGAAGGTAGGAACAAAAACAAAGAAGTGATCACATGTTTACAAAAAGGCATATTCACAATATGAAAGTGCTGCAGTATAATTCATTGACAAACTAGATTTTGGGTTGAGGAGAGGGTTTAAATTAATTAAATGGAGACATTAAAGTTTGTTATGAAGATGTAGGAGACTAGAACAAGTACAAAACACTTAAAACATACGCAGTGTCTAAAATGTACAGCAAACATCAACTTACTGAAAGTCACTCCATGTCAGCTCAGTTGTATTTCATGAAATGATCTATATAATGTGATATTTACATGTTTCTTACACTATTACCAGGATGATCAATTGATGTTTCTTTATAGTTTTGTATGCCTGAGCTTTATCAAGATGAGACATTACGTAATCAACTGTAAAAAAAAAAAAAAAAAAAATACAACAAAAAAAAACCCTTAGCAGTCTTTGGCAAACTCTGGCACTTCCAGCACCATCCTGACCTCCAGACGACCCGCAGTCTCCAAGGCCAGACCAGGGTGACACGGCTGGGTGAAGTCGTGTCTGAAAGAACCAAACAACTGACCTGTTTGGGCGTTGTAGAAACACAGGTGACCCTGCTGGTAATCCAGGAGGGTGCCCACCCGTTCAGGCGACTCCATCACAAAGACGCTGGACTGAGTGTCGTTGTGGAGCATCTCATATCTGCAACTACATCAACACAACACCTTAACTTCAACAGTTAGGGTGGTGGTCATACAGTAGTTTTGTATAACATGCTTCAAGATACATGGAAGTGCATCACATGTTCTTATGTCATGACTCAGCAAAAACAAACTGTGATACCTGTACCACTGGTGGTACGCAGGCTCCATTTAGTGGTACCATAGACGTATTTTTATTCAATAAAAATACATTTATATTACAGACATAATCAAAATAGACAAATAATTGTACAAATATACATTTATCAACCAAAATTTTTCTAAAGCGGAGCTTGCAAAAACGGTGGTACTTGCCAGCAAAATACTGTATTTTTGAGGTAGTAAAAAATAGCATGACTACAATGACTTTGATACACCAATGAACTGTTTCGTTGCAAGTGGGACTAGCTGATTAGCATAGGCAAACTCCCTCCATTGCCTTTATAAGGGCATGAAACTGTAGCGTCACGTGTACAAAACTGTATTTTCACTTCTCCTTCCCTCAACTCTAATTTATACATTTTCACCTTTACGCAGACATTTCCTTATTTGGGCAACAAGGGGCGTTACCTATGTTATAACCGGAACAGCGAGCACATTGCTTAGTTGGAAACAGGACAAAAAAAATACAAATTTCAGAGTGTGATTTTTGTAAAACACATTAGTGAGTTGTTTATATTTGTGTTTTGACCTACCCAGATGGTGAAGGGATGCACTGCAAACACCATGACTGATTGTTTTCCCCCAGGGAGAACTTTCTGTGAACTGGGCTGTACGCTACTCCGAGCCTGTAAGCCGCACATCCTGACACGGTGGTCTCCCAGTAGTGGCGACCCCTCGCTGGTAGTAACTCACCTAGAATGGACGGCGGCCTGGAAAGTATAAAATACAGTAAATGGACGAGTTTGGAAACAAGAAATAAAATCCGACCCGTCTGTACCTAGATGAGTCGCCCCATGTGTAGTGTACACCCAGCACTCCACAGACGACAGCTTTGTAAAAAAGCAGACTTTGCTACACATTGTGGGAGCTTTAAGTGTGATTGTTTTGTTTTTCTTCAGTGAATAGGCTAACCTAGCATGATGTTATAATGGAGGGGTGTCCAAAGTACATTTGTGGTCCTCGGATGTTTTTTTATTGGCCCACGGCACATTCTAAAAATATAGTTTAACAAGAAAACTTAAAAAAAAAAAAAAAACACCACGAACAACAGCAAGAAATGAAAAAATCAGTCATTTTACAAGTATAAAGTGAAAATATTGAGACAGAAACAGTAATCTAATGAGGAAAACGTTATTTTACGAGAATAGTCTCGTAATATTATGAGGGAAAATAATGTAATTTTAGTGGCATAAAGTTTTCTTATGAGAACAACAAATAAAGTTGTAATTTTTGGAAAATTAGGTGGCGTAAAAAGTTAGAATGCTACGAGAATCGAGTCAAAATATTATGGCAATAAAGTCAAAATTACGAGAAGAAAATTTACAAGAAGAAAGTTAAAATTGCTGAAAATTAAAAAAAACCCCAAAAAAACAGCAGAAATATAAAAAAAAAAGAGCTGGAATTTTATGAGAAAGTCAAAATATTAAGCGAACAAGTCATATTCTAAAGAGAAAAAAGTTGCAATTTTTCAAGAATAAAGGAAAGAGGATGTCATTTTAGTAACATCGAGTTGAAATATTAAAGAATTTTTTTTTAAGTCACATTATGAGAAACAAACCAAACAAAATAGAGTTCTTCTCTTAATATTATGACTTTATTCCCGTAGTTTTTTTTCCCAACCTAATTTTCCAAAAATGACAACTTTATAAATATAGTATAAAAAATAATTTTTAATAATTTTTTCTGTGATATATCAACTCTGTGCTACTAAAATGACATGACTTTTCCTCAAATTGCGACTTTTTTTCTTTTTAGAATATGACTTTATTCCCATCATTCCGCAACCTAACATTCCATAAATTACAAGTTTATTTGTTGTACTGTTTGTTTATCATGATATTCTGACTTTTGAATAATTATAAAGTTTTTAAATTATATTTCAACTTTATGCTACTAAGTTATTTTTCCTCATAATATTACATTATTCTCATAAAATTCTGTCTTTTTGTCATTACATTACACTTTTTCCTCCTTTTGTAAAATGCAGATTTTTCAGTTTTTACTGTTTTTTTTTCTAGTTTTCTTGTTAAATTATATTAATTATTAATTATATTTTAAGTGTCGTGGGCCGCACATGGCCCCCGGGCCACACTTTGGACACCACTGGTTTAAGAAGTGTGTGAGGTGTGTCGCGAGTGAACAATGGCAACTGAAGAGAGAAGGGTAGGGTTCCGGAGCTGAAAAAACAACATTTTCATTTTCATTGCAAATGTTCATCTGAGTGCTGCACGGTGGCCTAGTGGTTAGCATGCTGGCCAGACAGTCAGGAGATCGGGAGGATCTGGGTTCAAATCTCCGTTGGGCATCTCTGTGTGGAGTTTGCATGTTCTCCCCGTGCGTGTGTGGGTTTTCTCCGGGTACTCCGGTTTCCTCCCACATTCCAAAAACATGCATGTTAGGTTAATTGGCGACTCTAAATTGTCCATAAGTATGAATGTGAGTGTGAATGGTTGTTTGTCTATATGTGCCCTGCGATTGGCTGGCGAAAAGTCGGCTGGGATAGGCTCCAGCATACCCGCGACTCTAGTGACGATAAGCGGCATAGAAGATGGATGGATGTTGATCCGAAATCGGAGGAGAATATCAACGTCAAGCGAGCAGCAGAGTTTCAAGTGGGGGGGAGCGAGCCGTGTGTTGAAAATAGAAAAAAGCCGCGTTTTTTCGCCATTTTTTCTGGGGTGTGAAAAGCGTGAATCTACTGCATATGATCTACTGTATATGTAAAAACAGATCATTAGCATCTTGAAGCCACACACTGTAACTGTAATAAAACTGTATTGAACTCACTGTTTGTCAGTGGCTGGCCTGTGTTTATGTGCATCTTGTGAGAGGCAGACGGAGGTGTGGTCCTCTGACAGCTCGAGAGCAGGATGAGCTGAAGCTTTCAGAAGGCGAAACCTTGTTCCTGAAAAGAGTCATATCGTATTATATGCATACACTTCATTAGGTACACCTGCACACAATCTAATGAGCTCCATGTTAACAACTGTCTTTACAAACATAAGTGCTCTGTGAATATGAAAAGTGGAACCGAAAATGACAACCACAATAATGATAATACACTTTGCTGAACGATGGCATCTGGCCATCAATCGAGCATTATCTTCACAAAAACACCTGTACTGGATGCAAGTGGGTGAGTGCAGAACCTATTTCAATGTCCGCATGTGTGCAATGTGACAAGGACGCTTTCGGTAACCTTTGGTAGAAATGAGAGCTGCTTCGCTCTGCTCGCTGGCTCCAGCTTCGTTCACAGCTTTGATGTAAAACAGATAATTCTCATCGGGCTGCAGCATAACTTCATGTTTACAGCTTTTAATGCCTGAGATTGATCTAGAAGAAAGAGAGTAAAGACACAACGGGAGTACTCAGGGAGCACGGTCCAAATGACTTATGTGATTATATAACAATGTTTTAATGTGGGTAGTATGGTTATAACGCCTGCAAGCTAACATGGCCCACCTTAGCCCGTCTCCTTCCATTTCGTACTGGCGGCAGTACTCCAAAGTGTAACTCAGTCCAGCACTCTGTTTTGCTGGGCTCCATCTCAGCTTGGCTGAATCCCACATGACGGCGCAGCGCTCGCTATCAATTACTGGCACTGACGGAGCTGAAAAGTGATCCTTGTCTTCAATGCATGCTTTCAAGCTTGATCCAGCAGAGTTATTATTACGTTAAATGTGTGCACCGACCGGTGGTGAAGACGACCCTCTCGCTGGGCAGAGAGCAGCCTGTGTAGTTGACAGCCATCACCCACACTTTGTAGGACTTATCAGGCTCCAGCTCCTCCAGGACGCAGTAGCTCTCCTTCACCGTCACACGGTACTCCTCTGACACAGCTGCGGACAACTCAACTTAAACCAGCATCCTTATTCACTTGGCTTCCACGTACTATAAATAAACCTAAACCCCAAATGTCATTGGAGAGGTTTTTTTTCTCGGGAAATAAAGTCTTATATTCAGATTGGCGTCATCATACCAACCTCCCTGTGGCTCCTCCATGCAGTAAACCTGGAAGCAGTCAATAATGTCACCAGGGTTGACACACCAGTAAACAGTCACGCTGGTGCTGGTAGCTGATCCTGGCTCCTGGGGCTCCAGTGTGGGCCTCTGAGGCACTGTGGTACACACACACACACACACACACAAGTTGACCACCTGCAGTCCACACATGCATCTTCATGCTGTCACACCTGGAATTCCTTTGCGTTGGGTGAGCTGTGAGTTGTTGCCTTTGGCGTAGTCCTGGAACACCAGTAATCCCTTGGAGCACAGATCCAGTGACATGGTTGATTCCAGTGCTTCCTTGAGCCTGACCACACAACAACATATTCATTTCTTACTCTTGAGTGAGATTACGGTGTATATGGGATTACTTTGGGTACTTTTCTAGCCAACAATGTATTATTATCTTTGTAAAACGTTTTTTATATGTACTGTATTACCTTGTGTGGATGTCTTCAGGAGGCTGAAAAGATAACAAATTGAGAATACATTTATCAGAAAGCACACCAGCTTATCAGTGAGCAAATATACCTTCCACAACCTTGTGTAGGACTCACCCGAGCGTCCGTCTCAGCCTCTCTGGCCGTTGTCTCCAGAGTGGCCTTGGCTGAGTCGATGCTCTCCTGGAAGGAGATGATCTGGTCGTAGAGCTGCTCCAGCTTGGACTTCTTCTCCTCCTCCATGTTGACGGACATGTTGTTGTACTGCTGCATCACCAGGGCCATCATCTCATCATTCTGCGCCTGCATCGCTGCCTCGCTCTCAACACACTGGTCCTGGATAACAGGGCAGCGCAGATGTGTCACGCAAGCTTTGTGTGTTTTGTGTGGGGTGTGAGATACAGTAATCCCTCGTTTATCACAGTTAATTAGTTCCAGATCAGACTGTGATACGTGAATTCCCGCAAAGTAGGTTTCCTTTTTTATAAATCAAATATTTTCCTAGTTAGCATAAACAACCTGTTTCCGACCTTCTACATACAGGTTTTAGCATCAATAGAGCGCCCATACATGAAATAACCCTCCCATAGTCACCTTTACACTCGTATTACCCAATACAGTTGTACCCTGGTTAGCGCATTTTCTGGTTAACATCACAAATTTCTGCAAAAATTTTGCCTTGGTTTGCGTTAGTGTGCCAATGGCGCACGTAACAAACTGTTGTTTTCGTGCTTTGTCATTTTTATGCTTGAAAATGCTTAATTAAGGAAAGAAATGTGTAAAATATACTATACAATACTATACTATACTATACTATACTATACTATACTATACTATACTAGTATTTTTTGACTAATAACAGGGCATAACCAACCACGAAACAGCATGATTTACTAATTCATACATTTTTGAAAACCTGTGGCAACCTGAGTGAAAGTCGGGGAAGTCGAACAGCGAAGCGGCGAGAGACGACTGTACAAGTCAAAGCTCGATTGTCGAGTGTCCTAGTTTTTGTATGATTCGGTTTTCGACCGAATTTTTCACCCCAAAATGTTCCTCGGTTATCCTACAATATTGTGCATAACCAGCTAGTAGATCTGCCCTGCACTGCCCAAACAAAGCATCCTGACTCACTGTCTGTGCATTTTTTTATTGAGCGCGACAGGTAAATAACCCGCCGCGCAGCCAAAGAAATTTGCGAGTGCCAACAATTTGATAAAGAAGGTGTGGTGAGAAACACTATTGAATTCAAGAAATAACTCAAAGCGCAAAGCACAGAGATGGCCTCTCCTCCGCTCCTCGCCATCTTCTGCCAGCAAGAGTCTTCAATCAAGGCACACATGACGTTAAATGTTCATTTGCCTATTTCATTCATCATTTATAATTATTTTGTGTTTTTGGACCTTGTGGACAACTAGCTCTTGTACAGGATCTCATTACATTGATGCTGTGGCCTGCAAGCGTCCAAATTGCATTGTTTCGATCATACTTTTAGGGTCAGAAATGAGCTCAATTTACAATAACAGTAAGAAGAAAAACAGTAGAAGAAAGTTACTGTTGGCACCAAGAATGTTGATCGATGCATACTGATACGGGAGTGAATCACAGCTGACTCATCCTTATGCATGAATCATTCTTGAATCATCAGATTTTAGCCATAATCCATCATGATGACCACAATCAATTTGAAAAGATGCCAAAAAGAAACAAAAGCACACCTCCACAGAGTTGTAGGCCAGCTCCAGTTCACACACCAAGTCCTCAATGTTCTCAGACCTCCCTTGCAGCTCTGAGATCCAATCGCTCAGTCGCTCCTGTTACAAAACATTTTTATATTTTAATGCTCTGAGCCTCTAAACACAACTCAAAAGGGATCATCAAGTATGCAGCATGCACGATAAGTAGATGGCGAACGGTTCTTTCCACATTTATTTGGCCTAAAAATAGCCTCTTGTTGTCTGTGAGTGTGCAGGCTTCAAGTGCACTAACTCGTACAAAGTACATTGTTGACCCTGTGTTGGCCCGGCGCGTGTGAAGAGATCACATGTCGGTCTATGCTTGATGGCATCACAGAGGACCTTTCCAGCGATCAAAACAGTGCATTACATCACAGCAAAAACAGCTCAATAAGGATGTGTGCAGCCTGATTTCATGCATGCTGTGTGCATGAGTGGAAAGTTATGATATGACAAGACAAGGAACGTGTTTTATGATTATAATACTTATTAAAGCACAACACAGTCTGCTGAAATGGTGTCTGAAGTCTGCTTGCTTGGGGTCGAGAGGCAAAATAGGTCACATGTCAGCTTGTATGCTGATTTATTGCTCACCAGGTATGCTCCCATACATGTTTTTCCATCATTAATTAACTGCATGTACATTTTAACACATTTTAGTCATTTCGGGTCCTGGGGAGGAAAGATAGAAAATATAACGTAACAAAAAACCTGATGGAACGTATTCATATTCTCTATGTAAATGAGGTGACTAAATATAAGAACATGTCTACAATAACAAATGCTTTAGTTCCTATTGTTTGTGGTTAATTTGATATGAACAAAATTATAGGGAAACAACACCTTATCAATAATTCATCAAGACCAGGGGTCTCAACTCATTTTACCCGGGGGCCACGGGAGGTAGAGCCTGGGTGAGGCTGGGCCTCATCAAGTACTGGGAGTAAGGCTCACGATAACGATAATATCTTGAACGGTATCGGGTATGCTGCAGGAAACGCGTCTAATTTTGGTTATTATCAAGAAAACGATGGAAGTTGCTAGATATCAGCTCTTAAATTAAATTAAATTAAATTAAATTAAACTGTCGTCCCGAAAAAGTTGACGTAAGCAAAGGGTCATCCCTTTTCATGTCTTGTAGCATCACGGCACGTGTCCCAATACTTTTGTCCATACACAGTGAGACTCTTGACATAAGTATAGCAACCCTGTGAGCATCATTGGCTTAATTTAGACCTTGCGGGCCGCATTTACAGTAGTCTTTCCTGTCAAGTCGCGGGCCGCAAAATGTGACTTAGCGGGCCGCAAATGGCCCGCGGGCCGCAAGTTTGAGACCCCCGATCTAGCCAAAACTGGACTTCTTAGTTTTCCCCTGACCAAGAAATTTTAGACAGATTGAACAGTTTGGTGAAAGCGCTTTTCTGTTCCAGCACTGTTTTGCATTCAGAAAGAAAATCCTATAGATACACTTTAAAGCTCGAAGACCGTCGTCCCGAAAAAGTTGACGTAAGCAAACGTGTCCCAAGACTTTTGTCCATACACAGTGAGACCCTTGACATAAATATAGCAAACCCGCAGGAGACTCCTCGGTAAAAAACACACTGCTAATACAGTAGCTAGATATGACCTGAGAATACAATGACCAGGATGAATGAGAATATTCACAGGCATAATAGATAGATAGATGCAGTCATGGAAAAAATGATTAGACCACCCTTGTTTCTTCAGTTTACTGATCCATTTTAATGCCTGGCACAACTAAAGGAACATTTGTTTGGACAAATATAATGATGATAACAAATGTAGCTCATAAGAGTTTCATTTAAGAGTTGATATCTACCAACTTCCATGGTTTAACCAAATAATGAGCTTACATGAATAGCTACGTATAGCGTTGTACTGCCAAAAAATTCACTCTTATGAGCCATTTTTGTTTTTCTTGAATAAAAATTGCAGTGTTGTTCCGAAATCAGCAAATCTTTAGGTATATTTTCTGTGTGTGAGTCTGTTCTTAAATTTAGAAAGTTATGTAAGCAGTTTTTGCTCTTAATTTGAGGTAAATCTATATTAATATCTCGCTGAATAATAATCCAAATTAGGTTTTTAGCTTGTTATTAGAAAAAAAGAACTAATTTCTGGCAAAAATGATAACAATTGGCTAGCTATACCTTCTTAATATAAGATTATTTTTCTCAATAGAAAATTGCTAGACAACATATTTTTCTTTTTAGGAAAGAAATAAGAAATGGTTGCTTAAAATGGGAGTTTTTTACTTTCTTGAAATTTAGTTTTTGCAGTGCAAGCTTGCAAGGCTGAGGAGGGTTCACTGTCTCACTTTTTAGCGGTTCTAATAAGGTAAAAAAAAAAAAAAAAGTATTTCATTCTAAAGATAAGTATTTCCAGAATAAAGGTCCTGCTTATATTTAGATATAAAAATCTTAAATCCAGGATTTTGGTCCTGCTTATTTCTAGATACAGAAATCTTAATTTAGGATTTCTTACCAAGTGAAATTTCTTGCTGCATGGACAGATAATTTCACTCGTTTTAAGTAGTTTTTTCCAAAAATATAGTCTTTTTATATTATATTTGGCCAGCCCTTTTTTGCGGTGCACGTATTGTTTTTCTATGCATTTCTGTTTATTTAAACCACACACACACGAATAAATAAGATGTTGTTGTGAAGTTCGCAGTTTCCATGAATGCATCTCGCTGTCTGTCTTATGGTGTTGGAATTGGATTGCTGTTGATGTGTTCAGGTCAGAATAAAGTTCTAAAAGAGCTCTGTTGGGAGCTACACTGTGCCGCCGTCTGTCGTCATGAGAGACAGCTGTGGCTTGCCATGATGCGTATGCATTCATTCATTACACAAAAAAAATGTTACATAATTAATAAAATCAATGATTTACTGCTGTTAACGCACTATTTTGGCAGCCCTAATAAAAACATATTTAAACTTGATCGCATGAGGAAAGCTGATCTACTGATGTGGCGCACCAAGGATTGCATCTGTCATATGAGCAAAATAACACTGCCAATCCATTTAGCGTGTTTGCCTTCATGAATATGCAGAATATATGCAGATTATCAGAACACACTAAATACTGGGAGGAGATACAAATGTTATCATTTTGCACCAGCAGGGTGATTTATCAAATATGAAATATGTTTGTGGTCTGTGTTTTTGCGTCTGGCACAGCGTTATGCCCGGCTGAGGTCAATTTGGCGAAAAGGAGGCATATGTGCAATGACAGACGATGGCGAGAGAGAATCTCCCGTGTACTTGTCAACATATTTGGACTGTCAGAAATATAAATAGTAGAGACATATCCATCTATCCATCCATGCCGCTTTTCCTCATTAGGGTCGCGGGGGCATGCTGGAGCCTATCCCAGCTGACTTTGGGGCGACAGGCGGGGTACACCCTGGACTAGTCGCCAGCCAATGGCAGGGCACATATAGACAAACAACCATTGACGTTCACATTCATACCTATGGACAATTTAGAGTCGCCAATTAACATAACATGCATGTTTTTGTGGGAGGAAACCGGAGTACCCGGAGAAAACCCACGCACGCCCGGGGAGAACATGCAAACTCCACACAGAAATGCCCAATGGAGATTTGAACCCAGGTCTTCCCTATCTCCAGGCTGTGACTGCGCGGCCAACATGCTAACCACTAGACCACTGTGCGGCCCTAGAGACATATCGTCTATCTTATTTTGGATCTCAGTAGATCGGGCCCATTGTCATGATACATTACCCTGATTTCCTCATAGGCTTTGTCCACAGCAGTCACCTCGTGGCCACCATGGTCCTCAGACTCACACTCGTCCTTTGACAGCAAACATTGGCATGTGAGACAAAACCAATCCATCCCCTGCAGTTCAGCAGCAAGTTGGGCCTGGTGCTGCTCCTCTGCATCGATGATGTCATAGTCAGCCTCAATGAGATCTTCATTTACAAACACATCCGAGACCCTCTTGTCCTTCTCCACCACTTGATCAGACTCTGCTTGGGCTTGCTCCTGTGCATCTCCAAGTACGTGAGGTTCTGCTGTCTCCTTGGTGTCCTGTTCTGTTATCATCTCATACTCCTCACCTGTCTCACCTTCTTCAGGTGATTCATCTTGAGAGGTCTTTTGCTGTATGTCCCCTCTGAAAGGACCAATCTCCAGACCTGTGTACGCCTTCACAGCATATCTTTCTGGGGCATCCTCAACCTTTTCATCTACATCTGCAACATCTGGTTTTACATCCTCGTGCAGCCCAGATAAATCCTCCTGCGGGGCAAAGCTCCTCAGAGGTGAAAAGATACCCTCATCTTTGTCCTCCTCTGTCCTAAACTCCTCGATCTCAGCCATCTCCTCGGAGGGTGAAGGTGAGGAGGCCTCCATCTGTCCAACTGGTTCTTCTTCCAGTTGAGACTCTGCTATTTTTTCTCTGGTGCCATTGTCAGGTGCAGTGAGATGTTCATATTCAAGGTCCAGATCAGAAAGAGTCAGAGTATTGCTTTCTGTAACCCTCTCTGAGCAGGTACTCATTTTTATGTCCATCTCAACAGCTTCGCCTTTGGGAACGAAAACAATCAAGTCATTGTTAGTCTTTGGAATAGCTGCCTCATCTCCTTCAGTTGTCTGGTGCTCACATTCAAGCGTATCCTGAGCTGAATCTGTCTCTTGTTCCTTTACTTCTACATCGACTTCAATAACGTCCTGTGACAAAACTTCCGCTGTTGATTCTCTTTCAGTAATCTCCTCCTGAAGATCAATCTGAACTTTAGTTTGAGTGACTTCTTCATCCACAGTGTTCTCAGTTACCTTCATGACTGCATGCACCATAGGCTCACTGCCAGTGAAGACCTCAATCGGTGCAGCTTGTTGGGAATTAAGCTCTTTCGCGTTGCATGTTGTCTCAACTGAAGGTTCAGTAGAGGTTAACCTCTCCTTTCCTATCATACCAAATTCTGCTGGAGTCTTCTCTTGGGCTTCCTTCTCCACCGCTGCCGTCATCTTCAACTCAGCTGCTGCCTTCTCACAGACGTCCTCTGCTGTGTCTTGCTGAGGTACCTTGGTGAGGGTTGATGGTACCTTACTTCCCTGTTCCTGTACTTGTTTTGGGGGAAGTTCTTTGGTTTTAATCATACTCTGATCACTACCTTGATCATCTCTCTGGTGCTCCTCAGTTTCTACTTGAACATCAAATGGCTGAGATGCAGGAAGTGTCTTCTCAGTTCTTTTCTGTGGAGACTGCATCTCTTCCTTTGTCTGCCTATCCTCATGAATTGATTCTATAAGAACAGCCTGCTCTTTACTCTCCTTAGAGTGTTGTACTCCTTCCTTTGCCATTTCTGGAACCAGTTCTTCAGTTGTTCTTGCTCCTGTATCTGCTTCAGTATCAACATCTTGCTTTGTGTCGTCTCTCTTCTCCTCATCCTCTTCCTCGGCTCTCGTTAGACATCCTGTCATTTCAAACTTACTCTGTGGCCACATCATCCTTCCTTCCCTCTTGTCCTCCATGGAGTCTGCTGGCACATCCACTGTGGGGGTATCATCTTTCAAAATAAACTTTTCCAGATATCCTTCTGCCTCCTCCGAATCTGACAAACATTTCTTGAAAGATTTTTCAGATGTCACACTCTCCACTTCCGAGTATTCCTCATCGCTTTTAATCCTCTCGCCAATATAATCCTCATAAAGGTCAGAGTACATGAAGGACATGGCGGTGGGTTCTTCCAGCAGGATGGGATCAATGATCTTAGGCGGTCCAGGGGAGATATAAATAGGAGTGAGGGTGGTTTCTTCAGTCCCAAACAATACTGATCCACTTTCCTTCATCAATCTCTGGCTCTCTCGTCTTGCTCTTGTCTTTTCTCTGTCGTTTACCTCCTCGTCTGCTCCTTGTTGCATTGCATCAGCAGGAGCTCCTTCTCCATAAAAGACTTCATCCAGGTGTTCTCCAACAATCTCCGCATCTGTCACAAGGACAAACGATTCATCTGATTCTGATGGGCTTTCTTTGACTGTCTTTGCAGGCATGGTCTCTGCTTCCATAACATGTTCTTCCACATCTTCATGAAGGTCTGGACTTTTTTGTCCAGGAACAACTTCATCTACTAGGGTGAACTTCTCAAAGTAGTCAATATCATTGGAGCCATCTTTAGGAGTGGGTGTGTGTCTCAGCTCAGACTCTATTGATGACTCAGAAGGCTGTGGAAAGATTACAGTCAGTAAATGAATCCACAAAGGAGAAAATGACAGCATGATTTCTATTGCAATAGAAATCAGTAGAAATGAGAAGAACACAGTAAAGTGTTGTAATCCTCATACAAGTCTATAAATACCTCATTGCATTCTGGTGTTTTCACTTCCTGAGGCCGGACTGTGGTCTCATTAAGATGGTTCCGTGACCTGATCTTCGGAGTCTGGTCCAGATAAGACAAGTTGTCTTGTAGTTCAGTGCTCTCCTCTTCGTCCACTGTGGGAAGTTTGGACGGGACCCTGATGTTAAGAATTTCATACCCCTCTGAAATCAAACTAAACAACTGTTGATCTTTGTTTTTGATATCTTCCAAATCTTGTTCCTTCTTCTGCTCTTTGACATTAGGAATCGACACCTCTGCCATCTCAGGTCTCTCCACCCCCAGAGCAGAGGCTGATCTGGAACCGCTAGATCTGCTTAACCTATCCCTCAGTCTGCTGCTCCTGCCTCCGGACCTTGTTCTCCTACGGATTACTTTGTCCTCATCAAAAATGATGGTGATCTTTCCAGCAGCTCCAGACCCTTCCATGCTGCAGGCTTCAGAGATTGAGCTAGTCTCAGAAGCCCAGGGGGTAGAGCAGCGACTGGAGGCTGTCTCCCAAACAATACCACTGTCCTCGCTCTGGACAGTCACCATGGAGAATGATGGATCCACCATTAGGCACTGGAGTTTGGGCTTCACAGACTGGTCCTGAACAACCTCACGAAGACTGGAAAGAAAAGGAGAAACCTTTAGAGAGAGGGGTTGTTGTACTGCCTCAAAAAGAAGAACAAGTCAGATTCAAAGGTTGGTTAAACCACATAGACCGAAAGGGTTCCCCGTCTCCGCACACTGAGACCAATTGGAGAGATGATATTAAAAAATAAGGATAAAATGTGCGCTGAGTCGCTCCAAAGCATCATGCATGTAACAGGAGATGTACCGACTTCCAAAACACACCATATCGATTTCTTTAACTATTTGCAACAGGGGGAGTTCATGTGCACCACCCAGCATGAAGCATGATAAATGAAAGAATGCATTGGCAGCTCCTTAGAGCTGGAAATTTAATCATCATTTGATGGATTAGACAACTTCCAACCTGGATCATGCTCTCCAGCCACTTTGAAACTGGATTTAAAATGAGAAAGACGTGCAAAAACAAATTAATTAAATGCCTTTCCTGCATGGTGCACTTAACAGAATTCTGCCGCCACTACTGAGGTTATTTAGCTAAAGTCTAGACCAGCATGTCAAAGCTACCTGTTCTGCAGCTCCTCTACTTCGTCCTCATCGTCCTGGCTGGTGGCGTCTGAAGCCTCACACTGGAACTCCGTCAGCTCGGTCATCTCAGATTCCTCACATTCCTCCATTGTTCCTTATGCTTCCCTGTGTTCAGTTTTTCGGGGTCTTCTTGATGTTTTCAGCCACTCGTGAGTCCAGGAGCATTGATCTGTTGCGTTTGTGTCATTCTAAGTTGGGAGGGGTCCATCTGACTCAGCTCAGGGACAGAAATAGACTGAGTGGGGAATGAAAAGAGGGGAGCGAAGGGAGTACATGCCGGAAGGAGGTGTTTGGTCTCACCGGACCTTGAGTCAGGTGTTAAGTTCTCAATGCATGAACTACATACTTACAAAATGTTATTGGCAATGTGTGCAAATATACATGATGTGGACATCAATCTGTACTAATGAATCACAGCCGGAGTCGATGTGGTGTAACTTTAAGATGAAAATCCCCGTTGCTGAGTTAAATATAGGCCGTGTGCTGAAACAGTACTCCTCGTCCCGTTCCTGTTCATGGCAACGCTTGAAGAGGGCTGCTCACACACAGTTATAAAACTAAATGTAATATGTTTTAAACCAGAAAAAAGGCGACCCGACTACAATTTGATTTAAGTGTGTAACCAGGAAGAAAGATTGTTATACTGCACAAATTTGAACTAGAAGGCACACAAGAACTAATTAAAAGTCAAGAATGAAATGGTCATATTAAAGACATGGTTTGATAAAAACAGATTATCCTTGAATTTAAGTAAAATTAAAATAATGCTATTTGGCAAAAGCAGAAAGGACATGTATGACCAAATACAAATAGACGGAGTGGACATTGAAAGGGTGAATGAATGATCATAATAGATGAAAAAATGAGCTGAAAATCTCACATCAAAAATATACAACAAAAGGTGGCAAGAAATACTTCAATATTGAATGAAGCAAAATTTGTTCTTGATCAAAATCACTCCACACTCTTTACTGTTCTTTGGTATTACCATATCTAACTATGGAGATATGGGGTAATAATTATAAAAGCAATCTTCACTCACTAAATGTGTACTGCAAAAAATCCATAATGCCGTGTATAGAGAACATACAAATCCTTTATTTTTAAAATCACAAATATAAAAATTTGCTGATTTAGTCCATTTTCAAATCGCTAAAATAATGCAAAAATGTCAATACTTTTCTATAAGAGAGGAGAAATATGATCTTAGGGAAAAACTAAACTTGAAACACATGCGAGAACAACACTAAAAACCCACTGCATTTGAGTATATAGATTTAAATTATGGAACGGATTGAGCAAGGAACTCAAACAATGCACCAAGATGAGCGAATTTAAAAAACAATACAAGCAGTTGATGTTTGCTAAACACAGGGCAGACGAGTCTTGAACTTGCTTTATTATGCTTGTCTCTTTTTATTTTATTTCCTTATTATTATACTGATTATATTTATCGTTCCGTTATGCTTCTATTTATTATTACTTATTATACTGAAAAAATCTTAATAATTACATCATCATTTTGTTACATTAGCTTATCATTATTCTATGTATTAAAAATTACATATGGAATGCAGGAAGTGAATAATATGTACTGCACAAGATGTGGAACAGATGCGGGGTAGGATTAAATAAGCTTTGCTTTTTCCTACTCCTTTTGGACATGTGGAACTGTGAATAGAATTATGTGATGTATTCCATTGTAACTTGCATGTACGTTCAAATAAAACTAAACCAAACCAAACCAATTGCAATAGTAACAATTTACAAGGTTGTTGTGTTGCTTTATTGTACACTACTGCAAATTGACACATTTTGGAAAGTAGATAACGTATTTTTCACCTAGAAATATCTGAAAAAAAAATCTAAAATTTGGCACCAAACAACTTCTTAAAGGAAAATGGCCTTTTTAAAAATAAAAAATATTTTGCCCATCATCCACAATCCTTACGTGAGACATGAACACATTAGTATTTCATCTTATATTCAGGGTTAGTATTTTACAATGGCCAAAAATGTTAAATACAAAACATACACATCTGATTTTAATATGAATTTGCAGGTTGGATGGAATTTCTCATTTAACACATTGAGACAGTTTTACCTCTCGAGTCTCATCCAATCCAACTGTAATTTTCTGGGTTTATTTAAGACCTTATTTTTGTCCCGTTGTACCCAACAGATGTTCTTGGGGTTGATCATGTTTTGTCCTTCACTCTTTCAAATGCTCTGTGCTGTGACTTGGTTCGCGATTCAACATTCACGGACACGCAATTTGCGTGTTTTTAAAAATACTTTTTATCCCTCCAAAAATAGGTTGTTTTTTTAAGCAGATAACACATCTAAGTTAGTGACAATTTTTAATACGGCATAATACAGTATACCTGTACATGTTCTACTATTAAAAAAGCTCCACAATTTTTTTGAAATTTATGCTTCAGATATTTATATTTATATTATAATTTATATTTCAGAACTTTGTTCGGCAGTCCTTGAAAGCACCATGTGTGCCATGACTGGTTACACTGACTCCAATAGAGATAGATAATTCCAACAGTCACTTTTATTGCAAATGTGAAGGTTTGGAGTGTTGGGAGCGGACTGTATATTAAAAATAGACATTTTTACAGGATTATATCAGTCACTTGCAGATTGGTAGACCTGGAATGCGAAACTTCTGCGAAAAATGGTAATCTACTGTATACCCTTTACCAAAGCAGAAAATCCAGTATGCATCTCATTTAATACAAACATGTCACCTGCAGTGATTTAATTTCTTACTAATCATTTAAAACACAATATAATATAAAAAGAAAGCCACTTAGGGATGTGACAGGAAGAAAAGAAAAAGCACATTTAATTAATGTTGGTAATTTTGTAACAAAACAGCATTGTGGGGTCTCTTGTAAACTTGGGAAAATGTGTGCTGAGGTAGAAGAGTCCGATAACTCATTTCCAAGATAGTTCTTTATGAATGATCTCTCGAACAGGAAGAATGCAGTTGAGGTTTTTCCCCTTCTGTAGCATGTGGAATGACTGCAAACAGATAGACAGAGGTTTGCCAGGACTATACATAAACACAGTAAAAAAAAAAAAAAAATACAATTGTTAGGCATACCTCAAGAAACTGAGATGTAATAGTATCAAATTTGGCCTGCTCATGCACTGCTCTGGCCACGTTATTCTTCTCAAACGGCTCTGAGGGAGAAAACAAACCAAAACAGAATTAAGTCAGATCCAGAAATGTTTGGATAGTGAACCAACCGCCATGTTACATGAAACCTTCAAAAGATTGTATTGCATTGCAGCCGTGACGGTTTAACAAATTTAAACAAAACTGATCAGCTTCACGCGCATTCAGGAACCTAAATGTTCACACACTAGTCCTAAGACAAAGAAGTCAACTGGTACCGTATATGTACAATATGCCTGAATGTTGTCAATATTCCCATATAAAATCTGCACTGTACACAGCATGTTTACCTTCCACACTTATGAATTTGTCTCTCCACTTGACAGCATTCTGCTTGGGAAATGCTTTGGCATCACGAACAGAGATCACCTTCTTCCTCCAACTGCAGTACAGAGGACAAGAAATGTCATTATTCACAATTTCTTCTGTAATGAACATCCTCAGTCTAAACTGTGCAGATAGTGATGCTGATCTTATTAGATAGTGGCTGTGTACCTAATGTTGTGGCCAGTGAAAGTGCAACCTACTCCAGTGTTTAACAGAGCTCAATTTTTCCAGGCAGAAATGACAGGAACTTCACAGAGCTTCCTTACGTCACAATTTTCATTTTCTACATAATTTTTTAAAAGTTATAGTTGGCCTCAAGAATATTTATGCTGATGGAGTCGGTGATGAATCATCCTTATGCATGATTCATATTTCAATGACATCTTAATTTATTCCATAATGCATAATAATAAACATGGTCTATTGAAAAAGTGTGGCAAAAACAACCATAACAATGCCTCTACATCAGGGGTCACCAAGGTTTGTTCTTGTGAGAGCTACTTTTAGAAAATGAAAATGGCCCCGAGCTACTCATTTTTATAGAAATGATGTTCATACCTTATTTCAACCCAAACAGATCCAATATGCTGTTTTACCACAACTCACATTTTATGTTGCAGAATACTTTTCTTTCTAGTGTTCTCACATTATTAACTGAAAACCTGAATGAAAAGCAGGCTTGCGGGCACCTCATGTGGTCGTGGGGGGCTACCTGGTGCCCACGGGCACCACGTTGGTGACCCCTGCTCTACACTATATTTATAACAGCCTGGGGTGTTTATTTAGTAGAATGCAGAGAGCACACAGATAAGATGTTTCTTAGAGAGAAGACCTTCTTTGTATTCAGGCATTTCTGTCAAGGCTGTCAAAAAGCGAGTTAACGGCGGGAACTAACGTATTTCATTAATTACATTACATTTTTTAGCGTCATTAATTGATGCGCATCATGCCAAGCCACATCTCACTGTTAAGACGGCAGACGGAGCCACAATAGCGTCCCCACAGAGTCAAGTCTGTCCGTCTTTTATAACTTTATTCTGACCTGAACACATCAACAGCAGTGCAATTCTAACAACATATATGCATCCCCAACTCACAAACACGTCTCTAGTCAGCTCGTCCTGGGATCGACACTTCCTCATTGTCACTAGACGAATGCGATTCACTGACACTCCGAAAATCACGTCTTTATTATGCATGCATGTGAGATCTAAATAAACAGTAAGACAAAGACAAACAGTAAGTGGATATTCTCATCACACACTAACGTAACTCTTACTGCAGAAGTACAATTCGCTGCATTGAAGTATGCTCGGAAATCCCAGAAAATACATCTACACTCAAAACATGTGAATTCAACTTAAATTACGCGGTGTCTTTGAATGCAATCCTTCATGGCTCATAATTTTGCAGTTAAAGTGTGATTCAAATATTCTGCTACTATTAAAGAGACCATTGTTAAGACAAATACATTGACATGTGTGGTGTCTTCTAGCTCGATTTACATTTTCAGTTCATTTGGAGCCGTTTATACACACAAATACGACTCTAAATTGTCCATAGATATGAATGTGAGTGTGAATGGTTGTTTGTCTATGTGCGCCCTGCGATTGGCTGGCGACCAGTTCAGGGTGTACCCCGCCTGTTGCCCGAAGTCAGCTGGGATAGACTCCAGCATACCCCTGCGACCCTAAAGAGGAGAAGTGGCATAGAAAATGGATGGATGGAATACACACAAATATATATAATTGTGTCCTGTCCATTTATCGTTCTGTTAAAAAACTGTGATTAATTTGAGTAAAAATTTTAATAATTTGACAGCTCAAATTTTTCATCATCTATATTTTATGTTACCATTTTCCCACAAATAATGATACGCAACTACGATAAAAGGCTGTTTTTCATTTTCAGGTCGGTGTTAAAATGTATAGTATCATGACTTGACTGTAAACCTCAGCTTTACAGATGCCATGTCTGCTCTGGAGGTGGTGTGTTGTGGTAGAGAAGCGGTTGCTGATGTCATTCAGTAAAGGTTATTACAGCCACCTGGCTGCAACACCTGTTATTTTTAGTTATTCTCCATTAATTTGACATTACAGTATTTGCTCAGTTAATAGGGTATACTGTGTTAAGTAAAAGTAGTGTCAGCCTAAATTACAGGGCAACAGCAAAAACGACTTGAATGTGCAAAAGGACTCAACATACAGGACATATTGAGTGCTCCACACAATAACACAAATCAAGTCAAATGAAGCTTGGCCACTAAGTCCAGAATGTGCCATGTTACCAACATCCCACTTCATACCATGTCAGGTTAGTGCTGCGTAAGGCCGAAGGTCACACCTGCCACTGGCACTCAAGGAGAAACATGAGTGCAGTAAGGAGGAAGAGGAAGGAGGGACAGGGGCAGTTGGCAAGAGGACTGGAAGACAACCAGCAGGGGAAAGGACAAGGGACAACAAAAGCAAGTGAAGCACAAACCTGAATTCTGTGGCATAATATCGGAGAAATCCCAGAAGCAGTGTTCCCAGAGACGAATTGTTTTGGGAGTTGTAGGGGGGGATGTTTTTGGCTCCCTCAGGGATCATGTCGATCTCCAAAGACGGATCAAAACACTCCTAAAAATCAAGACAAAAGACAGATTGGTAGCTCTGTACTGTGCAGTATGTCCATTTTAAAAAGTCAACACATGTGTGTTTGAAAGTATATATACTGGTACTAGCATTGTGCAAGTCTTAGGCCACCATTGGATATTTAGTTTGAGCAATAATTTGCTCACCACATACACTAATAGGGCCCTATGAAATCAGTTTTATTTTTTCCCCAAATTCTTTTTTTTTTTTTTTTTTTAGAATTATGTTTTTTTACCTATTACACTTCACTTTTACACAACAGTTTGTGCTTTTGGGGTTAGTGAATAAAATGTACATGAATTAAATGCAAAAATCCTCAACAATAATTTGTAGGACCATTATCGTCCAGCAAAATTTGTTATTGTGACAAGGCCTACTTCATACCATAGTAACTCAAACAGTTACATTTTGCTTAAAGTTGAGCCAAAATCTAGGCATTAATATCTATTTAGTAAAAGAGACTAACAACTAGAAGAGCATGAAACAGTCAATAAAAACGTGCACTTACTGGGTAGTCCCTCTGTAGTGAAGGAAGGACTGGTTCTTTGAGGGCTGTGATGGCAAATAATCATAAAACATTTAATAAAAAATAAGGATAAATATGTATTTTGCTGGCCTGTGCATGTACTGACTCTGAAGATAATGCAGCACCATCAGCACCAGTGTGTAGCTGCTTAGCGTTCCTCGACTGGCATCGTTGATTTGATGATGCCGGGCCCACTTCTTGATAACAAGGATGAGGGGTCGTATCCTGGGGTCAGCTGACACACAGAGGACCACATGACCAAACACATTAAGCTTTCATGTAACTGTTGGGACTGCTGAATTCTGAACTGAGAGCAGAATTTAAGACAATTACCGTAAGCGTAACTCCTCAGGAGAAAGGTGTTCCGGATGCCCACTGTGTTGTTGACATTCAGGTCAAACTCCAAGTTGCTAAAAAAAGAGACACGTAAATTCCATCTTAGATCAGATCGGGTGGGGAAAGGGGTGTTCAGTGACAAGTTTTGCTCCTACCTTACCTGCCTTTCTCTCGGAATCGGAGGATCGGCACTTTGGCTCGGATCAGTTGGGGTTGCTCTACATAAGCTATCAACAAATAAAAGATTAATTTGTGGTAATTTTAAGTCTCACTTATTCAAAATCGATTTTGTGTAAACTGAGGACATCGCACCAGCATGATGTGTGGAAATCAGATGTGTAATACTACTATAACACTAAAGACATACAATTTGAAATAAAATCTGAAATATAAGCAAGAATCAAGTCAACAAATAATACAAAATTTACATAAACGTTGGAATATTCAGGAAAATTTTTTGTAAATTTTCATGAGGTAATCTCTGAAAAAAATGAGTTTCATGTTAATAAATGCGTAACAAACATATAACATATAGAGTTGCAACAATTAATCGATGGTTAATGGATTGCACAATTAATTAACAACTACTTTGGTAATCGATTAACCGTTTTTGATTGAAATATGTAAATATCCTCTGATTTCAGCCTCTCAAATGTGAATACAGTCAAACTTGTCTATAGCAGCCACTAGAGGGAGTCTGCACGAGTGGCCGCTATAGACAGGTGGCCTCTATAGACAGGTTGGCGTCCAGTTTGAATGTTGATCAGTAGAGGGGAAAAAAAGGGAAAAAAAAATAATAATAATGTTGACCAGTAGAGCGGACTGCGGATAAAAGTTGTACAGCACTACTAGGCTTGTTATTACCATGGTTCATGGTTTTAATTCATCCTGAACATGCATATGAGTCTAACAGTAGCACATCACGTAGTAAAATTCACAATTTTGCATGTCCAAAAAGGAGTAGGAAGAAGCAAGGCTTATTTAATCCTACCCCTCATCAGTTTCACATCAGTTGCGATACATTTATTCACCTCTTGTTCTTCCAAGTGTACTTTGTAGGTCTACATGACAATGTAGTGCAATCATAGCCAACGTTTTTACTTACTAAAAGGAAGCTAGAGGCTTAATAATAACCGATAGAATATATCCACGACCCACAGAACAAAGCTGTGCTAGTAATGTCTTACGCTTGTTTTTTATATTTTACTTTTTATACGGCAGTGTTATTACAGCTTTAGTTCATCAGGAAGTGACGGGAAGTGACGGTGGGCGTCCCGAGCAGGAGAGCTAGGCTCAGTGCTAGCTGTGAGTTTCGAGAGAGTTGTGAAGTGTGTTTATGTTGGCGTGGATGTAAAGTCCTGCAGTGTTCTCCGCTGTTAATAAAGCCATTAAAGTGCATCGGCGACATGAGTCTCTCCTTTCCCACAACAAGCGGCATTACAGTATTGACCAGTGCACACCAGGAAATAAATGGTGTCACTTGTTTCAGGCATTGCCTGAACAGCTATGTAGTGGGGCTTGTTTAACCTTTGCCTTGTGGGCAAGCAGGAAGGAGAGACGATGCTGAGAGATGTGTGTGTGTTCTGAGCTGCTGTCTGGTGGCCGTGTTCAATAAATAAAGTTGGCAGAAGCAACAGTAGAAGTTTCCTTCTTTGCTTCGGAGCTGAATAACACTGACAAGTTAACAGACTAGTAGTGAACGGAAAAGAAGACGGCTTTCTTTGTGTCGAATACAGAAGATGAGGACTTTGATGGATTTGTGGATGAGGATTGATCAAAAATAACGTGAGTACATTCTAAAATACTTCAATTAAGTACAACCGAACTCAGTTTTGCTCCCGGTGCCGCATGCATGCTAGCGTATGTTTTTTTTGTTTGTTTGGTTTTTTTTAAATTGTAGCATCGCTGGGAGCACGTCCTGTTCCCAGCCTACTTTGCGGTAATGTTTTGGTGCAAATGCTCTTAAAGTTACATGTTTGACCAGGAAATAGCAAGCTCAAAAGAAGACGGCTTTTTTATGTGGAACAACTGACAGTTTGTGTGGATCTTGTGAATGATTGTGACTGAGCTAGGACTCAGTAATTAAAGTCTACACACGATGGCTTCATTGATTGAAAAACGAAACTTTTTCGTGCATGAAGCTTCTACTTGAGTCGGTAATTTGGCCGCTATATGCGGTCAGATATTGACCAAGGGAGACAAAATGGGTGGCCGCTGGCCGCGTTGGACAGGTGACTGCTATACACAGGGTCTATAACATGTAAATTTGCTGCGGGGGATTTTTCAGCGGCTGCTATAGGCAGGTGGCCGTTCTATAAAAGGTGGCCGCTAAGACAGGTTTGACTGTATTCACACATATCAGCTTTGACTTTGGAAAACAGTGATGGGCATTTTTGCCTCTTCTGATATGTTGCGGACCCAACCACTGACTGTAGGTGTTTGCTTCATATTAATTTGGTCCATGTATGGCCTAACCGATTACTCCATCCATTTTCTATACCGCTTCTTCCTCATTAGGGTCGCGGGGGCATGCTGGAGCCTATCCCAGCTGACTTCGAGTGATTACTCCATTAATTGAAATAACAAGGTTCAGATTAATCGACTAAAAAAATGATCATGATTGTATTTTTGTGTACATGTATTGTTTTACTGAATCCATTTGACAAACATTTAGATTTTTTTTTATTGCTAAACATTATTTTAACAGAGTATTCAAGCAGCAACCTGATGTTTGTACACTCATTTACTCTGTCAAATCTTCTATTTCTGAATAAAGAGGCGGAAATAAAAAATGGGTGTTGTTTTTTAATCCCATTCATCATTCATAGTTGCAGCTCTAATTTTAAACATACCTGCATTAAGATAAGGACTGTTGAAAATCTTGCCCAGTTACACTCATGTAACTCTCGTTTGTCAAACAGTCAATGTTTTGGCATATTGCACAACTATTTTGTGAGACGACTACTTGATTACCATAAATTTACAGCTTTTACATAATTATGCTTCTTTTAAAGGTGACCCTAATACTCCTTTGCAGTTTGGTAACACATTGATTATAAGCAACACAGCTAAACAACTTATATTTTATTGATATCAAATAAGTAGGACTGCTCTGGCAATAATTTAGTAAAAAATAAAAATGGTTGGTTTGTTTTGTTTTGTTTTTTTTTTTTTACTTACACAATGACTTCATCATCCTTTTGAGGGCAGAAAGTACAGTGACTGGATGTGTAGTTTTCTGCAAGAAGAAGCCATGTAACTATGAGAGTAAATCTGCAGCAGGACATTAAAAAAAAGGTGAAAAAGCTGAATTGAGACATTTACATTTTCATGGAGGACATAACACAAATCAGCGTCACTGCTCCGGCTGGCTAACCCACTCATGGTGGACCCTGTCATGTACAGTCGCCCCGCTGTGACAAAAGAACAGCTGTGATGAAAAGAGCAAAACAATGTACAGTATGAAAAAGTAATTCATACACACCTTCAAAGACACGCAGCATGTCTTGCTGCAGCCAACTACGGCACATCTCCTTGCGTAGTAAATCAGAAGGCTGCTGCTGGCACGCCTCAAACAGCTCCACCATCTGAGCGCTCACCTGAGGGCACGATCACGTGCAAACACAACCCATGAATACGCTGTCATAATAATACAGTACATGGTGCTGTTTGATGTTACCTTATCTTTAGCATAGACCTGCAGGTCCACGGAGCCATCAGAGGTTGCAGGCATATTAGTGTGCACATGGGAGTAAGGGCTGGGTTGGGGATGACCAAAAACAGTGATAGGTGATCTTGAGGAACCTGCCGGAACTTGGTCAGGACTATAAGGAGGAGGCAGGGGCTGATTGGGAGGATACGGCATGAAGGAGGATGAGTCATCATTACGAAAGCGCTTTAAAACAGGGGACCTGTAGTCCTCATTCTTCCTCCTGGAAAAAAAACACATTTGAGATTTTAAACTGTTTCTATAATAATCAGAGAGCTTAAAAACAAATAGACATACTTGCGCCAACCGTTCATGTGTGGAGGTGGAAGAGGGGGCGATGGACCTGGGGTCCACTCATAAGTGGGCAACCTTTCATGTGCAGGAACACTACAGCTGTTAACAAATTGTCAACGTTAACAAATTGAACAAATAGTCAAAGATTATTTTTTCCACGTAAAATCAACCCAATCATTGAAAAAAAAAGTGTTGCAAAATAATATTGAGTTATATAATAACACATAAACATATTCTGTATGCAAAATGACATAAAGAGGGAATAATACGGCAAAAATAGTCTATGGTTGCAACCCGCCATTAAACTAAAAGAAGAAGAAGAAGAAAAATAGTCTATATGCACGCTTACCTTCTATGCTGGTAAACAAAGTGGGGTCCCATGGGAGCGGATGGTTGTCTATGGGGCCCAGGGCTGAAGCCTGGGTGCCCCCTCGGTGGCGCGCGGTGAGGGAACATGCCTCGTCAACGCCACTGAAACAGGAGAAAAAAAAAAGAAGTAAACAAACAAAATAGGACAAACGTGTTTGATACGTGCTCAATGAACAATAAGGATAGGGAAAGTAGTGCTCGAAGCTTCTAAGAATCACAAACTTAGCCTAAAGAGGAAGCAAAGCGCCTCAAGCTAACACATGCTAGCGTCCGTCAGCTAGCTGCTCAAGCTAACAATCGCTATATCCTGTCAACTAGTGCTTCAATCGATCATTCAAACATAGTAAACAAAACAATAGTATATCCGGATGAAACGTATTGTTTCGCAGACACTGCAGAAACTTTATCAGCCACTGTTCACGATTTTAAAAACTATCATCAAGACTTACCATGTTGAAATGTAAATAGCATTGAGGAATATACTTCCTGTTCACGTTTGTTACGTCATAGTTCATTTTAATTTAAAGGGGACGTAGCAACTTTTAGACGTCAAGGAACAAGAAACTGAGCATCTTTTATGATATGATATTTTACGGCTTCATATTTTTGCTCCAAAGTTAAGTAAAGACAATACTCAGTTTGTTGAAGATTTGCAAAGAACGTTAACTCAATGGTTAATGAAGTGTGTATTTAAATAAGAATACTAACATTAGAAAGCACAAACTATGTGTGAAGTTTCTTAACACATGGGATGATTCAGCAGGCATACAGGCCAACCACAACAACAACAAAACAGAATGACAGTTTTCTAATATCCACCCAAACAAGAGCATTTGTGTTCATTGCAGCATAAATAATACATAAATAAATGCACATCTTCATTAAATGTGCTATTTATGTGTATTTAGGCCTTCCATCTTCCCAAAATAGAAGATGATGATGTTGTGAAGATGAAGCATGTCCTTAGTCCTTCTGAGTCCATGTGTGCTGTCTCTGGACTGTCCTGTCCAGGGGCCCACAGTCCAATTGTACCATCCATGTACGAGTCTCTGAGTCCATTCCAAAGTGTAGGGGTCTCTGAACAGCTCCAGAGGTTACTCTAAAAAAGAAGACAAAACTGCGGCGAGTATTTTTGAAAAATATGTCTGATACACTATGTGTCTGTAAACACTCCTGTCTATTTGTGATTTAGGTCAGACATGTCCAAAACCTAGTTCTGAAATCCAATCAGAAGCAGCGCATTTGATTCTCCAATGGTTCTCCTTTATTATGCATTACAATTATAATTTTCTATTTTATTATCCTTTTTTTTTCCAATTTCAATTTATGATTTGTAACTTTCCATGTCCCCCGTTATACCCATTTCAACTTCTACTCCAGAGTTTGGACACCTCTGCACTAGGCCACCTCCACTGAACCATTTTAAAGGAAATAAATCAGCATGTATGAATACATGAATTGCAGAAAATAACAAAGTTAATGACAAATACAGTGATACAGTCAACATGAATGATGATAATTCTGATGTCCGCACTTGTGAGAAAAGTGAATATCCCACACAGTGATCGACCTAGGGCCACCAATATTTGTACTATCAAAGCCCTTGGTCATTGCTAGTGTCCATAACCTGGTCAGTCCCTTCTTCTTCTTGATCCCAAACATCCTCTTGGAGTTCTGCCTCTTTGGTTCTCTCTTCAGGCACTCCAGAGCCTTCGGCATTCTGGCCTTGAGCGTGTGGTACCTCTTCAATTAATGTTTTGACTCAGTGTGATAAATGCCGTTACATCAATGAGGCTTTGACCTGGACTGTTGTCCCTGTACTGCGGGCCACTTCAAATAAACCTTCACTGTGTTCGTTAATACAGTCCTTCCATGAACATTTTCTCCAGGCTTCACAGCGCTCAGTGTTCAACAACATGGTATATATGATTCTGTATATTTGATAAGCACATAAAATGTCTTCTTAAAAAATACTGAAGCTGTGATTAAACACCAAAAATTAAGTCACTTCCAAAAGTCACAGCCCAACTGTAGTGTATTTAACTATGGTATTTCAATATGCATTCATGTTGTCTTCCAATGGGACAGGTTCTGGCCCTTTTTTGGTTGAACATAAACAGTGTATTGGCATTTGTCTGCCTGTGACCAATTCATGTGGCACCATACTCAAATCGTGAAATCCATACGAACAACATGCCATCAGCGAACGCGGAAGCGCTGCTAACAAATTCAGAATCATGTAGTGGACAATTTTAATGATCATATTCTCAAAACCCATTCATATTTGACAATTCACTTAACTTCTCAGATGTTGTTTAATGTCCAATTTTATAGACTTAATTTTACCATCCACCAATTATTTCAAATTTTCTGATTATATCAGATCTGAAGTTCCTGAACATCTTTCCGCTTAGTAAGAAAACCTGTTCATTGAAACTAAAATGTATCTTCATCTCTGTTTGGGGTTAGAATGTAACCTGCAGTAACTGTCCTGTTTCTCTTCACATAATTGTTTTATTTTATTTTATGAACTGCCAGCATCTAACTTAACACTATTTTTTTACTGGTTTAGCTGTTCGCCTCGAAGGGGATGCTGTCGAGAACTTGTCCCCCAGGGTCCTGAACCCGTAAGTCTCACTAACACGCATTTGATTCAAGATTCAAGATTCAAGAGTTTTATTGTCATATGCATAGTAAAACAGGCAGTTATACTATGCAATGAAATTCTTATTCTGTTCATTCTCCCAAGAAAAGAAAGAAAACACAAGAAAGAATAAAACATAAGAAACATATATACCAATAAATTAAGCAACAACAGAAGCTCACATAATCGCAAATTATTGACTAACTGTAAAGCACTCTATGCAGCTTCTCAACTTTTCATTAGTCACAACCAACTCCTCATCTTCACCAGCTCATGCACATACAGAGAATGCATTCAGCACTTTCCTCCCACACACACACATGCACGCACGCACGCACGCACGCACAGAGCACTCTCTTTTTTGACATGCACTTTCATGCCGCATTTCACACCACTTTCTTTTTCCCAACAACAGGCAACATCAGCTCAAATATCACACACAGCACATTCCGAAACATAACAACTAAGATTCATGCACAAGACGTAAGTAAGGAATGCCATTTCCTGAACAATACACTTCGAACACTGAGTCATGCAACAGACACTTCTAATGACTAACAAAAGCATTTTCCTTTCATTAATAATCCTTAATTCACAATCCACATCATGCACAGAGCAACACACACAACTTCACACAAACATGTAGCTACCATTCATTCCAAGACAACAAACAATTATACTCTTTTAAGCCCTATCATATTTTCTCAATTTGATTCTTCTCATGAGCTTAATTAAATTTAACTAATGTAATTTTTCAGCATAAATATATTTTCATATAAACTTCTTATAGGTATCCTCCGCTCCTAATGTGCTATTTAACTCTAAAATGTTATCTGGCCTATTCATTATTTTAGTTCAGTATAACCCCCCCAAATTTTGACATATGCATTTCAATTTATTTAACTTGACGTACGGGTCCATGTCTTCACTGGAAGTCAGGGCACTTTTCTTTTCATGGCATGCACAATAAACGGCTTCTGATCATGTTACTTTCTCTTAAGCTCGCCCATTGAGTCTTAAACCTTTTTAAGAACTTCGCAACGCTCGTCTAAATTTACAAAACAAAATATTTCGGTGAAATTACAGTAACGATGTAATCTGGGACTGGTCGGGGATCGAACCCGTTTTTTCCAGCTTATCCAGAACAATGCAGAACCACCCAGCTTGGCTGTGTACCAAGACCATGAGCCCCCAGTCTCATCTAGGACATCTTGTACACCTTCTTTTTCTTCCGTCTATTGTTTCCTGTGTCCAATATAACACGGTGCTATAGATGCTCTATTTTTTTATTCTTTTCTATTGCATTTTCTGTAAACTCCGGGATCCTCTTGTTTATTTTTTCCTGTTGAATTTTCTATCCTGTGCAGCCATATCCCATTTCTTCTTTTCTCTTCATCTCATTTCTCTTATGCCAATATGCCCGCTGGTTCGAACCTGGCCGGGTTTTCATGCCAATTAGACTAACATCAGACTATACTATACTGTCTCTCAACGGTGTGAAAGCACTCACCTTTTTAGTTTGCTGGGAGAGAGAGAGAGCTGGTCCAATAAGAGGCCGCACAGCTGAGGACTCCGGCACAAGGAAATTGCTGTTGTGTCCATGAAGCAGAATCCGATGAGGCAAACCAGTTAAACAAAGAGAACTTTACAACCAGCAAGCATCGTGAACAGTTTGGCCGCCCTGTGAGAAGGCTAGGTCAGATCAGAAGCACTTCCAACGAGAATTGGGCACACAGTCAGCCTTATAGGATTTGCAAACCATTACGTCAACCTGTTGTCTCGAGGGTTGGCTCTTTCCTTACATGGTCAAGACATATGTTGCTTTGACACTGACTAATGATTGTCACATCTATTAAATCATGGTGCCAAACAGTCCACCATCTTTGAGACCATGGGCTTCTTCCCAAACATTGGCTGCATCTGGAAAAAGGTGCAAGGGTCTCACTAAGATCCTTTGGAAGGTCTGGTTTGACCCACTCCCAGTGACCATTCTGTATGTCTGTATGTGAGGTTTTATTACCCTTGATTTACTCTTCTGTCTAACCAGTCCAAACTGGTATACTATTGTTTACTATTCAGCTGCTGGTCGGATTCTCGTCACCAGAGCCTCACCTTCCTGGAACACATGCGGAGACATATACACTAAGATATGCCATTTTACATATTACCTTATCAGATACAGGTACTACACTATCCCTCCGTAATTCCAAATTACACTTTTTTCACCCAAAATATATAAGAACACCACCACTGAATACTCCAACTGCACACCTTCTGTGGTCTATAGCATTAGTAATTTCATCCGTGATTTCAATCAGTGCCATAGAAGTTGAAATGTTAGCTCTATATCCATATTGACTACCTGCTAGTAATTCATTCTTATTAATACATTTGTCTAACCTGTTAGCTTCTCGATAATTTTAGAAAATTGGGGTAATAAGGAAACTAGTCGGTAATTTGTAAATTGATGTTTATCTCCATGTTTATCACCCTTTTTGAAAATTGGAACCACTTTTGCTATTTTCATTTTGTTTGGAAATTTTCCAGTCTGAAATGATAAGTTACTGTTTTGTTGTTTTTGCTTTAACATTTTTGACAATGTCAGTGATTTCCTTTTTAGTTACATCAGTGAGAAACATGGAATTGAAATTCCTATCTATGGTTTCATTCCATTCGTCCATTGTCCAGAATTTTGGAATTTCTTCTTCCAGTTTTGGTCCAATATTTACTAAGTAATTGTTAAACCTCATTCATATCATCCTTATTAGTGTTTCCAACCATAAACACATAAAAACAAATGTTTCAGATCATCAAACAAATTTAAATACTAGTCAATGACAACACAACTGAACACTAACTGCAGTTTTTAAATGAAACTTTTTGCTATTAAGGGAGAAAAAAAATCCAAACCTACATAGGCCTGTGTGAAAAATGATTGCCCCCTAAACCTAATAACTGGTTGGGGCACCCTCGGCAGCAACAATTGTAATCAAGCGTTTGCGATAACTTGCCATGAGTCTCTTACAGCACTGTGGAGGAACTCATCTTTGCAGAATTGTTGTAATTCAGCCACGTTGGAGGGTTTTCCAGCATGAACCACTTTTTTAAGGTCATACCACAGCATCTCAATAGGATTCAGGTCAGGACTTTGACTAGGCCGCTCCAAAGTCTTCATTTTGTTTTTCTTCAGCCATTCAGAGGTGGACTTGCTAGTGTGTTTTGGATCATTGTCCTGCTGTAGAACCCATGTTGGTTTCAGCTTGAGGTCATGAACAGATGGCTGGACATTCTCCTTCAGGATTTTTTGGTAGACAGCAGAATTCATGGTTCCATTTATCACAGCAAGTCTTCCAGTCCAGGTCCTGAAGCAGCAAAACAGCCCCAGACCATCACACTACCGCCACCATATTTTACTGTTGGTATGATGTTCTTTTTCTGAAATGCGGCGGTACATTTACGCCAGATGTAATGGGACACAAACCTTCCAAAAAGTTCAAATTTTTTCTCGTCAGACTACAGAATATTTTCCCAAAGGTCTTGGGGATCATCAAGATGTTTTCTGCGTTGAGACGAGCCTTAATGTTCTTATGTTCTTTCAGCAGTGGTGTTTTGTCTTGGAACTCTGCCATGCAGGCCGTTGCTGCCCAGTGTCTTTCTTATGGTGGAGTCGTGAACACTGACCTTAACTGAGGCAAGTGAGGCCTGCAGTTCTTTCGATGTTGTTGTGGGGTCTTTTGTGACTTCTTGACTGAGTCGTCGCTGTGCTCTTGGGGTCATTTTGGTTGGTCGGCCACTCCTGGGAATGTTCACAACTGTTCCATGTTTTCGCCATTTGTGGATAATGGCTGTCACTGTAGTTCGCTGGAGTCCCGAAGCTTTAGCAATGCCTTTATAACCGTTTCCAGGCTGATAGATCTCAATTAATCTTAGTTATGTTTTAACAGGGGGGGCAATGACTTTTTCACACAGAGTCATGTAGGTTTGGATGTTTTTTCTCTTTTCATAATAAAAAGTTTCATTTAAAAACAGAATTTTCTGTTCAGTTGTGTCATCATTGACTGATATTCACATTTTTTTGATGATCTGAAACATTTACGTAGCTGTGACAAACAAGCAAAAAAATAAGAAATCAGAAGGGGGGCAAACACTTTTTCACACCACTGTATGTTACTAATAGTGCTTTCAGAAAACAAATTGTACAAATGCACAACAAACAGTAGAAGCTATCCAAAATTAGCAATCATGCCTGAGCAGGAAGAGAACAGGATATAGTATGTTCCAACGCACTACCTAACCATGACAGACAGCACCTTTAACAGCACCTTTAAGAATTACATTTTGCCATCAACTTTGACAAATATGACAAATCACATTTGGTACAAACCAAGATAATTGACAAATTGTATGTGTTAAAATATCAAAGCTTTTATAACAGTTTTATAAGAGTATGACATGCCAGTAGGTAAATCGCAGTGAGCTCAATTACACATTTGTCCCTCTGTGAGGCACTGCAAACCTATCATTTTATGTGTGCTTGTTGAAAGGTTGAGCTCGGTGTATTTTTTTTTAGTAAGTTAAGTCTGCAGTTTTTTTCACGAAGGAATTTTCACCTCATTTAGCTCAAATATTAAAGAGTCCCTGAAATGTCCCTTGTTATGCAAAATTACTTTATAGATCATGCTATAACAGAAGCATGCGTTCCTGAAGCATGTTCAGGAGAAACATGACAAATATCTGTCATCTCTTGAGAGATGAGGCACTAAAATGATTGTTTCGTTTTGAAGTTCCTGGTTTTCATGATGTCATGAAAGAAAACCCTCCTTCCTCATGCACATGATACCGCTTTTGACCCACTCCTGTGTATACACTCACCACTTCAAGTAAAAACAAAAACAAAAGCTGGCTTCGCTCCACATCTTAAAGGAAAAGTTCTCTCTCAATTTTATATAGCATAACATTGTTTTTCAACTACAAACTGCTGAAAAAGTGCAGGAAGCATCCCTTAAACAAGCATGATAGCTTGTTAAAATGTGACCGTAATTTTTGTGGTGTAGCTCACACATAGCTATGCTAATGTTGCTAACGTTAATGACCACCTGTCCCACTCCTTAATGCTACCATGTCGTATGTGATATCTGGCATCTACAACAAGTGTAGCATGACAATAGCACTTTTTGAAGCCACACACTGTTGGAAACTGGAGAAACTCAGCTCATTAGCATTAAAGAGACAAACATGTTACCAGCAAGGCTAAATTAAACCGCTGACTAATTAACTGATAGAAACGTTCTCTTCCATCAGTATTATTTAGACTGTGAAAGATGACGTGACATGTTATAAAATCCATATTTTGTATGTGTTCTGTACTTTCCAATAAGCATGGTCACCACAATGTCTCAAAAAGGAACGATCAGTCTCTTGCGCGCCTAGTGACGTCACTGCAGTGCAGTGACGTCGGAAGTTCAATAGTGACACACTGCTCCATGGGATGGAGGCGGGTGCATCATCATTATTAGCAACCAGATGTGAAAGCCAAATCAATACGCTACACCTTTCGGTATTGCGTTTTTAATTCATGCAGACGTCTCCACAGTTTAGCATTGCGACAATAAATAATATATAGTGCAGCAACTGCAGGGTGCAGACGAGAGCAGCGCAGCAATGAGCTTAGTTAGACAGCTGCACTAATACTAACGTGTGGGCACACAGTGGGGGTGTAGCCTGTGAGCCAATGGTAATAAGGGAGAAGGAGGCGGGTGGACAGCGGATATGCTGCCGTGTATCTTCTGCCTCTGGTTTGTCTTTCCCAGTCCACGCAGCAAGGCTTCTCCACCCTCCTCCTCTTCCTCCTCCGCCTCATCCTCCAGCTTGGATCTGTCATTGACTGCCTTTCGGATCTCCCAGCTCCAGCACCGCCGCCGGAGCACCCAGAGGAAGAGACTAGGATACGGTGCCATGCGCACGGCGACGTTTCTGCGTGGATCCACGCAGTGACAGCCGCGGGGGATGGAGCACTTGTCATCACATTCCTGCAGACGCAACCGACGGTGATCTAGAGGGGAGGCTGCAGCGTAGACAACATCTTCATATATACGCAGCATCTTTTTCAAGACAAATTTCTTCTTGTTAACCAGAGGAACGCATCGGCGCTCAAGTCGCCTAGCATTTCAGCCTCAACAATGGGGTAAGTGATTATTATCACAGCTTGGTTCACACTAGCCTCCATGGACGTGCAAAACACAGCAAGGGAAAACTGCATGCATGCATCTAATATGTATGTAAAAAAAAAAGGGTGCCCCTTCAGGTTCATGTCAAGCTGATGTGGTTTGTCATCAGAAAATGGTTTTGCAATTAACTGGATTATGACAGACTTGAGGCCCGACATGGAAAGTTACTTCATTATCTAAGTTTGAGGACGCTAATCCTTGTTCCCAAAGCAGAACAAAACAGAAGTCCAAAATGTTTTTTTCCCATCACATTACATTATGACCACTTTTACGATCTAATGAGAACAAATACAAGAATAACCCTCAGTTTTGATTGACACTGTCACATACATTTGTCTGAAAGGTGCACCTAAGATTTTGACTTCTGGATCACATCTGGATGCAACTATTTTTGGCGTTACAGCTTCTGATGCTGCTTTCACATCCATCCGTCCATTTTCTGTGCCGCTTATCCTCATTAGAGCCTACCCAGCTGACTTCGGGACTGGTCGCCACATATGGACAAACAACCATTCACACTCACATTCACACCTATGAACAATTTAGAGTCACCAATTAATTAATTTTTGGAAGAAAACCCACAGACAGAGAAGATGCAGACTCCACACAGAGCGGAGATTCTAACCCAGGTCTTCCCGATCTCCTGACTGTGTGGCCAACATGCTAACCACTGGGCCACCGTGCGGCCTGCTGCTTTCGCGTAGCAAATTCAATTGAAATCTTATAAGATTAGACACAAAGCGATAAGGTTTAAAATTTAAATGTTTAATTCAATGCTAACGTCTTAAGAATCATTCAAAATAAAGCTGTTCTCCTATGTCAAAAACTGCAGACAGGAAGTGATGCACAAACATAAAAACCTCCTTGGTGGAGGTAATAATGCCATCCGTGCTATGAGGCTCTGTTATCCCAGCCGACAATATAGACATAGACAGTTATGTAATATTTAAACAGTGACATAAGCAACAACATCATTTGTTCGCCAATATTCTCAGATGTCTGCGCTGTAACGTTCTGTACATCCTGTTCCGGGTCGTTAGATGCGGGGGATCAAAGTAGCTGGAGTGCTGCACACTACTCTTGTGATACATAGTGGCATCCTGTCTCCATGGCAGCAGCTGTGACCTTAAATATCTCCGACAACAAGCACCCACCAAGCGCGACGTACCTGCTCGGTGCGCAACAGTGCTCATTTTCATGCCTCACGCCGCCCCATCTCGAGCCCAGTGGTCCATAACCCTCACCAGGCCTTCCTTTCATTAACAGATGTCTCCCACAGTTTATTGGGATTAATGACACCGCAGGAGGTTGATAATATGGTGCCAGGCATGTGTGCTATTTCATCCAAAACTCCTGCATTAGCTATAATACACAGAAGGCTTCTCAGGCACGCATTCACACCACCCACAATGTAGGCAGCGCATCATCCATCCATCCTTCCATCCATCCAGCAGTCTCCCACCCAGCGTCATGCTGGTGACTAAGTTTGTGTTATGCAACTGACTCAAGTCAATTGATCCACAATGGAACATGATCACGTTTTAGTGACGACTCGCTTACAAATATTTATTTGGGCGGATGGGTTTCTAAAGCTGTCTGCTAGTGTAGTCGACACAATTACAGTAAGGTCGCATTTTACATTGCACTCTAGTGATTCAATACAAAGCCTCAGAGTATGAGTAAAGGGTACATGTAGAATACAGGAGGTGAACAAATGTATTGGGGGTTGATGTGAAACGGATAGGGGATAGGATTACAGTATATAAGCTTTGCTTTTTCCTACTCGTTTTTGGACAAATGGAATTGTGAATTGTAACATGATGAATTCCAATGGAACATGTATGCACGTTCAAAATAAATTAACCATTAAAACCATGTCAACGAATGAGAAGAACATGACAGTCAATGTTTGTTGTCATGGCAACAGGTCAGCTAACCCCCTCCAAATATAATTTATTAAAAGTCCCGTACGGCGGAACCTCGGTTTTCGTCATGAATATGTTCCAAAATAAAACCAAGGCCAGTTTTCCCATTTGAAATAATGTAAATCCAATGAATGCATTCCAGACATCCACAAATATTAACAATAAATACATTTTATTGACAATAATTATTGTTTTACTTGCAGAAAACAATGCAAAATAGTTATAAATGAGGAATTCATTGAATTTATTGTTAATGCGAACTTCCCGTACATCTTGGCGAGGCCGAATTCAAAAGTGTTTCTCACCTTCTTTATCAAATTTCTAGCACTTGCAACTTTCATTGCCCCAATGGCAGGTTATTTAGCAATCCCACTCTAAAAAATGCATGGACAGTGAGTCAGCAACGTGTAAGATGCTTTCTTTGGGCACTTGATTTTGCGCAACGATACAGTACAGGGCAAGTAGACATGTTTTTTACGTACAATACTGTATGTAAACTTAAGACAGTGTAGAAATCTGGCAAAAATTTAGCAAAACGAATACCGAGTGTGCGAAAACTGCAGTTTGATTGTGTTATACTATTATTCAACAATTTTTTAATAAGTCTCAGAGGTCCCACAATTATGCATTTAAAATGTGTTGCCCCAAATTTAGCCTTGATGAATTTGAGTAAGCCTGAACACAATTTTGTGAGTCTGTGGCTTTAATGGTAATGATCTGTGTTTGTCCCCGCTTGGAACTCAAATGCACAAGACCAGTCACAGAATATCCAAATCAAAGTATTTCGTTCACAAAAAGATGGTCAGCAGAGTCAGCGCTAAACATTGCTTAGCAGAATAATAACAATAGCAGCACTTCCGTTAAAATGCTGGTGATAAGTTGCTTTGTCAATGATACTGTATTGTCATCATTACAGCTTTCCTCCTGTTCATTGCTTTTGGAAAAAGAGTCAAATATAAAATTAGAAAACACAAAATGAACCAAATATTGGGGAGGACCTCCCCTCCCCTGGGTCAGGGGGAACATATACAAATTACTCATATACAAATGCTCATATACTATACTTATATACACATTTCGTAAAGGTTAGCAGGTCTGTTAGTGTCTTTATTCATGCTTGAACAATGCTGGTTCTCACTAGGAGACATGACAGAAAATAATTGTGAACCGCTGACCTAAGTTAAGTCTCAGGAGATAGGCCAAGTCTCCTGTGATTTAGCAGAAGTCTCACGATGATGGCACTCATGATGATAATGCTTCAAAAAACATTTCACATTTCATGAAGATCTGGAACGAACTACCAATTTTACAACAATTGGGACTTTGGAACTTAAATGTCTGGAGGTCAAATTCAGCAGAGACTCTGGTATGTGCAGGAAGTATAATTTAATTTCTGGTGGACTGAGACGAATAAATGCATGAGTAATTTGACTGTGTACATTATTCCGAACACTTGGTCAAACAGCAGCCTCCCTAATGTGCCCAATATGATAATAAATCTTCTGTGACGGTCTTGCCAAGATTTGGAAATCCAAATCTGTAGCTGCTTTCTACCAGGAAAAGTAACTTTTATTGGGTCATCATTGAACAATAGCTGACTTACTGAGCATAACTTTCTGGCTGTAGACCAGTCCATCATCATCTTTCTTGGTCTAGTACCAGGCCTCTTTCTGCGCTTACGGTAATGTCAAATGAGGGGAATGTTTATGTAGGACAAGAACTGGAGATGGCTCTTTCTTCCAATGGGCAAATACACTCAATCCCTCGACGCTCTCTATATGTTACGTCTTTGGGGAAAGTGTTTTTCACAACACACAGGTCATCTAAGGCACTTGCAGTAAATACAGCAACTCTCATTAATAACCTTGCTCTGCCTAACATACGTTCAATTCCCTTTATAGCTCTTCTCCGTGGAATTAATTTAAAATAATTAAAGCTCCTTAAAGATGGAAAACCTCTTGGGTGCTGGGTGGAGGTCAAGGTGTCAAGGGAAAGTGAGCTCTCATGGGATGGACCACTTTTATGTAACGCTTGTGTTTCTGCAGAAAGAGGAGCAGCTGCATAGTTAAAGGGGACACACTCAAGTAGAAAATAGCACACAGCCTTTTGCATGATAAAGTGAAAGTGGTTCCACAAGGTTGCTGTGCCTCAAGATCCTGCAGCACACCTGACGCTACCACTGCAACAGTAAATGTGTGTGTATGTGTGTCTGTGGGATGCCCTGAAGGCAACCCTCTCTCCTTAAGAAAGTTCCCAAACAAGGAAAGTACTTAGTCAGTTCTGTTTCCAGTAACATATCTCATGTACAGGATCGCTCAGATTTTTCTATGAAGTGGAAAGCAACCTAAAGGGTTGCATGCAATTTATTTGGATTTCAAAATACAGGACCCTGTTTCCAAATAATTCTTAAGTAGAGCTGGGAATCTCAGGGGACCTCCCGATACGACACGCGATACATGGCTCACAGTGACAATTATATCTCGATACAGCGATAGGGTGAAACAAAAACCCCAAAAATTCATTTCATAGTTTATATTTTGCAGCAGAGTACAAACAGCAATAGTGCAAAAACAATGACACTGTTTTAGTGCAATATAACAAGATTTTATTTTAGGTGTCAGACAGTGACAGTATTTTAAACTAGCATCACATGTCTCTCAAGTAGATCTAATCTATCAAATAGAAGCGTAGCAAAAATATTTAGTGGAGTATATTAGTTTTAACGTAATCACCGGAAAGAAACCGGGAATGACCTGGAAAAGGTTAAGCAGCATGAGGACAATGTTGACAATAAAAGAAAATAAGAGGTGGTGGGTAGCCAGTGGTTGGACCCCAAAGCATAGACGACAGTGATGGTGAAGAAAAAAGGTTTAGTAACAAAAAGCGCACTCAAACAGAGTGGGAAAAATAGAAGAGTAGAAAAACAAAGAATAACACAAAATCTAGGCAAAGCCACGCATAAAAACTACAACAAAAGGAGCTGCTGAAAACGCTAAGCAGAAAAAGGTACTCAAAAAAAAAGACAAAAAAAATGGTGGCCAATGGCCAAAAAGCAAGAAACACGCAAGGTAGCACAACACCAGGAGACGGTTGAGCAGGAAGCTAGCATAGAAATTGCAACAACTTGGCAGCATGTAAGTGTCCAAGCATGGCTTATGAAGGGCCTGATTACAATTGTTCAAAGGTGCACGCAGGTAGCTCCGTCCCGACAGGATCAGCAGTGCACTACAATAAAGAGCAGATAGGCGGCAGCAGAGCAGCTCCAGCAGAACATGACAAATACAGTAAACACACACCCTTGATTGAAAAACACAACATTTAGCATTTCAATAGAAAAATCAAGGCACAGTTTTCTTCGCATGCTCAGGGAGTGTGGTGACGAACGAGGTGCCTGTGCATGTTTGTCGTATTTTTGTGAGACACTTCTTACATACTACAAAGTCTTTATCCAGTTTTGTCCCATCCATACTATAAAAGCCAAAGAGAGTCCACACTTTTGATTTCACTTTTCATTTAACTATGTTGCTGCATCTTATGGCTTAACTTCACCGCTTGAGTCTGCCATGGCACTATTGTTTTGTTTTTTCTTCTTCTGTGACTTCTGCCCAATTTTCTGCTCCTCTCCTGGATGACATATAAAGCGGTGACTGGACTCACTGCGGAACGGTGAAAGACATTTACAGCGGCTATATTTTAATAATATTTTTAAAAACAATAGGCGGCGAGAGCGTATCGATAATCCATCATAAGGTTAAATATTGCGATAGTTTGGTACAACAATACGTATTTTGTCACACTCCTATTCTTAAGAACAAACGTAGTCTTAAGTTGCACTTTCTAAGAACGTACTTTTACTTGTAATATTCTTCTTAAGAACACATAAAATACTTGCTAACATTTAGGCGTGTAGCAAAATCCTATACAGTGGATACCTGCACATTTACGATTCGGCAATTGCGACCCTGCAAATTTGCAGATTTTTGTCAAACAATAAATTTGACATTTTAATTTTTTTCTTCGAAAATAGGCAGTTTTTTCCACAGTAAACACATCTCATTCACTGTAGCCTCTAGTAATTTATAAGTATGTGATAATAGAAGTAAAATGTACAGCATACATGTACCGGTCCACAATTTTCACATGTTTATGTTTTTATACTTCACTGATAATGTTTGTTCGGCAAGTGTTGAGATGTCACACTTTCTTCGGCGGCCCTGGAACACTTATGTTGTGTGCTGCGAAGCAAAAGTGAAGCGTTTAATAAGTGTGTGAGACATATTAAGGGATTAAACCTGGATTGTGTGGCGAGTGAACAATTGCAGGAGGGTTTAGGAGGGGTGGGGAGCAAGCTATGTATCAAAAATAGACATTTTTATGGGCGTCTTAATTGAACGGAACACCCGCAAAAATCGTAGGATTTAAAATACAATTACAGTACATCTTCATCATTATAATGTCTTTGATCTACCAATAGGTGCCTACATTTTTCTGAGGTCTGCTGAAGAAAAACTCCAAGTGGGATTTGTGAAATGTTGTTAGCCTGCTGAACTGTTCGCACGCATGTTCTCAAGTGCGTTTTCTCATTAATTACAGGCGTAACTAGAAAATCGCTCTGAGAGTGCAAACCTCCGCCAAGCGCCATAGTTCCCCCCCATATTGTGATTTATAGCATAAATATTAGTCCTACATTTATTTAATCGACATCCTTTGGTGACCATGAAAACATACCATTGGCAACTGCATTCATAATCATATCAATATTAGTTCAGTAGTTATTCACAAAAATCACATTTTCCGTACTGGCTGTTTTCTTCTGGAGCTAGCTCCATAGCTTTTGCAGAAGCAACAAATCCGTTGGCACACTCCAGATTCCACAATGTCTTGGCTATATATAATGGTGCTTGTTGCATGTTTATAACTTATTTTGTCGTCTGATGATGAAAATTCCAAAGGTCCCCTATTTTTTCATATTCCGGATCACAGTATCCGGAATTATTGCATTATCTGGATCATTCTTTGTTATTTTGTAGAACCTGTTGGAAACTTGTCCTGTATTTTTGTGCTCTGACCATTTATGGAGTTATATGCACAAATGCCAAAAATGGTCCTATCTTGCAATGTTAAAGAACTCTTAAAAAAATTCCTGGATCCAGACGCCGATCTGGATGACCCTCAAAATTGAATCAGTTCTTCCCTATCCCATTTCCGACAATTTCATCCAAGTCCATTCCAGAAATGTTCTAGTTCTTGTGAACACAAACAAACAAACGCCGGCAAAAACATAACCTCCGCACTGTGCTTGCACTTTGCGCTTGGCGGAGGTAATTGGCAAAAGTAAACACCCACAAAGCCTTTATAAGGAAATACAATAACACACACAACAATGTACATTTGTAGTCAGCATGGGTTCCGTTCTGGTGAGTACCTTAACTCCAGTCACTGGAGCTCTTCAGGACTGGTCCCAAGCTTGGCTAAATAGCAGGATGTAGTGACCCCTCATTGCGAGATGCTGAAAGACAGCTACATACAAGTCTCAAAATAAGTTAACCAAATCACTATTAAAACTCACTGTTGCATCACCACCAACAACCAACGAGTCTTCCGATAACCTTCTTGTACTAAATCTAATATTTTCATTACTTAACTAAATGAGAGGAGCAAAATATTAGAAACATGTCCACCACTGCAAACACCACTCACAACAACAAACATATGAGCATCATTGTCTTTGTTCTTATGAATCTCTTGTATTGCATTTGATCAAATGTCTTGTGAATGTAATAATTATAAAGCAAAGAAGCTGTTATCGAAATCATTAGAATCAGTGTAGTGTAGGAGTGAGTACTTTTTTTTGACAACTGGTGGGTGTCATATTGGAACAAAACTCTTTGGCGCCTGCATTCATGTGAGAATCAAAGTGTAGGAATGTTGTATTTGATGCACACACAAGTAAGCGACAAGCGGCGCCAAATTAGCCACAGCTTTTGTCGAATTATGCAATGCGAGAGGACGCCAGTTGCCAAGCAGCTATTGCACAGATCACACAGACAGGCCGCGCTTGTGTGATGTGTGCACGCTTGAAATGACTCACAGTTCCGCCACTTGCACTGCTGTCCATGATTATGATAATTTGCACTCCGCAAGCAGCTTTGTGCAGGAGCAGTAATCAGCCCAAATTCGCTCTCACACTTCCTATGCGCTCCTCATTCCCCCACCGTGCTCCTCCAGACTAACTTCCCCCCTGTCTCCATGTTGTTCTGTCTTTCCCAGTCTGGGCTAATCACACACAGGAGGGGTACTGCTGCTGAATTTTAATATTCATTTATACAGCAAGCCTTTGATGTCCCCCATCACCCCTCAGTGCAGTGTAAGCACTTCTCTATCTCCCGCTCTGCCAGCACTGCCAGCTCAGAATATCTCCCCCTGCACCCTGTGTGTGTGTGTGTGTGTGCGTGTGTGTGCGTGTGAGCGCACTGACTCTGACTGTAGATACTCCCCGAAAAGCAAAACAATGCTAGAAAGAGATGAGGGCATTGTCAGTGGTTAAATGCAAGGAATACATTAGAGAGTGAATGGATGGTCCAAAGACTTTCATGTGTTGACCAACACGACTAGCAAGCATCATTCTAGACTCTACTTTGGGTGTCATACAGAGGTCAATAAGGAATTAAGTCAGTCAGCCAGTCGAATCCATCATGGAGCTTTGATCATGCATGTAGAAGCTACACTGGCAGAAATCCAACATTATTTTACTGTAGGAAGAAATAAAAAGGCAGGTATAGTCCCTGTCCCTCAAAGTTACAGTATGTTGTATACTAAAGCCATTCAACTGGGGTCCTTGAATCACATCAGATTGGCCCACACATTCAGTTCCAAACTAACGTTTTTGCAACAGATTGCATTTCTGTGGAGCACTCCTATCATTCCGAGGATATTTGACTTGCGTTTTTGTAGTAGGTCCTTAAAAACAGCAGAGCGCTAATCTCATATAGAGGATCTTTGACTAGCATTTTAGCAGTAGATCCTGAAAAACTGCAGAGTGGTCCAGTCAGGTGTAGGATCTATGATTAGTGCTTCTGTTGTAATGTATGACTGCATGGCTTTATGACTTGTTTATGGCTATGTTAGCCATTTGATGAAGTAAAAGATTAATGATAGGGCAGAGGCTTTTGTTGAGAATAATAGTGAATGGAGAAATGTGGCACCCAGATCAATTTACGTAACTAAATAGCCCGGTTCTAAGCTAGAGGTGGTCCTCCATTTTAGTGGGAATGGAAAGTTTGGCTCTTTTCTGAAGAAGTGTAGCTGGTCACCACCCGCCTGCAGGGTTTTCTAGGCATTGGCGATGAGTTTTCGCCAAGCGCAGTTGTTTGTCGCCTGTGTGTGGCGCCCATTACACTTAGGTGCACCACCATTACCTGTCCAGGCGGCACTTCCACTTTCTACCTTTTTATTCCCTTTTTTTTTGTTCCGTCAGCATCGATATTGACATTTATTAATCGATTAATGATCATCAATGTATGCATCGCGATGCATCTAAGAATCGATTATTTCCACCACCCCTACTACCGACCAGCTTCTTTATTGGCACAATTTTCAAAAATCATTAAAAAGCTATTCAACAACAGGTTGGAAAAAATTATAAATAAGAATGAATTACTTGTGGACAGCCAATACGGATACAAAACTAGCTACTTTCAACATCCATGGCACTCATCGATATAACCGAGAAAATTACCAATGCTGTAGAGAGTGCGCAGCTGCAGTATTTATGGATTTAACAAAAGCATTCAATAAATTAATCACAATATCTTAATTAACAAACTAGAAAGGTATGGAATCAGAGGGCTAGTACTGAACCGGGTAAACAGCTCCTTAGGCAATATGTGAAGTTAGGAGAATATACATCCGATTGTTTAAATGTATCTTGCTGTGTACCTCAGGGGTCAATACTGGGACCAAAACTGTTCAATGTAGATATAAATGACATCTGCAAAGTGACGAAAGACCTAAAGCTAGTATTATTACAGAAAAAAATGAGTTTGTTCAATTTTGGAATAAGGCTGTGACGTAACAAAAAGTGGAAAAAGTCAAGCACTGTGAATACTTTCCAGATGCGCTAGGATTCATGGGGAACTAAGGGCTCGAGTCCTACCAGAAAGTTTAATCAAACTATTAAGAAGTATTGCTTGGAGAGGTGTACTTTTCTTTGTTTATATATACACACATGTGGAAAGTGCAGTCCTGCGGGGTGTGTCTTTGGCAGTAAAGCGTGGCCTCCTGTCTATATTTAGCCTTAAACGCTCTCTTTTCTCCCCTGTGTGACCCTTGCTCAGAGCTGCAGACATTCCCATATCAGCGCATAGAGAGCCGCCACTGACTGCAAAGAGGGCAAATACTGAGATTACTGCAGTTAGCCGGATGATGATGATCAAACTTTGCTGCACTGTATGCGCTCAGTCAAGAATGCACCTGCTCATCATGGAGAATGTGTATTCATAGCGATTTTGGCTTAGAGTCTCTTTTTCTGTAAATATGGAGGAGGGCGAGCTTGTTATTCGGTTGCCCGGGCGATCCGCCTCCCCGGTGGACAACAGGAGCTTCGGTGCAAGCGTTGGGTTCGGAGAGACGTTGGTGTTGCGGCACAAAGAGGTTCACAACTTCTTTTTTGTCCCCTTCAGGGAGCAGCCCATCTACAGCACGCGGGCCCACGTCTTCCAAATTGACCCCAACACCAAGAAGAACTGGCTGCCCACCAGCAAGCACGCCGTCACCGTGTCCTACTTCTACGACAGCACGCGCAATGTCTACCGCATCATCAGCCTGGATGGTACCAAGGTGGGCTTACGTCCTCTACTGCATGAATTGTGTACCTTCTTTAAGCCTTGGCTTCATCAAGATGTTCTTAAAAAGCTCTGCATGCTGTCACAAGACATGTGGCTCGTGTTACATTGTGTCTGTGTGTGTGTCCGTGTGCACATTAATACTCTATTTGCATGTGCACATACTGTATATGCATATCAAGACGTTAAAAAGAAATATACAGTACTATATGGACAAAAGTATTACAATACTTTAAATTAAAATAATTAGAATTAAAAATAGAAGAACATAAAGAGTTGTAATTATACCAAAGGTGTTTGGTGGGGTTAAGGTCAGGTTCTTCCACACCCAACTCATCGAAGAGTTGTGCACAACCCAAATTAATTCATTGATTAGGGCGTGTGTCTCAGTGGCTTTGTCCAAATAGTGTATTTCTGTGGGGCATGTTGTGACAGCTCAGTAGAGCGTTCTAACCCATGACTTTCTTGTTCCAAGGCAACACTGCTAACCACTCATGCACTGTGCTGCTAAATAATCAGACAGTATTTGGTTATATAGATAGGTTGCTTCAACATTTAGTAGCCCATCGCATTAACTCATTGTGTAACTCTCACGCAGGCTGAATATAACCCTTATTGATGTCAGTTAATCGGAATGTTCCACAACACCGCCCCTGATTGATCAGCTGTTAATTAGCTCTGCATTAAAGTAGTTGGATTACAGTATGGAAGACTTAAATGATTTTGTTCCTCTCCATCACTGTCAACAAATCTCATTAGCTCACCAAAGCCTACAGTATGCAGTATACAAATAACGTCTGACCTCACAATGCTGTCTACAGCTTTAAGCTTCTTTGTCGACGATAATACCAGAAATAAGAGATGTAATAAATAGGGATGCGTCAATCGATTGGCCACTGATCAATATTGGATGATTTCTGTAAAAAACACGTGATCGGCATATGCCGTTCAAAGACCACAAAAACCGGCAAAACTCGTCTATAAAACCTTCAGTTTTTACAAATTGACACAGGCTACGCCAATCGATGCCAGCGTGTTTGATCACACCCTTATCAAACTTATTGCCGTTCTACTTATCTTGCATCTTTGTGTACACGCTTTGCCTAGCTGTCAGTTGCGGCAGCTAGCAGGCTTGCTGGCTAGTGTTAGCTAGCTTGCTAGCGTCTTGTCTTCGCACTCCAAATGTGACATTTTGTTTTTAAAACAAATGCGGTTAGCTTGAAGCTCGTTTTTGCCCCACGGAAGAGCTATACATAAGTGGATATCACGTTAATGGGGTACGTGCTAACTTTTTAAAGTGTCGCTGAACAATTTTGCTCTCCTGTTGTCATTATACTAATTGTGTCTTGTCCTCAAAACACTATTTGTGTGTGTTTGTTTAATGAACATAAACACATAGTGTGTCCAGCCTTATGATTATGATACTATACCAGCTGATTTAGAGTAGCTCACCAACGGGTCAAAGAATATTTGCTTCAACTCTCAGTAGTTTTTTTTATTATAACTGTTCAATTCAGACTTCATACCGTTTTCTAGAATGACAAATGACCACAAATTAGCATAAAGACGATGACCACGCTGAGTGGCGATCTGCTTGGTAAATAAAGTAGTGTACAATTTAAATGCTGCCAGTCACAAATAAAACACAAACAGTTGACATCTCGAATAGTGATGAAAGTTGGAGACCCCTGCAACCTGGACTCCTGCCGATACCGATCATCTATGAGCGAAATCGTCCGATACCGATCACATAGATTACTTATACATTTTTCTATTTCTGAATAATGAGTGCTATTGGTCATGGGTGGCGTATAAATGGGAAAAGTCAGGACAATTCCAAGGTCCCTGACCGTAATTTCTATTTAATTAATACAAAAAGCCCCCGCCCCTTTCAGAGTGTGTGGTGGGGTGGGTGAGCGGGCGCGATACCGATCAATGGCTGATTGAGCGGTGCATCCCTATTTATTTGTATTATTTTATTCTGTAAATGTTGTTATATTGAACTAAAAAATAAATTATTGAACAATTTCTTTCCCATGTGTTTGTATTACAGTTCTCCAAAACATGCATCAAATTAAATTCAGGTTTGTGTCAATTAGTACAAAAATCGTTTCACACAAATAAAGGCAAAAAAAAAGACAATCGACCCAAAAGTTTAATAATTACCTATTTGCCTTGGAATTGTGTAACAGCGCCCCAAAACCAGCGCCAATACCACATAAATAAATTGAAAAATCTACAGTTAATCCATCAGTATCGGTATCGTCCGATCTCCCTCATGGATGATTGGTATCGGAATCTGATAAAACCCAGATCGGAGCATCCCGAGTAATAAATATTAGCAGCACTGTCAACATCTTCCAAACAGTGATGGCTGACTGAATGCTAGACGATGCGTTCGTTGTCGACTTACCAGTACCAACATTTTAAATGCAGTGTATAACTGCACTGCTACTGGTGTTTCAAATATGTAATATTTTCCCCCACTCCTGTTGCTAAATCAAATACAGTATTAGAAAGAGCTCTAGCTTTAGGTCAAACCAAAACTACAATAAAAAACATGTTGTTCAAATAACACCTACAATACAGTTTTTTGGAATACACGTATTTGATCTCTTTAGATTGTACAGGTGTCCCTAATGAAATGAGTAATACTCTGTAGCTGAAATAATACCTCTCTCTGCCGCTGCATGTGACACAGACAGACATTAAACACACCATAGTAAGTTAATTTAAAATATATTAAGTGGGTTTCCTCTGTGCTGCAGGCAATAATTAACAGCACCATCAGTCCCAACATGACGTTCACAAAGACCTCACAGAAGTTTGGCCAGTGGGCGGACAGTCGAGCCAACACCGTCTACGGCCTGGGATTCTCCACTGAGCATCATCTGTCCAAGGTAGCACCTCCATTCCATTCCACCACCGACACACACACACACACACACACACACACACACACACACACACACACACACTGTTAGCTTTTCTTGTCCTCCCACCAATCCCTGAGAGAGGATGGCATTTCCACAGTTTTTTAAAATCTAGTTGTCATAGCTTCTATCTCTGAAGGTGTAGGACCTGTTTGGCAATTAACACTAATGAGGGCTGTTTTTTTTTAATATATGGAAGTTTTGTATTCACGAATGTGTGCATGTGTAGGTGATGGTTACACTCCTCTGCAGTATGATTAAGCTCCATCACACACACACACACACACACAAGTACACCCAACTCAGCAGTGTGGACACGTCCTACGTGTCAGGCAAACAATGCAAAGATTAAGGTGCTGATAACCAGAGCTGGTATAAAGGACATTTCCTGTTTCACATTATATGCTGGACATGAATGTTATGTACTACTGTGGCCTCTCTCCCGTTTCCTCAATAGCTGCTCTTAATAATATCCGTAAATCCGTTTACCTTTTCCTTTAAGTAATTTATATCGAGCACGTCACTCATGGATGTGTGCGCATGATTTTATACACATGTTGATGTGATTTGGTCTGCTGCCAGGCCCTCAATTTTTATGTATGGTAGACATTTACTAGAGGATTGTATTTACTGTACGCTGGCCTCTCTTCCTCAGTAAAGCAGTAATTGATAATGCTCTTTGTGTCTGCCAAGTTGATTATTTTTCAGTTATTTTCAGCAGTTTGTATTAGTAAGAGCTTCTATGTTATGGGGTGGAGAGTAGTGATCAGCCTGTTATCACCTTACACACGACTCATCGCCTTCAACTAACTATTTTTACACTGGGAGTCACACTGTTTCATATTTTTGAGTCGCACTTTATACAGTTCACCAGTCCAGGGTGCACCCCACCTCTCACCTGAGGACAGCTGGGATAGGCTCTAGCATACCCTGTTGAGGACAAACGGTACAGGAAATGGATGGATGGACTTTATACAGTTAATTTTAATTGATGGAACGTTGTGCAGTAGCTTCCTGCATAGTAGAACCTTGAAGGCTCAAAACGCAATTCCTCATACAGGAAGTAATGAAAATAAAAGTAATCTCAAACTGTTGCCTAAAACCTCTATTAACGATACAGGCAATGCTTGAGGTGACACTTCTAACTGTCAGTTCAAGTGTATAAGGAAGTTAACCACTGCTCGGCATAAAAACAAAAGGTGGTCATTTAAATGATGAAGGCATCACATTGGCTTACATTCTTAATTGTCACACAAGTGTAAAAATAAGTCAACCACTATAAAACATATTTGATAACAATGTATGATGATGCTGGAATCTTACTTACAGTACTCAGTGTTTCAGAATGAGTAGATTTGTGAGCTTTTTGAGACAAAAAAAACATGTTTTTTTGTTATTACTCCATCATGTGAGGGCATTTTGACACCATGGTTAAAGATTAGGAAAGCCCTCATCAAGTGCTTTAAGTTGAAGTACATTACCAAAAGTTTGGACACACTTTCTCCTTAAGGTCAAAGTCAAGGTCAGACATCACCAAAAAGTAATCCAAGTAGCGACTATCTATCTATTATACGCCCACTCAACAGAAAACACAAAAAGCATTTAAGAAATAAATGCACAACAATGTCAAATTGCAGGAACCTAAATTGATCGGAACCCTATTTACAGTTTTTTCCAGGTGCTAACACACTAAAATGACTTGCTTAGCACAATTATGTCAGGTGACACACAGAGAGCAAAACCTCTTCTCGAGTCTCTAAAGTCTAAACACATTTTCTGCTTTACACACATTTTGTAATTTAAAATGACACTTTTTATATGCACTGAACGCTGTTCAGGGTAGGTAAAGAACCGCCTTGAGTGCCTCATCTATCCCTGAATGGCACCCACATCAGTCTCATCACATGCCTCTTTCATAACCTCAACAACACACATGTGTACAAAGCGCTGCTGGCCATACACCTTCCAACGTTATACACAAAAGGACTCACTTGTGGTCTTGTCGTAGTCCTTATTTCCCGATTGAAGTGCTAACAATTAAGCATTGAGCTGTTTGGCTGGGTGGTGCATATTTTGGCCAGTTAGCTCATCAAGAAGGTTAAATGGCCATTTCATTTGTTAGTTAACCGTATCAAGCTAAAATAACTAAGGGCGGGGCCAATGGGCGAGATAAAATACATTTACTCTCCATAAGTTCCCATGCTATATTATTTCAATATAATGTCCAAAATATGTGCAAGAAATAAATATAAAAATGTGTTGGCCAAAATCTGAATGGTTGTTTGTCTATATGTGCCCCGCGATTGGCTGCCGACCAGTCCAGCTGTTAATACACATATATACAGTATATATATTAGCCTGTCCTGTCATTTATCTTTCTGTTAATTAAATACAGTAAAAGTGGGCATATTTCAGACATAATTGCTAATGGTGATTAACCATGATTAATTAATTTAAAAACCATGATTAATCTGATAAAACATTTTAATCATTTGACCGCCCTAATATTTATATATGCAGTATATATACAGGGTCAGGCAAAATGATCTGACACATTTGTAGGTTAAATAAAAGGCAAATAAAGTAAAGAAACAAGAAAGTGTTTTTATTTTCGAAAAGTACAGATAATGCCATTCTGTTTCATTATGTTTTAAGAATTAAATCAGTCAAATGGGATCCATTATTGTCCACACACTCAATGCAGATCCAGTAGCTCTGAAGTTGGTAACCCATAACAAGATGGTGTTTGGAGCTGGTACGGAATCATGTCTACCAAGATTGAAGGTCAAACGGAACCCTCGTTGTGTTGCAGTTACAGATTCGTTTGTTTTGATAAACGTTTCCACAATGAAAGCGTGATGCTCACCTGTCCAATTCATGGCAGCAACTGAAAAAGAAACGAAAAACAATGGCATTATAAAGAAACAAAGTAAAATGGCATTATATGAAAAAAATAGCATTATATTTTCGAAAATAAAAACACTTTGTGCTTTCTTTACTTTATTTGCCTTTTATTTAACCTGCAAATGTGTCAGATCATTTTGCCTGACCCTGTATACCGTATATATAAATAGCACATCTAAAGTGCTACCCTTAAAACCAATGTAATTACTTTTGCGTTTACCAGAGATATCCTATTGCACCAAAGTCCAATATTATTGAGTTACTTGCTACCTCTCTAATAATGGCAGACCTGAGACCAGCTCCAGCAGACACATCAGTTACATTTTTAAAAGCAACCATCGCTTATCTTGACTGACTATTGAATTTGAGCCACGCACTGTGGTAGGAGCACATTAAGAAAAGTCCAATATTTAAAAATGGACATTTTAAATATGTGCTGTAGTGTTGCATGTCATGTCAGTGTTTAGATTTTCTTCTAGGTTTCCCACTTAGGAAAGATGAATGTTTATACTCCAGAATAAAATAAATCACTAGCTTTGGCCAACACATTTTGATATTTATTTTTTAGACATATTTTTTATATTATATTGAAATAATATAGCATGGGAACTTTAAGGGGGGTAAATGTTTTTTTTATCTCGCCCATTGCCCCCACCCTTAGTGTTATTAGCGGGATACTGTTAACTGACAAATGAAATGGCCATTTAACCTCCTTGATGGTAACAATGGTGCTTTGCGATCTGTGTGTCCTATGACAGAAATGTTGTGAACACTGGCCTAGTTAGCTCATGTTTCTGTGGCGGTATTAATGGCGAGGGACTTCTCCAAGTTCAACTTCAGGTCATTATGGGCAACAACAGTTTCTGCCTATCTGGATTTATGCTTGACCTACACACTGATTTTCACCGTGTATGTGTGTGTGTGTGTGTGTGTCTGTGTTGGAGGAGGGTGTGATTACGCCATCATAATTTATCAATTTCACTGAATTCTGACTTCTGTGCTTTGTGCTTCCAGTTTGCAGAAAAGTTTGCAGAGTATAAAGAAGCAGCGCGCCTCGCCAAAGAGAAAAGTCAAGAAAAGATGGAAATGGCCACCTCGCCCTCGCAGGTATTGCCAGTAATTACACACTGTCATCACCAAAACCATTCTCAACCTACCATAACAAGCATCCTGTATTTGGTTACGTCCCACTCCCCATTATAAAGCAGAAGAACCATGTGGTTTTTCCCAGACAATCACTGAAGAAAGGTAATGATCTAAGTGAGAAACCTATGAATCGTAATTAACCCCTTAGCATTCTTGGATTCTAAAAATGTCAAGCCAAAAGTAAATGTAAAGCTATCCTTGAACTGTTTGGAGTAGAGGCATGGTTTTGGGCTCTTTTGAAAGCTAATAAGCTGAATTTTATATCCCATAGACAGAATCTGTCTAAGTGCTACTGACATTGAAAAAGATGAATACAGATGAATACAGTATTTTTTTTTCTGAATTTTTTTTTGGTTCGCCTTCATACACTCCTGATCAAAATTTTAAGAACAGTTGAAAAATTGCAAGACGTTACATTTTGCATTGTTGAATGTTAAGGAGGTTGTATATAGAGCTTCAAAATGCAAAAAGAAGAAATGGGAGCGAGGGGAAAAAAATGAAACTGAAAATAGACAGTTTTAAAATTTTGATCAGGAGTGTATTTTTTTTTAATGTGCTTTCAAAATAACTAGTTTGGTGGTACGGACAGGAGAACACTATGAGGCCATGGCTTGAGTTCTTAACTAATCCTATTTAAAACCTGACGATGATATTAAAAAGATTTATTTTTTAAGAGTATTTTATACAGGTTTTTCTAAAGTTAGGATCAGGCATTCCAAATGTATGCATTTTGGAGATACTTGGTCAATGTCTTCACTAACTCCTTGCAAACACATCTCTATGGCTTCCTGACACTGGAGACAGTATTGTCACAATTTTTCGTAAAATAAAAATGGGAAAAAAAAGGCAACGTTAATACGCCGTCGGCCCTTGTAACGCTAAGGAGTTAAATATGAATGAATATGCATAGGCCACAATAGGCCACAAAATTAGGTGCACCTGCACAATCTAATGACATCCAACACAACAGTTGTATTCTGTCTTGCAAAGATGCCTCATAATTTCAATACAGTCAAACCTCAGTTTTCTACACCCTCGTTTTTGTATGATTCTATTTCTGGTGAAAATTTTTGCCAACATTTTGGTTTTCATACATTGTCTGTGTTTTCATACAATATTGTACGTAACAAACTAGCCTGTTTGCCCTGTGTTGAGTGCGACTGCCAAATAACCCACCATGGGGCCAAAGAAAGTTACAAGTGCCAGCAAAATGGATGACGACGTTGAGAGACACTATTGAATTAGTTCTTGCCAGAATGCGTCTGTGTAGGCTCTCAGTCGTACAGGAGTTGTCCATCGAGGAAAAGGCTTCTTGAGACGTCATCTGTACTTCTGTGAAGAAGGTGTCGGACGTTTCGCTCCTCATCCAAAGAGCTTCGTCAGCGAACTAATAAGTGCAGGTAGCCTAGGCCTTAAATACAGTAAGAGTGGGCGGAATTGGTGTGCCAACACCCTCCTTCTATTGGTTCCTTACACTAAGCCTGGGCGGAGTAGTGGTCTAATCCTCTCCTGACATTAGCACCTCCGATAAAAGGGAAGTGTCGCTCCCCGAGTTGGGTATGAACGACTCTGATACTGGCCACAGGGACAATTCTAGTGGGCCTCAATCAGCAGTACATCTACACCTTAAAGCAACCAATCACTCTTTTGAGGACAGCGAGGTAAAGATTTTGGCCAAAGAAAACAGATGGTTTGAAAGAGGAGTAAAGGAAGCTATTTTTGTCAAACAACAGAACCCATCATTGAATCGGAATGGTGGTTTGAGGTTTAATTTGGACCCTGTGTTCAGCAGGTTACTGAGACCAAAACCTACAGCTCTTAGTCTTGCAAATGAGGTGAAGCCAGGGCCAAGCCAGAACAATAGATGCTAACGAGCCAGTGCCACCAGCACTTATTAGTTCGCTGACGAAGCTCTTCGGATGAGGAGCGAAACATCCGACACCTTCTTCACAGAAGTACAGATGACGTCTCAAGAAGCCTTTTCCTCTTGCCAGAATGTACGTGAAGCCCGCATCAACAATAAATTCCATCCATTTGCCATTTTTAATTATTTTGCATTGCGTTTTTTTTGCAAAATGTGTTTTTTGTGAACATTATTGGTTGTGGAATGGAAACAGAAAACAAACAAATGAAAAAATAAAAACCGAGGTACCACTGTATATGTTTTTCTTTATTGTGGTAGTTTACTCATAACGTAACCTTTTCGTCGAAATATTATACTAGTTTTAGACGATTGGTTGTATAATTTTTATTACCAAACTATGAAAGATAAATGCACCCATTGGAATACTTCAAAATTCCAAGTGTGCTTTCTTTTCTAATGTTTTATTTAATGACATGTTGGTATAAAATAACACATTTACACTTTCAATGTAAACAGCAGGGTTATGTTGAGTGTGTGGCGTCCATTGTGATTTACTGTAAGTAACCGAATATGGTTCCTTGCCCTACTTGACAGTGCTTCCCAAAAGTTCTACCACTATTGTCCCTGGGGAGTGTTTGCCTCTTAACTCAGCATAATAGACTGGCAACTTGGCAAATTTATATTCATAAAGTGAAATAAACAAAGCTTTTGTGCATCATAAGTAGCCTATAGATGAGGGTTTGACATTATATAAGCTTGTGGGGGAAAATTAGTGTGTTTCACAGGAGATTCTCCAGAGAAATTTAAATGTTGTTAACAGGCTTCATGTGTGGTAATTATGGAAGCTAGACAAGAAGCCCTGACCCTTGCTGGGCTGGTGCAATTAATTCATGGCACTGTTTTTAAGGAGGTGGACACCCTCGCTCTGGCCACCGTTACATCATTGTGATGAAAGTGGACGGAGTTGCTACATGAAAAGTTGTCATTTCCATGATAATAAAAAAAACAAGATGTGTATGTGACATGATTCTCCCATTAAGCCAAAGCCCAATGGAGCTCCACCACTTTGAATGAGGAGCGGGAAGTGTAACATGAAACATAATCTGCCTCTTATCTCTGACTTCCTTTTTGCCCATTAGGGATGCACAAGCAAAGCCATTGTGTTGGTGCACTGTGCACCCAGCCTTAAGTCCTAATAGCTTTGTTTCATGTGTCTGCACCATTTAAATGATTTGTCTCGCTGCTTGTATGGAACATAAAGATAAGGTGCATTTCTTCCATGTTCCTCGTGTTATAGTGAGCAATTTAACGACCTATCAGCATGTGCAAGTGCTCATAAAGAGTTCATCAATGTGAGAGGCAGACTAGCATGCGCGCACACACACACACATCCATCATTTCCCAAGTGAAGTATTTATGTATATGGGAAAGATGATTCATTTATGAGCTTCTCTCACTTTCTTTGCCAGTTCCTATAATAAAATACCCTAGAGATTGTTGCTCCATATTTTTTAATACATTGTTGTCGTGCATTCTGTATACATTGATGTAAATGGTGCAGATGTGTGCAATAAAATAACAACCACGCGTTGTGTAGGCAGTCTGGTGGCGTAATGGTTAGCACATCTGCCTTACGGTCAGGAGAATCTCAGCGGGAAAACATTTTTGTGTGAAATGTGCATGTTGTCCCCGTGCTTGCGTTGGCTTTCTCCGGGCACTCCAGATTTCTCCCACATCCCAAAAACATGCATGTTAGGTTAATTGAAGACTCTGAATTGTCCATTGGTGCGAATCTGAGTGTGAATGATGCAGTCCAGCGTGTACCACGTCTCTCACCCAAAGTCAGCTGGGATAGGCTCCAGCTCACCTGTCACGTGGTATAGAAAATGGATGGAAAGATTGACATGCTGTGTAATAAGAAAGCAATTGCTAAATAATGTACACTGAATCATTGCAACTATTTTATATGCTCAGAAATTAAAGTCCATCCTTTATGATACTGAAACTTCACCTTTTAAATATCCACTATCTGATCTGATGATATTTGACAGTGTGTGAACAGGTTAAATGTGTGTTTTTTATGGCGCATTAAGCCAAGGAACAGGACATTTCATTGGAATTGGATAAGAATTGCAAAAAGGAGATGATCTTACTTTTTTACATTTCAACAATTTTTTGAGGACATTTTAATGGCATCATAAGTCCATTTTCTATGCTGCTTATCCTCACTATGGTCGCGGGTATTCTGGAGCCTATCCCAGCTGACTTCGGGTGAGAGGCAGGGCACACCCCGGACCGGAAAACATGGGCCACTGTTGCGGCCATAACCCACGCCAAGCTGAAACTGAACTCTGAACCATTCGACGTCACTTTCTGTCCACACGGCACTTTGCTCCTCTAGTGCCGGAACACATTTATAGCAACACACACGAGCACAAGTCTTATTTATGTCTTAAATGGCTTATTTAGTCTTATTGTGGCTGCTATATTGGGTAATACCAACGTAAAGGTGACTCCAGGGGTGTTCTTTCATGTCTAGGGGTTCTAATGTTAAAAACCGTATTTAGAAGGTTGTAAACAGGTTTTCTATGTTATAACTACGGAAATGCTTGATTTATAAATAAAGAATCTTAATAAGGAAATTCACTTATCACTATCGGGTATGGAACCCATTACCCGCGATAAATGAGGGATTACTGTGCCTAATGTTGTGGCCAGTCAGTGCATATGTAAGACTGCGTGGGATACATTTTGGTAATCATGACCGGCAGAGTTGCCTAAAGCAGAACACTTTTCTTCCCCCTCAAGGAGTCTCCAGCTGGGGAGCTGTCATCACCTTTGACCCCTGTGACTCCACCCATGGAAAACATCAACGGCACAGACGAAATCTGTGACACGACCCCCAACTCGGACTCCAGACCAGAACCGTCCCAGAACGCGCTGGCCTTTGCTCATAGGTATGTCGCCCACGCTGGTGTTCGCCATGTTGCACAAGATGCAGGTGCTCTACTTTCTGTCTTGTCAGCCTGAAGCACACAGAGTGCGTTCTCTTCCCCCCCCCCTCCTGCCTCTTTGCTTGTATGCGCCAATAAATGTGTATTTTTATTTATTTAGTTGTTGTTGTTGCCATGTCAGCGCGGCGTTGCTGTTCTCCCTCTATTCATCACTGCTTTCTCATGTCTTTCCCCTCTAGGGAGCAGTTTAAGACTTGTCGGGTCTGCTCTTTCTGATAGGGCTGTCATTACAAGCCTGACCACTGCAACTGTACACACAATATTGTCATCAGGCTAACTGCTTACAAATATGCATGCCATGACTTTGACATGGTGACATTTGGGTGCACTGATGGAACACGTTTTCTTTGTCACTATATATGTGACGACGAGACAATCTGTCAAATTTAAGCATGATTTCTGATTGATGTTTCTTTGTATGTTGGCCAAATGCAGTGCAATAATTTCACATGCAAATGAAATCTAATAATGTGTGTATTTGTTTGATGCCAGTGCATGCTACTGTTGTATTGTTCATTTTCGCAGCGGATTACGTTGTTTGTGTTTGTACAACTAATCCATATGCAGACTGTTCTCAGAGCCACATTTGAGTATTTAAATGAGGTGCATTTGTGAGGCTCTTGTCCATAAAGATGTTGATGACGTGTTTTTTAGGACTTATATAACATAATGTGAGGAGTGGGTGGTGGAAAAATAGAAAGACAAAAAGCACGGAACATTGACAATAAATTCAAGCTTCCAAAACTGTCACATCTTTTTATTTTGTAATCTCTGTAATCCCATGCCACTCATTTCAAAATCGTCTGAATTAAAGAAATCACTCCATCCTTTAATACTTTATCATTAATTTCTTTCATATGAAAGGCCGTGTTGGAGGTGTGGCTTTAGTAGTATTTTTCTAAATGGGTTTAAAATCTTTGAAGGGCAAGCATAAGTGCAAATGCTTCGAAATTCCCAGCGCTCCTTCATGAATTCTTCATGGCTCCAGAGAAGCTGTGTGCAATGAGGGCTGCTTGTAGCGAGGTGTGTGTGCTGCGTGCGTGGGAGACACTGGCACTCGCCATGGCAAGCGTGGATGTAACAAGAACAGTGTTTTTTTTCCTCTTTAGAATCATACATAAACCCATAGCTGTCTTTTTTTTTTACATTATTTTAGTGTGTCAGGAGTGCTTTTATATGAAAAATAAAAGTTGGGCACCAACCACATAGGTAGGCTGCATTACTGGTCCGGTCTGGTGTGCTTTGAAAAAACTTTATAAATGGCACCAATAATATATTTTTATTTATTTATTACTTTTATTTCTTAAACTTCATAACAGTTAACTTGGTGAGTTATAACAAATCTTTATTTGTTGAATGGGTAACATCTGGCTGGGGATTACTATCACTATTACTAAAATTAAGGAAAAATATTCACCAGGTTTTATTTTTGCATTTAGAAAATCATTTATATCATTTATGATTTATATTCCTTATATTCATTTGTATATCCTTCTCAGTCAAAATGTAAACAATTATCATATATTTTTTTTTAATTAATAACTCCAAACACAACAATTTGTGTGCAATTTCTAGCTAAAAGATACGCATTCATTAAATGCAAATTCAATTTGGAATATATTTTCTGTCACTTGTTGCTAGGCAGAATTCATAGGGCACAATCATAACTATCCCCACCAGTCTGTTTGAATGGCAAACTAGGGGATGAAAGAAAATGACTGTAAAAAAACACTTATAAGGTTTTAAGTCAAGTTTATTAGTACACAGTAATCACTGCTCTGTATTAGATATAAAGTCTACAAAGAAAAACAGCTTCCCCCTGACATTAATATATTCACAATTGTCTGCAGATTGATTGATTGTTGGCTAAATAGAGAAATAAATCTGTGTTTATTTGTATGCTTTTACTTGCACCTCCATGCATAAACCAGCACTCATTCGGTGCTACTAATGTGCATGTGTGTGGAATGGGATGAGGGTTTATCTCCGCAGTGTGTTAGTGTATGCAAGTGTGGGCCGCTGTGTGTGGGTGAAAAGGGCAGAGGCAGCAAGCGGGGGCTGAGAGCTTTTCTCTGGATGCATTAGGCAGCTCATCAATCGACTTGTTTGGGATGATTTTCAGACCGGAAGACCTTTCAGAGGGGTCTTCCTTGTCTTTGTGTGACTGCTGGTTTCAATAGTGATGGAGGTTTTTTTAAATTCTTTTTGATAATCTTGAGTGAACGGAGGCGTTGCGTATGCCCAACGTCACGGTGCCACAAGTGCCTTCCTCCACTGCTGCCATGGCAACTGCTTCTTCTTGCTCAGTGAGTGGGAAGAAGCACCCTGACGATGCTGCAACGTCAGGATACGTGCGCAGAAAAAGCTCCAGAATCACACAACTTGACATTGATCCTTTTGAGGGGAATTCTAGTGAAGCACAAAACAGTGTTGGCGGTTTACTCGGGAGTTACGGCATATAGCATCTGAAATGTGGACAAAGCATAAACACAGTCAGGACTTATTGTTAAAAAATGTTAAAACTTAAGTAGGTGTAAAGGATTCACAGCAAATGTAAGAGTCAAATGTAAACATGTATAACGTTCCTATACGCGTAGGGTTAAAGATGCCTTCATTGCAGACAATGCACACATACAGTAAGATAGAATGTTTTGGGGTTTTTTTAAGATTAAACACAAAAAAGCAATAATTTTCTTACCTAATGACGGAGTAAGCAACAAAGCAAATACACAATGAAAACAGTCTTTAAGCAGTTCAGAAACCACAGCTAACTTACCGTCCACATGACCCGCATTTCTGCATTGTCCAAAATTCAGCCTCCAGTGAAACTCATTTAATGATGCCGTAATTCGGGCGCTCTTTTTTTGCTTTGCCTTCTGCTGTTCATCTCTTCCATCTTCACTTCTTCACGTCTCGCCTGCTCTTCTGCTCTCAGAGCGCCGGTGTGGAGTTTATACATTGACGTGCTTGGTGACAGCATGTGTGTGTGTGTGTGTGTGTGTATGTGTCAGTTCATATGTGTAGGATGGAGTGTCGTCTCCCTCCTATGCGTCACACACACAAACACACACAGAGACACACTCACACTCCAAGAGGAGGCGGCTGTTGTGTAAGAAGTGAAGGCGCCGTAGGTGTGTTGAGTGAATTAGATCTGGGATTTTTCTCCTTTACAGCTCACTGAGTGGGTGTTGTGGAATTGTGGAGTTGCACATCACCGTACACTGTAGATGTGTGTGTGTCAGATGAGGGGGTAGAACAAAATGGAACGGTACGTTGTTGGTCATACACAGACACTGCTTGAGCTTCCTTTTGTGTCGTTTCAGGAATCACCACAGAAGCGGTGTCAAACTCGTTTTCCTTGAGGGCCACATCGCAGTTGCCCATCGCTGCCCTCAGAGCGCCACTGTCAATATATATGAATATAAATATGAATATAACCTCATGATATTATTCAAAAATCGCCCATGCATTTTATTATTATATTTTTACAAAAAATTAAGGATAACTTGCTTAGAAATTAGAAGTGAAGTGGAGAATATCTTCCAGTATTTGTTTTTGTTAACAAAAAAATGCTTGGAATATCTTGTTGCATGGTCAGATCATCTTAAAGTTTAGAAAAACTGCACGCAGTACAGTTTTTCTGCCAAAATGAAAGAAGAAATACATTTGCAATAATTTGTAATTATTGACACACGTTATTCCCCAGGCTTTCGCGGGCCACATAAAATGATGTGGCGGGTGACGTCTGGCCCCGGGGCCTTGAGTGTGACACATGTGCACTGCAGAGTGAAGCATGTGGGAGTAGGACCACCTTATCAAACACAACAACTTTTGTTTGAGACGGGAGGGAGCATTAAGTACATCTTCCCAGCGGTAATCCCTAACTCTGATCTTTCAACTTTGTGAGCCTTTTTCCTTTCTTACATACATCCTCTCTGTCATGGAGCTCGTTCGCATTCAGTCATGGCTCTGGATCAGATTAGGCTTCAGATCGTCTCAGGATATAATCTCAGATTACAGCCTATGTGTCAGATAGCTACTGGACCATGTGTCATGGCTTCCAGTCCACTGCTGCTTTTGTTCGTGTTCGATGTGTGGGTGCTTGCATTGATGAATGGGTGAATTAATGGTGGATGGCTTTATGCTTTGGTGGATTCATGGTTGGTGGTGGGATGGATGGATGGGTATGTTGGTGTTTGATGGATAAGTGAATAGGGTGCATTGATGGATGAATGGATAAGTGAATGATTGAATGGATGGATGGATGCAGGGATGGATAAATGGATGATGATAGAGTAGATGCACTAAAAGGATGGATGGACGCATTGATGGACTAATGGATGATTATAGATGGATGAGTAAATGGGTGATTGGATGGATGGGTGCATTGATAGATGAATGGAAGATATATGAATGCATTGATGGTTGACAGACGGGTGAATGGGGTGCATTGATGGATGAATGGAAGATAATGGATGCAAGATTAAATGGTTGATTGGATGGATGGGTGCATTGATATACAGTATAGATGGATGTTGGATCGATAACTGGATGAGTAAATGACTGGAGAAGTGCTGGGCGAGCATTGGGGTTAGATCACGGGTGTCCAAAGTGCGTCCCGGGGGCCATTTACGGACCACGGCTGTATTTTTTATTGGCCCGCGCCACATCCTAAACATATGATTGAACAAGAAAATGAAAATAACAACAGCAAAAATGAAAAAAGAGCAGTAATTTTACAAGAATAAAGCTTAAATATTAAGTATATTAAGAGAAAAGTCATCATATTTAAGAGAAAAAAATTGCATACATTTGAAATATTAAGCCCTAAAATATGTAAATGTATTTTTTTTTAAAAATTAAATATTATGAGAAACAAACCAAACAAAGAATTTTGGGAAAATGAGGTTGATAATAAATGCTACTGATAATAACGTCCAAAATACTATGAGAATAAAGACATCATGTAATGTATGAAAAGAAAGTTGAAAATATTTGTAAAAAAAATTTTTTTAAGAAAAAAAAGATTTTAAAAAAGTGTAATGTAAGGGGAAAAGGTTCATACTAATAGTACGCTTTGTCACTGAAAACACAAAGCTGAGATGCAGGCTGTTTTTTTTCTTTAAATATAAACAAAACGTCTGGGTTTCCCCTGGGTTAGATTGACGGCTTGATGAATGGGGAATCAGGGAATGGATGCATGGGTGTATTCATGGGACCAGTAATAGGAATGGTGGCCCTGCCAAGTAGATGGGTTGATGAATGGATGATTGATGGATGCGTGCACTGATTGATGCAGGATATTTTGGATAAGTGTAAATAGAGTGGTGGATGACTTGTGTGGGATACATGGATGAATGGAGGGGATGGTAAGGTATAGTATGTAGGCAGATAGATGGATAGGGGGTTGTTAGGTACAGTATGTAGGTAGGATGGATGGTGGTGGGGGTGGTGACAGATGGGCAATAGACACATAGATGATGGATTGGTATTTGATGGATAAATAAGTGGATTGGTGCATGGATATTTGATGAATAGATAAGTAGATGGATGCATGGTTTATAGGATGCTGCTTAGAAGCCCTGCAGACTTGGACTGTATAATATTAAGTTGTAATGATTGTTCCTGAGTGTGCATTGTGTCAATCATGTCAAGTCACAGTGACTGATCATCACCATGCATGCTTGTGTCCTACAGCCCAGCCATGACAAAACACTGGGAGGCTGAGTTGGAGGCACTAAAGGGGAACAATGCCAAGCTAACAGCAGCTCTGCTGGAGTCCACTGCCAACGTCAAACAGTGGAAACAACAACTGGCTGCATACCAGGAGGAGGCAGAGAGGCTACACAAACGAGTAAGCGGGGCACCAATGCTTAATTTCATGCACGGCAAGGTGACTCAGTCTTTTTAATATGCGGAATACATTTGGAGCAGAGACCAAGCGTTCAAGATGAGAGGACTGGAGTAGAGAAGAGTGTTGGCACTAGTGAGCATTCAGATGAAGAGGGGCTAGTGTGTTCGTGATTAAAGGATATTTCGCTGAGGCTTTGTCTTGCCATGGATCTGAATTTTCAAATTTGTCCTTGTAGGTGACAGAGCTTGAATGCCAGAGCAGCCAAACCCCGGCCATCAAATCCCAGAAGACAGAACTCAACCAAACTATTGAGGAGCTGGAGGCAACTCTGAGGGACAAAGAAGAGGTCAGTTTGTGTCCAAGACCGCACTTAACACTCATGTGGACACACTTTTAATCTTTCTGTATTCCCCCAGGAAATGGAAAAACTAAAAGAGGAATTGGAAACCATGAATGACCTCATGGAACAGAAAGATACCCTTGCCCAAAAACTCGAGGTGAGCCCTCATCCCTTATTATAGATGCTCCTCATGTCCAAAATGTGCCAACAACCGGGCCTGTTTTCTCAAAAGGAGACGGAGCTTCGCAGTCGGGTGCTGGAGCAGCAGCTGGCGGGGGCCGAGCAGCGACTGGAGGAGAACCAGGAGGAGCAGGAGAACTTCAGAAAGAGCCTGCGGACGCTGCTGGAGCTGCTGGATGGCAAGATCTTTGAGCTGACCGAGCTCAGAGACACCCTGGCCCGACTCATAGAGGAGGCCAGCTAAGAGATGGAGCTGCCACACGTCCACATTACAGAGCCATAGCACCCACAACAAGTGGCCGACGTTCCTCCTACACCACGGCCATGGTGAAGTTGAGAGCCCCTAAATTTGATCTTTATCGTCCCCCCCCTGCAGACATCATGTTTGGATAAGGAGTGACTTTTGCCTGTCATTGGCTCCTTGCTTGTAGTGATCTTTCTGCTTGAAGGCAACCCACTCCCTCACATTCACACTTTGCTCCTACATGAGAACTGTGCCTCAGTGCCATCTGTTGTTAGACTGCGACAACTACACCACAGCTTGCAGCAGCACATCACCCTCTTCACTTCCCCCTATAAAACCTGGAAAGTCATGCGGAAATAATTGCTGTTAAGACTTAGAAAACTGCGCCGAAGCTGCCAAATGTCCTCAAATATTGTCCTCTCGATATGTTGATCCAAAGTGACTCGGCAGTACGGTGAAGCAGCAAAGCATCACAGCGCCCGAGAATTAAAGGGCCACTCTCCACAAAAACTACATGGAAGAGTCGCTGGTTCTCCCCAGTGTGGACACACAAAGCTGTCGCCAATTCCAACTTTTTACATCTTATTTCCTAACAGCAGTGGCGTTTATATATGAGAGATCAGTGGGGCACCATCCACGTACACTAGAGACACCACATAACAGGAAAATACAGTATCGTGCACCTTTGGAAGTCATGAAACTTGAAATGCTGTACAGTTAATCTCTTAAGTAACATTGTAGCCTTGTTAGTCACGTAAGTGCTAAAAGACATTTTACAAGTAACTTCTTAAGGTGGGGGTGTCCAAAGAAAGGGCTGGGGGTCATTTGTGGCCTGTGGCTGTTTTTTTCTTGGGCTGCAGCACATTCTAAAAAGAGCATTTAACAAGACAAATACAACAGCAAAAATAGACAAATCAGCACTAATTTACAAGAATAAAGTAAAATACAAATATTAAGAAAAAAAAGTTGTAATCTAATGACAAAAAGTCATAATTTTATGTGAATAATGTTGTAATATTGGGAGGAAAAATAACATAATTTTAGTAGTGTAAAATTGAAATATTAAAGAAAAAATGTTGTTTTTTTAATTTGTAATATTTTAAGAAACAATGAGAATGATTTTTTAAAAATTAGATTGCTCAAAAAGTTATGAAGCTACAAGAATAATGTCAAAGTATTATGGGAGTAAAGTCATAATTACGATAACAAAATTTACAAGAAGTTGAAATAGTTGGAAAATTAAAAAAAAAAAGCCAATGACAGCAGAAATGAAAAAAACAACTGTAATTTTATGAAAATAAAGTCATAATATTAAGAGAAAAAAATCGCAATTTTATGAGAATAAACTCATAATTTTATGAGAATAAATAATGCCATTTTACTAGCATACAGTTGAAATATTAAATAATTTTTAAATATTTTTAAAGTCATAATTTTATGAAAAATAAACAAAACAAAATAAAGTTGTAATTTTTGTAAAATTAGGTTGGGGAAAATGTTCTGATGTTATGGGAATAAAGTGAAACTATTATGAGAAGGGAATTTACAAAGATTATTTGAGAGGAAAGTTGAAATGTTTGGGGGGGAAAAACAACAGCAAAAATGGAGGAAAAAAGAGCAAAGTCGGTAGTAATAATACTTCTTTTCACCTATATCACAAAGCTGAGATGCAGTTTTTTCTTGTCATAGTGATCCTGTCATTTTTCAGTATGTGGCTCTCGGTGAAAAAAGTTTGGACACCCCTGGCTTAAGAGTAAAACCTAAAAAAAACACAGGTGCTGCTCAATAAATTAGAATATAACCAAGAAATTGATTTATTTCAGTAATTTCATTCAAAAAGTGAAACTTGTACATTATATACATTCATTCCACACAGACTGATATATTTCAAATGTGTATTTCTTTCAGTTTTGGTGATTAGAACTGAAAACTAACGAAAAGCCCAAATTCAGTATCTGAGAAAATTATAATATTACTTATGGCCAATAAAAAAAGGATTTTAGAAATGTTGGCCAACTGAAAAGTAGGAACATGAAAAGTATGAACATGTGCAGTCGGGGCTCCGTTTGCCTGAATTACTGCAGCAATACGGTGCGGCATGGAGCTGATCAGTCTGTGGCACTCCTCGGGTGTTATGAGAGCCCAGGTAGACCCCATAGACAGGGATAACATGGTCCTTAAACCAGGTACTGGTAGTTTTGGCACTGTGTGCAGGTGCCAAGTCCTGTTGGGAAATGAAATCTGCACCTCCATAAAGTTGGTCAGCAGCAGGAGGCATGAAGTGCTCTAAAACTACCTAGTAGACGGCTGCACTGACCTCAGACCTCAGAAAACACAGTGGACCAACAACAGCAGATGACATGGCACCAACTTTTTGGTCATATTCTAATTTATTGAGCAGCACCTGGACTTACCTTTGATAAGTTCTGCTTTCATCAAAGTCCTTTGTAGTTGGGATTGCTGGAAGCCACAAAAAGCCAAAGATGTGCAAGTCATACGGATCTACACCAGGTGCAGCTTTCACTCTGCTGGATCTAGTTGGTCATTACCCCTAATTCAGTCCCAAAGCAAGTGGACTGTAACGAGGAAAAGTAAAAGTCAGTTCATCTCACTCTTGCCTCAAATGTTCTTGTTCGACATTTAAAAGAAACTTTAATGCTTACGTAGTTTTTGTTTCATCCTGCTAACCATCAAACAAACAAACCACAGTGGTGTGAAAAAGTGTTTGCCCCCTTCCTGATTTCTTATTTTTTAGCATATTTGTTATACTTAAATGTTTGAGATCATCAAACCAATTTAAATATTAGTCAATGACAACTCAACTAAACACAAAATGCTGTTTTAAAATGAAACTTTTCAATATTAAGGGAGAAGAAAAATCCCTGTGTAAAAAAGTGATTGACCCCACCACCCCCGCCCCACACCCCACCCCCCCAAAAAAGTAATTGAGAATTATCAGTGTGGAAAAGGTTACAAGGCTATTTATAAAGCTTTGGGACTCCAGCGAACCACAGTGAGAGCCATTCTCCACAAATGGCAAAAACATGAAATAGTGGTGAACCCAAGAGGGCAACGATGACACATCCAAGAGGTCACAAAAGACCCCACAACAACATCCAAAGAACTGCAGGCCTCACTTGCCTCAGTTAAGGTCAGTGTTCATGACTCCACCATAAGAAAGACACTGGGCAAAAACAGCCTGCATGGCAGAGTTCCAAGACGAAAACCTCCTCGTCTCAACTTTGCCAGAAAACATCTTGATGATCCCCAAGACCTTTGGGGAAATACTCTGTGGTCTGACGAGACAAAAGTTGAACTTTTTGGAAGGTGTGTGTCCCGTTACATCTGGCGTAAAAGTAACGCCACATTTCAGAAAAAACATCATACCAACAGTAAAATATGGTGGTGGTAGTGTGATGGTCTGGGGCTAGTTTGCTGCTTCAGGACCTGGACTGGAAGACTTGCTGTGATAAATGGAACCATGAATTCTGCTGTCTACCAAAAAATCCTGAAGGAGAATGTCCAGCCATCTGTTGGTGACCTCAAGCTGAAACCAACTTGGGTTCTGCAGCAGGACAATGATCCAAAACACACCAGCAAGTCCACCTCTGAATGGCTGAAGAAAAACAAAATGAAGACTTTGGAGCGGCCTAGTCAAACTACTGACCTGAATCCTATGGTGATGCTGTGGCATGACCTTTTTTAGAAAGGCGCTTCATGCTGGAAAACCCTCCAGTGTGGCTGAATTACAACAATTCTGCAAAAATGAGTCGGCCAAAATTCCTCCACAGCGCTGTAAGAGACTCATTGCAAGTAGTCGCAAACGCTTGATTGCAGTTGTTGCTGCTTAAGGTGGCCCAATCAGTCGTTAGGTTTAGGGGGCAATCACTTTTCCACACAGGGCCATGTAGGTTTGGATTTTTTTCTCCCTTAATAATAAAAAGTTTCATTTAAAAACTGCATTTTGTGTTCAGTTGTGTTGTCATTGACTAATATTTACATTTGTTTGATGATCTGAAACACTCAAATGTGACAAAAGAAAGAAATCAGGAAGGGGGCAAACACTTTTTCACACCACTGTAGCTATCAAAACTATGCTTTTGTGCTTGTCAGAGGTAAGAATTCACGAGGTGAGGGACCTGCTTCGTTCCCCCCCCCCCCCCCCCCCCCCCCCCCATCTCATCCTGTTTTCGTTCGGGTTTGGTTCTTGCTCGACTTTTGGACCATTTTTCCCTCAAACTTTTTTCTGTCAAACTGTTCTGATGGTCCCCTGTACTTTCGTATTAACTTGAAACTTAATTTACAATGATAATATACTATACCACACAATATTTTTGATTACATTCATTCATTTCATTCATTTACTATTTGTTGCCGGGCAGAATTCATGATTTAATTCACAGAGTATGTTTTTATGATGGCCACGTGGAGCGGCGTGGTGCCCCACACAGCAGAGAATGGACATCAAGAGTAGGCATGAAAATAGAGAAAATCAGTTTAAACACAATTATTGTTTATTTACGCAAGTTATTCTGATAATGACATCTCTGTAAGACAAAGCTTCGTTGTACCACAGTGCCATCTACTGGATGTGGTTGGGCACTGCCCCACTTGTATCTCATCCAAAATCGCCACTGCTTGATATGGTTTATGTCATGTAGTCATGCCACACTGGTATTTTCAGAAGGATGTATGCGGATTGAGCGTGAGAATGACTTGCATCCAGACTGCTTCCACCATCGCAGGCAACTGAGCTGTCTTCCTGCCAAACTCAGTGTGGTGTGTGTGCGTGGAGCCCCGGCACGGCCTGACCTTTTCACCCTCTGCTTCAAAGTGTGCCTTTCGAGCGCACATCAGCGGACATCTAGTGTGTTTGTGTATAAAATGTGTGTTTGTGCTGTGACAACAAGGCCTACGCATGCACATGCACACACACACGCACACACGCACACATGCACACTGAGCAATATCAGACAGGCTCTGTACAACACCTCTCTTGTCATTCTATCAGGTACTTCTTCTTTAAGTGGACTGCACACACATCAATGCAGCTGATCTAACACCCCCTCCCCCTCCGACCAACAGGAAGTGTACTGGTGTTGACCGTTCACCTGTGTGGCAGCCCTGCTGGTCAAAGCGGTGCATCGTGAAGGGCTTCTAGAGAGTTCTATCTACTAAATTGTGTGCGTCGGTGACTTTCCACCCTCAGTGAAACAGGCCACAGGTTTTCTTTCACCCCTTAGGGGTGAACACAGAACTTTTTTTTTTTTTTTTTTTTACACACTTGATATAATAGTGGTATAATTAAAGAACCATATATGACAACTTTGTACTCATGTAAATGAAAGGAAGGCAAATGCAGTAACACCCTGCAGTGACTTATTGTTGTGTATTAACCCACGGAAAAAGTGTTATTGTAGAGTGTACTTTGTAAGCAAACCTCTTGGACATATATACTGAAAATGCATAACAGTGCAATACTCTTATATACCAGGTTGATTACTATTATTAATAATCCACGGCTGCTTCTTTAAAAGTCTCCAAAATGTTTTTTAAAACCTCACACGAGATGCTGCAACCTTTACGGTCCTAACTCACGATATGAATTGAGCACTTTGTTTCCACTGTGTAACCACACTTTTTAACCACATAGTGTATCTAGATTTGACTACCACATGTACTTCAACCTAGTTAGTTGCACAGGTTAATACACTGGAATAAGGCCCATGTAGGGGAACATGTTACCCAAATGTTGGACTTGTAGGCGGAACGTCCTTAAATATAACATGCTTAATTGTTGATGAATGCCTTTGTACAGTAGTGGATAAGAAGCTTTTCATTTTTTTCTTGTTTTGTAATGTATGGTAATAATGTAAGTATGATTATTGTATTTAAAGGTATGAGAAGACTGGCAATATTTTTGACTATTTCAAAGTAATTTTGAACTGATGATATTAAAGAAGTACCTCAGGATGTTGACGTGTGAGGACTGGTGAACGAAATCCATCACAATCAAGCACGCATCAGTGAAAACAGGCACTCTCAAAATGCACATTGCAAGGTTTTATTTGAATGCAGGACAAGGTTGTACAACGAAAAGGCAAAACAAGTGTATTCTTGGGGCATTATGTGGGGAAAACTGCAGCATTCGGTTGTGTTGTTTGAGTGCATTTCTGGTATCGCACATTTTGGATGGGGGAGCCTGCATAATAAATGTTAACATTTCTCTTAAAAATGCTTATAAAGGGAGATTATTAGAGGCATGCAAAGCAAATGATAGTAAGAAATGATAGAAGCTGCATTAAGGTTACATACGGATAGAGCCATGATTCCTGTTTAAGGTCTTTTGGGTAGAGTTATGGAAGTCAACAAGCACCTCCTAGACCTCATGCGTGGACGATTGTCGGCCTGACATACTCTACTGTTGATTGACACCTCCACCTCTGTACCCTGTAAACTTGTTAGTACAATGAGAAAAGTACATTAGTGTGTAATTCATAGCTGCAGCAGGCTCACATGCGTGAATGCTGGTGCCAGTTTATGAATCCACATTTGTGCAGTGATATTCACTGTGCCACAATCAGTGCATGTAAAAGAAGTCAGCATTCGTGCACATAAAAGTGTAAAGAAACACTGAGACACTCTCCAATAACCTCTGACGTACGCACTTCTTTAATGTACTACTTTAGTGAGGAAAAGGGTCATTTGATAAATAATAGACTTCAACACAATTAGGTTAAGGCTCATAGATGTGGATGAGTGTGTCTGCCCTGCCCCCAGCCCTCTCTCTGCATGAATTCATACACATTTCTTCCACAAAACTATTGGAACATACCGGTACCTCTAAATCAGGGGTGTCCAAACCTTTTCCGCCGAGGGTCACATACTGAAAGATGAAAGGATGCAATGGCCAACATAGGTATGCTTAGAAGTTATACTGTATATGTTTCAAGAAAAACAAAATGTGTCTAAGCTTTATGATAGAAGTGAAAAAGCCTAGTATTAGTATGGCCTTCAGTCATTTTACTCTTTTTTTTTCTTCAAAATATTTCAACTTTCTTCGAAAATAATCTTTGTAAATTTGCTTTTCGTAAAATTCGGACTGTATTCCCATAATCTTTGGACTTTATTCCCATAATGTAACTTTTTTTTCAAAAGAGTATAACTTTATTTCGTTTTGTTTCTCATAATATTCTTTAACATTTAGACTTGATGCGACTGATTCCTTCCACATAATATTAGGAATTTATTCTCGTAAAATTGCAACATTCTTTCCTGTTACAGTAAAAAAAAAAATCTCTTAATATTTTGACTTTATTCTATTAAAATTAGAGCTGTGTTTTGCATGCTGTTTTTTCTATTTCAACTTTCTTCTTGTATATTTTCTTCTCGGATTTCCCATTACATTTTGACTTTATTCTCGTAACATTAAAACGTTTTTCCCTGCCTAATTTTCCCAAATTACGACTTCATTCCTTGTTTTGTTTGATTCTCATGATGTTACGACTTAAAAAAAAAACATTTTCTTCTTTAATAGTTCCACTTTATGATAAAAAAAGATCTCATTTGTCCTCATAATATTACGATGTTATTCTTGTAAAATGATGACTTTTTCTTGTTAGATCACAACTTTTTTCTCGTAATTATTTTTTATTGTAAAATTACTGCTGATTTTTCATTTTTTGCTGCTGTTGGTTTTTGGCCCCGGGGCAGCACTTTGGACACCCCTGACTAATTAGATCATGCACAGCTTCAGTTTCCCAACACAGACAATTGCTTCCAACTAAGTCCGTTCCAGCATGAATGTGTCCCAGCACACGAAAGGCAGGCTTGGATGAGTTTGGTGTTGAAGAACGTGAGAGCCATGACCTCAACCCCACCTAACTTAACTTCCTGGAGGTGTAATAGCACGGCCTCCCACTACTTTTGTCCATAATGTAACCTCATTTGAAGTGACGCTGAAGCTGGTCTTTTAAGGTAAAACAGTTACATAATCTTGCCTCAAGTTCGCCACTAACATTCCTGCATGTTGGCCGAGAACTTCACGTGTGGGTGCATATATATTGTTTTTTTGCAGCAACGTGACTAACTGACTTCCCACTTAGAATTTCTGCCCACTCTGTAAGAGGGGAGAAGGTGAGTAGCAGTCACGGCCACCCCACAACAAAGGAGAACCTATTAAAAAAAAAGCTTGGGAATCTCCTAATAGGTGCTCGCGCTTTTTGTAAAGGCTTTTATCAAATCGCCAATCACAGCTCTATCATACAGTACGGTGCGGTTAAGCAGATGGTCATCCACCCTGGAAGGCTGAGGGAGCATGGGGGTGAGGGCAAGCGGGGGAGGGGCCGGAATCTAGTGTGACATACTGAAGGATTTGCTGCATGTGTGCAATGTCAGATTAGACGAGCAGTGGGCCTTTAAATGGCCTGTCGCATCATCACCTGCGCATGTGATGGGACAGCACACCTGGTGTAGCCTCTTAGCGTTGATAGAAAATATACAAGACCGTGACGGAGGTAATGTTTCATGGCGTGGGTTGGCGTCAGTTTTACTTTACTCTTGTAATCCATATGACCCCAATTTACATATAATGCCTAATCCATGGTTTGGTTAGAGTGTCAGCTCGTCCTTACAACAACAGATACATACTGTATCTGTTTGAGGGGTTCAAGTGTCAGTGCGCTGAGTTACAGGTCCCCTATTATGCAAAATTCTTTTAGTGATGTTATAACAGTAATACTATGTGTCCCTAGAGCAGTGCTACTGAAATAGTAGGGCGGGCCCCCCTGAGAGGGGCGTGGTGCCTGCCAACATGTATGAATTTGTCATACTCAGCATGCGATTCTTGAATATGCTTGTATGCTTCACTGGTTTCCACTTTGTTGCATTTCGCTGGTTTCAGTTTCGAGCTCAGTCTGTACAGTACAGATAAATATAAAGATAAGATAAATATCTGTTTCTCAATAGTATTTAAAATCGTTGCGGTGTGAAAACATTTGTCTCCCCCAGTGGGGGCATGACAGAAAATAATCGAGAACCACTGCCCTAGAGCAGCCACACGGTGGCCTAGGGGTTAGCATGTTGGCCACACAGTCATGAGATCGGAAGGACCTGGGTTCGAAGACCTTGGGCATCTCTGTGTGGCGTTTGCATGTTCTCCCCGTGCGTGCGTGTATGTTAGGTTAATTGGCGACTCTAAATTGTCCATAGCATGAATGGTTGTTTGTCTATATGTGCCCTGCAGTTGGCTGGCGACCGGTCCAGGGTGTACACCGCCTCTCGTCCGAAGTCAGCTGGGATAGGGTCCAGCATACCCCCGCAACCTAATGAGGAGAAGCGGCATAGAAAATGGATGGATGCCTTAGAGCATGTTTATGAGCACCAAAATGTGAGAATAATGCATCATCTCCCTCACTTGTTTGCTCCACCTCTGAGAGAAGAGACATGACGTCATGAAGGACGACCTAGCGTGTACACGGTCACCACTTCACAAATAATAACATTTCGATTTTGACCAGCTGTCAGTCACCTACAGCCATGGGAGCTGTAGTGTTGTAATTTAGTTTTTCTCCAGTGACTAGGCTAACCTAGCATGATGCTGCTGTTAAAATGTGTCAGCACTGTAGCTCACATACGGCAGCTATGCTAGTGTTGCTGTGATATATGGCAGGTATGTTGTTGGACAAGTGCAGAGTTACAATGTACATGTCAAAAGTGGATAAAGTGCTCAGATACAGTACCTTCTGCTCGAGACACACAGCTCATCAGCATTAAAGCTATAGACACAAAAAATGGTGTGTTCCCATAATGCTTACTAAAAGCACTTTTAAAGAGAAACTGTACTTTTTTTGGAATTTTGCCCATCATCCACAACCCTTATGGGATACATGAACACACGTCTTTCTCTTTTCTGTGCGTTCTAAAGATATGAGAACAACTAAAAAGAGGCAGGTAATAGGACGCAACTATTCCGCCTACAAAGCCTTCTGAAAACACCTCCAAAAAGTGCCAACAACCTGCATATTAACCAAGCTACAGCGACATTGTTAATATTATTGTTATTAACATTGTTAGGCCGAAGAACTACTTTCCTGGCATAGTGAGAGCTCTCCACACCACACCAGCTAGCGACTAGCTTCACCGCACACTCGCTCAGAGCGCCGCACTCGCAACTCATCAGGCCACTACAGAAAGGTAACGCTACATATTAAAGCTGCCGCCTTCCTACCTCTTTAGAACTGTTTTTATATCTTTAGAACGCACAGAAAAGAGAAAGACGTGTGTTCATGTCTCACATAAGGATTGTGGATGATGGACAAAATTCCAATAAAAGTACAGTTTTCCTTTAAACTGTCTAAATTCCAGCATCAAGGCTTCATTTTCGACAGTATATTTTGAACTGGACTTTGAAACTGACTTAAAATAGTTGAAAAATATGATAATAGGGGACCTTTAATAACAACTACTGTAAGTGGAGGTGTAAATGTGGCTACAAAGGGGCGGCGCTTGGCAACATCATCATGGAATAATTACAAATAAATATGGCATCAATATAGTGTAGTGTGATTTTAGAAGTTAAATACAGCACAGATGATCGTGATGGTCTGAGCAGCATGGAAAACCAAAATGACCATCGACCACCTAGTCAGATAATTAGTATGATGAGCCCCTGGTACTGTGAGTGTGTGTCTGTGCTCACGTGTGTGTGTATGTGTGTGTGTGCGTGTGTGTGGATAGAACACTCACATAAAGTACAGTATCTTGTCACTGGAGTGGCGTTTTGCAGTTTGGAAACATGTCTGTAACTTTTTGACCCTTGAAAAGGTACAAACTGTACCCCTATTTCTGACAGTGCACCCTCACATATTTTTCTGAGCCTCAAACCCTAGCTTTCCCAGTCTGGGCCCCCCAACCCGTCGTCATCAGAGTCCGACTCCGGGGAGGCCTCTTTGATACGGCGAAGTGCCTCATAGATGCTCCTGGTGAGAGGGTCACTGGAGGCCTCGTCCTGACCTTTTCTGTCTTTTGGAGGGACTTGCCTCAATTTGACCCCCTTGCGGATCTGAGCTAAGATGCTGTTGGGGTCATCGTCACTGTTGGCGGGAGGAGGAAGGGGCCGCTGGTCAACCTTCCTCAGGTGGAAACTCCCTCTCTTCAGAGAGGCCAGCACCTCGTCCATGGGGGAGCTCACTGCACAAAGGAAGGCCAGAAATAACTGACTAAATACACACTTGGAAAATTCATTCTATTTTTACATATTATTTTCTCATGGGATGGAAAAATCTCTCTCTCTGGTTGTTCTGAACATCTGTTTCAATGCCAGTCTTGCTCTTCTCACACGCAAACGAGTTGAGACTGAATCAGCAGCGCCTCTGTTGCAATGAAATAGTGCACTCCATTTTGCCTCACTTGCCTCAAGATCAATGATGAATCAATTCCACACACATATTACACCCATTGCTACTGGCAAGTGTAGACAGCTGATTCAACAAATAGATACCTCGTCTGTTGTGGCCGTCAAACTCTGGAGTCTTCCTCAGTTTTTTGCGGGCGCTCAACAGCTGGCTGCTGTCAAAGAAGCGAGGGTGGAAGGGGCCAAGCGGCGAGAGAGGAAGCTCCTCTGTAGCACTCTTTTCTTCCGCCTTCTGCCTGTGGCTGCCCGGGCTCTCTGAGGGGGAAACCTGCTCTCGTATTGGCAGGGGAGGCGGAGGAGGGGGTGGAGGTGGAGGTGATGCAGGAGATGCCAACAGTGACGAGAGGGAGCAGGGAGAGCAGAAGGAGTCTGCGGGATTGGGCACAAGCAGAGGAGGAAGTGACGCTGCCAGGCCTGTGACAGGCTGGGTGGTGAGCGTGGAGCTGAGGTCCGTCTGCACGCTGGTGCTGAGGAATAGCGGCTGCTGGCCTGGACTCCGCATGGTAGGAGGGTCTGAACGCTCCTCCCTATCGCTCCCGCCATCCGTTGGCATAACCTTTCCACGCTCCCTCCTTCTGCTGTGGGCCACACGTATTCGCGTGGACTTGAGAATCACCTGACCCGGGTACCTCTGTACACACAGAGATCACAAATCAGCGGGGAAAAAGGAGGCAGAATTCCAACTCAAAGACAGACATGAATTCATTAAGTGTACCTGCTTGAAAGTGCGAAGTCTGTCCAGAGTTCTTTGCCTCTCTTGACGCACTCTGTTGTTCTTTCTCTCATCCTCCTCTTCATCAAGTCTCAGCTGGAGAATTTAGATAAATGTTCAGTGATGCTTTAAAAGGGGTTAAAAAGCAAAGCAACAACACATACGAGTTATGTACCTGTAAGATGTGTTGGGATAAGAAGTCTTTCTGTGTGCTTTGACGCATCTGCTGTTTCTTAACGTGGTTTGACACACAGATCTCCTGCAGAAGCAAGAGGAACACATTACTAGGAAAAGGATTAGAACTGAAAATGTAAATAAATATCAAGTTGCTTGCCCCTTTGCAGCTACAGTCATGGAAAAAAGGATTGGACCAACCTCGTTTCTTCCGTTTCTTGTTCATTTTAATGCCTGATACAACTAAAGGTACTTTTGTTTGGACAAATATAGCAATGACAAACCAAAATAGCTCATATTTTTTGGCAGTACAATGCTATAGCTACTCATGTAATAACTTAAGTGATTTTGGTTATCATCAAAAAAAATACATGGAATTTGCTAGATATCATCTCTTAAATGAAACTCTTATGAGCTATATTTGTTATCATCATTATATTTGTCCAAACAAATGTACCTTTAGTTGTACCAGACATTAAAATGGATCAGTAAACTGAAGACACAAAGGTGGTCTAATAATTTTTTCCATGACTGATTGCGTAACAGATTCCACGCTTCTGGTGAGTTTTTCTACAAGATAATAGAGTGTCTGTGGACATTTTTGTCCATTTGTGAGGTTGAAAGTCACTGATGTTGAGCCTGCTAGCTCATAATCTCTGCTGTTCACCCCAAAGGTGTTTGATGAGATTGACTTCAAGTTTCTAAAGTCCCAAACCAATCCAACCATGCATTATTAATAAGTGTCCCAATACCTTTTCCCAAATTGCGTAAAATAATAAATGCTTTAAAAGTGAAAGACTGTATATGTCCCAAGAATAAAGGATGCACGCATTTCTGTGACTCAGACATACACACCCGCTTGCTCCTCAAATAAGAGCGCTTGGCAGTGATGCGTCCCCTTCGCGCCTCCAGTTGTCGAGCGCTGACCTGAAGCCTGTGCATTTCTTCCTTCTCTGCGGTGTCTTCCTGTGTAATATCAGCTGCGCTTTCAAAGGTGTCGTAGTACACCACCTCATCCTGACGTTCTGCACAACAAATACATACAGTACAGCAATGGCAGTGTGACCTGGAGGGGCGTGATTGGGAGGAACGACCTCCCCGATCTGAATCCGTGCGGTGTGGTGTTATTGGGCTTCTGTACAAACCACAGTTTGTCCATAACGAACACCATGTTCGAACATAAGGATGTCCACAAGTGCACTTGACACCAGGACACCCTAGGCCGCAGGTCTATGATCGACTTTGTAGACGTATCATCAGACCTGTGTCCACATGTTCTGATCAAGTATTATAGTTTATGACAAGTTTGTGTTGCTGTTTGGAGGCGAGATGGTAAAAGGTAAATACTTTTATTTTAATTCTTTGCCAACATGGAAAACAGCAACTCTGAAGCGCACTTTGCACATGTAAGCATGTGTAAGTTATGTTAAAAAAAATGACGACACACTCATGCTTTCACAGGCTATTTTTAAAAAATGCTTGATTTGTGGTTTCCATTAAAGCGGGTGGCGACGTCATGGCTATGGTAAAAAAAGGGTCCTCCTTGGGTGAGACCAGCTGAGAACCTGGCATTTGTTAGTCCTGCCAAAGCAGTACAACAATGCTGTTTTTCAGTCTTTTAATCAAACTGGACCTTTTACTGTACAACAGGGGTGATAATAAATAGTATTATAGAAGAAAAACATCACAGCAGGAAACTGAGCCAAGTGGGTGAGTCCCCAGAGACTTGACAAATGGTTCCATGGTGTAATGGTTAGCACTCTGGACTCTGAATCCAGCGATCCGAGTTCAAATCTCGGTGGGACCTTTGCTATTTTCCATTTGATATATAAAAACAATATGCATATATCTAATTCCATAAAAATGGTAAAAATGTTTACTTGTGATTAAGAACATAAGACAAGGGTGTATACCTATGTTTTAGTGGTTACACTTGGCAGTGTTAAAAGGACTCAAGCACATTATACTGTTAGTGTCTGTAAGTCATTCTTAATATGCTAAGACAAAATAACCAAACCAGACTAACAATAATGAATCTGACAGTGTCAATCAAAAGAGCTGACCATTATCTTTGTAAAGAAAAACATTTTGTGTGGGGAAAGCTAAAGATATAATGGAATAAACAAGTGCAACTCTTTAGGCTGATAATGCACTGTTAAAGTAAATGCCAGTGACGGGACAGGAATACTGTATACCAAGAGGGTGGAAAGCATGTTTTGCTCTAAAGCAGCCATGACTGTTGGAATGAAGACATACCTGTCATCTGTCGTCGAATGCTCTCTAACTGAGCAGTGAGTAGCAGCTCTTCACACTGAAGGATCTCAGACTGGATGTCATACAGTTGGAGCTGCAGCTCATAGTACTGTGACTCCATGTGGTCCAGAAGGGTCATTGCATGCTCACTGCTACACAGGCTCTGCATCTGAGGGGATGCAAAAAAAACAGCTTGTATGACTTACATGGACTGAGACATGATGGGCATTGTTTGTTCTTGTGCACACCTCTTCTCTAAGGGTGTGCTTCCTCTGCTCTAGGCTGATCTCCCTGGCTCTCTGCAGCTGCAGGGTTTCCTTGGCGACAGAGTAACGGAGTCTCTCCATCCGCTCCATTGCTGCTGTCCATGAGGCCTTACCAAACTTGCGCTGGTCCACCTTCATACGCTCATAAACGCCTGCAAACGCACAAACTCAAACATATGACTAAACATGAAGAGTTAAGCTTGAATGTGAGTAACCAACATGCTCCAAAATACCATTGTGTACTCCACAATTGCGTTCTTTTTAATATGACACAGCTGAGGCCAGATTGTGACATCTAGTGGTCATATGTGGGCATTACAAGCACTTAGGGTTTATGTGCCTGAAACATGCTAAACCACACAGGGCCACAGCCTAGATCGCACAAGCAGTACATTTTCTCTTTAAATCCAAGAAAAAGCCTCAATATAAATACACAACACCATGTTTGTGTGTATTTATACTTTACACAAGCACAGCAAATTACAAATTGCCTGACCCAATAAGATGTGACAGAAAACAGTGTATATACAGTATACACTGTTTTCATCCTACAGTTACTACTACTGCTACTGTCTTTCACTACCTTATTTAGTACCTTTACAATACGTACATAACACTTGAGTTGCAACTTTTCCTAATTCTTACAATAATTTTCAGACTAAAAGATAAAAGTATACAAACTTGGCCTATACGACTAGAAATAGAAACGACCACAATATAATGTTGAATTAATTGTATTGAATCAAAATGAAAATAACCTTCCAAATATAAATAACAATTCTACTGTGTAAAATTCATTTGAATGCCTTTGAATAACATTTAATGGCCTACATTTTTGCGATTTTCATTTACTCGCTTTGAATATTTTTTTAAAGCCTAGAGGACACCCTGTATAAACACACACTTAGTAGGAGTTTCCATGTTAAATTTAAGTAGCTGCCAAATGCGTAATTTGGATAAGATGCAGATTTAACTTAATTTTGACAACTTCTGGCCATGTATACACAAGAAAGATTGGTTAAAATTGAATATATAACAGAAATATAAAAATAACAAATTCACATTTTGAAAATAAGGGTTTTTGTAGGGTTTTTTCATTTTAAATCCGTATTGTTATGTGTTTGTATATTTCTGAGGTATACTTTTAGAGTGTTAAGTTGCTGTGTGCTGAATTTAGTGTTGTTCTCAGTACAATGACACCGTGAGTCAGACTGCTATTTTGTTATACTGTTACATATAATGCGTCTGTGTAGGCTCTCAGTCGTACAGGAGTTGTCCATCGAGAGAAAGGCTTCTTGAGACGTCATCTGTACTTCTGTGAACAAGGTGTCGGACGTTTCGCTCCTCATCCGAAGAGCTTCGTCAGCGAACTAATAAGTGCTGGTAGCCTAGGTCTTAAATACAGTACGAGTGGGCGGAATTGGTGTGCCAACACCCTCCTTCTATTGGTTCCTTACACTAAGCCTGGGCGGAGTAGTGGTATAATCCTCTCCTGCTATTAGCACCTCCGATAAAAGGGAAGCAAAAAGGAGAGGAGTGGTAGTCCCTTATGTAGCGGGGGTCTCCGAAAAACTCCAGAGGATCTTATGGCAACACAAAATTCCTACCTATTTCAAACCAGTAAATACCCTGAGACAAAAATTTGTGCATCCTAAAGACAAGGCTCCAAACCAAAAACAGAGCAATGTGGTCTATTCCATCCACTGTAAAGATGAGGAATGCAAAGAGCACTACATTGGGGAAACTAAGCAAATGCTCCAAAAAAGGCTTTATCAACAGCACAGGGACAATTCTAGTGGGCCTCAATCAACAGTACATCTACACCTTAAAGCAACCAATCACTCTTTTGAGGACAGCGAGGTAAAGATTTTGGCCAAAGAAAAAAGATGGTTTGAAAGAGGAGTAAAGGAAGCTATTTTTGTCAAACAACAGAACCCATCATTGAATCGGAATGGTGGTTTGAGGTTTAATTTGGACCCTGTGTTCAGCAGGTTACTGAGACCAAAACCCACAGCTCTTAGTCTTGCAAATGAGGTGGAGCCAGGGCCGAGCCAGAACAATAGATGCTAACTAGCCAGTATCAGAGTCGTTCAGTCCCAACTCAGGGAGCGACACTTCCCTTTTATCGGAGGTGTTAATAACAAGATAGGATTATACCACTACTCCGCCCAGGCTTAGTGTAAGGAACCAATAGAAGGAGGGTGTTGGCACACCAATTCCACCCACTCTTACTGTATTTAAGGCCTAGGCTACCAGCACTTATTAGTTCGCTGACGAAGCTCTTCGGATGAGGAGCGAAACGTCCGACACCTTCTTCACAGAAGTACAGATGACGTCTCAAGAAGCCTTTCCCTCGATGTTACATATAATGACCTCCTGTGATTTCCAATGGGTTGACAAGCTTGTTGTGAGTGATTGTCTGTCACTGGCACTGTCACTGATTGATTGGCTAAACCTGTCATGATAACAAACTGCTCATCGACAATTGTGCTACAAATTATCGTCAATAATCGATGTTATCATTTTTGAGACCATTTTTTAAAATTAATTATTGTCATGAGAGGTGTAATTCCCATTTGAACCACTGGAGGGTACTCAAGTATAGTGTACCTGTTTGAGCCACATTAGCTTGACACAAAAGTTGCCTGTATGTATGTCGTTTAAAACTTATGCCGTATATGCCATATAACTGTATGGCAAAATAACTACAAATCATAAAAAAATGTTATAGACAGAAAGTTGCACACAAAAATAATTAAAAAAAAAACATGCTCACAAAATTATAACATGCTCGGTCAGTGGAAGTAATCAATGAGTGGGTGTTTGACATTGTAAAGCTAACACTTTAAAATGTATTTGCAGTGCTTTGCATCAATCGGGTGCATAACTGCTGTCACTCTGCACTGCCTCAATATTAATACACATTGGTGTTTGAAAGCACACTACGGTTAAAGACTTGGACTATGTGTGTGATTTGTTCCATTGCTCAGTGACGTGACGTTGACACAATGGTACCTTACCTTTCTGAGCTCTCGCAGTTGTCTCAAAGTATTTTACAGTGAATTCCTGGATAATAAGGACCGCCTCCTGAGCTTTCCTCTGCCAATCAGAGTCCTCCTTCTTGAGAGCTTCAACGCGCCTCGGGCCCAGGTAGTCATTCTCCATGGAGATCTGGTGGGGGAGAGCCAATGTTGTTACTTTAGTCACTTTCTTTTTAGCTGGTGAATGTGTAGACATTTCTCAAGAGAAAAATCTAGTCCAGTGGTTCCCAAACTTTTCACAGTCACGTACCCCTTCAGACATTTGAGTTGATGCCATGTACCCCCTACTTTAAGTTTCATTAGATTTAAATATGAAGCATGATTAATTGGTGAATTAATTTTATACTATGTACGTAATTTTAGTAGTTTTACATGAGCACTGAAGATGTAAATTTCTCTTGGAGAGATGAATAAAGTACATGTACACGCACCTAATTGACAGGTTTTCACATTGTGGGGATTGGAACACCAATATAAATTAAACCTTCAGGATTAAAAACACTTTAACACACAAAATAATCATCTAACTTACTTATTCATATAACTCACAATGAAGAACTTCATTCCGTGTCTCCTTCCTTCCTTCTTTTTGCTATGAATGTGCGCTCTGTGCTATGAGGCGTTCCAGGTACGCTTGTAATTGTGAGTGTTAGGCGCTAATTGTTTTTATTCATATAGCCCCTATGTCAATTGGGGTAACCCTGGGGGTACCAGTTTTATTGTGTGCACTAACATGCATAGTACTGTTTTAAAACTGCTGGCTGCCATTAATAATTGATTTTACAGTGAACTTTATTGGGTTCCATAAAGGACAACATAAAAGCACACATTGCTCTGAGGGGCATTATTGGGTGTCGGTGGTACTATGAGATAAATGCTATGTTATAGTCTTCACCACAGTTCAGAGCTTTCTTGCATTTGGTAATAAGACAAAGCAATGCAGCAGTTCAGCCAGTCTCTGAACCATACTAGGTCATGTCGCCGGGAAGGAGGGGCCATGGTGTGAAATCCTGCAACACCCCAAGGTGTGTACACGGGGTTCCATGGTGTAATGGTTAGCACTCTGGACTCTGAATCCAGCGATCCGAGTTCAAATCTCGGTGGGACCTAGATGATTTTGAGATTTTTGTGTTGTTTGCTCCAAAAAAACAGCATATGTAAATCTCAATACATCTAATGAAGAGAGTCAACCTCAAGCAGAGAACAAATCATAATTAATTCATGTCTCTCTGAGGCTGCAGGTAACTGGAGATGCCCCGCATACCACTCACCACCCACACACCATGTGACCTCAATAACAGAGCTATGTTTTTGTTGGTTCTGTATCTTTATAAACACACCAGCACAAAATTAGATAGACCAGGACAAGATACTCAGTTTTGGTTGACAATCAGAGAGGTACCCAAATTTAAGACGGTATATCTGAAAAAGACAAGTCGTCATACAGTAGTGGAGGTCTGCAGATCTATGCTGTCATACATGGCGCCAAACGAATTCTCACAAAGAGCTTTTCTTCCTGACACACCAGTGAACTGGAGAAATGCAGCCACTCTATTTATTTTTTCTGTCTTTCATTTTTTTTCTTTAACAATATTTTAAAGAAAAAAAAGAGCGGCCATCTTATAATCAGAAGCATCTTACATTAGGGTCAATACATGAATACAGTATTATTGTGGTTATATTTTGCAGTGATGTATAACAGCACTATATCATACTAATTAGGGATGGGATTAATAACCCACAAATATACTGTACACTATTGTTAAGAATACAGTACTGCTAACAATGTTAATGATTGTGTCTTACAGCAATTGAGGCAAAATGTAGTGCACTACTTGGCTGCAACCAGCAGAGGCTCTGTTGATTAAGTCTCAATGCATAGTTTGCTGTCTAGACTAGAACAACATCAACAACATCAGCGATGGGAATTTGCGCTCCAGCAAGACGTCCGCAATAGCATCATTCTGGTCAACAGAATGCTTGCAAGCAAACAAGAGTTCAGAAAATTTACAGAGAGGTTATTTAATCCCATTAAAAATAATATTGAATCTAAAACGCATTGTTTGTTTTAGATTCAATATTTAGATGGAGGAATTCTTCATTCCTCAAAGTCACGAGGAAACGGAGGAAACGTAGCCAAGTGGCCATCCCAAATGCCGAAGTGACAGTACATGAGTGGGACAAAAGTGGGTGGGACATGAGTGGGACGAAATACAGTACAGTGGAACTTCAGGTAGTGTTCAGTTAGCATGTTTTTCGGTGTACACTGAACATTTCCACCCAATTTTTGCTTCGGTTAGCGTATAATACAGTGTTTTCGTGTTATTAATAGACTGCGTAATAGACTGTGTTTTTAATGTATTTTTATCACAAAACGTCATTGTTAGCGGTCTGTTAGCTTGCTAATAAAATGGAAACTGGAACTGGAAGTCAGCTCAGTCCCCCCGTCTATGATGTCATCAGCGTTTGACTCTGTAGTTCTTTGCTAACTAACCCAGATACGCTACAAGTGTCTGCTTTTCTTATTGATCGCGTCTGCAGAATAACCAGGAACAAAGCCAAAAAAAGTTGGAAGTACCATACAAGCATTTAACAAACAAGGTGAATTGAAATAAAAAAATTTAAAGAAAAACACGAAGGTGGTGTCCGCGTGGCTCTCACTGACACAGCACTGTTTTTGTTAACAATCACGTCTTCAATGAAAGTAAAAGCATTTCAAATTGATTTCTGCATGTAAACTAATTGTAAAATTATAAAATCATGTATGTCACACTTTGCCTGTCGCTCTGCTGCCGCCTGTCTGCCATTTGTCCGCAGTGCACCTCAGCCGGTGTGGGCGGAGACGCCGGAGCGCACCTGCGGGCAATCTGCAATCAGGACTCCTTTTAAGCAAGGCAGCAGCTTCTGATCATCGCCAGATTGTACTTCCTGACCTCCCGTTCCTTGCTACCGCTCAGTCCGGCTCCACTACCTTTTCCCTGCTTTCTGGCCCGCTACCTGTACTTGTACTTGCTTGCTCAGTATTTACTAGTGTTTTCCTGTTGGTTTGCCTTCAGCGTTTTTCTGTTGTTACTTCTAGTTTTTTTCCTGACAGCCTTCTGCTGTCAGTGTTTTATGTTTGTTACCCAGAGTGGATTTTCCTTTGTTGTACTTTACCTGTTTGGACTCTTTTTGTTATTAAACTTTATTTTGTATTTTGAAGTCGTCCTAGTCTTGCGTTGGGATCCCAATTTTCCTGCTGTGGCTTCTGCCACTCGTGACAGAACAATCTGGCCAAGATGGATCCCGCAGACTTGGAGCACTTCCGCTCGGCCCTGGCGCATCAAGGCCAACTAGTCGGTGGTCACGAGAAGTCTCTCCAAGGCATCATGGAGGCCATATCGGTGCTATCCGCTGGAATGGATGCCCTAAACCAGCGCCTTGCCAGTACCTCCTCTCACCCGCCACCAGAGGTCGGTACGTCCCCACACACCTTGGATACACCTAATGGCGCAGCTGCACACGCACCTGTGCCTCATCAGCAGCGTGAGCCAAATATTCCTCACCCTTCTCGCTTCTCTGGAGACTCGGACTCCTGCAACCAGTTCTTACACCAGTGTTCCCTCGTGTTTGACCAGCAACCCACCACGTACTCATCGGACCAATCTAAGGTAGCGTTCATAATGAGTTTACTCTCGGGTAGAGCCGCTACGTGGGCTATGGTTGCGAGCACGTCTATGCCTGCCATACGCACCTCCTTACCTATGTTCCTAGAAGAAATGAGATGTGTGTTTCATCACCCCATTCGGGGAATGGAAGCAGCTAGTCAGCTATTAGATATGAAGCAGAGAGGACGCCCAGTGGCGGATTTTTCAATTGACTTCCGTGTGCTCGCTGTAGAGAGTGGGTATCCCGATACCGTCCTTCGAAGTATTTTTCGCAAGGCACTCGACGCACACATTAAGGATGAGTTAGTCGCCAAGGACAACACTACTTCCCTCAACGGCCTTATTAACTTGGCTATTGAATTAGAGAATCGCATGAAGGAAAGGGTGAGAGAGTACGCCAAGGAGGGATACTACGGCAGGGTGTCGATCCCGACAAGGATACCATTTCCTCCTCCGGAGGGACAGACGCTCGAACCAGGCATCGGGGACGCTGTGGCCGCACCGCCAGAGGTTCCTATGCAACTCGGAGGACGACGCCTCGCCGCCGAGGAAAGAGCACGTCGTCGCAAGCTGGACCTGTGCCTCTACTGCGGTAATCCGGGGCATCGACTCCTCCAATGCCCTATTCGACCCCATCGTCACCAGGGATCGACTCCTGGATCAGCAGTGGAGCCGGAGCTTAAACCCAGGAGCAACCAACCTGTTCCGGAGGACAGCCCAGTCATGGGGAGCTGTGAGTATCTCCAGAACTCAGCCACTACAGCAGAGGAAGTTCCCTTCAAGAGACTTCTAATTAAGGGAATAGTCATTAACAAGGGTAGTAGCATTGACATAGCCGCCCTTATTGACTCGGGCGCTGATGACTGTTTTTTGGACACAGCGTTTGTTCTCAAAAATAATATCAGTATGATTAAGTTGCCTGCTAGTAAAGAGGTCTGGTCTTTGGATAGGCGCTTCCTGGCGGCCATTACACACCAAACCGAACCGCTTACTCTCCATCTCTCAGGTAATCACTCCGAAACCATCCGCTTTTACGTCATGCCCTCCCAGTCCGCGCCACTAGTTTTGGGGCTAACCTGGCTTAAGCTTCACAATCCCCTCATAGATTGGAACAAGTTGCACGTCTCCAGTTGGAGCCCCTTTTGTCATGCTAACTGCCTCCGTTCGGCTCGGTCCGATGTTCCCTCTTTCAATTTCCCAGAGGAGGAGATAGATCTTACAGGTATTCCTAGCGAATACCACGACTTAAAGCAAGTGTTCAGCAAGGACCGTGCTCAGACACTTCCCCCTCATCGACCATACGACTGTGCCATAGAATTACTGCCTAACGCCACCTTTCCGAGCGCCAAATTGTATAACATTTCCACTCCAGAACAAAAGGCGCTCAAGGAATATATATCTTCTTCGCTAGCAGCCGGTCTTATTCGACCCTCTTCCTCGCCACTTGGGGCGGGTTTTTTCTTTGTCGCCAAAAAGGACAAATCCCTTCGGCCCTGTATCGACTACCGGGGGCTCAATAGCATTACTGTCCGCAATAGCTACTCTTTGCCACTCATGGATTCTGCCTTTTCCGCCTTACATTCAGCACGCATTTTTTCGAAATTAGACCTCCGCAACGCCTACCATCTGGTACGCATTAAGGATGGAGATGAGTGGAAGACCGCGTTTAACACACCGCTGGGGCACTTCGAATATCTGGTTATGCCTTTTGGGCTCACGAACGCCCCGGCGGTGTTCCAAAACCTCATTAATGACGTCCTCAGCGACATGATAAATCAATTCTGTTTTGTATATCTAGATGACATACTTATCTTTTCCAGGAATCTGCAAGACCACATCACTCATGTCCGACTAGTTCTCCAGCGATTAATGGAAAATAGGCTCTATGTGAAGGCAGAGAAGTGCGACTTTCACGCCACTTCGGTGCCATTTCTGGGGTACATTGTGGAGAAGGGTCAGCTGCGTGCCGATCCCGCCAAGATCCAGGCGGTGGTCGAGTGGCCTACTCCTAAATCAAGGAAGCATTTGCAGAGGTTCCTCGGGTTCGCCAACTTCTACAGGCGATTCATACGTAATTTCAGCAGCAAAGCAGGACCTCTGACTAGGCTTACATCAACAAAAATTCCGTTTGTATGGACCCCAGAGGCTAATTCTGCGTTTAACACACTCAAAACATTGTTTACATCCGCTCCGGTTCTGGTACATCCTGATCCTAACTTACAATTTTCTGTTGAGGTTGACGCTTCTGATACGGGAGTGGGAGCCGTCCTGTCCCAGCGGTCCCCGGTCGACCAGAAACTGCATCCTTGCGCCTTCTTCTCGCGTCGCCTCACACAGGCTGAAGGAAACTACGATGTGGGCAACAGGGAGCTGTTGGCCATCGTTCTCGCGCTGCGGGAGTGGCGGCACTGGCTGGAGGGTGCAGTTCATCCATTTATAGTTATCACCGACCACAAGAACTTGTCCTACATCAGAACCGCCCAGAGACTTAATGCCAGACAAGCCCGTTGGTCACTGTTCCTAACACGCTTCAATTTTTCCATCACCTACAGACCCGGATCACGCAATATTAAACCCGACGCCCTTTCCAGAGTCTTCAGTTCCACGGAGGAGGGAACAGCGCCGGAGACCATCATACCTGTGGCCCGGGTGTTAGGCGCGGTTCGGTGGGAGGTGGAGAAGAAGGTGTCGGAGGCAACTGAAGGGGAGGAGCCTCCAGAGGGTTGTCCGGCTGGCAAATTGTTTGTCCCAGAGACACTAAGATCGGACGTATTGCAGTGGGGTCATGCATCCAGAGTTACCTGTCACCCAGGAACCAGACGAACCCAGCTGGCTTTGGCGCAGAGGTTTTGGTGGCCCTCCATGGCGGCGGATGTAAAGGAGTTCGTCGCGGCCTGCTCTGTCTGCGCCAGAAATAAGTCGTCCAATCGACCTCCGGCGGGCTTGTTACAACCGTTGCCCATCCCGACCCGTCCCTGGTCACATATAGCGATGGACTTCGTTACCGGACTACCCCCTTCCAGAGGAAACACCACAATCCTGAACATTGTTGACCGTTTTTCCAAGATGGCACATTTTATAGCATTACCTGGACTACCTACTTCACTGGACACAGCTCGCCTCTTGGTGAGACATGTCTTCCGCATCCATGGCATTCCACTCAATATCGTCTCCGACAGAGGACCCCAATTCACTTCCAAGGTGTGGAAGTCCTTCTGCAAGTTACTCGGGGCATCGGTGAGCCTATCATCCGGTCACCATCCACAGACCAACGGCCAGACAGAGCGGGCCAACCAGCACCTCGAGGCGGCCTTACGCTGCGTCTGCCACCGACACCCGTCATCCTGGTCCATCCACCTCCCCTGGGTGGAATACGCGCACAACACTCTTGTCAGCTCGGCCACAGGTATGTCACCCTTCAAAGTCGCTAATGGATACCAGCCTCCTCTTTTTCCGTCTCAGGAGGCGGAAGTGTCGGTGCCATCGGTCCAAGTCCACCTGCGCCGCGCCCGAAGAGTATGGCGGGAGACAATAGCTGCGCTGAACCGCACGGCGGACCGTAATCGACGCCTGGCCGACCGCCACAGGATCCCGGCACCCGTCTACCAGGTCGGCCAGGAAGTCTGGTTGTCATCCAGGGACTTACCGTTGGCCGGAACCAGCCGGAAGCTGGCACCCAGATTTGTGGGACCGTACAAGATCGACTCCATCATCAGTCCCTCCTCCGTCAGACTCAAACTACCACCAGCACTCAAGGTACACCCGGTATTCCATGTCTCCTGCCTCAAGCCTGTGTCCTCCAGTCACCTGTGCCCCCCGGTCGAGTCGCCTCCTCCGCCGCGCCTGATCGATGGCCATCCAGCGTACACAGTGAAGGCCATCTTGGACTCCCGAAGGAGGGGCAGGGGATTCCAGTACCTGGTCGACTGGGAGGGTTACGGCCCTGAGGAGCGTTCTTGGGTCTCCCGCTCCCTTATCTTGGACCCGTCACTCATAAGCGACTTCCACCGTCTCCATCCTAACAAGCCAGGTAAGCCGCCAGGAGGCGTCTTATGAGGGGGGGGACATACTGTCACACTTTGCCTGTCGCTCTGCTGCCGCCTGTCTGCCATTTGTCCGCAGTGCACCTCAGCCGGTGTGGGCGGAGACGCCGGAGCGCACCTGCGGGCAATCTGCAATCAGGACTCCTTTTAAGCAAGGCAGCAGCTTCTGATCATCGCCAGATTGTACTTCCTGACCTCCCGTTCCTTGCTACCGCTCAGTCCGGCTCCACTACCTTTTCCCTGCTTTCTGGCCCGCTACCTGTACTTGTACTTGCTTGCTCAGTATTTACTAGTGTTTTCCTGTTGGTTTGCCTTCAGCGTTTTTCTGTTGTTACTTCTAGTTTTTTCCTGACAGCCTTCTGCTGTCAGTGTTTTGTTTGTTACCCAGAGTGGATTTTCCTTTGTTGTACTTTACCTGTTTGGACTCTTTTTGTTATTAAACTTTATTTTGTATTTTGAAGTCGTCCTAGTCTTGCGTTGGGATCCCAATTTTCCTGCTGTGGCTTCTGCCACTCGTGACAATGTTGGTATTAACATTTTTGGCTGTCTGGAACGGATTAATTGTTTCTTACGGGAAAAATTGATTTGGTTAGAGCACTTTTCTGTGTGACCTTCTGGAACGGATTAGTGACGCTAACCAAGGTTCCTTGTATTAGAAATACAACTATTGTATTGGATCATATTAGAATGTGAAGGTGTACCTAATTAGGTGTCTGGTGTGTTTTTAGCGCTTCTTTGTGCCAAGTGATTTGGAAGTGATGTGCTGTGTCAATGAGCTAAAAATAAATGTGCCATTAACTCTTCATGAACTGGAGTTATTTGAGTATTTCTATCATGCTTTCATTCAGTGGCTTTCTGTCCCTTGTCTTTAAAGTGTCTATCCTGTTCAGAACGCAGCAATTCCAACAACAACTCCTATAGGATGTTGTTGAACACTTTTATTAAATAGAAACACGTTTGTGGTGGTGTTACCTTGATCTGTTGTCTGCGTAGCATGGCCAGCTCCCTCATGTCTCGGAATGGCTGCAGCAGGTACTGGTACAACTGCGTGGAGGCCTCCAGCAAGGATCCATAAGCCTGGTCCTCCTCCTCGTAAAGCTCCAACAATTCTACCATGCTGTCCATGCTCCTGTGTCTTTCCAGCAGCTATACACAGAGGAAATCAAATGTAATTGGAAAATGGGATAAAACATGTGGAATTGGTCGCCTTGTTGCAGGCAGCTTCTGGGAAGACTTAAAGATTTTGGGGTGTGTCTGTTAAACCTGAAGGTTGGAGAGTCCATTCACCAGCCACAATCAAATTAAAGCACACAAGAGGTGTACTGAAAAGAATATCATTAGTCCATCAATAGTAAAACACACTCCACTGCAAGGCTAAAAGGAGCTGCTTTGTGCAACTGTAAATACCAACAGTACAGCAAAATGCAGGCTCTCAGCACTGAATCTGACCTGCTGCTGGGAATAAGATCAATAGTCACACTTTTTTTCCCCTGACAGAAATACTCCTATGCAATGCACTGCATGCAAGCACTGAAATAACCATCAAGCCAACCTTCAAATGAAGAGAGAGGATCAATAGGACTGTGTGTGTGTGCATGTGGATAGATTTCGAATAAGATGAATTGGATTTTTTTTTTACATGGTTTTCATTTTTAATGAACATGTCTTCTTTTTTTGCCTGCATTGTATCTTCCAATTCATTAATTTATTTTATACCAATTTCATATATCCACTCCATTCCATTGTCTTCCGCTTATCGGGTTCACGGGTCAGCTGGAGCCTATCCCAACTGATTTTTGACAAAAGGCAGACAACTGTACACGCTTATACGCTTAAGTCGCCAGTCAATCACAAGGCACTAACGTACAACTTGGATGATGATGTTTCATCCACAAAGACAGTGAAACGTAAATATGGAACTCCTCCATTAAGGCATTACTTGCTCTACAAGTCAAAAGATGCATTAATGTGAGCTCATCAGTCACTGACAACTGAGTATTAATAGGCCTTCTTTTAAGATAAGCAGCAGTACATCACTCTCTGCTGAATGTGTGTTTATGTCTGGATAACTTGAACTCGGCGGTTCAAGTCTCAGCTGGGATCTCTCTGTGTGGAGTTAACATGTTGTCAACAGTGTGAATGGTTGTCTATATGTGGCCTGCGATGAACTGGCAACCAGTCCAGGGAGTACTCCACTTCCGGCATAAAGTCAGCTGGGATAGGCTCCAGCTTAGCTGTGACCTTAATGAGGCCAAGTGGTATAGAAAATGGGTGGATTGTGGTGTTACCCGCAGGACTGCAATCTATTTGTGGTGGTTGGTTGGGGGTGTAATCACATCATCATGTAAGTTGCATAATTGGCGATGAGTTACTTGCATGTAGTTGTAATCAAAGCTGCAGGAGACCTAAATAACATTGTTGGAGACAAAAAGTGAGTAAAAAAACAAATGAACTTTCACCCGTCGATTCTTTTTTTTTTGTTGTTTAATGTCATAAACAAGACGGAGCCGCCTGTGAATGCTTTGAGATGGGGGAGGGTAGCAGCACCCGATTCTCATTGAGAAGATCGATACATGCTTTCTTATCAGAATCTCTGTTAGACAGCCCACAATTTTGACATGTTTAATGCTTTGTTTCGCTGATAATTTCATCAAGCAGAAAGACTTCGCACCACAGTTACGTTCTAAGACACAAAAAAATGAAACCTATATACACCTGTATGACTTTCTCCAGCGCTGCCACAGCTTAATAAAGTCACCAAATTGAAAACAAACTGCCATGTTTAACTTGAACACACACATCTAAACTTTTGCCACTCTAAACCAATTAAATTGCAGGTCACATCTTAACCTTTTGAAAGCCTCTCCGTTTTAGTATTCAAAAGTCTCTTCACTACATTTGTCGCTAGTCTTTTTAATTTTTAAGAATATCTATAGGGGTCTGATTGCTTGCTAAATAAAGTGACAATGCCCCTGAGTTGGCAACTCTAATCCCTCCTGCTACACCTTCTTATTCTCTGGCAGACCAGCTGCGTGTGAGGTGTGTTAACAAGTTAAAAGTCTTACTATCATATGTTCATTTTAAAAAGAAAATAAAAAATTGTTTTTATGAGCCAGGGCAAACAGGTAGTGCCAAATCTATCTGTGGTGGTCCAAATTTATTTGTGGCAGGCGGCCACAAATCAGTGGACAGATGAATGTATGCGAAACACTGGATGGATGAATTTCTCAGGTGATGGCAAATGACAACTCGATGACGGTGTACAGTTTGTTGACGATCCAAATGAGGATTCATTGACCTTAGCTGAGGTCTGCACTCTACTACAGTATGTGACACACTCTACTATGTTGAACACTGTTGATAAATAATGCCCAGACAAATAAGTCTTCTGTGAAATATCAAATAATACATCCTTGTGGTAGTATATATTAACAACTAAATATGTATAAATAGTCCCAATTAGCCACTAAACTGTGTAAATATTCCTTATACTTTGGTGTTTTTATGTCCAATCTCTTCACAGCCATTCTCACACCTTACCTAAAAAATGCGCAATTAGCAATTCAATTATTTTATCAATGAAGTCATTTTGATTGCTTTTGCATATTAACAGTTTGCAGTGGTAAATTATTAATGCAATAGGTGCTCCACCTTCCTCAACACCAATATAGCAGTACACTGCTGTGGAATATTCTTCTCAAAGTTGCCCACATAGACACAGGTCATGAGAAGCTCATGAAAAACCTACTCTCACCTCTTGCAGATGTTTGCTTTCACGCTGAAGCGCTTCTTCATATCCAGACTGCTTCAGCTCGCTAAGGCTCTCGTAGTACTCGTCTGGGTCATCATTTTCAGTGAACAGAACCTGGGAGAGGATCTTCCAGCCGCATATATCTAGTGCATGGCCCAGGTAGAGCTGCAACTTTGAACATAGTTCATCCATCTCAGTCTCTGAGACCTCAGCTGGCCCAAACAGCACTGTCCACATTCCGCTTGGTTCCTCTGGAAAGACTGGAAGACAGGGCTCCAGGTCCGAGTTGACAGAACACAGCTGCTGGTGGACTGCCCGCAGGTCCTGGAAGGAAAAGAGTCCTGCCCAACTGCAGTCCTCCCGACTAAGACTGTCCTCCAGGTCCAAAGTGCCCACACAGGGCTGCTGTTCCTCTTGCTGTGACTCAGGATCAGAACTAACATGACATGACACATAGTTGACCACAGTCTTAATTTTCACAGGACTTAGTTTGGAACCTGGAAGCTTGCTTTTAAGGCCTTTCACTGCAGCCTCTCTTGTTCCTGAGCCAGAGCTCCAGGACAGTTTATCCCCTCCAGGACTTCCGGGCCATCTTGTTTTGTCTCCATCCTCCTCCCTGCTGCTGCCAAAGCTTCGCCTTTGCGCCGTCCTGTTGTGACATGTGATGGCAAATTTGCCTTCCACTTCATTCCATGCTACGATAAAGACAAATTTATGCTTCTCCTTCTCTTCGAACGCATTTGGACGGACGGCTACCCAGCCCGACTCAAAATTATCCTCCATTGTGAATGACATCCCCGCAAAGTGATGAAACTACACAGCTATGCGCATGAAGGCATCACCGCAGCGCTGGCGCAAACTGTGCGTGTTACAGGGTTATAACGCCATTTACCAACCGCTGAGATTATATTAAGCATTTCGTCCGGTTATCCTTCGCTCCGGCGGGTGTTTCTGGAATAATGCGGTGTCATTAACATCCCCTTGGATGTCAAGCAGCCAGAGTCCGTTAGCTTCATCATTAGCATAACACTGAAGCATCTCACGCGACAGCGCACACTGTGTTGAACCACTGCAGACCTCCTTGAAAAGTGTTCCTCTTCACCATTCCCACCGTAAAGAGTCGGAAAAATGACTACCATAAACCCCTTAAACGCTACAGAATGACGCCATTAAAAGAGAGCGACAGTGTTTGACCAATCCCACAGTCTTCTTGTGCTGTTAGCACTGCCTCCTCGCAAATAACATTGATACTGTATGTTTACAGAGCTGACCAGTTAACAGACCTATGCTGCTGCCTTCAAATACTTCAAAGACTGTGGGAGAAGCGGGAAAAGGGGTAAGACAGTACAGAGTATGCAATTTACAGTATACACAATATGAACACATGTAGGCGCTTTTTGTTAATTAAATTATCTCTGAATGTGAAATTTTAATAGTATTGAAGTGATCTTTCTTTTTGCATGCGACACCGATTAGTACATCTGCAGCCATCGTCTTAAGAATTTTTTAAAGTAAGAATTTTAAATACATATAATCTACTGTATGAAATATGCTATTATAAGATAACGACACTCTAGCATCGAACATTTATGGGCATAAATAAAATATCCTATTGTTGCATCGACTAATATTTAATATTTAATTATGCATACATTTATCAATACAGGTGTCACGTTACATGCACCACGGTTATGAACATGTAATTACTTTATAATCGCTAGGTGGCAGCAGTCTCTTTTCTGCCTCTGACTCGCCATCAGAGAGGATCAAGAAGAAGAGGTGCAGCACTTCCTGGCGGTCAATTTGACGTAAACATACGGTAATGTTTCTTTCGTAAAAATGGTTATTTACAGGCTAGCCATTAAAATAGATCTTAGTAGATAACTAACAATACTTTATTGTGTATTCCGTATTATTATGTGTTAGTTTTAATGGATCGCTGTGTCATTAGACCGTGATAATAATATTTGAGCTGAGGTTCGGGACCGTCAGTTCTGATTTTCTTCACATTGCAGGTTATGTTTCGCAGTGTATAATAGGATATTCTGGTAAACTGAAAATGCATGCCTACATCATAACTTGCATACTTACGTAATAATAACTCCGCAAAAGGCCAATGCTTTTGTTATGCGCTACACAGCAGTGTCAATTTGAACCCTTAAACCGTCACACCAGCGTTTTTTATTTGAAATCCACCAAAGGGCGAGAAATAGCCGTGTCACAAATTTAGGAAACAGTGAATTATGGGGGTCAGTTAATGGTTTGTTTTTGCAGTCCAAGCTGTAAATGGACGCAGCTGACGACATGGAGAGCCTCAACCAAATCGTGGAGGGTGTGGTTCTAAATGATGGATCCAACGGCCAGCCAGACATAATGAGGTACTTAAACTTCTACCGTGATTATAACAGTAACAGTGTGAGTGTGAATGGTTGTTAGTCTATAAGTACCCTGTGATTGACTGGTGACCACTGAACAGGATAAGCGATAGACAATAGATGAATAGATTGATCTATTTGTATTATGTATTACTTTATTTCAGAATAAAAGAGCAGATGTTTAACCAGTGCTTTGAAATGGAAGTGCAACTCAACGCAGGTAAATATATCACTTTAATTTTGCCATCATGTACATTTTTCTGTCATAAGAACAAGTGTAAATATCAGGTCTGCTGTAGCAGGGAAAAATAAGAGCTCATGCACTTCATCTGAAGCAGAAAGACAATTGTGAGTGCTTGATTGTACTTTCTGTTTTTGAAATGGCAAATTGCATGTTTCATTAAGATTTTTTGGCTTCACAGGCCAGAGAATGTCAGCGAGCTGGAAAGAGTCAAGAGCATTCATTTTAACTGCACCCTGGCTTTGCACAGGTAAAACACAGTTTAGAAGAAGCGAGATTGTAATATGTTATTGCAGGATGATACAATAAGGTACAGCTGCATCCGCTGAATGACAATCTACTTTTAGAATGATAAATAATACTCTTTATTCATCCCACGACATACTCTGTTTCTAATATACTACTCACAAAAGATTAGGGTTATGCACAACTGTTATGTAAGAGAACAGTGAGTGCAGTGTGTTAAGTATTGAACGTGTTGGACATATGCATTCAAAGTTCACCTGTAAAGTTTATACAGTCGTACATTTTAGGTTCACCCTAAAATGTATCTGAAATATCCCTAACTTCTTGTGAGTAGCATATTTTAGTTGCCGTATTTAGCCTCTCCTCCTCTGCAAACTGCAACCGCAATAATAAACTAGTTAAATTAAAACATCTTTGACAGTGTCAGAATCTTGTAAAGGCAGAATTTTATATATATATGCTGTTCATGCTGGAAAACCCTCCACTGTGGCTGAATTCCAACAATTCTGCAAAGATGAGTGGGACAAAATTCCTCCACAGCGCTCTAAGAGACCCATCGCAAGTTATCGCAAACGCTTGATTGCAGCTGTTGCTGCTGAGGGTGGCCCGACCAGTTAGGTTTAGGGGGCAATCACGTTTTCACACAGGGCCATGTACAGGTTTGGATTTTTGGCTCCTTTAATAGTAAAAAGTTTCATTTAAAAACTGCATTTTGTGTTCAGTTGTGTTGTCACTGAATAATTTTTAAATATGTTTGATCATCTGAAACATTTAAGTGTGGCAAAGAAGAAGTCAAACAGGGGGCGAATGCTTTTTCACACCGCTGTATCCATACAGGGTGTAGGAGATGTTTCCGGCCTATTTTTTGGCGAAAACAAAATAAGAATAAATGTTTTTCTGACCAAAAATCTGTGAATTTGTGGGGCCGTGAATGCTCAATCGCGAACGTGCGGGGGAACTACTGTATATGAAATGACAAGATGTGTGTTTTAGAATGCAGATGTGGCATGCCATTGGAGAAAAACTGAAAGAGAATGATGCAGAGGCAGTGTAAGTTAACCGAAAGAAATCATGCATTTACTTTTGGAAAACCTTTTGTTTGTATCCATTTAACCCGCTTGTGTTGTTTACAGTGAGCTGAAAGCCACCAGTGATCGCTGCATGATGCTTTGCTCCCATATAAAACGACTTCAGCAAGTAAGCAAGATCCATCGTGTTTCCCTTCGCCGAAATGTTTGGGATCTTAAGTAGAATTAGGAGACGTGTGTTAACGCAAATGAAATCAAATAGCAAAGTGATTAGATAAAAGCAATGCAAGAGTCATGTTATGCTGAGGTAATGTATGGTTTCCTTATTTTCCTTAAAGGAATCAAGGGATCTTCAAGATGAAATCACAGAACTCCAAAAAAACAGACTTGGTCTGTAAATATTGTTTACATGAAACATTTATTCTTCACTACTGCTGTTTGAAAAACGCCTTTCATTTTATAGAGCTGAAACGTCTCACGCATGAGAAAATGAAGGACATTGAAGACCTGATGGTGAAGAAAGAGCACCCCGATGCAGAGAAGTACAAAGCCGCCTTGGAGAAAGGCCGCGCAAACCTGGAGAAATACAAAACAATTGCTATCATGACACAGAATGTCTTCAGGGTAAATAAAAGACACTACTGTAGTTTCAAAAACCAAGTGAAAATATATGTAAGTAATTCCTGTGTGCAGGGGATTCTGCTTGCGTATAGAGTAAACTGGATGGAGGATCCTAAACTGAGAGACGTCGCCATGACCCTGGAGGAACTTCCCATCTCAGACTAAAGATGGAATTCACTTGTCTATTGTGTACTGTGTATAGATATAAGTATCTGTCTTGTGTTGCGAGTATTGAACGAAATAAAAACAATTACACTTACTTGTTATTGTCATTCCAAGTGTTGTCACCGGGGGGCGACTCACGCACCGAGGAATCACGCGAGGTGCTCGAGCGTCAACGAAGAAGGAGCGTTTGCACGTGTTTAACAAGTATTACTTGTTAATCACTTGCTCTTTGGAATAATTTCCACAATTTAGAGTTTCTGGAGCTTGTATATCCATAACAGACCACAAAATGCCCAAAGTCAAAGCGCAGAAGAAGAGCAGGCAGCACCAAGAAGTGAAAAACCAAGGTAGGTCTTCTCATTCGAAAGACTAGCGTCCGTAGCATGTCATTGCTAATACTAGCTAACAGGAAGATTATGGTCTTACTACATTTCTAATGTGATTGTTTGGAGTTATAATAAATCATTTATTGTTATTAACATACATGTTCGCAAGTACAATAAACTGTCACTGACTTGACATTACATAATACGGTGTCAAAGTGCACTTCAGTCTAAAACATCGACTACTTCGTATTTCGTCTAGTTTTATCTGAAACCAAGACACTAATCTCTTCACCAGCATCAAATGTTCACACCAATCCCTTTGAAAATGGATTCTGGATACCAATTTATGTGTTGCAGGTATTATGTTCAAGACAGGAATCGGCCAGCACATACTGAAGAATCCTCTGGTTGTAAATGGCATCATTGACAAGGTAGCCTGTTTTGTATTTGTTTTAATCGAATTGTGGACACCAAATATAGTTGGACTGAACGTGACGTCACTTATTTTTCAGGCTGCACTGAGGCCAACAGATGTGGTTCTGGAGGTGGGACCTGGTACTGGTAACATGACGGTTAAACTGCTAGAAAAAGCTAAGAAGGTAAGAAACGCAGTAAAGTAATTGACAGGTGTTCTTTTAATATCATTACAAGCTGAATAGATCTTTTTTGTCTGTGTTGCAGGTGGTGGCCTGTGAGTTGGACTGCAGATTGGTAGCTGAGCTTCAGAAAAGGGTACAGTGCACGTAAGTGGAGTCACCATTGTGTCATCAATTGTTAATGTGTAATAAGCTCACATTGTGCTCTTCAACAGACCCATGCAGACCAAACTTCAGATATTAGTTGGAGATGTTTTAAAAACAACCCTGCCATTCTTTGACGTGTGTGTTGCCAATTTACCTTACCAGGTTAACCATTTTCTTCAGATTGCACACACATTTAATGTTAATTATATAGTGTTTCATATTTTACTTTTAATTATTCAGATTTCATCACCATTTGTCTTCAAACTGTTGCTACATAGACCCTTCTTCAGGTACGAACTGTTACTTGTTTCTTTTCTAAAGACCCATCCAGTCGTTTGCAGGTCTTGCGTGTGTTCCTTTTGCTCAGGTGTGCAGTGCTAATGTTCCAGAGAGAGTTTGCCATGCGCCTGGTAGCCAAGCCTGGAGACAAGCTGTACTGCAGACTCTCCATCAACACTCAGCTACTGGCTCGTGTGGACCATCTCATGAAAGTATGCACATTGTTATGACATATTACTGCTCAGATACTCTTATGTTGACAAGTCTTCCTTCCTCAGGTGGGGAAGAATAATTTCCGTCCTCCTCCTAAAGTGGAGTCCAGTGTTGTGAGGATAGAACCCAAAAACCCTCCACCCCCTGTTAACTTCCAGGTAATATTATGGAACCTACAAAATCCCTACTATTCTGAATTCAAGCCAAATTTGAAGCAAAAATTTTGGAGTTTGAACCACAATCATGCTAGACCAGGGGCATCCAAAGTGTGGCCCGGGAGACATTTTCGGCCCACAGCTCAATTTTTATTAGCCCTCACCATATTCTGAAAATGAAATTATTGGTAATATATTGTATTAGATATGACACTAATTTACTTTGTCATCTATAATGCAAAGCCAAGATCAGATAGCTTAGCATATATTGTATTGCAAATGTATCACTTGTGCGACAGAAAGTAGCAAAAGCAGCATGTTAAATTGTAAAAAAAAAATGTTAGGCACATCTGCAATGGAAATATTTACATCATGCCTTCATAATATATCTTAAAAGAGTGTTATATTTGTTTTTACATGTTACTATAAACGGTTAACTTCTTTTTACACTTTCACTCTTCAGTTTTATGGCGACGCCGCGTTTATTTGCTAATTGTTGTACTTCCTGTGGGAACATTTATTTCTAAATTTAAAGAACAGATTCATTCATTTTATTTGTTGTACTGTATTTAAATGTTGGTCTAAAACTTTTGTGATGTCATTTCTCTTAAGGAGTGGGACGGCTTGGTCAGAATAGCCTTCATAAGAAAGAATAAAACCCTCAGCGCTGCATTCAAGTGAGTATGTGGCACATAGTTGCTATAGAAAACTTGCTTCCAGCAAGCAGTAAAGTGTAGTGTTTCTATAGTAGGATGTGAAGACTGTATGGTGACTACTTTGATAGTATACGGTATAAGCAGTCATGATTTCAGCATGGAAGGATGTGACACTGTAGCTGTTACAAGATTGTATTCCAGTTGCCACATGAATAAAAAGTCCTACCAAAAAGTCACATTGGTTTTTGGATGTCCAGGTCGACTGCAGTAGAGCAGCTCTTGGAGAAGAACTACAGAATCCACTGCTCGGTACACAATGTGGTGCGTAATCATGAATAACTATTGATGGTTTCTACGTGTTGACCTAAGTTCACATCTCGTACTCCATCCTGACAGGATGTTCCGGTAGACTTCAGCATCACCAAGAAAATAGAGAGCGTTTTGAAAGAGGCTGAATTCAGTGAAAAGAGAGCCAGGTCCATGGATATTGATGATTTCATGGTGTAAGTTGGAAAACGTTATCCATCTTTTTCTATTTATTTCACCTTCCTTATTTCATCCTCCTAAGAGCTGATCATTCCTGTGAACCTGGCCTGCCGTTTGTTGATGAAAATGATCAACTAAATTTGTAATCTTTGGGGATTATCGCCTTTACCCAAGTGAGAACACCAATTCCTAAGGTGTAACAAGGTTATTTCTTTTCCAGCAGTCAGTTCTTGTCCTTGTCACTACCACCATATATTTTGAACCAAGCCGGCTCAGGTGGTTAATCTAGTTCTAGTACTTTATAACAAGATAACCAAAGATGTCATGTCTGTCAGTACAATGCCATTTACTTGTGACTGAATCATTCATATTTGTATTCACAGACTGCTTCATGCTTTCAACTCAGCTGGGATCCACTTTTCCTAAGGACATACGGACACGAGTGAGGGAAATCCTGCAGTATCGCCTTCCTACTGAGTTCTGGGAGTTGTACAAAAATTGACATGTCAAAAAACTCATATTGAGATTCTTACATGTACTCGTACTATTTAGAGTATCCGTGAGCATGCATGGACATAAGGGAGAGGAATGTGTTTGTGTGCAGAGCTATTATGTATTTAATGTGACATTATCAAAATTCAAATATTTTCCAGGAAACACGTGTTTCTTAAATAAAATCACAAGTTCCATCTCAACAGTTATTTCAGTGTCATTTAAATGTGTGATGCTTTCTTAGGATTTTTTTACTGTACTGTTGTGAATTTTCCAAAATGAGGTACTGATATTTATGGTATATTTCATGCAGAGTTTCAATAGTTTTGATCAACTCAAGTAACCAAATATGCTCCTGGTGTCTCTAAGGGCATGCCCCTACTGTTAAAAATACTGCGACATAAGTGTTCATCACTATACATTTATTAGTTTTCGTCCAGTTTTATTTTTATAACAAAGTGTAACGGGTGGAAAAAATGTTGGACATGGAAGTTAAACTTGTCTTATAGAATGAAATGGCACAAGTTGAAGCAAACTACACTGATTTTTTTTTTTTTTTTAAGGATCACATAGGCTTATTTTTCTCCACTGCTTCATTCGCACGGGTAAAAAGTGGAAGGGAAGCAAGACTGCATATCAAGACATGACTATATAGTGCCAACTGAGAAGCCAAAAAGTATGAAAGAGCGCCATAACATTAGTGCACATGCAGATGTGTGTGTTAGCCAGAAACCAAATGCATTTTTTTGTGGTAAAATGTAATATTCCATTCAAAAGTACAGAAAGTATTAAAGAAAATAATTTAAGAAGAATGTTTAGGGTCCTAAACATTCTCCATGAGAAAAAAACTAAAAGAAAAAACTATTTTCCTCCTTCCTAAGTTTCCTAACAAGATCATAGTGACACAGCCAGTTTCTATTAATAAGGGTCATAACCGTTCCGATTGTTTGTTTAAGCCTGTTAGAACATCAGTCCTTTTTATTTGTGCTTTCACAGGCAAACATTTAGTGGTTCACTTTCCTCTAGCTTTCTCGGTCTCTAAAGAGCACGTGGCCTCTTGGGGTTGATTTGCTTGCTGGCCTTCTCCTCCTCTTGGAGAGCACAGCGGAAAGACTTCACTTTATCTGGAAGAACAAAAAAACTGGATAATCAAGAGAATTGAACAAAACTGGTGATATTCTTTGCTTGGTGTGTATGCTTCACTCAAACCTCGGAGTTCGGTGAGGATGTCTATCTTCTGATCCAGGATCTTCTCCAGCTGAGTGGCATACGATTCCACATCATAGTCCACTTCTTCTGTCATCTCAAGCAACACCTTCTCGTCCTCCAGCCACCTGATGGACTCCTGAAAAAGGTATAGTGATACTTGATGTAACATTCCTCCTATAATGACATCATATAAAAGTTGTAACAAGGCAGAATATTTGGCATTGTTGTGCGTTCTGACCTGGAAAACAGCACGGTGATCCTCTAGGACCTGCTCCTCCATCTCCACCAACTGAGATACAGCCTCATGGAAGGAGAAGAGTTGCGGGGACACCTCCTCCTCCTCAAAGACACATAGAAAACAAATTGAGTATGAAGTTCACCTGGGAATCACACAAACTTGCACTTAAACTACACAAAACTACAGAGAAGTAGCCTGGCCGATTGGCCAAAAACGAGAAACTTCACAATTGAATCCGTGAGGGCTATACCCCTATTTTATTTTATTTTATGTCTCGTGTCTGTTTATGTCTACTATATTGAGTAATACGGGGTATAAAAGTGACTATAAGGGTGTTATTTCATGTTTAGAGCACTCTAAAATTGTTAAAGTATTTCCAAGATCCTAAACATGTTTTCTATGCTCTTAACTATGAAAATATTCCCTTTTACAAAGAAGGAGTCCTACTTTGCAGAAATTCACTTATCACAGTCAGGTCTAGAACCAATTAACCGTGATAAACGAGGGATTATTGTATATCCAAGTTTCATTCTGTCGTATTGTCCCTTGAGAAGATATGCTGTAATGAAAATGCTCAAATGTGACATGTGCACATGTGACATGGTATTTCTGTTTTCGCAACGGGCTGACGGAAACAAATGTATGAAAACCGAGGCAATTTTTCCCATAGGAAATCATGTAATTCAAATTAAATCAACAAAGCTATTTAAAAATATATTTTTTAGAGAATACATGCAGAAAACCATGTGACATACATCAAAATGACGAATGCATGGAACTTATTGTTGATGCAGCCTTGTCTTACATCCTGGTGATATTGAATTCAATAGCGTTTCTCACCTTCTTTATCAAAGTACAGCTCTCTTTGGCCCCATCGCAGGTTATTTAGCAGTGGACAGTGAGTCAGTGCTTGCTTTGGGCAAACGGACTAGTTTGCCAATATAGAACGAAAACCAGGGCAAAATTGTACTTACATTCTGCTCACAGAGCAGTTTGAGGTCATCTCTTTGCGGAGAGCTATTCTGCCACTCCTCGTCCAAAAAGTCCAGTTGGTTGACAACATGGATATTAGCTCGACCTCCCTCCATCACCTGATTAGGGTCCACAGTGAGCTCCTTCACCCTGAAGACAAAAGCATTCAGATTCATCCACAGAGAAGACTACTCTGATGGTCGGGGGCTGTCAGATGAAGTTAGCCAGGTGCGGGATTGACATGCACAGGAGAGAAACATAATGGGGAGTAGTGGCATCATGCATGGAGATAGGATGGTTTCTTCAGATGGCCTAATGGCTCATCCAATATATTTTAATACATTCATCTCACACTTTAACCAACCTCCAGGTTCACTCATATGTGATGTATGGCCAACAATAGTCATACTGTCCACAAACTATCACAGAGAAAGATGTATGGGCAGTATTTCGGGGAGTGAAAGGGGAAATAAAAGATGCATAATCAGCAAAGAAAAAAGTGGAAGCAGGTGAGGTCAATCACATCATGCATCATGAAAAGAGGAAATACTAGTCATGGAGGGATGCTTATGAATATGAATCATATGTCTGCAATACACTCACTTGCCAAAATGTTAGGTCCACGGGCACAATTTAAATTGCATTGAACATTATGTGTTCATATAGATAAGTTGGTAGAGTCACATGGGTGCCAGTTTCCTCCTACTCAGCATAGCTGCAAGCCTAATACAGTCGGTAAGTTAAACATTAGATGTTTACCGTTGCAGAGTTTTGATTGACACTAAGGAAGCTCTTCATTTAACAATATGTTTATGTTTCATACTGAGGGGTAATTAATTGCTTATCCTTTAACAGCAGGGGTTTTCAAAGTGAGCTCCCTCAGAGAATACAGTTAAAGCCTCCCATAAAACACAAAAAGTAATTTTCTGGGCATATTATGTAGGGATTTCTTCTCACCCCAGACTCTCATCGTTACAACAAAAAATCTGTATTTTTTTTATCCTTTGACATGACCATAGTTAGCTTAGCAGGTTTGAATAAAGTTGTTTTTCCAAACCTCCTCTGTTGTCGTCTGCCGGCTCACGCATTGAAAACATTGGTATACAACGTAGTTACATGAGGGAAAAATGTTAACTATACATGGAAAGAGTATGATTGCAAACTACAATAATCCCTCGTTTTTTGTGGTTAATTTTAAGAACACAGAAAACCTGTTGACCTTCTACATGCTTCTTTTAATATTAGAGCCCTCTAGCCATAAAACAACACCCCTATAGTCACCTTCACACTCATATTACATAATATAGTAGATATAATCAGAAAATAAGCCATTTAAGAAATAAGACTCGTGCTCATATGTTTCAATAAATGTCTTCCAGACGTGTAGACAGGAAGTGACGTTGGGATCCAGAGTTGAGCTTTAGCTGGAGTACGGCCACAACAGTACCGTGTTTTAATGTTATGATGATGATGATTATTATTATTATTGTGCCTGTTGTGAGACAATTCAAACCTGCAGTAATTGTTGATGGCAACAATCAAGTCTGGTGCGTGTTACGAGTGACACTTAGTAGCCAGTGGAGACTACAGTTCCTTAGCGTCCTTTAATCCCTTAAACTGTATTGGTATTTTAGTTCATTTGGTCATTTTTAGGCTTGAAAATGCTTAATTTAAGACAATACATACAATTTGCTTAACATCCATATTTTTTGACTAATAGACTGTAGCCAACCACAAAACCATTTAATACTATTTATTAATTTTTGAAAGACCGCGATAGAGGGAGCGATGTTCAAAACGAGATATAGCGAAGGACGACTGTACAACCGCAATAATACCCATACAGTTCATATATCTCTTATATTTGACGTTATTGTGCACATGTACCTAATATAATGGCCTGAAAGTGTTCATCCATGCAGAAGTGGCATGTCTGATGTGTGTTTTACTGTACATGTGTATGTGTGTGTGGTGTGGTGCTTTGGGGGAAGCGCTCGACCTGCCGGAGGGAATAGCAGCAAAGTCATCAAACTCAAAGGTATTGGTGGGCGAGTGCTCAGGGCGACTCCCCTGACCACCTTGAGAGAAGGGGATGTCTGACGGACTAATCCCAAACTCCTTCACTCTACACCAACCAGAGCAAAGAGGAGCAGCGTGGGAGAAGCGGGAAGTGTCGAGGCGGGACGAATAAAAGGAGAGATAGGAGAGAGTCAGACAGGAACTACAAACACTCAGTAAGGTGAATCATGAGTAAAACTCAACTACTATCAATCTATACTCTCAGTTTCTATGACAACAAGACACTACAGCAGGTCAACATATCAGCACCTGTTGGCGTAGCGGAGCGTGTTGAGGGTATTCTCGCAGGATGTCATCCCAGGAGATATTGTTGCAATCTGACCAAACAAAGATAAGGTTATTCTGATGCAGACTGCACGCGGAAGCAGCACAGATAAACAGAGATAATGGACTCACCATGCATGTACGGGAATTTTCACCAATGAAGGAGTCTCGTAGGACCTGGGTGAGCTTACTGGCTCGGAATGGAGTGTGTGGTTTATTACGTCCAAGAGCTCTGATGCACTCCTGAAACAAGAGGCAGGAAACATGTACTTTTAGAGTCTAACTTTCTAATTATGCACAACAGTTTACATTTCTCACTAAATTAACAAGAGGGGTTTGGGAGTGCGAATTACATTTCCCCAGGAATTTGAGTACAAAAGCTTAAAAATGTAAATTAAGGACACTTATGAACAAAAAAAAATCCCTAGAGAGTTTTTCCTTGTTTGCTCATGTGGGATTCAGCTGGTTTCACTTAACTGTATACAGAACATGGTTCTAGATCTGCTCCATGTGTCAAGTGCCTTGAGAGAACTTCTATTGTGAATTGGCGCTATGCAAATAACTGAATTTAATTGAATATATAACAGGATATCATATTAATCCCTGTACACTATGAAAATACCGTATGCCCTTTGCAGTATGCAAAAACCAAAACAAAATCAATCATTTGGAGATTTTCACTGGACAGAAATGAGGGATAATGTTGCATTCTGATTGGACGCTTTGTAAGTGACGTGACTGCAGCAATCTTATGACATCATAGCTTTCCTGTTATTCAACCCTGCTCTTAAACAGAGCTGCAGAATACGTTTTCGCTAACATTAAAGTGAAGGCTTTACTTTCAGGCATTCACACAATGAACAGTTCTCATATCTCTAAACACCTAACAGGCTCAAAAAGCAGCACCCTGATAAATGGCAGCACTGGTTCAGGAGGGGCATCCGGCATAAAAACTAAACAAATAATGTAAGTGACTTGCTGTGGTGACCTTTGATCGGAGAAGACAGAGGACAATTACTGTACATAGACAACAATCAATACAGACAACACTGTAATATGCATATCCAACTTGTCCTCCGGTGAACTGGCCTTTGAGCACACTACACTATTAGTGTAGTTTATTTGTTTATTTCTATTTGTTTAGAATTACCACTAGTAAATAGTGTAGTAAGAACACACTTTCAGAGAAAAGCATCGTAATTATAGGTATTTTCAGAAACCTCTACTTTGATACAGATCGTTTTAAAGTGGCCCTATCCTACTCACTTCGGGGGCTTTTAAAATGATATTGGATCCCAGTGGGGCACTACAGTAAGACTCTTTTAATACAGGATAAATCTGCCTTCTCCTCTTGGCCGAAACACTTGGATTTGGATACCTTATCCCCCAAACACACCTACTCTGATTGCTAAAAATGTAATCAGGGATAACTTAAAAGCACATGTAGAACAAAAGTACAACATTTTAAATATACATACAGTAAGTCTGCAAGTTTGAAATGCCAAATAGGGCCCCTTTAAATTGCATCACAACACACAGAGATGCAGTCGATAAGTGGCTTAAAACCCAGCTATTGCTACTTCACGTCCAACAAACCTTAAGGGCTAGCAGGCTTTTGTTGATCTCCGCTCCCTCCAAGCGTGTCTGGCGGTCCGCGCTTGAAGTATCGGCGCCCCGCTCGTTCCCGGCCAAGTCGATAAGGGAGAACTTGCCATGCATCTTGCCCTTCCTTCGAAGAATGATCTGGAAGACAGCGTGGCTGCGAGATGAGTGGGCGTTGGCTGACGTCTGCCCTGATGTCCTGGGAGAAGGAAACACGGACATGTTATGATGACCAATGTTTCATTCTGTATATTCCATGCAAGTTTTAATGCCATGTACCTGCAACTGTTGCCCACTTCTATGAGCTTCAGGACATCCTCTGTGCACTTGACTTCCTTCTCCTGAAGCCCCACGACCTGCACTTGCTGCTTCCTGTCCTCCAGCACCCTCAGTTTGGCTTTGCGATTGAGCAGGTCAAACACCTTATCACAAGTACACAGTGAATGCTGATTAGCTTAAAAATAAAAAACAACAAAAAACAAAGAAAGTGCTTCAATTTGCGCATTTCAAGACTTACACTTGTCATTTTGAGTGCATAAGTGCGTTCCAATGGGAAGTACGGCATAATGCAGTGCCACCTTCAATATTACCTTTTTGGCTATGTAGTGGAACACGAAGTACTAAATTGAGTGGTTGCAATTCACAATTAAAAAGGAGAGAAGAGGAAGCAGATAAATATTGCAATTGCAACAACAGTAATCGATTTGGAAGAGCACTACACTGTCAAAATTTGCGCCTTCGGGAGCTAAGTATGCAGTGTAAGTACAGAAGTGCAAAAATTGAATCACAGCCCCAATCTGTGAATTTCTCTTGGAGATGAATAATCTATCTATCTATCTATCTATCTATCTATCTATCTATCTATCTTGAATTGCTCACCTTTCCACTGTAGATTTCAAAGAAGGTTGCGTACACTTGTAGTTCTAATTTCTTGTAATTGGGTTTCTTCAACATGAGAAATACATCCCGAGCTGGAAATGAATTGAAAAAACAGGTTAAATGCCATCTTACAACATTTTTAAATACAAGGCATGGCCAAATAACTTACCAGCCAATGCATAAATTCCTTTAGAACAGTCTTGGTTCTTTCCAGAAAAATCTCCACCCATTGTCTGAAATACACAAGATTGTTTAGGGCATAAACTCTTAGAATTTGTTCTGTAGACTTAGTTACACACACTGTAACTCACATGAGTTTTACCACTTCCTGTTTGCCCATAGGCAAAGCAAGTGGCCATGCCCCTCTCAAATATTGTCTCCACTAAAGGTCTGGCTGTGAACCTTCAGGGGGACAAAGAGCACATCACACGGACACATCATTAAGTACACCGACAATATATTGATGTTGACATGAGTTTATCAGCATCAGGTGGCCAAACAAACCTGTAAACCATCTCGTTGGTGGTGGCGTCGTCAAAGGCGTAGTCGAAGCGGAAGGTCTGATTCTCTAAAAAGCGTGTCAGGTCCACCTTCTGTTTAGGTTCATGTACCATCACCACATCCTTACTGGGGATGGTGATCACATCTAAATCCTTCATAGTGAGTTCTGAAACAAAGCCCATTTGAGTCAGTGGCTTGTCATGTCAGCATAACGTAACATGACTGGTGAGATCATACCTTTTTTGTTCAGTGGACGCTTCCTCACACATACACATATTCTGTGTTCTTCAATCTGAGCAGCGAAACATTACAGTGTTTTACTCAAGTGATTTTCCTGAAGGGGACCCTACAGTTTTGGTTTTTACTAACCAGATCTGCTGTGGTCAGAGGTCGGTAGTCTAGGCTGGCACGGAAATCTCTAATCATGCACATGATCTCGTAATTAGGAATGGTTGTGTCCACCTCCTGCATGAAGATGCGAAGAGACAAAACTGAGCACACTATCAATATTCAAGAACTTAAAGGAAAATGACATCAATATACTTGAGCCCTCTTTTCCCTGAGCTCCTGTTGCTGCAGCCGACGCTTTTCCCTTTTCTCCTGCAGCTTCTCCACCTCCTTCACGCAGTTTGACTTCCTCCTGGCTGCCACAAGACAAGAGAAATAATTATTAGCGCTCATGCAGTAATATGGTATTGATCAAGCAGCACCTCTCAGTCCAATTTCTTCCTTTCTCTTTTCTGTAATACTAATGTATCTACTTGTGATGTTCCTTCAAAGCGTTCTACAGCATTCAACAAAGCAGGAGACTGTAATTAAAAGGTCAAGACTCGGGAGCTTCAAGTATAATACCAGAGACACTCTTTTTACAGAAAGAAAAAGTCTCATTAAAGCATATTCATATTATATAATATTATATTAATTTCTCAACTGTGTTGGTAGAATAAAAATATGTAAAAAAAATATAAAAAAATACAAATAAAATTAAATACAGCGAGGCCATGTCCACAGGTATTTAAAAATATGCTTAAAATTAAATACATTTCACCACTCAAAAGGACATCAGAATATCTTCCCAAACCAATAAAAAAATAATGGTCTTTACTTCAACACACACAGTCTAGGAAGGCAGTCACCCTGGCCAGAGCTTTTCCAAAAGGACTGTTTTCAGCAAGAAATCTAAATGGATAGGCCTGTCGACTCGGCCACAAATGCTTGTAACAGAGTATAGTATGCCCTGCAGCACAAAGTCCGCCATGATGAGGTGGGTGAGGCTAGGCGCATAAACAGCAGTATGAAAGCAACCTTTTCCTTCTTTAGTTTACCAGTACTTTTTTCCTTCTTTACAGCGTTACACATAAAAAAATAATAATTATATGGATAATTACTGTAATTGTAAGTATTTACACAATGCAATATTTATTTCAGTAATAGCATTGTTAATACGATTGATAGACTATAGCCTAAGTCTTCAACATCGCTGACTTGTCATGAATTGAACCCAGAGAAACAAAGTAGCTTTAAGCTATATTGTGTGGGACTGCCACACAATATACACTTTGAGAATTTAGTCCACTGTCCTGTTTATTTACAACATCCAGCGTTATAAATCTACAATGTATTTATCACACATAAATGTCTTTGTCTTTGGGAAACCTCAAAAATGACAAATCTGGTCTTTTGGACACTCGATTGGCGCAATTAATGGTGCAACAGTGTGCCGAGTACATGTTCACAATGCAATGTTTCTGGATTCTGCTCACCATCATGGCAGCCAAACCTGCACAGGGCATACTGAGGAAGTGGATGCCTAATTGACAGGCCTACCAATTTAGGCCTACAGTGCACAAAGCAACTTCAACACCATCAGGATTAATTAGAATAAAAAAAAATCAACCTCACAAATGATGAGTGACACAGATGAGTGAAAAAAAATCTCAAGAGACGCCAACAATGTGTATAGCATGTAGTATATGTCAGGTGTGTTAAAGTACATTTTGAATAACCTCCACCAATATCAGCCCACATTGAGTTATGGGTTGGATCATTAAAGGGTTAGGACATCCACATTTGGCGGTGGAAACGGTCCCAAATGATCCTCAAACAGCACAGCCCATCCTGTCAACTTGAAGAGTTGAAATAAAAGTGATGGCCTTCACCTTCCCTCTCCAAGGAAAGCACAGCAAAGCAGTCAAGGCCCTCCTACTGTCTCTCTAGAGCCTGAGAAGACAGACTATCAGTGCATAGGTGAATAATCTGCTCTAAATCTGGGAGGAATTAATGAGCGAGGTCAGCACCAAGACAAAGCAGTAAAACATGGACGCTGCCTCATATGAACACTAATAATCAAAAGCAGTAGGAGTCTTTGCACCAATTTGAGCACCAACCTCAAGAAAAAGCTAATTTTTGCTTTGTGTAATGCACCGTGCCACAGTGCCACAGGCTTTTCTTCATGTGCTTGTGCGTGACTCAGACCAGAAAGGCAGCCAAAAAGACCGCTCAAGAAAAGCAGCAACACACTTATTAAAACCCCTGGCTGACTGACAGTGACACCCATAAATCCTCTCTGCAGGGTGGTTTGTATCTGGGTTACTGTACATCACCAACACACACACACACACAGTGACAACACACCTATTAGTACCTGGCAGACGTTTGGGGTGTACATAAAAGTACTTTAAAGACAAGGGGACTGTCAGATTCTATTGGAAACTATATTTTATCGAACCAAAAAGCACTGAGGGCAGTAAGCAGGTGATACATACAAAGCTGTCCAATCTCCTTTCTGGTTAGAGGTTGATGAAAACACTCTGCAATAAATGTGGTCAACAAAAACAACATATTCAAACAGTATCTTTGCAGTGTGATGCTTCCCTACATCAGAAACACTATGCGGTGTTAAATGCCTACAAATGCAGTTTTCTTCTCTAACAATTGCCAGTACAAGGTAGTAGAGTCTGGTCAGAATATCAGCGTTACCATTCTGCAGCTGCTGCTGTGTCGGAGCTTGCGGGGGCTGAGCCTGTTGAGATGGAGGGGGTATTGCTGACTCAGCATGTTGAGACTGATGGGGTCGTGCCTGCGTTGGAATTACTGCAAAGTTACAAAAGTAAGAGACACCATTTTAGACTCTTAACAGATTTTTGGTATTTAAATTTGGTATTTGTATGACTCATTGAGAATGGATTTGATGAGTAGTATTTTTATTTCTATTGTATAAATATATTATATTTTATATACATCATGGTTCACCTTTCGCAGTTTCACAGAATTTTTTTAGTGCTTCTTTTTATTTATTACAGCGCATGAACGCTGTTACAGGCCTAGTCTGGCCCTTTAAGAAGAACTATCTCTTCCATCTCTCGTCTGTCTGCACAGCCCATTGTTTTCTGCATCCTGATTGGCTATAGGCCATTGTCAATCAATCGCCTTCGTGCCGTCCTACCGTGTCTCCTGTGTCATCGCTAGCTTGCTTGCTAGCTTGTAAATGAAACTTCGGTTCGTCTGCAGCAATATGCTTTAACAATGATACAAAAACGCTACAGTACAGTGCAACGGCAGCAAGAGTTTAGTTACTTTCAAACGTTAGATAATTGTTATATCCAAAATAAAGATTTATCTGCATCTGCTAGGTGTACAAGTATGACCTTGACATCACAGTAAATGAATGTCTATGATGGTTACAGGCATGTCAAAATGTACATCTACTGTACATCCTACTGGGTCAGTGGAAATAAAGTCTACAAAAAGTTTGAAAGGTTAACCTTTGGTTTAAAATGTATTTTGAAATACAAAAATAAAGAAAAAACAAACCTCTACTGTCCCTGGACGGAGTGTCGATCTTTGAAGGCGCTATCGTCCCACGATTCTGCAAGAACAAACCGAACCTTGTGAGAAGTGAGACATGGCATTTTAATGGCTGATTAACACTTGTCTGGTAAACATTACGTGATTACGTTTTCATTCAGTTTAGATCTTATTTTGTATTCCTAGGTAAGTGCCTTGATTGTGTACACAAATAGATAAAGCCTATGAGACAAGATTAGTGCTGATCAGGCACAGGCCTCTTTAAATCACGTTTGGTCTGGTGATTTTTTTCAATTAAATGTGGACATCAGAAAGTAGATCGAGATATTCATCAAAGCAGTGAGATACATTATTTAAAAAGTGCAGTGATAATCAAAATAACACAAATCCGGGAAATACAAAATGCTGATAACTCCAATGTGATGCAAAGTCTGTGCATTTAAAAAAAAAAAAATGGATTGTTGGCATCTTGATTTATTTCAACCAAGCAAATAAAAATTGAATAGCAAAAAAAATAAAATACCTTTTCTTTTCAACTAACCCAATTGAAACTAGGGCAAATACAGTAACTAAAAAACTAAATGTGCTGCAATTAAAATCTATTTAAATGTCTTTTTTGCAGTAAATGTAATTACAGGATATAGTAACACTACACCAATCTTACAAGTACTCACCTTTGTTATTTTATTGACCTTCACACCTGTAATAGGAGGAGGAGTCTCTGGACTCCGGACAATCTCTTCATCTGGACCCACATCTGGGTTAAGTGCAAATATACTCTCCAAATCAATCTGCCAAGTAACAGCACGCATATGAAATGTTAATATGATCCAAGTCAACCTGATATTTCTTTAGATTATGTAATGTTACAGGATATATTGGCATCATTGCACACAAATACTACTTATGGCAACCTTGGCTCTACAATAAAGAGCATCCCCTCTGCGTTGTACAGTACTGAAGTTCGTGCAGGTTGGTTGTATAATCATCACAACTCATGATGTCTTTACATGAATTATTCACTCCTTTAGAAAACAGGGCCCATGTCACTGCTGGCGCCTTGAGCAGTAATAAATGCCGGCTTACCTCTTTCCCTTTTGTGTCTCCATTCTCTATCCACTCCACTGTGACGCTCTCGTTGTCCTCATTCAGTGACGTCACCATTGCCTCGTGTATGCGTCCTGTATCACACACACACAAACATCAGATGTACATTAACGAGCGGAGTGAGAATGACTTGACTTTGATAACAAGGCTGGCCGATGCATTATGATGTTTGTGTATTAAATCCAACTCAATTTATACTGCATGTGCCAATATCCATATCCATTTGCATTTGAATGGCTTCATGCATTCAGGTGGAGTGACTATGCTTCTTTGTTTTTGGGAAATAGATGTATTGATGTTTAAATTACTTTGGCGCTTTGCCAGCACAACTGTTGATTTAAATACACCTCACTGTGATACTTGGACACGTCATCAGTGATAAACCCGGGGTCATAGGGTGTTTCGGGTCTTTAATCATCAGACACCCTCGCCCGGGCGACCCAACCCGGGTTGATCAGACTCCGGCTTGTGTCCAAGTAGCGCACCACGGATCCCCCCTACGGATCCACAGCCACCGGTAGGCCTTTTCTGCGGCCTCAAGGATGTTCTTGGTAGCTTTCTTTGACTGCAGTCAAAGAAATTGAAAACTTAATTAGGTAATAGGTACAACTGCAGAATTCATTCACAATTATTTTATATGTAAATGTATGCTATAATAATGACATTATTATTGGAAGATATTTATTTTAGTGAGAATGCCGACAGCAATGCCAGTAATTAATGTTTTATTATTGTACTTTACAGGTGTATAATTCCATTACATTACACTCAAAGTTGTTTCTAATATTTAAGCCCTCTCATGTTGTTAAATATTACAAATACCTCTCAGTGCAATGCAGTGCAGTACTACACCACTGCTAATTGCAACCACAATAATATTGTAATTTTAAAAAAAAAGAACCCTTCAAAAAAACTGAACTTTAGTAGCTCTGTAAAGGCAGATTTTTTATACATTATATAATGTATTAATATAAGACAAGCACAGCTGCCCTCACTGCTGGTATGTAAAAATGATCTACATTTCCACCCTGACAGCATCATAACACCCCTCCTTATGTAACCCAGTTGCACTCCACAGCACCACAAATTGCATCCTCCAAAATGACTACTTAACTAAACTGCCTCTCACGAAATGAAAGCGTGATAAGTACAAAATGGGGATTTATTGCACAACGTGTACATACAAGTTGATCTAGATGTACCTCATATATTAATAAGTACGTAAATACAGTCGATCCCGACATATTCACAATTCAGCATTCCCGACTGCGGCTTTTTAGGCCAACTATTTTTGTTTAATATTTGTTTTCCTGATTTGTTTTTTTTTTTTTGCAGAAAACATTTCTCCTTCACCCCAAGTGGGTAAAAATGTATGACAAAAATGCAATTGTCATAGTATAGTACAGTATAGTATAGTACAACCTAATAGTGTGATGTCAGTGAAAGATGGTGGCGTCCTGTGTGTGTGGAGCACAACCATTCTGGCCTCAAAACTTGCAGCAAGGTGAACACAATATATTATCGTTAAATCGTTACTGGAGTTACAGGCAACAGGCAAGCGGTGTGGATTATGTAAACGCGGCTTGGAGAAACGCCTTCTCCGATAGCTAGCTTGCACACAGCAACCTGCGGAGCAGTGAAGCCGCATACCACCGCTAAAAGGAGATGGAGTCAGTGGCGTGGTTGTAGCTCTAGTCTAACAATCAGGCTAAAGGCTAGACCGTGAATCTGATTCCATCTGCATTAGTGGTGAGTAACTATACATTTCACACTGCTTTAAAAAGGCATATTTAAGACTTAAACTTGGATTGTGCCTCTATGCATTTAACTTGTTAGCTTCCTTCCTTGCGAACGAGCTAAATCTAGCAGGGTAGCAGGGTTTGGACAGAGAGGAGCAAGTTAGTGTAGCGTACGATGGCGCTTCAATGCAGCGGCATAATTCAGAGTGTCAAAAATAGACATTTTTATGAGTCTCAATTACTCTCATTTTTTAGCTTTTTGTGGGTGCAGTCGCATAACTCCTGTGAACACCATTGAACTACTGTACTGTATAGCTATCCAACTGTTTGGACACCATATTACACCATGTCAACAGCCAAGAAATGTAATGCAATGTATCTACAACAATCAATGATCAGCTTGAAGGTTAATTATGCCTTATTAAACTCTGAGCAAAGAAGTACAGGTTTTCTATATTTGACTGCAACTACAATTGCTTCAGTGAACTTTGGCATAAATTCTCAAAGTCTCTGTAATTCCACTGACAACATTCTTGTAGAAGACACTCGTGCTCGGAATGATTTTAAGATGGTGGAAGGCAAACAAGTCTCACAAAAGTCTTCTGCAAGTGTTATACGCAAATTTGCAAAAACGGGGGCACAATTTTCCTAGTATGACGAGGCTTGTCTAAAAGGTGCTAATGTCTCATCTCCACTGTTATTCAAACATGTATTCTTACTTCTTAATCCATCTTCATCTCTCATAAAAAATGCATTACAGCATATATCAGGCTCTTGTCTTGTCTAGCTGCAATTACTACTACTATTTAGCATTCCTGGAGCTGGACCTAATCAATATTGAACGTCAATCACATTTATGGTGTATGTTGCGCTGAAACCACTCATTTATAGTATATCATACTCATCTTACTCATAACTGCTCATATTTGTGTACTGCATATTTCTTCACGGAGACACTCCTCAGTTTGCGCCATTGTTTATTTTGTTTTCGCAGGCTTGCTGTCACCGTTGATGCAAAGTGTTCTGATAAAGTTAGAAGCATGCTATTGTACAAAAGTGTGAGTGTAGTGGTAGGTAAATAAAGATTCGAGTCCCAAACTTCGGCCATCAGGAGTCCCCAAAATCAATCGCTCGCATGATTTGTTTGGCTTAGTTTTTACAGCATCCCAGTTATCTGGGCTTGAAGAGCACTGGAGAGCCCCAAAGGGTGGGTATTGGGGAACTCATACCCCTTTTCCACTGTAGCGAACTTTGGTGTTGGTGCTGGATTAAGTTTGAGGCCGAGGTGGAACTGCGTTGCCTGCGAACTGACTCGACACCAGTTTCATTTTCCATTGTCCTGAGGAGCAGTGTCATTACATCACAGAGTTATGCCTCCAGTCAGGAAATTTCAAGTGTTGTGGGTTTTTTATCCAAACACACAACTCACTCAGTGGGAATCAAACCCGGGCTGTCTACAGTGCAAGAGAGGAATCACGTACCACTACACTGTCAGTGTAAATGGCATATGGCATATCCAACAGACACTCAAAATTGCACAGAAAGTTTCCACAAGCTGCAAAGGGAGACTAACTCCATAAAACTGTATACCAGGGGTCACCAACGTTTTTTCTTGCGAGAGCTACTTTTAGAAAATGAAAATGGCCACGAGCTACTCATTTTTGTAAAAATTATTTTCATACCTTATTTCAACCCAAACAGATCAAATATGCTTGTTTTACCAAAACATTCACAAAATGCTGGTATCCACAACTCACATTTTATGTTGCAGAATACTTTTCTTTCTAGTGTTCTCACATTATTAAATGAATACCTGAATGAAAAGCAAGCTTGCGGGCACCTCATGTGGTCGTGGGGGGCTGGCTACCTGGTGCCTCCGGGCACCACGTTGGTGACCCCTGCTGTATACTGTATGACAAGCTTAAGAAAAAAACAACACTACTTCTCAATTCATACTGCCATGAGCTACACATAAGTCACACAGTGGAGATTCTGTCACAGCTGTTAATCTGAAAGAAATCATTGTGTCCACCGTGTCCCACTTTCACACTAAAACCAGGCTGATGCTTTCCAGTGGCTGAGAGGGCTCAAAGCAGTGGGTGCATCCAACTCTGATAAGCCAGAGGAACAAGCAGGGAACAAACAAAAGGCTCTTAGCATTAGTTACACTAGCCAGTACAAGCATCGATCAATAGAACAGGGGCAGTATTTTACCAATGTGTTTAATCTATAATGTCTATAATGTACTGCTTCTATCAGGGAATAAAGAAAATACTGTATGTCATTAAAATAAAGCCAAGGATCTTAAGCAGATCAATAATGCAGATCCCCCTTCCCAAGTGTCTATAATGGGTAGTAAAAAAGCACAGGAAATGATAGTGATGTCAGATTTAAGGATGCCGGCTACAACAGATGGGGTGGTGGCCTGAATCTGGGAGAATCTACACCGGTCCTACCATCACCCCCCCCCCCCCCCCCCCCCCCCCCCCCCCCCCCCCCCCCCCCCCCCCCCCCCCCCCCCGCGGGCAGGGAAATCCCTGCAACTGGAAACTGGGCCGACAGAACTGCTTCGCTCTGCAGGCCTGCTCGGCACTGCTTTCGCATTTGACCCCAGTGAGGGCTGGTATTATTGACGATCAACAACAATCAATGCAGACATATATTCTTGACACCCATGGAATTATTACCACTGTGCTAAAACCAAATTTGCCCTCTCTTCCAAAAACATCCCCACTATGTGTTTAAACTATTTCAGCATGTAGGCTGATGTAGAACTCCCCCCAAAAAGCACAGAATATTTAGTAGAATCTGGAGGAAGAACCAATAAGGATACCACGATGTTGTCAATGACCTTTAAACCATTCCACGTTATAGCTCTGATGTTGTGGACATCAGTGTTTCCATGGCAACTGTCGTTTACAAGGTCGAGCTCCCGCCATTTACATAGTATAAAATAGTAGTATAAAGTACAAGAGATATAACCCATGCAAGTAAATGCTTGTCATGTTATCATATACAGTTCATTCTTTCTGTTGCAAGAAGCCGGTCAGGTTAGCATTAGCCATTAAGCTAATCCCCAGCTAATGCTGCGCAATCAAGCAGTCCTCGTTTGGTTGAGAAAGCTAACATTATTTTGAAAAAAAAAGACGTTTAAAACATACGTTAACGGTGTAGACTATTTAAACAACGATATATTGTTTGTGTTGACGTGTGTGTCTGTGTTGCGATCTGGAGCAAAATGAGCACACCGGCTGATACCATACATACACGAATCAAAACCGAGTAGAAAGGCGTATTGTATATTAAAGACATTTAATATGTAATCAAGTTTGAAGCCCTCCGCCCTCTCAATCCCCACCCCAGTTAGCGCTGACATTATGCGGCAAATGGAAGCATCGCTGCATTCAACAGCCCCACAGCAACAAAGCTCCACAAACAACTTAGGCTGAAAGAGTCACTGCGACGAGGACAAGAGCAGCATCGCCTCAAACTTACCATCACTGCGTTTTATTTCCACATACGTGCCGACCACAAGCTTCCCAAATGCCACGGCCATTCTACATTCCCTGTACAAATTAACAATTATTACGACTCAGTTGTTGGAAAAGGGATGGGAGAAGCCGCCTTTTGGCTTGATGGGGAAAATGCGAGGAGTCTGCCCGCAGCAGCCCCAGCTAACAGGCCAGTTCCGGTGCAGCCTGAGTGTACTTCCTGTTCAAAAGCCGGAAGTAAACAAAGCGCTCGTTGTTATTCGGCTTGGTTTTCGCTCGTCTTCGTGCGACAACGGTGTGCATTTTCTGTTAACGCAGCGAGAAAAGGTTTTCACAATGACGACTGTTTTATCACTTTGTTACAATAGTAATTGTTTCAGAGCGATTTACGCGAATGCACAATCGTCACATGCCTGACGTTTTATGCTAGAGAGTTAGCTTTTATTTTGTCGTTAAACACATCCGTCATCATGTACCTGTTTCGGAATTTACTTTCAGTGTAAAAAGTGGGCATAGGTCTGCCTGCATAACTTGACGTTTTATATTGTGTTCGTGCATAACACAACGTAAATGTTAGCTTTAATTAGCTTTAATTTGCATAAACATTCACTAATCAATTACAATATTAAATACACATGGCAATCCAGTTAGAGATATTATTTAACTGACACAATAGTCAGATTTGTTGCTGATTTTGAAACATTTGTGGTTGTAGTTTGTAGTTCAGACCTTACTGAATGCTACAAATACTAAACAATTCAGTATAGTACACACTAATCAAATTTTGACTCTCATGTAGCTAAATTAGTGAAACTATTACAAACACCTCTCTGTATGATACAGTGCTGTTCCACAGCATTGCAAATAGACTATAATGAATCTTGCATACATCCATTTTCTATACTGCTTGTCCTCATTAGCGTCACATATGAAGTGGTGTCTATCCAGCTGACTTTGGGTGAGAGGCGGGTACACCTGGCCTGGACTCATCCCCAATCGGTCAAACTCACATTTCCATCTATGTGCAATTTAGAGTCTCCAATTAGCCTCACATGCATGTTTTGTGGATCTGCACTTATAGGGGGAACATGCAAAACTCCGCTCAGACGTTGCAACGGCGATTCACATCCAGCTCTCCAGACTGAGGGTGATGTGCTTAACACTAAGCCATGGTGTAGACCCATAATAAACATGTTTAATATTTAAAGTATGTATAATTATTAATATATTTTGCATAATATATCAGTAAATATCTAGCCATCTTCTATGCCACTTATCCTCACTCGGGTCAAGGGTATGTTGGAGCCTATCCCAGCTGGTGGGGTACACCCTGGACTGGTCGCCAGTCAATCGCAGGGCACAATATCAGTAAATATAACATTAAAATATGCTAAATGTACTTTTTGTGCACAAACTATATTATTGGACACACCATATCTAACCATTGATACAATATAAAGTAGTTAGTGTATAGCTTGGGTAACAGTGTTAACTTTCTGTCCCCTCAAAATAAGTTAACACACAACCATTAATCTCTCAACCGCTGGCAACAAAAGTGAGTGCACCCCCTTGTGAATGGGGAGCAGGTGTGTTAATTTGATGTTATCACTCTCACACCTTCTCCTACTGGTCACTAAAAGTTCAACATGGCACTTCATGGCAAAGTACTCTCTGAAAAGAACATTTGAAAACACAGAAAAATTCAAATGAAATACCACGTACACAATTTTACCACAACATCCATTCAGCTATTCAGTAATACACATGCATGTACTAAACCTATGATGCAACTTTTGCATCTCTACTGTACATTACAAATACATTTTCAATACAATTGCCATGGCCCAAAAATACCAATCATAAGGCTGACTCTCATGTCAACATTTACATTCAGGTAAGTAAGGTTTTTCATACAGATTGTAATTAAATCCAACCTCCGACAGTGTTAAACAACTGATTCAAAAGAATTGAGGAAAATGACCACAAGTGTTTACCACAAGTTTGATGCTTTAATTATATTGTAGTTCCTTGGCTCCGTTGTACTGTTCTTTTACATACGTCTGTGAACTACAATAATTGTCCTCACAGTTGACCACTTCACTCTCAGAAGCTCAAGAGCCTTCTCTTTCTAGAAGCTACCAGGCTTGTCTGTGGCCTTCCAGCTGCCCCCCAACCCCTAACACACACAGTTTCTGCACACACTCCACACCTACACACACTTATAAGCCCCCCTCCCCTCCCGCCATTTGCTAGTGAGTTCTCAGCTGTCTGTGCCCCAAATAGACCTTATCAGGAGGAGACCATCTTTGACGGTGGGGTTGCCTTCCTCAAATATATACTGTATACATTATTATTGTTTTCCTCATTATAGTCTTTGTTACTTTGATACCATTTTGTAAAACATAGGCAGTCATAAACTAAAGAAGAACTTTTCTGTATTTTTTTTTCTCTCCACAGGAGGGCTTGTATCTTGGTGTGACCCCCTTTCCGTCGCAAATGGTCCACCTTGAGTCGGTCACACCTCATTGTGACGACTAATATAAATAGGGGTTTCTTTGGGGTAACATTACAAATACAGGCACAGTGTCAATCTTAACTGACAGAAGTTCTGGAAACAGAAATTGGAAGAAATACAGTTTTTAAAGAGCAACAAGGTAACAGCATTGTTTCTTTTTTTGTGGGTATATTGGGGGTTTTACACACAGTAGTTGAAGGGTATCGGGGGAGAAGGAGGTGTGTACCTCCGTCCATTAGGAAAGCAGAATTTGTAGCACTGCTCAGGGCACCATGCCCAAAAAAGGCCTTAGGGGAGGCCATTTAAAGTTACATATAGGATGTGCATGTGCATGGTCATTTGGTACCAAAGACGCCAGGTCAGCAGGACACTGATAACACATCACGGTGAGAGTTGACATATTTTAAATAGTGCTAAGGTGTTTTCTTATGAAGCAGTGAGGCTACTTCTGTAAGTCAAAACTATGAAAATTGAAGTTTTTGCAAATTTTTTACATCACAATACGGTTTGATTTAATTTCAGAATCCTCCTTTCATCATTTACGACTTTCATAAGTGAACTGTTAAGTTATATATTGTTTGATGATATAAAGACTATATGTCTTGTGACTCTCACAGATGGGAGACCCAATCCAGTTAAAAGATGAAGGAAACACACATTTCCAAGCAGGAGATATTGACAAGGCTATTGAGTGTTACACAAAAGCCATCAAAGTGTGTCAGGACAAGAAGGTGCTGGCTATCATTCACAGAAACAGATCTGCTTGCTATCTAAAAAAGGTAAGGCGCCTGTGTAGACTCCAACTCTCTAATCAATGATACAGTTCTTTCACTGCTGCTAATCAGTCTCATGAGCTAGATTTTCAAAACTTTTTTTCACAGAAAAATTATTCCAGTGCGGCCTCCGATGCATCCAAAGGTAACATAATCACAGTATAGAGCAAAAAAATAACAATGACAGAAATATTAACCCCAGGCACACATAATCTTGTTTTGTTTTATACAGCCATTGATGTTGATGCGGCTGATATCAAAGCCTTATACAGGCGTTGCCAAGCTCTGGAGAAGCTTGGAAAACTGGACATGGCCTTCAAGGATGTACAGAGATGTGCAACTATTGAACCAAAGAATAAGACCTTCCTGGAGACTCTCCGCAGGCTAGGGGCTGAAATCCAGACTAAGGTGAGTTTTGAATGGAACAACTCATCGACATGTAGAAAACAACATTTATAGAAATACATTAACACAAATTAGTGCAGTAGCGCCTTTTATAGTTGGCACCAGCATCGTCCAAAGCATGAATTAAGACACTCAACACTAACACTTAACAGACCTGCCAACCTTTTTATATGAGTATAGTCCCCCCTGCCTCTCACCCCCAACATGTCTTAGAGCCACTGTCCCATCTGTCATTGTGCAGCAAAAATATAAATCTAGCTTATTGTCTTTTCATGCAAACTAAAGATGTGCTAGTCATGAACAAGTCATTCAAAACTAGCAAGTTTTTTATTGAATGGAGGCTCACGGGTACTCGTTACCATTCATGAATTCACATACTCAAGTAAATTGAGTGAATCTAGCACAAAATTGCTAATGCAAACGGCCTCGCACACACATTACAACCTCTGCTTCTCCACGAAGCTCGTCCAGCACCTGATTTATATTTTCTTCTCTGTGGTTGGTTGCTTCGTCATCTATCCTTCTTCTGATGCCTGTAAACTTTTTCATTTTTTTTTTTTTTTACTTTTGTAGTTATTTACTGCAAACAAAACAGATCCAAGAGACAGGTCTTAGTTTTTGTATTTTATAATTTAGTTTTTTGTTGCAATGTGTTCCATGTTGAGCATATAAATGAAGGCATGTCAATAATAAACATTTGATATTATTCTATTTTTACATGAGAAATTCATTTTTACACATATTTTGAAAATCAATTTAACCAACAAAAAATCTTGAGGAGAACCATTTCCCTTTAAAAAAAAAAAAAAACAAGAAAAAAAACATCACCACAATCCAGTATCTGTAACCTCATTTGATGAGACAAGGCAGTGTTAGTAACCCCGCCCCTAGCTCCGCCTGTAATGCAAACTACTACTTCTTCAGTTCAATCCATTCATTTTCTATGCCGCTTATCCTCACTAGGGTCGCAGGTATGCTGGACCCTATCCCAGCTGACTTTGGCGAGAGGCGGGGTACACCCCAGACTGGTCGCCAGCCTGGGCACATATAGACAAACAAATAGTCACACTCACATTCATACCCATGGACGATGCATGTTTTTGGAATGTGGGAGAAAACCCATGCACGCATGGGCGAACATCCACGCAGAGATGCCCAACGGCGATTCAAATCCAGATCTCCTGACTGTGTGGCCAACATGCCAACCTTCAGTTCAAATGAAACTCCTGTCATACTGCCATCTAAATTGAAGAAGATACGATTTTGAGATCTCAAATACTGTTACTAACATACAAAATTTGAAGGTAATCTAAATCAAACAGTGACTTCTGTTCTATGTACAAACTTTAGTTCCTGTGGGTGTGATGGCAAACAGTACCCATACTTTTGTTTGCATAGTGCATGTACAGTACTGTATACTGTATACTCAAAAATACCAGCCTCTTGTCTAAATATGTGCAGGCAAATCAAATTTGCATCTGTGCTTTCACTCACAGCTCAAGACAACATTCTCCACAGACTCAAGGGTACAGAACATGTTTGATATTCTCCTCGATGAAGAAATGGAAAAGGACAAGAAAGAAAAGGTGAGGTTTTACAACATACTTTTTCTTTACTAGCTAAACTTGAAAAGCTCTAATTTTAGCTCACAATTTCCTTACAAAGTATTTTTGTCTGATCTTAAGGCTGCCAACAACCTGATTGTACTGTCCAGAGAAGATGCGGGAGCAGAGAGAATCTTCCAGAATAATGGTGTGCCTCTGCTTCTAAACATGATTGAGACAGGCAAACCAGAGATGATCCTGGCTGCTGTTCGTACTCTTTCAGGAATGTGCACAGGACACAAAGCTCGGGTGAGAATTAAACATAGATAGGAATACTGGGATCCTGCAATTAGTATAGCATTTTCCCAAATGTAGGCGCTACTCTACATCTCTGGTCACATTGCTCTCTACAGACAATGGCCATCATTCACATGGTGGGCACTGATAAGTTGTGCAGCATTATGGCGCTTGACAATGAGGAGATCGCACTGGCAACATGCAACCTCTTCCAGTGCATCAACGACTCCCTCACAGGCGGGGATAAAAGAGAATATGGAAAGGAAGAGGCCTTGGTTTTAGGTGAGACTCAATTCCCGTCTATATCTTTATCAAAAGCAGAGTTGACTTTAACAGAGCTACTGTTTACATACAATCTTCCATCATCTGTTGTTCACAGATGCCTCCAAAGACCTGAAGACCATTCTTTTGTCTCTGCTGGAGATGGTTGGCAGTAAAAAGGTATCTGGCCACGGCAGAGACCAGGCGCTGAACCTTCTGAGCAAAAACGTCCCTCGCAAAATAAGGAAAGATCCTGACAACTCTCGGACCCTCTTCACCATTGACCACGGTGAGCCAGAAGATTTCTGAAGATCAGACTGGGGCAACGAAATTTACCAGAATTTTGATATTCTGCAGGTCTGAAGAAGATCCTCAAGGTGTGCGGTCAGGTTCCTGAGCTTCCCGACCAGTTGCCCATGACTGATAACACACAGCTGATTGCCAGCGTGCTCCTCAACCGCCTCTATGATGACCTCACATGTGACCCAGAAAGAAACAACTTCAGAGATGTTTGTGATGAATACATCAAGTATGTCCATTAAATCCATTCATATACAAACTTGTTGGTGTTTTTTTTATGCCTTCATTAACGCCTTTCCCTTTCCACAGAACCAAAATAGACCCTAACGACATGGACAGAACAATTCACGCCATCAACGTGATCTCAGGACTGCTGCAGGGTCCATTTGATGTTGGTAATGCCTTGGTCGGAAGGCAAGGCATCATGGAGATGATGGTGGCTCTATGCGGCTCTGAACGTGAAGTGGACCAGATGGTTGCAGTGGAGGCACTTATCCATGCCTCCACAAAGATGAGCCGCGCCAGCTTCATCATCACCAATGGTGTGTCACTGCTTAAGGACATCTACAAAAAGACCAAAAATGAGAAGATTAAAATACGCTCGCTGGTGGTGAGTATACCAGGAACAGCCTTCTAAACCAGAGGTGTCCAAACTACGGCTCAGGTGCCATTTGTGCCCCATAGCTTGTTTTTTATTGGCCCGTGGCACACCCTAGAAATTACATTTAAACAAAAAAACAGCAACAATGGAAAAAGAGAGCAAAAATGCATAATAGTAGGTGTTAATAATATTCTTTGTCTCCTGTAATACAAAGCTAACACAAAGTTTTGTCTTTAAATACATATAAAACATCTTTTTCTAGCCTTTTTACAAAATAAAAAAGTATCAAAATGGCCTCTGGACCCCCACATCCTTTGACTTTTCCATATCTGGCCCTAGGTGGAAAAAGTATGGACACCCCTGCTCTAAACACAACAATAATGGACCATTAGGCGTATACATGTTCTGTTATCTTTGGTCAGACGCTGACTTGTCGAGATTTTGTGTGTGTGTGCAGTGCTAATTTACCTTGATGTCCATCTCCTCTCCAGGGTCTCTGCAAACTGGGCTCAGCAGGAGGTGATGATTATAGTTTGAGACAATTTGCTGAGGGCTCCACTGAGAAGTTGGCCAAGCAGTGTAGAAAGTGAGATTTCACACACATTAATAATAATTACAGGACCGAAATAGTAGTATACACTTAAGTATTAGGAGACCTATTTGTTACATCTATAGAAATTAAAAATAAAAAAGACATACAGATTTAATTGTACATTCCTCCTAAAACAGATCAGAGGTCGCTGATCTCAGGTCAGAGAGAGGGCCTGCTGGCTCATGCAAAGTTTTGAATTGGCTTGAGGTCAAGTTCTTGCACACCAAACCTATCCAAGCATTAGGCACTGGGGCACAGTTGTGCTGCAACAGAAAAAGACTTACCCAAAACTGTGGCATACAATTGGCTAAAATGTCCTGGTAAGATGAAGAGTTAAGATTCAGTGGCGACTACAGTATGTGGTCCAACTTTGTTGGTTAATTGTATGATTAAGAGGTGTTTGTCACTACTTTTGTTCATGTAGTGTGCTTATTGTGGGCAACAAGAATGATTCAAATTTTATTATTGCATCAGCATGGATGAAAACAATATTTTTTATAATCTTACTGTACATACAACAACTGACTGCTGTTGATTTCCCATTTCTTCTAGATGGCTTTGCAATCCCCAGATCGATTCCAAAACAAGGAAGTGGGCTATCGAGGGTCTGGCATACTTGACTAATGACGCTGATGTCAAAGACGACTTTGTTGAGGATGAGCAGGCACTCAAAGCCATGTTTGAACTGGCCAAGGTTTGACTGAGACTAGAGCAAATTGGTTATAGCGCATATCTCTTTTGACACTAAAAATAAGTAGACACATTGGTTTTTCGTCAGTCTAAAGACAAGACCATCATATATGCAGTGGCCTGCACTTTGGTAAACTGCACCAACACCTATGACAAGAAAGAGATCATCCCCGAGCTGGTGCAGCTGGCAAAGTTCTCAAAGCAGCATGTGCCCGAGCAGCATCCCAAGGTACATCTAACAGTGGATCACAATATACTGTAATGTCGGAAAAAACACAGGAAATGTAATGTGTGCACACTCTTTTACACAATCACTCCAACATGTTCTCAGGACAAGAAGGACTTCATTGAGAAGAGAGTGAAAAGACTGCTGAAAGCTGGAGTCACATCTGCTCTTGCTGTCATGGTCAAAGCAGACAACTCCATCTTGACGGACCAGACCAAGGAAATGCTCGCAAGGTAAGAGAGTAAACATCCTGCAATACCGATGCATTGTGTGGGCTTAATGAGCAAAACAGTATTATGCTTCCCTGACCAAGTGGCAGTCCAGATGAGACTTATAAAATGATCAATGGTAGTTGAAACACTTTTCTTTTGTCCTAAGGGTTTTCTTGGCACTGTCAGAGGATCCCAAAGATCGTGGTACTCTTGTTGCCCAAGGCGGGGGAAAGGTGAGTCACGTTTTAACAAATAAATGCACATATCTCAATATGAATCCGCGGGAAAATAAATGAAACATTTGACTAATTCTGATACAACCTGGTTGTGGAACTCATTGTTATTTGAATTAAAAACAACACTTCTATCTCATCCCCTGAGGCTTTGATACCTCTGGCACTGGAGGGAACAGAGGCAGGAAAAGTGAAGGCCTGTCATGCCCTTGCCAAAATTGCAGCCATTTCAAACCCAGAGATCGCTTTCCCTGGCGAAAGGGTAAGAAAAAGCCTGTAATGACTATTTTATACTCTTCTCTGGTCACTTTTCATCATTATATTCCCTTACGCTCATCTTTTCTTATCAGGTGTATGAGGTGGTGAGGCCTTTAGTCAGCCTCCTTCACACAGACAGAGATGGAATGCAGAACTTTGAGGCTCTAAGAGGCCTCACTAACTTTGCGGGTTTCAGTGAAAAACTAAGGTATCACTGCACTTCCCGATAGTACATTTGACCTTTTGACTGAGTTATATTCACTTTGCTATATGGCATTTGCAGGGTAAAGATTGTGAAAGAGAATGCTCTGCCTGAAATTGAGAACTATATGTTTGAGGAACACGAGCAGATCAGGCAGGCAGCCACTGAATGCATGTGCAACCTCGTGACATGTAAAGAGGTGAGATGTCACATTTTCACATTCAAGATGTGTAGCGTGTACTAACAGGTGTTTGTAGGTCCAAGAGCGCTATCTGGAAGACGGTAATGATAAGCTGAAGCTGCTGCTACTACTTTGTGGAGAGGATGATGACAAGCTTCAGATTGCTGCAGCTGGGGCACTGGCAATGCTTACCGCTGTTCAGAAGAAGCTGTGCACTAAGCTGACCCTCGTGGTATGCAGCACAGCATAAAAGGATGACACTTGCACGTTACTGTTTTTTGTTGTCAGCCAGTTATTAAAGCATGTGCCCTCCCTCTCCCCCAACAGAGTGCCCAGTGGCTTGAGATCCTACAGAGGTTGTGTCTACACACCAACCCAATGATCCAGCACCGCGGTCTCGTGATAGTGTACAACATGCTCAACTCGGACGACAGCGAGCTGGCCAAGAAACTGGTCGAGAGTGAGCTGTTGGAAATCATGACCGTGATTGGAAAGGCCGAGGACAACCCCAAGAGGCAGGAACCCATTGATGTGGCACGTACATGCCTGGTTAAAGCTATGGAACTGGGTCTCATCAAGCCCTTCTCCAGCCCATCTTAAACACAACAGCAACCAATATTTTTACTTTCCTTTTATTACTTGTTTCCAACAGATTTTCTTCAAAACTAAAGAAATTAGTAATTATCAATCTTACCAAATTATATAGAATATTATTAACAGAGTCTTGACATCATTGTAGCTTTTTAGATAATTAAACAAAGAAATAAAAAATGGGCCGCACGGTGGTCTAGTGGTTAGCATGTTGGCCACACAGCCACAGTCAGGGGATCGGAAAGACCTCCAAATTTCATCAATTTGTGGATTCTGGCAAAAAAGGAGAACGATCCTCAATAATTATAACAAATCCAAAACTGCAGTCAGGAAGTTGCACACAAACAAATAAATCCACGCCAAATAAAAACATTATCAGTGGAGGTAATAAAATTTGTGATTTGTACATCTGGCCCCATATATTGTTTTCTTTTTTAAACAGTTTGTTACAGATGTTTTTAATAGTGTTTCTACCAATAAAAATCTCTTCTTGTTTGAGAAGACATGACTTGCCCAATTTATGTTTTAAATATTTTTGTTAGTTTGTGAATATTAGGTCATTGTATTTGTATTGAATAGATCATAACAGGACTATTCAGGTTGTCTTAGGTGACCTTTCGCCTGGGCTTCATCAGTTCATGCTCACGACTAGATAGGACAGCTCGAGACCTTCTTACACCTTATGTAACAATGACATCTTCCCCTGTATGTGTCAGTTTTAAGGCTACATTTTTATGTTTTTTAGCTGCTGGTTTTATTCATATAAAAATAAAGGTTTTTTTTTCCAAAATAAGTGCTATTTCATTTTTACTGCCCATTTCAGCAACTATTGGGACAGTAGTAGGGATAATAAGGCCATTTTTATTATATAGGCTTACATGTACTGTATGTACTGTACATGTGTATAGACTACAGAGTAGCAAGATGTAAAGATGTGCCATTCATCCTGCAAACATTTTTTAACATTTACAACAGCACATATCGCATAATGACCCCATTTTGCTGTCAAACATTTCATTTTGGTGCAAAATTAGACAAGGGTATTGTAATTGCCTGGAGACACAAACACGTTAATGCCCTCTAACGGCAATATCGTGCATTGGCGACTAATAACTAAGATGCTTTTTGCTCTTTGAGGTTTTGAAGTTGAAGTTGAAGTGCTCTTTTGAAGTTTTTTTTTTTTCAATATGTAATTGTCTTGAATGAAAACAATATGCCACAATATATTTTATTTTGTCAGAAAGTGTGTTTATTTTCAGCAATGTCTTTTGGTAGTGCTAACTGAATAATTCTTCATCCAGCTTTTTCTACTGTTTTGATGAAAGGAATAAAAAAACAAAGCAGTTTATAGCTCCTCTTGCCTACTTATTTCATATTGCATTTTTACAGTTACATCAATTATATTAATATGATATGTAAAAACTGTGAAAACTGTTGCTTGCACTTACATTATTCTTGGTTCTGGCATTTTGTAAATTCTACACCACACTTTTTCAGTTATATTTTGAATGATATGATGAATTTTTCTTCTTGGTTAGACACATGAAACTCGGAATAGAACCGCTGCTCCTTCGCATTGAGAGGAGCCATATAAGGTGGCTCGGGCATCTGGTCAGGATGCCTCCTGGACGCCTCCCTGGGGAGGTGTTCATGGCACGTCCGACCGGTCGGAGGTCTCGGGGAAGACACAGGACACGTTGGCGAGACTATGTCTCTCAACTGGCCTGGAACGCCAGGAGGAGCTGGACGAAGTAAGGGAGAGGGAAGTCAGGGCTTTCCTTCACAGGTTGGCTGGCTGGATGGATGGATATTTTCATTTTATGCAGAACCCTTCCCATTAATTCTATTGCCGAATTGTGAAATTCCAGTTCCGGGCAACAGAGGGCGTTAGTGAGTGTGTTTAGAAAGTTGTGCTGCACTGAATGACACGGTTGTATGACCCAGGCAAGGCACGTATACATACACACACACACACACACACGCGCGCGCGCGGGCACATATTAGTGGGCATCCTGCTTGTATCACCACCACAGTAGTTCGTGCCCAGTAATAGTCAGTTGGGTTGTATTTGACGAAGGCTGCCTTTAAGTTCATTCATCTGCTCCACTGCAGGAAAACGCTGCACCACCGCGGAAAAAAGAAAACATTCATTTTTTTAGTCTGCACTCGGAAGGGGACGACTAGCAGGTAAGCTAAGCCTGAATTTCATGAACAGAGACAATAGGTGTAGTTAAACTGTACTAAAATGACACATATATCATTATGTTACATGCGTGTCTGTTTTATGCTGTGTATTTTCAGCAAATATCGCGACAGGTGAGAGTATAAGCAGGTGAACGCACTTACTGTTTCTATGGAGTTAACGCGGATTCTCCAAATTACCATTGTTAGCTAGGAAGTAACTTAATATGTTTATTATTGTGGGTGTTGTACATCACTGCATCATGCTAATATTTCGGTACCTTCTTTTGCCACATTAAAAGTGACAACACAGCGGAAACACCTCTCAATATGATGCAGCACACTAATAAAAATAGTGTTAAACTATCAGGAAAAACTGAGCTTTATTAGCTTTGTAAATGCAGGGTTTTGCAGTTACGTAAATGCCATTAGCTTCTGCAAGTGTACCTAATGAATTGTATTTTGTCTTCGTGGGCATTAAAGGGCAGTGCTCCGTCTTACACTGTTGTAAAAGTGATTGCTTAATTGCTCCATAAGAAGTGAAACTTAAATGACTTGAATTATGTTGACCTTCGACTTCGCACAAGCTATTTTTTTTCTTGTAATAATATGACTTTATTCCTGGAATATTTTGACATTATACCCATAATATTGGAACATTTTCCCCAACCCGGTTTTCTGAAAATTGCAGCTTTATTTCTCATAATATTCTCATAATATTACAACTTTAAAAAAATGTCTTCAATATTTCAACTCTATGCTTCTAAAATGACATTATATTTCCTCATATTACAAGTTTATCCTGTGCCTTTTTTCTCTTCTTTCTAGAATCCCACTTTTTCTCGTAATATTTTGACTTTATTCTAGTGAAATTACAGCTCTTTATTCTATTTCTGCAACTATTTCAACTTTCTTCTCGTAACTATGACTTTATTCCCAAAACAGCATTTTCACAAATTTCATATGCATTTGTTCTGTTTTTTTCTGTTTTTATATACAGCATTAGCTTGGCTAAACTGTAAATCACATAGCTACCTCAATATACATACTTTTCTCATTATATATAACATTATCATTCGAACATTTTCCACAACCTTCTTTTCCAAAAAATTACATCTTTATTCTTAGTTTTTTTCTCATAATTTTATATTTTTTTAAACTTTATGTTACTAAAGGGACATTATTTTTCCTCATAATAATACAACGTTATTCTCGTTAGACGACAACTTTTCTTCGTAATACTTTCACTTAATTCTTGTAAAATTACTGCAGGGTTTTAAATTTTTACTATTGTTATTTTTTCAGTTTTATTATCAAATTATATTTCTAGAATGTGCCGCGGACCGATAAAAAGACAGCCGCAAGCCGCACTTTGGCCGCCCCTGGCATAGATCAAGTCAGTTATTATTGCAGAAATTGAGTAATCGTGTAAAATGGAAAAGAGTATAGGAACACTGGAATACGCATTATGCCTGTGGTTTCCTTTTCAAACGTCCTGTGTCCCTCCTGAATTTGCCTGGGAGATGGTGGACTTCTTCCACACTGACTGATGCAATCTGAAAGGGAAATTACTCATGCAAATGATCTGCTGTGTCTTCAGGGGTAACACCTGACCTCCTGTGCTTACTCTGCTGCACTCAGTTGTTGCTTCTCCTGGTGTGCAGCATCTGTGTGTTACGTAATGCTTCACAACAAACACAAGTTCTTTCACATTGGGCTGGAAGTTTGTTCGCATTCATTTTATAAATCGAGTTATCTGTAGACATCAAATGGCAGGTCCCGTGGGCTGCATTAAAGTAGATGTAAGAAATAATCTGTTTATTTGGGTGCTCATTGACTGCACATACAGTGAGGTGTAGGTTTTTTTTTTAAACCTCTGCATACGTACAGTGTACAATGAATGTGTACCTAACATTTTGTGGTCAGGTATTGGATATCGGGCATTTGTCACTTGTAAGCCATGATTTCAAATTATTTGTTATGTAAAACGTTCCCTATAAAAGACACAACCACCTCTGATCGCACCTCTTCGGATGATCCCACTGCGTATATACGCCTAACACTTCAGAAAAGCAGGCTTTGCAACACATCTTAAAATAAAGCCTGGAGCTGTGCAAACTATTCATCAGTCAGCTACAGATGTGGAAACGACGGCTTTATCATTTTCTTTTTCTTCTGCCTAACCTGCAGTAGCTGTACTGCACATACGTAGCTATGTTGGTGTTGCTAACATTTGTGTCGTCCCCCCACTCGATGTTACATTGTATCTGACATATGGCAGCTATTATGTTGGACAAGTGCAGGGTTACAGTGTACAATCATCCCTCTTTCCACAGCCCTTAAGTGAGACATGAGCACACGTCTTTCTTGTTCCTTTGCGTTCCAAAGATGTAAAAATAGATCAAAAGAGACAGCTCATTAATGCACATAATGAGACACACCTATGCTGCCTACCTACAAAGATGACTATTAAAACACCTCCAACAACGTTTTATGGTTTTCTATACATGCTGTGGTCATGTAGTAACAGGCACGTTCATGATAACATTTAATACTTACAGTATTTTGCCATATTTTGGTCCTTTTAAGCATTACCGGAACTTCCTTCCTGGGAGTATTGAGTTCACATAGCAACATAGAAACGAACGCCGACACCTCGCATTACCTGTTCCGAACTCAAAAATAAAAACACAGCAGCAATGGTGGCGAGTTTGTGGTTAAGCTAGTCATGAGCCGGCTGGTAGCTAGCCGGTGTGGTGTGGCGAGGTGTCACGTAGTTCGATCAGCGTAACGATGTTAATAATAATAATAACAATGTCGCTGTAGCTTGGTTAATATGCACGTCACATTATATGTAATGGAGCATTGTTGGCGCTTTTTGGAGTTTTTTTTCCAGAAGGCTTTATAGATGGAATATGTGTTTCCCATTATGTGCATTCTTAGCTAAGTCTTTTTAGCGTTTTTTATATGTTAAAAACTATAAGACATGATAACTCACACGTAGACATGAAATAACACCCATGTAGTCACCTTTACACTCCTGTTATTCTTTGTATACATCACATTGCCCAAGTGTAATATGCAGGCTACGGAATCACTGCAGGGACACAAGAGACGGCCGCCGCCGCTTTAAACATAGCTAACTAGTTAGCATCCAATTTATCTATTCTAAACTTAAGAAAGGGTTTCAAATTGAGTGGGGAAGGACAAACTAAGAAGCCAAAAACATACCACTGCCACACGGAATGAGAGGAGAACTTGTTTTCACTATTTCATGTCGGACATGCCATGGCTGACTTCATGCAGTGTTAAAGTAATGTGATGTAATGTCATGTTTCATCAATGTTATGTGTCATTACTGACGGCTAGTGACCAGAATGCTACATATGACTTGTCTTTCAATATTTTTGGATCAATAATAGGCCATAATCAAACACAAAACAGTGATAGTTTATTAATTAATACATTTTTGAAAAAACGCAATAGAGTGGTGAAGGACTGTATTTGTAAAAAGTAGATAAAGTGCACACTTCTTTTAGCCACAAACTCTGTCGGAGACAGGCGTGGACAAACACAGCTCATTTGCATTAAAGCTACAGATACACAAAACGTGTTCCCAGTAGGCCTTACTGAAACTTTTCCAACATTAACGCTCGATTTTAGGCAATACGCTTCAAATACACTATTGCGGGACCCCTGAGATTTAGTTCAAATGTCTGAAAAATATTATAAAACGGGACCTTTTTTGCATAAACATTGTCTTGTAATTTTTCGTCACCCTGTTAAAATGATTTGAAAAAAGTCATTTTTTCAAGTTTTTCGGAAAACACGAAAAACTGAGCCAACATGTCGAAGTCATACTGTCATACTAACATATTTGTTGAACTGAGAATGGAGACGATTTTACCAGAGGTGGGCAGCATCATAAGGAGTTCATTTAGGAAAAAAAAATAATAATAATTTTTGTCAAAAAATGGCTTAAGCAATTATTTTAAGAAGGTGACGATATGGAAAAGTCTGTTCAAACACTACACACAGCTCAACAGTCATGTTACCCCAAGGCTATTACTAAGGAAATATAAGAGATGCCCTGGCGGGTCCACAAATATTACGTTATAATGAAGTAGGTGACCCAAGCAGTCTTTAAAAAAATCTCAATGTGAAACTGTTATTTTAATCTATGAATTTTATGCCCACCAATGTGTATTTATTGGCACATACAGATTTAGTTTCTTGCGAAGAGGCGACCCAACTATGAGGAGCTGAAGGGATTTGAGGGCAAGTCTTGTGATTGTTGGTCAAAGTGCACTGTGTGTGTATGTACAGTACTGCATGGGATCCGGTGGTGATTGCAGCATAATAACAAGCATATGAGGCTGATTTAAGACAGTTACATAAGTCAGTGCTAGTTCCCAGGGCTTATGCTCATGCTTGATAATGGTGTTAGGACCCGAGGTGCCTCGTGTCTTCATGCAAGGGTGTGGCCCTCTTGGCGGGTTTTGCTAACATGTTCTGATAAAAATACCTCACTGTGGTGTGATAATGAAATGTGGACCACATGTCTGTCAGTGCGTCCCTTGCACTCATGTCCATAGTGTTTTAACATGAAGGGGATGTCCTGGTCATGGTACTATCAGTACCTACACAAGCTCACTTGAAATATCTTGTTGCTGCACTGTTATGGCAACAAGTCCTTCAAAACAGATACAATGAGATTAGTGCCCGTGTAAAAATGTTAACTGGAAACAAATGGACTGTCAGTTGGCATGAAACACTGGTGGCTGTTTTGGGGCAGAAGCAGTGCTGTTTTTATTTTACATTCCAGACAACACAAATCAATTGCAAAATGAATGTGTACAAATTAAGCATGGCATACAGGGTTTCAGCTACATGTAATCGATCGTGGCTCACCGCCACAACAAAATAAAAGCCGCCACACCTTAAAAAGTATGTTTTGTTTTTTAAAACTTGAAAACAATGTTAAGTAATATATTGTATGAACGGATATAGTCATATGCCATATAGATACATATATATTGTTGTATTTACGCACATATTGACCACAATTAGTTTGAAAACAACTTGAGTACTGTGTATGCTACCAGATAAATGTACGCGACCCGTCTTGTGTTGACGTTCACTTTGTTCCCTATTATCGTGAGAATGAAAAATAGTCCCTAAAATGTGGAGTCAATTGACTACAGCTTGCCAGTGTGTGTGAACGCTCACGTTTCAATTTCATTCGACTTTGTTTACACATTTTGCCTGGCTCTCACAGCCACTCTGGCGGCAGCTAGCTAGCTCGTTTTTGCCCCACAGGCAAGCTACAAGTGGCTATGACGTTCATGGGATACATGCTAACCTACTTTTTTAAAGTGTCACTTAACAATCTTGCGCTCTTGTTATCATTATAATACTTACAGCTTGTCTTCAAAACAGTAGTTGTGTGTCTAAGTTGTTCTACATAAACACGTAGTGTGTCCAACTTTGGTGCCAGCTGAGGTTGAGTAGTTCACCAAAGAATATTTGATTCACCTCTTAGTATTGTTATAAGTGTTCTGTTCAAACATGACGTCTGTATTTCATGACAAATGAGCACGCTGAGTGGAGATGTGCTTTGTAAATAAAGTGAATTTAAATGTTGGCAGTCACATAAAACACAATAACTCACCTCTCCTTTCTTTTTGCCAAAGTAGATTTAATAGTGCTGCAAGTTGGATATACCTGGACCTATAACCCTGGACTCTGCATTTACAGTCATGGAAAAAATGATTAGACCACCCTTGTTTCTTCAGTTTCTTGTTCATTTTAATGCCTGATACAACTAAAGGTACCTTTGTTTGGACAAATATAACCATGACAACAAAAATAGCTCATAAGAGTTACATTTTTTGGCAGTACAATGCTATAGCTATTCATGTAAAAGCTTAAGTGATTTTTTTTTATCATCAAGAAAACCATGGAAGTTGGTAGATATCAGCTCTTAAATGAAACTCTTATGAGCTATATTTGTTATCATCATTATATTTGTCCAAACAAATGTACCTTTAGTTGTGCCAGACATTAAAATGGATCAATAAGCTGAAGAAACAAGGGTGGTCTAATCATTTTTTTCCATGACTGCATACTGTTTATACAGGACAGATTTCTATAACAAAAATATTTAAATTGTTATTTTGTTTTGTTAATTGTGTGATGTGTGAACTAAAAATATATTACTGAACGATTCATGTATTCGTATTACTCTAAAACAGGCATCAAATTAAATTTAGGTTTGTATCAAATAGTACAAAATGATGTACTTTTGTACTCGCCACATAGTACTATTTGACTAAATAGGTCAGGTAATAAAATGAGGCTCATCATTTTAGACTCTCACTTTAAGTGATCAGCAACTTTGCTGTTAAAGTAACAGTTTTTCAATGTTCTTGGTTCGTGTTCTGCATGTTTAAAAAAAAAGTTAAATAAGTAAGTTTATGAATAAAGTCATAGAAATGTTTATTTGTTATAATAATAAAAAAAAATAAATGCAGACGCGGCACGACACAGCAGCGGCAGTCCGCCCTCCCATGCAGCCCACCACCACAGCTTAAAAAAATCCTAGGGGAAACCCTGGCATAATAATCAAGATTTCTGATCTGATCAATCACAGTGCCCCACTTGGCTGCAACTGACAGAGGTGCCGTACAATTTTCCCCATAATTGATCAAATCATTTTTGCCTAATACTCCTGCCTGCTTTTTAAATATAAAAATACCACTGCTCTGGAGTATGTCGTTTGCTTAACCATATCTATTTATAGTGACTGCCATCATTAATGGGATGAACTTTACTCCACTGAATGGTATTTTTCTGTAATTAAACATATAGAACGCTCACTGGTTGTGGTTTTGACAGCAGGTTGTGATGTGTTAATAAGTGACCGGTGTGCTCTCATGCTGGTGGCGGGCCCTCAGGGTTTATCTCGACTGATTCCTCCCGAACCGGTTAATCTTGTACTGCTTTTAGCAAAGTGACAATAGGAGATCAAGTCGGTAGACCAAAACTATGCGAACATTTGTTTAGCAGTGACAATGAGAAAGCAAATGACATTATTGCGATTGCTTGGTAATCCAATGAAATATTGTCAAGAATGCAAATAATCAGGCCATGGTCCCTCATATTAAAGGTGAAGTAAGCGTGACAGGTCAAACCGGGCCAAAAGAAACCCTACATTCACTAGTCGATCAGTCTCTTGAGGTCGAGCTTGCACACGTCCACACACTTCTGTTGCTCATCTACAAGAATGACATGGTCTGTTCACTGTTATCTCTTTTTATTGTGTTCATTCGCTCTTGTCAGCAGCGGCCACATGTCTAAGATAGACCAGGTTAAAGCCTTAACAGTGAGTAAAAAAAACAACACAAACAGTAGGGGTTGAAAATGTGATGTCACCTACTAAACTTTCAGTCACTCCACATTTTGTGCTCGTCATTTTCTGTACAATATACTGTAAGAGGGCGGCAAGAGGTAGAGCATGTCGTCCAGAAATCGGAAGGTTGGTTGTTGGATCCTTGTTGCCTCCACCCAGTCACTGCTGTTGTGCCCTTGGGCAAGACACTTCAACCACATTGCCTCCAGTGATGCCCACACTGGTGTATGGTGTATAAATATGAATGAATGTTTGGTGGAGGTCGGAGAGACCATAGATGCAAATTGGCAGTCACGTCTCCGTCAGTCTATCCCAGAGCAGCTGTGGTTACAAATGTAGATTACCACCACCAGTGTGTGACTGTGGAGTGAATAAATAATGGTTTCACTTCACAATAACAATTGAAGAGAGACAGCAAGGGTTATTGGAGTTGTAGCTAATGTAATAATTGCAAATTTTGATCCAAAATTGCAGGTGAACGTCAAAGGGATAATTTGGATTTTTTGACATGAAGTTATATGACATGCCATTTTTTCAATAATGTAATGATAACGTATGGCATAATAATTATTGGTCGATCCGGCCCGGCCGATATTTGGAATTTTGACATATATCGATAAACGCATAAAACTCTCTCGAAATGGTAATAAACATCCCAGTGCTCTACATCTCACAACTACTACTAACGTTACAGTGAGCAGCAGAATAACGTTAAGAGCGGAGTAAACATTAGCGGTAGTACCTCCCGAAATGTCTGTGAATTTGTTGAAAGAAGGGTGCTGATAATGTCGACAGTCTTAAACAGTCCGTGAAAGTAAAAGCATGTGTGTGATTGACAGAGAGCGAATAAAAAAAGCTCAATTCACTTGTTTTATTGGAGGGAAGCACGTCAATGTAGAGGCTGGTTAGCTTAGCATAACATTTGTTCGCCGATCTGGCTCTAAGGATCAGCAGACTACGTATTAGCAGTGGAGAGAATTGATATAATGTGGCGAATAGTGTGTGTTTGCGTGAAAGTCACATGAAAACCTCTACAGTTCACGACTACTACAATAACATAACGTTAAAGGCGGAGTAAACACAAGCGGCAGCTTTGCTAGCTTTTTGTACCTCCCGATATACAGTATGTCTGTGAATCACTTGAAACAATGCTGTTGGTAATATCAACGAGGAAACTCTTGTCTTGTTGCAGGGAAGTATGCTAAGATGAAGGCTGAAAAAATTCAGGGAGCTATTATTTAAGTTTTTATTTAACTTTACAAGATTTGCTGCCGAGCTTATTTGTTTGTTTGTACTTAAAACAAAGATAAATTATATATATTCATCCATCTTCTACCGCTTATCCAAGATCGGGTCCCGGGGGCAGCAGCCTAAGCAGGGAGGCCCAGACTTCCCTCTCCCCGGCCACTTCGTCCAGCTCCTCCCGGCGGATCCCGCGTTGTTCCCAGGCCAGTTGGGAGACTTAGTCTCTCCAAAGTATCCTGGGTCTTCCCCGAGGCCTTCTACCGGTCGGACTTGCCCTGAACACCTCCCCAGGGAGGCGTCCGGGAGGCATCCTGACCAGATGCCCAAGCCACCTCATCTGGCTCCTCCCAATGCGGAGGAGTAGCGGTTCTACTGCGAGTCTCTCCCAGCTGACGGTGTGTGCACGCTCGCTTGTAGCCCTGCCTTGCTCACTGAGGCAAAGAGACTGAATGACTGACAGGAGGGTTCCCTCGCTCCAAACCAACACGCACAGGTGTTGAGACAGATGCACAGAGTGAAACCTCTTGTCATCCAGACTGTTTGGTGGAGAGAAAGGACGAAAACAAACACACATTCACATGTACTGTAAATATATTGAGGCTGGCAAAATGATCAACTTCGTTTTTATTTATCGTGCGATTAAGTGATTTATTGATTATCCTAACAGGCCCACGCATGGCGTAACAATACAATGTTTTTGAGTTTGTAATGCTTGAAATTTTAAATGTCAACAGTGCTCTCAATAATTCTCCTGATCATGTGGAAAGTGATTTGCACAGTCAAGTGGATGGAAGTGAATTCTACTGACACAAACAATTCCCAAGTTATGTAACTGTTGTTGAAGTGGTCTGACACACATGTGAAGGCATCTTTCTGTTTCACGGAGCTGTGTTTTCATACAAAAGTGACAACTGTACGGCTGGAATAGTCTCACACACTGTCAACAAATGCCAGTGTCACTTTCATTCTCTTTGAAGTGGCTAAATCTGGATGTAAGAGTTGGCTTTATTTTGCAACAATCTTAATGACACCCACATTATGGCCTCACAGCATGCTGGCACCAGCTCTTGAAACGTGCCTGCAGCCTTGATTGGTGCATAATTGGGCTCCTCGTTAGACCATTGGAGGCGTGAAGGATTGCTGGCACAATGTTAAATTGGCAGCCTTGCAAGTATTCAGATTATTCAGTGGTTGCTATGTTTGTTGTTATTGCTGCTGCTTGTTTTGGTCCTGCTTAGCCCACAAACCCATCTTCTGCTCTACTGCCATGTCAATGATAAGGCTAACAGAGGCCCACCCAGTGGGGCCCAGTATGCATGGATAACAAGCTAAAGTGTGGAAAGGAAGACTTTTGGTAAAGACAAGCTTAGAGAGTTAAAGAATGCAGAATGTCGACATGGCATTCATATTTTTTAAGGTAACTGAAGTCACATAATTCATAGTCATCATACATGACATCACGCAAGACATTACATGTCATCTAAGCAACTAACAGATAAACTCCTGTTGTGTTTAGTTTTTTGGGTTTTGTTGTGCTTTTTGTGTATTGTCAGTGCATAAGTTTACCAGAAATTGCAACAGAGTAAAAAAAAATAAAATAAAATTGAAGATCAAATTTCACTGTATCACAATATTGGTATGTAATAAATAACATTAAGGTGGTTTTGGCTGTTGTGGACAAGTTGTTCTTTGTTCTTCTTTCATATCATTGGGTGGTATATGATGTTAGACATGATGTTTTTGCATGTCATGTTAGCAACTGAGGCCAACTTGCATGTAGTATGTCACTGATGTCATTGGCGGTTAACATATACTGTACAGTTAACCCACTCTAGCTACTTTATTTAGCTATTTTCTTTTGTCTCAGTACAGTATGTCTCTTTAGGGGACATTGTCCCTATTTTTCTGGCTGTATAGTCCTCTCAGTGTTTTTCCTCCTTTGGTCCTTGGGTGGATTCATGTGACTTGCTGGATGATCCTCCCCCCTTTCTCCATTACCGCTCCAGCAGAATGACAGTGGGAAGAAGAACTCAGAATAGCATATCCACAGGCATCTCTCCCAGGGTTTGTTGTCTTTTTTGCCTTACACCAACAGAATACGTGCAGTCAGTGAATCTACTATGTGTGGTTGTACTTGTTAAAAAATAGACTCATTGTCCTTATTAGTGCAGACTAAACAGCAGAGCCTATTCTCTGCAGTGGCTTAGCTATGAATAAAATGTGATGTCTTGTTCTAATTTGTCCTAGCATAAGGGAGGCAAGCAGCTAAAGACTACAATGGATACAACATTTGTTTGTCTTCCTCATTGTCCTAGCTCACCTATCTGCTCATGTCACTTGTGAAAGGTCAACACTCTCGCTAATCGTGTAAAGGTCACACTGAATGGTGGCATGCAATACGGTGTTTAGAGATGGAACCATAGTGATGCAACACGTTCAGGTCTGCCAGGGCTTAGTCAGGTGTTCAATATTCATTGTATGCTTCATTCCAGACAGTGTTTGTAATATACTGACAGAAGGTCTTGAATATGTAACTATTAGATACAAATCAAATCAATCAATACAAAAATAACAATTTGACCAATGAATATTGAAGTAGGGATACAATGGAACCTCAGTTTTCGAACGCCCACGTACGATTTGCTTTTTGACAGATTTTTTTGGCCAAAATTCTTCCTCATTTCTTGTACACTCACTGTCTTGGTTATCTTACATACAATATGACTGTTGTATTTTACGCTTTGGCATGTTGACTCTTGTGGTATTAATAAATATGTGGATGGACTACTCCCAGCATTGATTGTTTATTCAGCTATCTTGGATCACACACCCGACACCAAATTTCTCATCCTGGGAGGCTGATTTATTTGGCAAATTCAAATGAGAATATTACACAAACGAGTCCATTTGTCCATGTATCATTCCATAGACTCGAGTGCCCAAAAAAGGAATCCCACATTTATTACAAAACGTGCCTGTTAGCTAGCCTCCCACCTACAAATCATTGTCCCCCGACTCCGTCGCCCCTCTTCCTTGCTAACTAACATATACACAAGTCTGTTTTTTAATTGATCTCGGCTGCAAAATAACCCACCATGGGGCCACACAACGTTGCAACTGCCAGCACTTTGTTGATGAAGGTGAAAAACACGATTGAATTCAACAAATAACCCCTAGCAAAATACAAAAATAATGTGGCGCTCTCCTCCTGTCCTCCCTCACCACTACCTCACTGCCATCTTTGTCAACAAGAGTCTTCAGTCAATCAAGCCACACTTATCATGTCTTTCGTTCGTGATCTATATGCATTTCAAATTGTTTTCTGCATGTAAAGCTATATGTGTTCTACACAAACGTATTTTGTATTAACATTTGTGGGTGTACGGAACGGATTAATTGGATTTACATTGTTTCCTACGGGGAAAAATGGCTTCAGTTTTTGTACAATTTGATTTTAGAGGGACCCTTTGGAACGGAATAATAACGAAAACTGAGGTTACACTGTGTTTGCTTGTAGGAACAACGCCTGCTTAGTTTCAAACACTCCAAGGTCCTTAAAATAATTCTTCCTGCACCTCGTCTTGTTTCCTATCCTGTTTCTTCATCTCCATAGTCTAGTTAATAAATGGCTACATGCTATAAACTAAAAGGACACTCAGTAGAGCGCGAATGTCAGCAAAGGCTGAATTGTTAACCAAAAAAAAAAAAAGTGTGTTTGTTCATCTATTTAATCGTTAGCAGCTTACTTCCTGCTTCATGGATGATGATATGAGACGTTACAAATGGATAGTCTGTACCATTTTTTATTCTGGACTCTAAATATGAAGTTCCATTGGTGGCATTATGACTTAAACTCTGAACATAAATTGTTGCATTTGCATCTTTATTATATCTACAGTATATGGCGGCAAATGAAAATACATTTCTGTATCCACACCTCCACCTTCTTTTTTCCAGATCCTCACCAAAACATGTTCTTTGTTTGTACATCCCTCCACCAAAAATAATGGAAATTGGTTGTGTTGTTTTTGCGTAACCATCCTAACTACAAATATTTTTCCTTGGCACTGTTGTTGGATAAGTGATAAATACACAAAATATGGCAATACGCACATATATTCTTATCCCAGCCCCGCAGTGTGTCTAATACGAGATACGCCACCCAAAGGATGCAGCAGTTTGTCTGAATGACCCACACAAGCACATCAGCACCTACAGTATATATATTTTGGCTGTGCCTGTTCAAAAAGGTCACACATTGTGATATTTTCTTGGACCATCTTTAACTTGATTATGGCATGCATTTCACTATGGCGTTGTTTCTACAATTTCTTGCATTGTCACAACATTTATTTTTGTCCAGCGTTGCATACATTTTTTTCCCCAATATTTTCTATTGATGACAGAAAGTTGGGACCAGTGCGCAAACTTTCCCCATTGTCTTTCCACATTTTAAGTAATGCGTTGGACAATTCTTAACCCGATTTTAGTAGTTTCAGCAATGTAGCCGTTTGTGAAACAGATGAACATCTTTTCCACGACCACAGGATGTGTCTTTGGACATGGTTGTTTGACAATGAGAAGCTGTATCATTTAGGGCTAAACAACGTGCTGCCAGTTGAAACATAATCACCTATGCCGTAGTTACCCAATGGGAGGCTCTTACCTACAGTACTTGCTTAGTAAAATCCAGGTGGTGATCTTTTTTTGGCCAGGTAGTGCATATTCGGATACACAAAAAGATACACAAAAAGAACCTGGGCCACTTTGAACAGCAAAAGTTGGGGCCGTAGGTTGAAAAGGCTAAGAATTTCAACTGTAAGACTACCCGTCATTTAATATTATTCATAATGAGAAATGACTTCTTTCCAGTGGAGTGGAGCCCACACACACAGCAGTTTGTTGCTTGCTGTGTGATTTGCAACATAGTGACAACTGTATTTTCCACAGCAGGGTAACTAAGCCACTGACAAGGTTTACACAAGGTGACAGAAATACAAAGTACTGCCCACACTACATATACCGTACACCTTGTGTGCCTCAGGAGGTGCACTGTGTTTGGTTAGGCTGTGTTGTAATGATTAATTTTACACAATTAATTTGGCCATGCAGCCTGTGCATGGAACTTTATTATTTTTGGGTAAATAAATGAAAGTTGGTTTTAAAATGCTGCAAAGATCTTTAGAATCAAGTGACTAGAGCATGCAGATTCCTCATACTCCTTCTTTGACTGTATTCAATACGGGGCAGAGATCTTATCTAACAGACTTGGGTGGTGAAGGTCATGGAAGCCCAGTCCAAAGCCAATTTGCATTGCTGGTTTACTATTGATTCTGCATTATGTGTCCCATTTGCTACAGTAACCCAATACTCTCTGTGGACTGAAAAAGAACTGGACCTATTTGTAAGATCCGTGTTCTGGTGAGAGAACCTAGTAGAGCACCTCTCAGGCCTGATGTCAGCATCTGCTACTTACTGCAAAAAAACATTTGTTATGCAGCAAGAATACGGCAGACCTAAACTGCATTAGAACCAAGTTGTAATCATTCATACTGTAGATACCGACTTATAACTTCTATGAAAATTAAGTCCACCATTGGAATAAATAAATGGCAGCTGGCGGAGATAATGAACAGAATTGTTTACTGTAAACTGAAATGGTTTATTTCATCAATTGCTTAATTCCAGAAGTTGCTTTTACATAATTCTGCAAGTTAACAATAGTGAAAACCTGATGTAATATGGAAATGGCTCAATAAACTGAAATCTGTGGTTTTTGTGTTTCTTTCAAATTAACAAGCTAACAGAAGCTAACAGAACCTCATGAGGGTCCTTAAATAAGACTGCAAATGAACAAACCATACATTTTATGATAGAGATAATATGAAAATGCCTCTGTATACTCAAATAGTTTTTGCATTATCCTGCAAAGTAACATGCAATGGCATAACCGTAACCTGACAAAGGTCATGAAAGATGTAAATAGTAAATGAATATTGGCATACTCCTTGAAAAATGAATAAGCAATGATGAAAACATGACTTCTACAGAGGGCGCATATGCTAGGGTGGAGCATGTCCTGATGATGTTTGAACAAACTTCATTCCTATCTCCTTGTAAATACCAATAATCATCTGACCAGAGAGGTTGTGTCGATTCTCGGAGATTTCTGAAACATTGCATTTTTGGAATGCCAGGCGGTTCATGTCTGCTCTCAGCACATATTTCCTCGTCACGACTTTTTGGTGAAAGAGTGGTTGTTTGACTACCATAAAGCCTGGCTGGAAGCAATAGCATTGTTCCTGAAAAAGCAATGAATATATGACGTGAAAGACTTTGTTTGATCTGCACTTGTGTGTAATTAAAGGGCGGTAGTTTCTGACCAAGGTGGGTGTAGAAGACTTAAGATGTTTATTATTACAGTGTCTCTAGAGAATTGGTTTGCAGAGGGTTACATAATTATAATAAAAGATGGCTTATTGAGATGATGCATTCACCCATCCCTCTATATGTCTGCCGGCCTTTTGTGATGGTGAACAACAGATGATCCGTTGTTTGCTGCAGCTACAGGCCTCTTCATGGGTTGTTCTGGAAAAGGTCTGTTGGAGTGCACACCAGCTGGGTGGAGGGGTCAGGTGTGAGTAAGCTAGTGAGAGTGCGCACTACAGAACTGTCTCTTGACAATGCAGCCAGACATCAGAGAGCTCAACAAGCCTGCAGCCTTATTAACATTCCTCATAGTCATACACTTGGATCAATGGATCATACACTATTAAAATCTTTATACAGTAGTTGCAGTGTTTTGTAGGAGTTTTTGAGGTGATATTGAAGATCTGAATGATGCACACCACCAAACATGGACATTGTTTCGATGTATGCATTTATAATGTATCTGTTTATAGCAAGCAGAGAGAGGATAAGAGCTGGAGCTGCATTCTGTTTACATCTGTTTGTTTGTCTGTTTGTGTTCAAAATAACTTGAAAAGTTCAGAACGGATTTGGGATATAGAAGAACTGATTGAATTTTGAGGGTGATTCAGATCACCGTCTTTGAATTTTGGGAGTGATGCAGATCACCGTCTGGATTCAGTAATTTTTTAAAGGATTCTTTAGCATTGAGAGATTGGACCATTTTCGGCATTAGTGCATATAACTCCACAAAAAATGGTCAGAGCACTTGGAAAAAAAATACAGGACAAGTTTCCAACAGGTTCTACAAATATCAAAGACTGATCCAGATAATGGAATAATTCCAAATACTACAATCCAGAAAATGAAAAAATAGGGGACCTTTGGAGTTTTCATCATAGGAAGACAACAAGTGAAGCTATAAACATGCAGGAAACACAATTATATATAGCCAAGACACTGTGGAATCTGGAGTTTGCCAAGGGATTTGTTGTATCTTCAAAAGCTATGGAGCTAGATCCAGAAGAAAACCACAATTACGGAAAATGCAATTTTAGTGAATAACTATTGAACTAATATTGATATCATTATGAATCCAATTGCCAATGGTATTTTCATGGTCAAGGAATCTAAACATGTAGATAAAATAAACTTAGGACTAATATTTATGCTGTAAATCACAACATGGGGGGAACTATGCTTCACTCTTCGAGTGCTTTTCTAGTTCTCCTATTGAAGACTCATAATTTAAAAAGCCACAACATATTCTACAGCTATAGATGCACGAAATAGTTGTGCGTAATGGAGTAAAAGTGCTCTAAGACCTGCAGTTTCATGTATCATTTATATGCCGGTGGTGAGGCCACTGCAGATTTGCTTTATCAGACAAAGTCCAAATGTTCCTATTCTTTCAAGCCTCTACTCATCACTCCAGGTGTCATCAATTCCAGTACTCGCTTATTCACATAACAGCAAGACACATTTATCTCACACTTTCAATGAGGCTACATTACGTGCACACGTACACAAATATAGTGCAGTCCCTCAAGTCGAGCATAGTTTGATTCCCGGGATCCTGGTTGATCTCCAATTTTGTTTGTATTTTTCCTTGTCTGCGCTGTGGCCTAATAATCAGCTCTATATCCGTTACTCCAGCTTCCTTTGGCTAATTGGTGACTAAATTGCCTGTCGGTGTAAATGTGAGTGCAAATTGTTGTTTGTGTATATCCGTGTATTGTGTAGCAAGGGTATAACCTGCTTGTTGCCCAAAGTCAACGTCATAAAACTCTTGTAAACTATACTGTGTTGCATGATGACTGTTCAGTCTTTGTAAGTTTGTTTGAATATTTTGGTATATTTCCAAATTGTACGTAAAAAATGTAGTCACACCAACCCATGTGAAAATAGCTGTTAAGTGCATGCCAGAACAATGGATGGCAGTATAAGACCTAACCATGAGGTAATTTTAGCCAATCAGAAAGCTGAAAAAAGTCATTTATGAAAAAGACAAAGGAACAATAACAAGAGAGCCTTAGTCTTAAGTGTCAGGGGAGCCAACTTGTACAAAATGTAGAAAGGAGCATAGTAAGGAAAATGCCTGGTGCACTGAAATTTACAGAAAATGTGACACAAATGACCTGCTCCTCTGGTGTGTGACTTGTTCTGTACTGCAAGCAAGGCTACACGTCATTAAAACACAATCTGCGGCTCTGTTACTTTATGAACTGTTGGCACTAATTTAGTGGAAATAATTCTCTCCACCCATAGTGTAAGTTGGCATCTTGAGAGGCTGTGAGTATAATATGTCCCTGCTTTTCCACTGTGCATAATTCACTATTTGTGCATCTGTGTTTCTGTTCAGGTTCCCGACATACAGTATATCCTTGCTGTGGATGAACATTAAACCTGGCAATCAAGAGATGTTGCCTTAATAAATGTTAAAGGACACAGCTTTTTATTAAGCAAGGTAAATATGATCTTGTCTTATGTATTCATCCATTCATGCGTACATCTTCTATACCGCTTGTCCTCATTAGTGTCACTGGTGAGCTGGAGCCTATCCCAGCTGACTTTAGGCGGAAAACGGGTACACCCAGGGGCGGACTTACCATTAGGCAAACACAGGCAATTGCGTGCCAAACGTCTCATGAAAACTGATTATTGATCTTTTTTCTTTGATTTAAAGTACATATTAATTCACATGCTTAAAACTACATCAAAATGCGTAATCTATCATGATCGTTTCGACCGCTCCCCCCTCCCTTCTCGCAGTCTGGAGAAAAATGAAGCGGAGATACACCAGTGGAGCGGTGTAACAAAATTACTAAACGTGTTAACCTTTTTCACAGTCACCACAAACACACGATGACAGCAGCACCGCTACTGTCAGTGTCAGCCGCGGAGAAGATGAAGCTGAGCGTGACGCTTTTCATCACATAGATGTGAGTGTTAAAGTGGTAAACTATATTAAATGTTGCTACGCTAAAAGCGTTGAGATGATTCACTTGTTAGGCAATAATAATCCCCCAGGAGGATTTTAAGGACTTTATCTAGTTCAGGAAATAGGAGAATTTTCTGATAGTAATACTTGTTATGATAAACAATGTTTAAAATTGTTCTTTGCGGGTATATAAACACGGCTATGTAACTTGCAATTTAAGCTGACAGACAGACAGATGCTTTATTCATTTAGATACTTTATTCATCTCCAAGAGAAATTAGCAATTTCAAAAGCAGGAAAAATGTGGCTTATATTACATTCTCAACTTTTGTAAAAAAAAAAAAAAAAAAAAAAAAAAATTGTAATAAAAAATAAATGACTAAATATGCCCCTGGATACACACTGGTCTGGTTTTGCCAGCCATTCGCAGGGCACATCTAGACTAACAAATAACATAACAATTAACATGTTTTTTGTAATATGGGAGGAACCCGGACCGCCCATCTTATTTTACATTTTATCGTATTCAGATATTTGCTATTCTAGGTTGCAATTATAGTCTGTGTAAGGTATTGAAATCGTAGCCAAGAACTCTCTAAAATGATCTACTGGTTCTGGGATGAATAAAAGAACTTGAATGGCACTTGCTACAGTGCACACATCCGCCAAGGTCGATCCTCATTTTGATCAACCCCAAATTAAGCAAAACCACCAACAAAAAAACATAATCGGAAAAAAATGTAAATGGTTTTTCCTTGGCACAAACTGTACGCCTCTACACCACAAAAAAAATGGTTGAGAATTTCTCTGTCAACTGACTAAATGATTTACCTACTAGTTTTAAGTCTTGGATTGGAGTCACTTAGAGAGGTAATAAAGCAGCTTCTTCCGGACTTTATCTACCTTGTGATTGAAACGTTACCATGGTGACCTTGTCTCGTCTCAATCAGAGCTGCTTGTCATCACTTCTTCCCAGTTCCACAAGCTACTCCAAACATGGTCAGACATAGTGGATGATCAAGATGACCTTAAAATTTCACTTTCATTTTATATAGTCTATGATTAAGCTTACATCTTTAGTAATTGGACTTACCATAGCCTGTGACATTATTCTTTCAGATGTCAACCACAACAGAAAATGGGACTGGGGGCGCTTGGAGTACCAACAGAGAGAAAACATATAAGAAGGTAAAAAAAAAAAAAAGGTTCAGTTTATTTAAAAAAAAAACAACAACAACTTTGAGTCACATGAGTCTGTACAAATGTGTTTTTATACAGCATGGAATGTCATCATCCCTGCTCAGCTCTCATGCCAGCGATCAGAGTCAAGTGCTGGTCACACTTCACTTTAGACGTCACTGCTGATGTCAGCCATTTTTGTTGCCACTGTTTGCACGGCTCCTCACAGTGGCTGCCACTGTTCGCATTGCACATAAAAGGCGGTCAAAGGTCATCCTGTGCCACGCTAACCACGCTAAACAACACTTGCTTATTTGTGCCCCGCCCGTTAAGGACAACTTGCTGTTTTGTGCATTAGTTGTAAATGTGTCCTTGTAAATACAGTATTTGTATATGGTCATTTCTTTAAAAAAAATATACATTCTTGTGTAGTGAAAGACATCAACAAGCTTTAATATGAAGACTAATCCAATATGAAAAGAGCAGCTCAGTAGAAATGACATGACTCTAATGAATTATTGTATAAATGCAAAATGCAAGTATTCATCCTACTATACACTAACAAACACATTCTCCTATCACCAGTTCATAGCAGCGCCAATGCTCAATGACTCTTTTTGGGAAGGGTTGTGAGCCAGATAACACATTGACTCTGAAATGTTCAACTCAATTTGCTCGGGAAGGTCAAACACAGTTGCCCCCACAAAACATAATGGAAATAGAAACACTCTGTTCCAGAGTCAAACTGTCACCATTAACCTGTGCAGGGATTTTAAGTAATAGTCGAACATTTTTCACAGTCATAAAAGTGTAAAAATAAGTTATACTCTTAATGAAGGGTGTTCTTATACAACCGGTTATTTGCCACCACGGGAAAATTGTACATGACAAGGTTTGCACTCAGCTGCAACGGACTTTAACAAAAAATACTGCCACATGGCCAACATTACTCCTACTTTTTGCTAAGCACGGTTGCACACGCTGCTGTTGTGACGCGCTGGGGCGGAGTCTTGAATTGACTGCGTTATCGGAGTGCCAATAGATGCAGGCCGATATAAATCCTTGTTTTTTTGCTGATATCGGCACGATATCCGATACTGATATGGAATTGGGACACTCCTACTCTTAACTTCACATGTCTACATTTTAACCTTCTATTTAACAAACAAGTGTTAAAAGAAAAGCTGTTAAACGTAAGAACACAAATGGGCATGGTTAAAGGTGGTATTAAAGTATTGTGAGTAGTACCTTACTACTTTGAATGTGAGTTTGTTTACGTCATATAAATTTGGTGTATATTATACTTCTGATGCAAAAATCAAAAGAAAAAGCTAATTAATCTTGTGATGCTTGCTGAGCTAAGGTCTTGCATGAAGTGTTGTGCGACTATTTGTAAAATTAATTTCCCTCAAATTTGGGTAGAATTGGATGGAAATTTTGATCTGAATTGTTCAAATTTTGGCGTATTCGATTTTATAGGTGCCACTTAATCTGCAGATTTGTATATATAGTCACAACAGTCTTTAAACCTCAGTCTTTCTTTGGCAACACTCAGCATTCACATGTAGATTTTAGGGGATTGTAATTTGTAACAACATAGGCATGCATGGGGCACACTGGTGACAGGCTGCAATAACACACTTGTTTTCTCTTGTCAAGACAACGTCATCGGCCTTGAAGGGAGCCATTCAGCTGGGCATTGGCTATACAGTTGGAAACCTCACCTCCAAACCTGACAGAGATGTGCTTATGCAAGACTTTTATGTGGTGGAGAGTGTCTTTCTGCCCAGGTCAGTGCTTGCTCGCATTTTGTAACTTACTGCCTTTTAAAGCAGCCATAATGCATACATTTACTGAAGTACTCTTTCTATATTACACGGATTTGTCATGGAAAGGTTTACACATAACAGCCAGATGTTTCTATGAACCCAAGGTTATTTTTTTAAAAGAGCCAGTGAATCATAAAACTTCATTAAAGTGGATCATGCGTAGGTGGCTACAGTGCTCTTTTGCATAGTGAATGGATGGAAAGGTAAAAAATATTGGCTCGTTCGCTGGCCCTTTTTTTTCTTGAACTCTATAATTGTGTGGAAAACAGGTACTGTATTCATAAAAAACATGATTGGTACATATTTTACATTAATTGCCATTGATGTATAAAATAAAAGTAATCAAAGTGTTATTTATACTATATGTATAATATATGATTTTACTAGTCTATTATGTAATCACAGTGATCACCTTGAAAAGTTTTGTATTACTTTTTTTTTGCTGCACCTGGCTATGCAAATTACTGAGTTTGAGTTTTATGCAAATTTGCTCTTGGCTCACCTGACACCCTTTTACTGTCAAGTCCCTCAGCAACCGCCAAATATTGACCTTAGTTTTAGCCTCACTAGGGCAAATTAGTTCTAGCCTCACTAGGACAAATGCTTGGAGCTCGCTGACACGTTCTCTGCAAAATCCAAATAGTTTTAGGCGAACCAGTCAGCTTTGCACTGGGAAAGTCAAATATGTCGGCTACAGAGGGGGGAAAAGAGAAAAGACTCCTTTCACTTCACAGCAAGAGAGCATCTGAAGAGAGAGCTGAGTGATGGAGATGCTTTTGTTTCGCTTTTCCACCAGCTTAATCCTCTCTTGAGGTTCTTATAGTTTTGTCAGTCTAGTAGTCGAGTTTAGTCAGTCTAGTTGTAGATCACTGGAGATATGAAACTTCACATTGTGCACTTCACATTGCAATTACACTTAGAGTCATCGTTGCAAACGAAGGCATACCAACACAGACACACATGATTAGATTGAGAGAATTATTTCCAGATGCGTGCTGCTAGATGGTCTCCATTGGAGGCGTTTGTGTCACTAACAATTGTTGTTGTCATTACACACTAAACATAGCAGTCATATTACACTTTAGAGTCATCATGGGTGTAGTGTTACATAGCAGGGCCTAATTGTAGCTTGGATCCTCTTACAGAATATAACGCCAGTACAACAACAGCTACTATGTAGCCTCCTTAAAGGAGGTTCATCCAACTGAACAACAATGTTTGCCAGATTTAAAACCACTATAAAAGACAAGAACCTTATCTAACACAACTGTTTTAGCCTTTAGGCATCAGAAAAATGGTCCTGAAATGGAAGAATTCTGCAAAGGTTTGACACAATAACCTTATTGAATGTGTTTCCTTCACATTCAGGTTAGGTTAGTTTCAAAACAGGATTGGTCAACATTGCTGAGAATAGGGTCAGATTTCGCATGACACTGAAGACAATGCAAGTGTAGATGATCATGTCTTTGTGTTGTGTTCCATTTCGTCACTCCTGCACTTTTGTATTCAGCAAGGACGTTTGGTATTATAATAAGAGAACACGACAGTTTGTCAACAGTAGAAGTGAATCATTGTTCCTCATAGCTGACCTAAATTATTCTACTCTTACTATGCATTGACACAGGGTCACAAGGCTACCGGTAACTAAAAACACTTTGAGCTTGGATAATGCTTTGAGTTTTTCTTGAAGTAAAAAAAACTTTCCTTTGTTTCCCGGGCTTTTCCCATCTCAGTGAGGGAAGCAACTTGACCCCTGCACATCATTATCCTGACTTCCGCTTCAAGACCTATGCCCCCCTGGCATTCCGCTACTTCAGGGATCTGTTTGGCATCAAACCTGACGACTATCTGGTAAGTCCTTGCTGGCATACCACCGTCCGTACTTGATTTCACTTATATAGCTAGACACCGTATAGCTATTGTGGATCAGTTCAGTATAGTTCATAGTTTTTATGCAATCATCGTTCATCATCGATAGATTTTTTTGGTTTTATGACATTTGGACAGTTCCGTTACAGCAAAATTCTGTTTAACAACCCATAGTGAACTGGGACACATAAACTTTCTTTGCATAGACACCTTTTATCAAAACTATAGAAATGGGAAATGGGACTAGGAAAATATTAGCAAACTGGATGACGTATTCTCTTATCCATATCCTTACACATAAGGACTAGAGGTTACAAACTAAACTTGATATCGGAAGATCATTTTTTTTGTGCCTTTAAAGAGATTGATGTTTCAGAGGACTGCTAACAGCAGTGTTAAAATGTACCACAATCACAACACTAAAACCAGAACCCCTAACCTCTGACATCTGGATTTAAAAAGTCTGGAACATTTACCAAATGGAGCGAATAACACATTCAATAAGGCTCCACAAGCAGATTTTTCAAACAAGATGGAGGCACATCTTGACTTCTAATACAATAATAGGCAAATATCAACACAAAGTGCCACTTTTCAACTTTGTTTTTTTTTGTGTGCTAAACATTGGTGCATTATGCTAGTGATAAGTGAAGGCTAGCACATTGCAGTCAATGTTTGGTTGTCCACTGAGTCTCTTCAGTGAAAACAAGTCAGATTACAGGACTGTATCAAGCAATGTTTAACTGTTACAATGTACATTCATACTCGCTTTTTAGGTTGAGTGCTTCTGCTTTTTGTGTAATTCATTTGGTGGCTGTTGAAATATTTTTGTTTTGAGAGCACTGATTATTCAGTGAGCTTGGATTTTTTTTCTGAGTCAGCAAGTGTATTGTCACTAGGGATGAGCGAGTACACCACTATCTGTATCTGTTCACCCATCTAAATGATCTGTATCCGTATCTGTACTCAGAATGGGCGGGGCATAAACAGTAAGTGGGCGTGGTCTAACAGAAATGGGTGGTGCTTAAATGTGTACAATATTTTAAGTCTGAAATTGACATGGATTGATCAGAAGTTGCTATATTTATTGTTTATTATTCAGCTATATGTGTACAGTGTTTGTGAATAAGTGTGCTGTAAGACTGACCCGAACACATCAACAGCAGTGCAATTGTAACAGCAACCAACTCTAAACAAACTGAATAAACTTCTCAAGTCCGTTCGTCATTGCAACGACACTTCCTCGATGTCACTACACAGACCGCGAGAAGCATTCACGGACACGCCGAACATCATATCAATGTCTTTATTATGCATGTATGTGTGGTCTAAATCGGGTCACCAACACGGTGCCAGCGGGTACCAGGTGCCCCCTAAGGACCGCATGAGTCGCTTGCCAGCCTGTTCTAAAGACAGATGAAATAGTACCACTTACCTGCGAGCTGCATCAAATTTTTTTTGGTTGCTATTCTTGTTTAAATCACACTTACATGTAAACTGGAAAGACAATATATTTAAAAAAAACACTTTCAAAAATTGTATAAAGCCTGTTTTAGTAGTGCCCATTCTCTTATGTGTCTCCCAATTATGACGCGAGATGAGCACATGAATGCACCATGACAGCCGCGGAGCTTGAGAGTTGTTGTCGTAACACGGACCTTGTTTTTGATGTTCAACTAACAGTGTGTGTCTATAAACAGTGGTTATTTCTCATTCACTCAATGCTACACGCTGTTTGCACCGTGGTATTGTATACGGTGTGTGCCGTAAGCATCCAGCCGCCGAGCTGGTCACTAAATGCTGAGCTAAGTTAGCCTCGTCAGCATTGCCACCAATTTATTATATTGTTAGCATGCTATTTCAATGTGTTTAGTGCACAGCTGGGAGCTGGGATGTTACGTCGCTGTGCATTTGTGGATATGTCTAGGGAGGGGCGGTCACTGTATGTGACTGGCCAATCACAGAGTGTGAAGAGTATATCATGATGATTTTCCGTCATCATGATTACGGATAATGACGAGCTGTACTCGTTTCAAGCTCGTATCCGGGAAAAATGCATTATCCGTAACGGATAGTCGTCTACAACGAGTATCCGGGTCATCCCTAATTGTCACAATACGTACAAACTAGAGATGCTTGACATTGGCTTTCTTACCGATATTCGACAAGCCGGTACCAGTATATACCAATAGTCAACTAAAATAACCTGTCCTTCTACTACAATAACGAGTAAGACATGTTACACTTAATAAATTCACAAATAAGAATCCAATTAAATAATGCTGGCAACGACACAATTTTTGAAAGCTGCACATTTCAATGTGGAACAAACATCTGCATAAGAACAAAGCAAAGGGCAGAGTATGAAACTCTGGACTAATGCAGTGTAATTCTAAACTGGACTCATTCAACACATCTCCCGTCACTTGTTATTTTGCTGCTGATACAATAACTATGTGTGACTGAGGTGTGATATTTGATTAGAAGTATCAAGGGGAGACGCCTTACTCCCATCTCACAGCACTTTACAGTCATTAGAAAATTGCATATTTACAATCCGGAGTTGAAACGTGGAAATAAGTCCAGACAGGCTTGTTGCTGCGTGGAGCACGACATCCTCACTCACACGGCATTATCATTGTTGACAGTAAATCCGATATTGATATGAACAGATATCTAATTTTTATGCCTATATCACATCCCTACTACAAACATTTTGTTTCACTTTATCTAAAAAAAAAAACACTTATATTGAGCACCATGTATATTTTTTGTGTGAATGAAAGACTGCACAAGAGCACAAGAGCTAAGTGTCTATTTTGTATAGTGAACTGCTTCTAGAGTGTGGGCTTGATTATTTCCTCGAAGGGTTGGAAGGTTCAACCACACACTCTGCAGTAGTGTGAAAGACACACACGTGCGCTCACACACGTGTATCATCTTAAATGCAAATGTGATTCACCACATAGGAAAAAAGGATTGCAGCTCTAGCATGACTGTGCCCCGCTGCAGACAGCAAGATCTATGAACCCATGCTTGAATGAGTTGGGTGTAGAATAACCTGAACTCAACCTCATCAAACACCTTGGATGAACTATGAACTAACATGACATCTGACCTTGCAAATGTTATTTGTTTGTGTTTTGTCCTTCCTCAGTACTCACTTGTCAATGAGCCTTTGATTGAGCTGACTAACCCTGGAGCCAGTGGATCTCTCTTTTACTTGACCTCTGATGACGAGTTCATCATTAAAACAGTCCAGCACAAGGAGGCTAAATTCCTCCAGAGATTACTTCCTGGATACTATATGGTGAGTAGAGCCCGACCGTTATGGGATTTTTGGGGCCGATACCGATACTGATATTGTGGGCTGAAAAAAAGCCGATATCTGGTATATTTGCCGATCACCGATATATTGGCCAATACATGAAATGAGAGCATTGATATACACAGGTTATATACTATACATTAACATGAATTCTTGTACATGAAGGGTTTATATTAGGGCTGTCAAATGATTACAAATAATCGGATTAATCACAGTTTTTAAATTAATTAATCATGATTAATCACCATTAGCGACTGTGTCTGAAATATGCCCATTTTTACTGTATTTAATTAACGGAAAGATAAATGACAGGACAGGATTATACTGTATATATTTGTATGTATTAACAGCTCCAAATGAACTGAATATGTCAATAAGGCTAAAAGATACCACAGAAGTCTAAAAATCTATTTGTCAAACACGAGTCTCTTTAATAGTAACAGAACATTTGAATGTTATGATGAGCAATGAGGAGTTGCGTTCAAAGACACCACGTAATTTAAGGTGAATGTACTTGTTTTCAGTGTATTTTCCAGGATACTTAAATGTAGCAAATTGTACATCCAAATTAAGAGTTACGAAGCGAGTGATAAGAATATCCACTTCATGTTTTACTTTAGCTTCATTATCTTTATTTACACACACACACGCACGTATTATAAAGCTGCTTTTGGGATGCTCGGCGTGTCCCTGAATGCATCCCATGTTCTTGTAATGAGAATGAGGAAGTGACATTCCCAGGATGTACGGACTAGAGATGTGTGTGAGTTGGAGGTATATACAGTATATGGTGTTGGAATTGGTCTGATGTTGATGTGTTCAGGCCAGAGTGTCAAACTCTTGTGTGACTGTGTGGGGACACTACACTGTACTTCCATCTTCCGTCATAACAGAGAGGCGTGCTCGTTCTGGTGCGCATGCGTTAATCACACAAAAAAATTGAATGCAATTAAAGAAATAAATTAATTACCCCCGTTAACACGTTATTTTTGACAGCCCTAGTTTATATTATATGAAAAGATGAGACTATTTATTTTATGACATGATTGAATGTACATGTTGATGTTACACTAACCAGTTGTTGCTTTAGATTTAATCTTTCCTGGTGTCTTTCACCTCACAGAACCTGAACCAGAACCCACGTACTTTACTCCCTAAATTTTATGGACTGTACTGTATCCAGTCAGGAGGCATCAACATCCGGCTGGTGGTGATGAACAACGTGCTGCCTCGCTCAGTTAAAATGCACCACAAATACGACCTGAAAGGGTCCACATACAAGAGACGAGCGTCCAGGAAGGAGAGAGAGAAGGCATGTCCCACCTTCAAAGATCTGGACTTCCAGGACATGCATGAAGAAGGGCTTTACTTTGACACAGAGACGTACAACAACCTGATGAAGACTCTGCAGAGAGACTGCCGGGTAGGTGGAATGTTGACATGGATATCAGGTGATTTTTAATCATCACCATGGTGAAAATTCCTTCCTAGACAAGTCATTTCTGGTGAAAAGTAATTCCTTCCTGCTTTAAAACATTTGATCACATGGGTCTGATGCCATAATACTATACTGTATATGCAGTTGCTCACTGTGGGGACAGGAGCTTAAAATTCATGCGTTAAGCCACATGGAAAACAAAATCTGAATACTTTTTTTTTTTCCAAAGTAATTTTTAATTGAAAATTATATCTAAATACATTTGCGAGATTTTTCCTCACTGCGTTAAAGTGAGGAATATTTTTTATTACAATATTTTTATATGGGTTAAAAAAAAATGTAAACACTTTGTCTTTATTACATCAATACCCAAATATCCGTATTCAAACTTGAACTGTACAAAGAACAACAGACTTGCCTGCAATTGCTTCTTTTCTAGCTTTTTGTAAGTAGTAATGTTTACTAAATATTTAATCACTATTGCCTGATGATTGCATTGCAGGTCTTTAAGGAGTCAACAGCAACTGTGCTCAAACTGCTAAATTAATACTTTTCTCTTGTAAATGTACATTATTCTACATTACATTACATTATTATTACATTATTGTGTTTTAAAATTGAAATTACAATAGTCTGTTATCATTAGTTGTAATTCAGGCTTTAAGGCTTCGAAGTATTTGGTACCTCCAGCTAGCGCAAAAGGACGAGGCGAGATTGTGATTGCTGGCTGACCTCGGAGCGCATACAAGTTTCGTCCCTACAGAGTAATGTAAATAGAGTTTTGGTGGAAGTCGGAATCTCAAGCCTAAATTATGTCGAAAGTAACTCCTAAGTCACTCAAACTGTACACAAAACACATTAAGGACATATACAGTCATGGAAAAAAATAATTAAACCACCCTTGTTTCTTCAGTTTCTTGTTCATTTTAATGCCTGATACAACTAAAAGTACATTTGTTTGGACAAATATAGCAATAACAACAAAAATAGCTCATAAGTTACATTTTTTTAGCAGTGCAATGCTATAGCTATTCATGTAAGAACTTAAGTGATTTTGGTTATCATCAAGAAAACCATGGAAGTTGGTCGATATCAGCTCTTAAATGAAACTCTTATGAGCTATATTTGTTATCATCATTATATTTGTCCAAACAAATGTACCTTTAGTTGTACCAGGCATTACAATGGATCAATAAACTGAAGAGATAAGGGTGGTGTAATAATTTTTTCCTGGACTGTAGAGTAATAAAAAGATTGAATAAATTAATTAAATGAAATAGTAATTAAAAAAGGAGAACACATCCTGACCTGTACTCTGTGGCTTATGGGGAAGAAGAAGAAGAGGAGGCAGGAGAACAAATAGAACAGTAATTAGATACTGTGCTGCTTAGTTATTACTGTCGCTTTCATAGGAGCAGATGCTTTAACGTGCTGAAGGATCCAATCTTTCTCCTTAATGCTCACCATGATAGTCAAACGTTTCACACCAAAAGTGCTGCCAATATCGGTGGGTGTTTCTCTTATCTCAGAGCTATGTTCATTTTCACTTCCACAGTGATGGCTTTTTTTTCTGCGGCGTATTTGTACCAGAAGAGCCTGCCATGCGCTTAGGAGACATATTGAGGTGCAAAATGTTAATTAGCTATATTCTGCACTCGCTTCGATTGAGGCAAACACTGTAGTCATCTGCGTTGTGCGAGGTGTGTACACACTGCATTCTACCAGCATGCAGCACGTATTCATCCGCATATTCATCTGAAACTAGTTCTCGAGCCATTCCAGTGTTTACAGGCCAAGAAAAGTTTTTAGTTAAATAATTGGAGAGCGTACGTAACCACAAAACACCAAAACTCGGAACACCATAACTCAAGGACCACCTGTAGTTTGTTGGCAAGATTATGCAAAAACTGTGAAAACTGTGTACCAAGGAAGAATTTTGTCGCAGAGTTGAATAAAAGTCCAGATAGAGAAATGTATTTCACTTTCCATCGCTGCAGTCTGCTTGCAATGGGGCATATCCAGCTGATTAGAGCTGTGGTGAAAAAATCTTGCTTAGTGGTGCAGTTAGCAATACACATTAACACCATCCAGAAGACTGGAGTATTTTTTCAGTTTTCGCAGGTCGACTGAGTACCTTTTTAGCTTTAGATAGTGTTTCTCTTCAGGGTGGCTTATGTGTATTATTATCCAAGTGCTGTTTAAAAAGAGCTCACCAGGTGCTTGGGAAGTCACTGTGTGTTCCGTCTAAGCACCCAGTTGGCCGTGAGCTCTTTGCTCTTGTCTCCTTGTGCCTGTTTCACTAAATGACATCTCAGCAAACATGGAATGAGATTAAGATATGATCCTGGTAGCGTGACAGACACGGTGCTTGGTTTAAAGCCTTGCATTCCTCTGTGCGGAGGCCAGGAGACGTTACTATACATGCTTGCGGAGGTTGGTTAGTGTTCAATAGGTTGATTTGATATATGTGACAGTGATTGAGCGTAACTGTTTCTAAGGCCTACTTTCATTGTTTGAAACAGCATGCTTCCTTTTTATATCTGTGTATGTAGTTTAGTCTGGTAGCCTGGAAGGGTAGTGTTCGTTAGAAGGGTAGTTGGCTGACATTTATTATGACCACATATATTTTTTAATGCTCTATAGCTCCATAGCGCCTGAAAAACAACTTGGAATTAAACATTGAATTATGACTTACATTAATTGGATTTCACAACACACTACACTGCACTGCTGCAAATGTCTTGTGCTATTTCCAGCTCACATGTTAGGTAACAGATAATCTCCTTGTTTTTCTCCCAGCTTTGTGTGCAAACAGGTGTGAATCCACTCTTTTCTTCCCACCTTTAAAGTCAAACAACTTTGGGAGTCAACCAAGGTCTTGTGTGTTGGTCAAAATGTAAATGACTATTGGAAGAAGGCTCCTCAGCTTGTGACCCTTCTCATGGATCATTGACCATCACGCTGACTTTGTCCACATTCTTGATTTAGTTTGGAATGTTTTCAAGCCAGGATAACATCCTCCCATTTTGCTAAGTCAGTGTTATTTTTTTAAAAACTCAACCTGACACGCTACCAGCCCTACACACACACACACACACACACACGGACATATGAGTTTGCCAACCATACATCATCTGTGTCATGTACATGCACAATGTATCCCACCAGTCATCTCTTTATACATACACAAGTTGAAGTCGATAATAAATACTGCTAAATACACTTATCAGAGTTGAATAATGACATGACTCTGTGGTACTAAAACTATGACCAGTGCCCTGGACAGAAAAATAATCCTAGTCTTGTGGATGATCAAAAAATAAACAAACTAATTGGATGTTGCCTGATAGAAAACATTGTCGATGTCTACTGTATGACCATGCATTTATTTTAGTGACGGGATGAGGAAAAAAAGATGTCCCAGAATGAACAAATATGCAATCATGGCCAGAAATATTGGCATTCCAAAGATGCCAATGTTTTTGGCCATGGGTTTATAAATTAGACTGATTTAGTTGTATTCCATACAGGCATGGCTAAAAACATGGGCATTTTTGGCATACCAATATTTTTGGCCATGACTGGACTGTATCATAAACTATTGAATGCTGCCCAGTGGGATACAGTACACACCACGGTTTCTAGTTGCCTTTGTAAAAGCATGATTTTTATGACAGAATGTGCAGGTGTACCTAATTTTGCGTCTCTGAAGTGTATGTTGACCCTGCCTTTGTGAGCATATGTTGTCCTATTAGCTATACATGTGCTGTATTCATTGATATAGTACATTATACGAGGACAGTAGCGCTTACAGGCTGGCCACAGTTTTGTTATTTTCACCGCTTCCTGTTCTCGCCTCCTGAGCGGGAAGCAAAATGCCCTCTAAGCAGAATGTGTGTGTCCATTTCCATGAGTAAGCAGCTCACCCTGTCAGCCCAGGAGAGGCTGCCGACCAAAACACGGTCGGGAGGTCAGTGGCCGCCTAGCAACAGGGGGGTGGAGGGGTGGGGGGAGTGCAAGGAACCAAGAGGGCAGGGGGGAAACAGTTGTCCATGGACGTGTATGTTGGTGAAGATTACATGTGAGCTATTTGTTCAGAAATGGAAAGGGGTGATATTTCTCCCATATGTTCAGATAAACATGCTTCCTTCCTCCTTTTAAGTCATCTCTGCATTACTGTGCAGCCCCTTGACAATCCCCTATTACCAGAGCAACACAATGCATGAATAATTCATGTTGAATTTGATTGTACAGTCAGTGAGTGAGCTTAAAGACACATTATGCTCTAATGCTAGTCAATAGATGTAGTTAAGGTGAACAGTAAATGCAATTTGCGTTCCCTTTTATTATTTATATTCCTATGGCTAAAACTCAATGAATCCTTTTAATCATTTTTACCATCCTGTTTCTGTCTGTGTTATTATAAACCATTATTGGTTGCAATAATTTAACCCCATAAGAACCGTTTAAAGGGGTGATTTGTACAGTTTCTTGGCACAAAGAGAAAAAGTATATCTGCTCCACAAAAGAAATGGCACTTTCATTTATTATTTTAGAAAACAATTGTGTTCTGCCTAGTCGAGGATATTAAATTGTGTGCGCTTTTACTGAACAAGAGGCACATTTCAGCGCTGGGTCCCAAATCTGATGAATAATGAATATCTATATTTTGCAGACACGTTCTTGGGATTGTATCTGCACACGGTGTCAGCACATTCTCATATCCTTGGTTTCAGATAGGCCACATAGGCTCCAGACACAAAAAGACTTTAAGGATGTCAGCAATGTCCTCATATCCAGCACCACTTTTTATTGTTTGGATCAGTCTTCCTTCTTTTACTATTAAAAAACGTCAAAGCAGCAGTATGAAATAATTTGGCTTAAAGAAAACATGCATAATGACTTTTATGTTCCAATTGTTGAAAGACACTTTTCACAGAACCACAGTCATCCCTCGTTCATCGCGATTAATTGGTTCCAGCTCCCGACCACAACAGGTAATTTCCGCGAAGTAGGATTCAGTATTAATAAAATGGAATATATTTGTAGTTAGAGCATAGAAAACCTGTTTATTAATGTTTTTTTGACATTATTAGAGCCCTGTAGACATTAAATAACACCCCTATAGTTACCTTTATACTTGTATTACCTAATATAGTAAACATGATCAACAATAATAAGACTATATAATAATAAGACATAATAACTAACTGTTAGCATTGGGAAAGTTCCTTGTTGTTGTAGTATCTTGAACGTAATGTGGGTCGATTGCATGGCATTAAAAAAAAAAAAAAGGTCCACACCAGCCTATCATCCATCCTCACTATGACGTGTGTCACTTGATTGATACACAGGACAGCCAGTCTAACGTTAATCTGCCATACATAGACGTATATTCTGACAATACTGCTATGTTTGTTCACACCACATTGTGCAACGCTTGTGCACAGGATACAGGGTCTCTGATGTGACACAAGATGGCCGTCACTTTAAGAATAAGGTAATGTAATGTAAAGAAATGTCTCATCACTGTAACATTACTGGCACCTAGTGACCAGAATACTACATATAACTTGTCTTTCAATATTTTTTAACTAATAATATGCCATAGTCGACCACGAAACAGCGATCATTAATTAATTAATTAATTTTGAAAAACCACGATAGAGTGAGGGAGCTATGTTTGAACCCCTTTGTAGCAAGGGATGACGGCATTTATATTACTAAACACTAATAGTCTTGAGAGAAACATTGTATAACCATTTTCTGCAACTCTGAACCTTGACATTAGAATTGCTAATGTAACATCACAGGTGTCCTGGCTGGTCCACCAATAATGGAGACCACTATAAAACGATGATCCTGCATTGCTATGGAAATGACAAAATAGTATTTACATTTTTAAGGTCATGTTTCTACATATCGTTGCTTTAATGCGGTAGCCAACTATCTACTTGCGTCATAGTGTTTTTTTTCACCCCAAATCTGTATTTTTCCCACATTTTACCCTCATTTACTAAAATAAGATCTTGGCAAAACAACCAGACAAACACAGTAGTTTTCTTTGTGCTATTCCAGCTTGATCATGGGTCTGGGAAAGCCAAGACCGGGGCAACATGATGCCCTATTTGTAGGCAGGCTAGTGTGTATGTGTGTGCTTGCGCACGTGTGTGTGTGTGTGTGTGTGTGTGTGTGTGTATTGGTCCAACATGGCTGCTGTTTGAATGGACTGGGGGCGTTTGAGCGAAGGGATGCAAATCCTTGATATGGAAAATGGCAAAGCATAAACAAAAGTCCCAGTGTTTGCATTTTAGTCATTTTGTGTTTGCATATGCGTGTGTGTGACTCACATGTCAACAATGTATTGTAGATTCCATCTTCATGCACGTGATTTTGTCCTGCTGTAAAACAAGTGTTCATGGGACACTGTATGTTTAAAAGCATGTTTAAAATTCTGTGGTATGACTCTTTTTTTTTTTCCCTTTGAATCCCATTGAGCAAAGGAATGTGTTATTTACAGAAAGTGTGAATGACCAAGATTATGAGAAATTGTTCTGCAATCTTTTATTTTTTGTCCTCAAACTTCCTCATACATAGAATTACCAAGAATCGCCTACCAATGACTTCCTCCTCTTGTAAACAGAATGATAATTATTAAGCATAACTGCGCCTTTCCTTTGGCTATAATGTGGGTCAGCAGCCTCACTTTGATGACAACAGCTACCTGGTTACCTTTAATCACAGTTTACAGGTCAGCCCCGGCCTCTCCCCTTCTTCGTGTTTGGCTCAATGCTTGCTCTATTTTATTTCCTCAAGCCAGCCAGGAGGAGACAAGATGTCGGGAGACTTTGGGAACTGGGTGAAAGGCTCCTCACACGAGTCAGTGTGTAACACTTTGTGGAGAAACACCTTGTTTATTTTGCTGGAATTCCGGTTTGAACAGAAATTTCCTCCTGTTTGGTCTTCTAGCCTTTGAGGTGATGGTTCATGTCAGGGGGGATTAAAATGTGTGCATAAGTATGTGTGTTTTCTAGAAGATGGAGTGTTGAGAATTTTTGGGGAATAGCAGGAAATGTTCTGTGCAGTTAACAATCATGCAAACCTTGGGCTGGGTGATATGTCGATATTTTAAAAATAACGATATTTACTTTAGCACAATATCAAAATCAACCATATCGTTGATATCGATATAGACTGGATTTGCGCTGTATCTCCCTCATCCCTGCATGCAGGAGGAGGGGCAGAGCAGAAGCCCTGCGGCTGCAGTCGAAGCGACAGTGTCTGCGGTGGAAGAATTAGTCAGCAAGGAATAAGCGGTAGCTCAGTAATGTGGAGGTACTTCAAAAACTCCACAAACTCCAAACCGTGGACCGTGTGAAGCTGCGCACTGTCCTAATGAAAGGAAAAGCAAAGTGGTGTGCTATTATCAGGAGGTGTCCTATCACATTGCTAAAGATATGGTCCCCGTTGCAACAGTGGAAAAAACGACTTTAAAAACCTGCTGAAAACGATGGAAGTTAGGCAGACAGTTGCTAAGCCTGATGCAGTTGGCAGGTTGGTGGTGTTCCTGGCACAAAATAAGGACATGCATGTGTCTTCTAAAAATGTTTACCTATAAAATACTGTTCAATTTAAAGTATTTTTGAGTTGCTGACATTTTTTTATTTCCTCTCAAACAATTACCTCTTATTTTTATCTATTTATTTTATTCATTACCCTGTTGTTTTTTTTTTAAATTTACACAATGGTTTGCTCCGTAAGGGCGGGTGCTGGGTGTTCCATCTCTGCCGCCTGGGTCCTGTGTCGGGGGTCGGGCATGGGGTGGCCTGGGGCGGTCCGGGCTCCACATACGCGCACATTTATATACATGAAGACATGCACACATACACAGAGATAGCTGTACACACGTACATATACACACTCGCATTACATACTGTATGTACTTCCCCACATACCACACTGACTTATCCATGGTGTTATCATGATGGTTTTATTACAATAATGGTTATGTTTGCAATATGATTATAGTTAATGTGTGCATTACAGTTATTGTCATTCAGTTCACTACCATGGTTAATAATTTCATTACTACTATCAGCACCAATATGTATGACTTTTTAAATTCAATATTATCACTGTGGTTGTTGATATTATTTTGTCCTCCCCATCATGGTCTTTATGGCAGTTTCTCCTCTGTTTTCTTTTCTCTTCTTTTCTATCCCCTCCTGCTCCAGCCCGGCCGCTCCAAATTTGCATAACAACAAAACATCAAATAAAGTCAAGTAAATTCTGCATAACAGGGGAAGAATATCTTCCACTTTTCCCCGGCAGAGCAAATCTGTTGAGCACGTAAGGGCATTTAGATCAATAATACTATCTGCCCTAATGGCTGGAAAGAACAACAAAAAAAACAATTCCTCTTAAATCGGCCACTCCTTCATATTTTGTTCTTTGGTTATTAGCTGAGGATTTGAGCATATTTTTCTAGATAAAATTTTAGATAAGATTTTTTTATGTGCATCATGCATGTAGCTTTAAAATTTTAAAAAACATCCTTATGTTAAGTATTTATTTTAATAAAACAACTTGACACGCATATTTGGCTTTGATTTTGTCTAAACTCACTTTGCTTAAAAAAATATCGGGATATATATCGTATATCGATATTCAACCTAAACATATTGGGATATGGGTTTTGGTCCATATCGCCCAGACCAACCTTGCTGTATTTGCAGGTGTTGGAGAGTTTTAAGATCATGGACTACAGCCTGCTGCTGGGTGTCCACGTCCTGGACCAGAACCAGAAAGAGGGTCCCGAGCAGGGCCAGGCCGTGGGGGACAGAGCCAGACCTGTGGCCCAGAGGGTCCTATACTCCACCGCCTTGGAGTCCATCCAGGGGGACGGCAAGGCTGCTGAAGCCCTCACCACAGATGACACGTGAGTGGGCTCAGATGGAGAACACACACATTCTGCACACACGCACGCTGCCTGTGTCTTAATCTCCAGTTATACAACAGCAGTCCACCTTGCACAGGGCACTGTAGACATCTATTACAAACACTGCACTTCATATTTACACGAGTACATGTTGTTTGAATAGTGCAGAAGAGGAAGAAGAGTAACTCCTGTGTTATCTTTGTCTTCAGCATGGGTGGCATCCCTGCCAAAACACACAAAGAAGATAAGCTGCTCATCTTTCTTGGCATCATCGATATTCTACAGTCGTACAGGTACAGTGTTTATTGGTTTGTTAATCAAAATATTAGAAACAGCTCAAGTTGTGATATGTAGTATTCTATGCTGGTCACTAGGTGTCAGTAATGGTACTTTAATGTTCGGTGAAACAGAAGCGCCAGACTTGCTTGCTGAAGAAACAGGCACAATAATAATAACATAATAATCATAATCATAATAATAACACGGGCTACTGCTGCGACCGCAACCCATGCCAAGCTAAAACTCAACTCTGAACCCTTGTCCCTGATTATATACAGTAGTACGAGTGTAAAGGCAACTGTAGGGGTGATATTTTATGTCTAGAGGGCTCTAATGATGTTAACACTCATATTTAGAAGGTCGTAAACAGGTTTTCCATGCTCTTAACTACTATTTATAAAGAATTTATCAAGGTCAGGTCTGGAACCAATTAACCACAATGAATGAGAGATTACTGTATTGTTAAATGAATACCTCTCTGACAGTCAATCAAAACTGAGCATTATTATCTTTGTAAAGGCAGAATTGTTAATCGTATTGTCAATAGACGATGATTTCACACATCACACAGATTTTTTTCTTGGAGGGAGAAAGATGATGTGGTAACAGGAAGTCAGAGGCCTTTAGCACATAAGATGTCTGGAAAGTGTCACTTAAAATGTTAGTGGTTGGTTGAGATCAGTGATTACAGCCAATTATTTTTATATCTACAAACATCCACTCACTCCATGTCAGCCCCTTAAAGGTAAAATGTTACATCATCCCAAATAGGATGGAAGGAGGAAAATTCTGAACTAGTAGAGTTTGTGGCGCCAAAGGGGGAAGCGATGAAGGTCTGATGAAGCTAAAAAGAGAAAGCTGTTACGTAAAGCTTTTTTTTTTTTTTTTTTTTTAATTAGCTGTTTTGTTTTTGCACTCTGCAGATTCATCAAAAAGCTGGAACATTCATGGAAAGCCCTGGTGTATGATGGTGTAAGTCAATACCCTCCAAAAAGACCGACACTGCAGCTTTTTATGAAAGAAGCCTTTTATACGATCATAAAGTCAACTCTAAAGACATCCTCTGTCCTCAGGACTCTGTGTCGGTGCACCGACCCGGCTTCTACGCCAGCCGTTTTCTCAAGTTCATGAGCACTCGGGTCTTCCGGAAGACTCAGCGTAAGTTTGCTTTTGTTGTCACAGAAAAAAGGAAACGGCCAATAAAAAAGAGGAAGGTCATTTTTCACTGTTAATTTGCTTGCTCATTTACGATAGACGGGTGTGCCAGAAACACTGTTGTGACATGAGCTGGAGGAATAGTTCCTTGTGTTGTTTCCCGATATATCAACTATGAACTGCTCGTGACATGTGAGGCATGTGGCCCGTTAGGAGTTTTGACATTTGTTTAGGCATTCAATCACAAGCTTCTGTTTTGTCAAATGAATGCTTTCACGCATCGCAAAAATTATTCAGAAAAATGTTATTTTATATTATACTATACATATATTTATATATAAATAAAATCATGCAAGAGGTACAAATTCTTTAAAATAAACAAGTTACAAGTGCTGACAGCTGCTAGCAAGCCAAGCTAAGCAGCTAACTGCTGTTCAAAGTTGTTGCCTAGCAACAATGCCAAACAACAAGCCAAATGATACCGGTCCTGGAAATCCGGGTCCAAAATCAGAAACGGGGCCATTCTGGCTGACCGATGAGGAGGATTTGACATTAGATGGCGCCTTGAAGAATGGAAATCTGGGTTCAAAATCACGTTTATTTCTAGATGACAAACACTGGAATTTGTTTTGTGCCTTGAGTGAGGAGATAACCGAGCTACACTTGGAATCTGTAGCACAAATAAGGCTAGATCTAAGAGACCTCCTAACACAGATTGGAAATGTACAACCGCAGAACAACAGCCTCAAGAAGAGATTCTCAGAGATCCAGGATGAAGTCATAAACTTTAAGGAGGAAAATAGAGCACTGTGCAAGGATACCAAGGCATTACAAATGGTATGAAGGTACTACAAGATGATAATACTGCCTTGCGTGCTGCTCGTAAGGAGGTTAAAAACCCTACGGAAGAAAAAAAAACCCACTACGCAATGAAAGGTACTACAGGATGATATAAAAGTACTACTGCATGATAATGCTGCCTTGCACCGCCCTTGAGAAAGAGAAAGAATCAAAGGAAAATATCATTGAACAAACAAAAAATACAATTGATGAGATAGAGGAATGAGCGATGTGATCTTCATGGTACACCAAATTACACCCAGGACAAATGACAGGGAAGTCCAAAACAGAGAAGAACCACATGAAATGGGTGTTGCTTCAACAAAGTAACAAACCAATTTTCGTCAATCAAAGGAGGTGGCTGTGGATATCGACACCATCGATACTTGCATCCCACTGTATGGCAGAAACAACGCCACACCAGTCATTATTGTTAAGTTCACCAACAGGGAATTCAATACCGCACTTCAAGCTGAAAGGTACAAACGTCTACATGAATGAGCATCTGACAAAACGCGACGCTGACGTCGCCAAGAAAGCACGAGACTTGAGGAAGCAGGGAAAGATCCAAAGTACTTAGAGCACCAATGGCAAAATCTCCATCAAGCTAAATGGAGGACCAACAGAGTGAAGCAAGAGTGCTTGTTGTCAAAGATATCAACGATAAATCTCAAAGATCACATCACCATGACAACAAGGAAGATTGGAGATACAACCCACAAAGAAAGAACAATGCAGTTGGAAGGATTACATTCAATAACATTTGACATCACTACCACGTTGCAAGGGCCTGCTCAACAAGAACTACTGGAATTAGGAACCCATGTATTTACATTCAATGACACTCGCAGGAAAACACGAAAGACGGAAGGACAGTAAGACCTGGAAGCGGAAAACTTTACCCATCTAGACCGCAAAGGATTGGATTGGAGAATGGTATGGATCCGGACAACAACAAGGGAAGGGGAAAAAACTTTTTGTTTAGAAACAACTATTGTATGGAAGATTAATGTAAATAGTGAATTAGTGCATGTTGAATACAGGAAGGGAACAAATGTATGAGCAGTTGAATAAATAAATCAAATAAATGCCCAGTCAGAAATCAAAACATGTTTTGGGTTTAATTAATGACAGAGAAAGTATTTTTTTGACGACTTAGATTTAGACCTTATTAAAAATGTCATTATTGAGCGTAATGTAGTATCAAATAGAACATTTTGTTGCTTTGGCAATATAGTATAAAAAGTGCAGGGAAACGGGAAATAATGGCTAGATAATGCTTGGATGGTAAAAATCAATTGTAATTGTGTTCACTGAGTGTATTTCGGCAATTTGTGGCTCGCAAACGTGTTTTTGGGCAACCACACAAAAAGGTATTTCCCAGCATTTAAAGGTACAACAGTCAATAAAAATATTCAACTCTGGAAGTAAAAATAGCCCATGTTCTAATTCCGGCCCTTATGAGAGCTTTTAAGGCTGATCTACTGTATAGATTGATCCTCTCTCATGCAGCGATCACACGGTTTTCCCATTCAGGCTGTTGTTTTGGAACTTCCTGTCGATATTAAATATAGCAACCAAGTTATGCAACTATGTGGAACCCCCTGTGGGAATGTGTATGGCTGAAGTGGTGATGTGAGGACATAGCAGAGCTATTAGTCTGCACTTTAGTCTGATGGCTTGCATGCTTTCTTTTCTGTGCAGAGATTAGATTCTCCCCTTCAAAGAGGACTCGCACATCCATCCCCGCTCTGAAGTCGTCCTCTCAGGAGATCCTTTCATCGCAGGTGGATGAGAGGGACGAGGAGAAAGACAGGGGGGGCCATCTGGAGGGTGCCCGCAGTCTGGCTAGTTTGGATGGACACGGTACACATGAAAACTTGTTTGTCACTGGAGCTTAGATTCAACAGGAAAGCATCCAAGCATTATGCGCCCTCTCTCTCTTAACTGCATGCTGAGGTCTAGGTTTGTCCATGATACGTTGGCGCTGTAAAAACATTCTAATGACTTTCAATTCAGTTGAATTATGTAACACTAAATCACTATCTATTTATTACCTTTTTATTAAGGGAGAAAAGACATCAAAACCTACATGACCCTGTGTGAAAAAGTGATTGCTTAAAAATAATTTAACTGACATTAATTGAGATCTATCAGTCTGGAAAAGGTTATAAAGCCATTTCTAAAGCTTTGGGACTCCAGCAAACCACAGTGAGAGCCATTATCCACAAATGGCCAAAACGTGGAACAGTGGTAAACCTTCCCAGGAGTGGCAGACCAACCAAAATTACCCCAAGATCGCAGCGATGACTCACCCAAGAGGTCACAAAAGACCCCACATCATCAACAACAGCATCCAAAGAAATGCAGGCCTCACTTGCCTCAGTTAAGGTCAGTGTTCAGGACTCTACCATAAGAAAGGCAAAAACGGCCTGCATGGCAGTGTTCCAAGATGAAAACCATTGGTGGGGGAAAAAAAAGAACATCAAGGCTCGTCTCACTTTTTCTGGAAAACATCTCGATGATCCCCAAGACCTCTGGGAAAATACTGTAGTCTGACAAGACAAAAGTTTTACTTTTTGGAAGGTGTGTGCCCCATTACATCTGGCGTAAATGTAACGCCGCATTTCAGAAAAAGAACATCATACCAACAGTAAAATGTGGTGGTGGTAGTGTGATGGTCTGGAGCATGGAGCAAACCATTGTGTACCCCCATAGAAAAACAGAATAGAAAATAAATAGATAGATTGCAGTTGTTGCTGCAAAGGGTGGCCCCACCAGTTATTAGGTTTCGTTGGCACTTTTTCCACACAGGACCATGTACAGGTTTGGATTTGTTTTTCTCCCTTAATAGTAAAAAGTTTCATTTAAAAACTGCATTTTGTGTTCGGTTGTGTTGTCATTGACTAATATTTACATTTGTTTCATGATCTGAAACATTTAAGTGTAACAAACATGCAAAAAAATAAAGAAATAAATCAGGAAGAGGGCAAACACTTTTCCACACCACTGCATGTAGTCTTTAAGAGTATGATGATTGAGGAATAAAGAGGCGTACCTACTGTAGTTAGTTTGTGTGACTTACTAAACATTCTTGCACATCTACTGTATATTCTGCCTCTTTGAAAGTGATGACAATTCCTTAATGTGACTTTTGTGTCCTCAGCTGTGTTTGCTTCATACATGAATCCTTACTTGGTTCCTGCCAACACATCCTTCTTGGAGGGCTCCTCCATGGGAACCCTCTCCTCCTCCTGCGTCTTGGTCGGTGTGGACAACCAAAGTGATGAGAGGTACATCCTCTTTACTTTTGAAATCTGTTTTAAAGCATTTTAAACCAACAGTATGTAATAACTTGAACTTAAAATAGCTTTGAAATCAAATTTGTCCTCTTATAAGCAGAAGAGTGTCATGTCATGGTGACTCTTGCTCACCTTCTCCGTGGTGGTGGACTAGCCAAGACAACCCTAATCTTTACTGACGTCTTTAGCTTCTGTCGTTGTACAAAGGCATGCTTACAGCTGTTAAAGTGGCTAAAGAGCATTAAACTATACTTTATGAGCAGTGGGAGCAGAAACAATCCAGTTATTCCTTATTGTTGTTTTAATTATATCACAGCTGCTTGCCTCAGAGAGTCTAGTTTAGTACTTCAAAACACAACACCTGCTGGCTCTGGCATTGGGGTCCAGAAGGATGTAATGTGTGTGTGTGTGCTGCCATGCCCATCAACTACACACACACACGTCACGCTCCCACGCATATTGTCTCCTGTGCCCTTGCGTCATGCAGTCTTATTGGTGATAAGTGCGCCACAAAGGTGGTGACTCAGTGCCTCCAGTACACACAGCTATACCTGTACATTATATACTGTGTAAGTGCATGCCTGGGTCCGACACACAAAGGCTAGTAACTTTGTAGGATCAAATTCTGAAGGCTACACGATGCTGCTTGTCACCTGCAAATTGTCCTATTTAGTCTATTTGTAAATATTTCAAACTGGCCCTAACTGGTGGCCATTATCCTGGAGAGAGACCGGTACAAATAATCATTCAGTGCTGGACACCTTGTGATATTTATGTGTAGTAATTTACGTATAAAAATTCATGTGAACTAGCTATACGTCGCAGTATTATTATGGCTTTTGTTTGCAGTACCGGTGAATCACCTGCGTCAGAAAGTGCTGAAAGCCACACTGGACAGTTTAGGCTGCACACAAGGAAAAGTGCACGTGTGCTGCCCTCTACTGGTTGAAGGCAGTATTTAACCGGAACGACAGAGGGCTGGCCCATCTCCTGCATATACTGCACCTCAAGTCTGTCATTAAGAAAATATCTTGGACACCTTTTATAAAGACTGACCTACATTCACAACTAGTATTTGTTCCATTAAATTGTTTTCATTTATTCTCCACAGTATATCATCATTTAGTAGCTTGTCTCTTAGCTGCACTGCTTTCAGTACTTGATGTGTATGTTAGATTTTTTTTTTTTTTTTTTTTTTTTTTTTTTTTTTTTGTCCAGTCAAATTTCAGCTTGTGTTGCCATGCCAATGTAATCTGGCGGGGGCCTTCTGAATGCTGGCCTTAGTCATGTATGGGGCTAGCAATGGTGCTGTTTTTTTTTAACCAATCAGATTTCAGAATCATCTCGCAGGGCTAGCTAGCTGGCTTACAATAACGTCAGCACTGATGTCTGAAAGCCTATTTGCCTAACATTCAGAGTTACGCAGTGTGCCTGAACGCCACAGAGGGAGCACTGTTCTTAAATGATCCTTTTCTGACAGGAAGAAAGAAGACAGACAGAGAGTTGTTCATCGTTCCGTGTGCGTTATATGATTATGATTGTGTTGTGCTTTATGTTGTTTATCGTTGGAGAGTTCATTCATATTGTGTGCTAAATGAGGGGTGGTCTTCTTACATACCAGTAGATTACTTAACATTATTTAGTAATTGCATACGGTAAAGAGTACGTAAGTTACTTTGAAGTATTAGTCATAAGAAAAAACACTCATTATATTTCTTTCCCCAATTCTAGAATGCAACACGTTGTTATATTGTTTTTTGTAGATTATTGACGGTTTGTACAATTGTTACGTGACACCGCCCGCCACTGCAATATGGTGTCTTGTTTTAAGTGCCTTTAACACACAAAAGAGGAAGCTTGTATGTAACCGGTGGTGTTGTATACGTATACGTATGTATACGTATAAAATGTGTGGACCTTGATGGGGAAAAGACTTAAGCAGCCAGAGTGACCTTGTTTCTCACTCAATAACAGGAGTGTTTACACAGCTGCCTTTAAAACCCTCACATGCACGTTTGCTGTGCACGTTGATATGAAAAGTGCTTTTTTTTTTTTTTGCCTTTTCAGAGACGACGTCGCATCGAGTTCCACGTTTACCTTGGAGGACAGCGCCATCTGCCTCACATCGGAGCATAGCACCATGGATGTGGACCGCGATGATGGATCGGTTCTTGACGTCTACTTGGTCAGTTGCTACTCTCTCAGGCATACATGCATATATAGGCATATATATATATATCTATCTATATATATCTATCTATATATATCTATATCTATATCTACATCTATATATATATATATATATATATATATATAGATAGATAGATAGATAGATAGATATACATGTACATACAGTACCTGTGTGTGTGTGTGTGTGTGTGTGTGTGTGTATATATAGATATGACATGTACATACCTGTGTGTGTGTGTGTGTGTATATATATATATATATATATATAATATACACTGTAGATATATATACACTGTAGCTATGACATATACATGTACATACCTGTATATACAGTGGTGTGAGAAAGTGTTTGCCCACTTCCTGATTTCTTGTTTGTTACACTAAAATGTTTCAGATCATGAAACAAATGTAAATATTAATCAATGACAACACAACTGAACACAAAATGCAGTTTTTAAATGAAAGGGAGAAAAAAAAATGCACTCCTACATGGATGGCCCTGTGTGAAAAAGTGATCGCCGCCCTGTTAAAACATAACTTCACTGAGATTAATTGAGATCTGTCAGTCTAGAAAAGCTCATAAAGGCATTTCTAAAGCTTTGGGACTCCAGCGAACCACAGTGAGAGTCATTATCCACAAATGGCCAAAACATGGAACAGTGGTGAACCTTCCCAGGAGTGGCCGAACAACCAAAATTACCCCAAGAGTGCAGCGACGACTCACCCAAGAGGTCACAAAAGACCCCACAACAACATCCAAAGAACCGCAGGCCTCACTTGCCTAAGTTAAGGTCAGTGTTCATGACTCCACCATAAGAAAGGCACTGGGCAAAAATGGCCTGCATGGCAGAGTTCCAAGACGAAAACCACTGCTGCACAAAAAGAACATTAAGGCTCTTCTCAAATTTGTCAGAAAACATCTCAATGATCCCCCAAGACCTTTGGGAAAATACTCTGTGGTCTGACGAGACAAAAGTTGGAACTTTTTGGAAGGTGTCTGTCCCATTACATCTGGCATAAAAGTAACGCCGCATTTCAGAAAAAGAACATCAAACCAACAGTAAAATACGGTGGTGGTAGTGTGATGGTCTGGGGCTGTTTTGCTGCTTCAGGACCTGGAAGACTTGCTGGAACCATGAATTCTGCTGTCTACCAAAAAATCCTGAAGGAGAATGTCTGACCATCTGTTTGTGACTTCAAGCTGAAACCAACTTGGGTTCTGCAGCAGGACAATGATCCAAAACACACTTTAACATGCAAAAAATAAGGAATCGGGAGGGGGGCAAACATTTTTTCACATCTCTGTGTATATTTTATTTGATTTTTGTCCAGAGTCACCATCCGGAGTCGACCAGTTTTAGACATTGATCATGTTATCTTTTAGTGAAAATATTTGAGTCAGAGAGTTCATCTTCTTTTTTCCTCTTGCCCCCTGCAGTGAAAGGAGCATCTCCTACACAAGCTTCATCTTCACCTGACAATCTCCACGTCATGGTCTGACCGACCGAGGCAGCGCATTTTGTACAGCTGCTCCGTTCTTCTTGTTGCCAACACGTGACAGGACAGTCCACCAGCGGATGGACTAATGGTCACATTAATGGACATCATGTGACATCATACCATGTGATCTACCCACATGGCAATGCAGTGCCATGTGTATGTTCTTATCACAAAGATCTATACAATCTATTTATCTGCTATATATTTTATTGTGCTGAACATAAAGGCTGTGATGAGAAATGTTTACAGTGGAGTCACAGCGACAACATGGGGCTGCATAGTGAACATACACACACACGCATGCGACGGGATGATTGACGGCCTTTGTGACAAGGTCGGGGCCGACCCGTTTCCAGACAGGAGCCAGGTGCTGCTGCACAGCCAAGCGAGGAAAGACTTACATGATCTTCCATAAAGGAACCTCCTCCTCTTGATTATAAACAGCACTTTTGGACTCTAGTAGGAGGGTGGAGTACTGACATAAGCACAAACTTGGATGAGTGAACATGCACTTTTTTCCCCCGTCTGGGCTTCTCTTGATAGCGCACACAAATGCACCAAGTGACATTGTAGATCTTCTTTGGATAAGTTTTGTTTGTATCATAGCGGAAAAGCAGTTTATTCTTTTATACTGCATCCTCTTTACCAAATCTTGACATCATGAAGCTGTCGTATACCTCTTCTTCGCAAATATTTCCAGCTATAAATGTCCAATACCAGGATCCTGTCTTCAATGCCGTAATTTATTATGTAAAACAATATTTTACCATTTGCTGAGAAAAGAAATCACAGAATGTAAAGACAATGCATATTTATATAGGAGATCCCTCTGAATAAAGTGACAACATTGAGTCTTGCCTTTTCTTTGGCATGTATGGAAATGATAATACTGTGCTGGGTTTTTATTATTAAAATGAAAAAAGGAAAGCACAGTCATTTGAAAACGTGAACAATAATTCTAATTCTAACTTCTACATATTGAAATTGAAAATAAAGTAGCATTTTTTTTAGAGGATGCCCAACACTGATGGACTTAACCCAAGTATTAGTAAATTACGGCGCCCCGGAGGAAAAAAAATATGGGTAAAAAAAAAAAAAAAAAACGTTTTCGAGATAACGGAATACTGAGATAGATACTTGTCTTACTGAGGAGTTGGCAACATTGATGCCAACCGCCACAATATAGAAGACATTTGTAGACGGTCGCCGCGCACCGGTCTCGCTGCCGGCTTCTCTAGATCAATATCAGTCAGACTGCACAGAAGACGGCTGGTTTTGATAAAAACTGGGTTGTAGCTGCTTGTCTGTGTTGCCACGGTGGGAAATAGGTATGGTTTGCTGTGTTAGAACCATTCACTTGGGAGTTATTGATCCCGGAAGTTTGAGTATGTGAATACGTTTCCAGCTTTACCAGTCTCTTTTGTACGGAGCCCCGTAGGGGACATGGAGAGGAAAAAAATGATTTGGGGGGAGGGGGAGAGAAACGAACTTTTGCGAGATAACGCAAAACTCTTACGAGATAACGCAAAGGAGACTGTGGTAAAACATATTCATGTCAGAGACATTCAAGTAGACAGCCTGCTCTGGTCATGCTAACATGTGCCAAGACAAGAGGGGCCTATATGCATTTCCAAAATGTTTTTTTATTAAGTTCTCATTTTACTTTTGAAAATAATCACACCTCAGCACATTTGTGTTGTGTAGCAATTTTAATTTACAGAACATTGTCAACTTGCATTACATTTAGTGCAAATAATAACACTTCTCATGTACAACTTAGAAACATACAAAGTGTGAGGATTAGTGACACGATACCAAAAATGAATAAAACACGAGCCATTTTCTTCTTCAGCTGACACGCAGAGTCCAGTTTATAAATAATCATCCGGATCCTTCCTAAACTCCGCCTCCTCGAATAATTAATCAGATGGCGATGCAGATCAAATTTGATGAGAAAAACAAACACAAAAATAATTGTAATTGTAACCTTGAGGTAAGATCATGAAGTGAAATGCTGACCCTCCCACCCCTGGCACACGCACACACACACACACACAAACACACACAAACACAGTCAGTGAACGTTGATAAATGCACATGTGGTGGTTGTATTTGTAGAGTAACAATAACCAGGCTCTAGCTGGCGTCTAAGGCATCCCTGGGGGTCGTTTATCATTCTCAGTCACTGTGCACTCTAGTGTGACACGCGAAATGTAATATTAGCGTTGGAATGCTAAATTTACGGCGAAGGGGATATACTACTAAAAGTGTTTTACAGAGATTGTGCACATAGACAAATAATTCGACGCTCATGAGCGGAGACATTCTCAGCGCTCCCTCAGAAAGGGGGGGGGGAAGAGATGAAGAAAAACGAAATTACTTAACCCGCAACTAAAGGGAGGAATCTTTACAGAGACGCTACGGCAGGTCAAATAGCTGCAACACAGCATCTGAAATCAATCATCATCAGCAGCTTCTACTGAAAATATTGTCCAAGCGTCAATGAGACTTCAAGTTTCCTTGGCACGTTACCGTCATCTAATTCAAGCGTGTCGAACAGTCAATTCACATTTCGCACTTTGGTAAACTTCCTTGCGTTTCTCTGTACAACACGTTGCTATAGAAAAAGAAAGACCTCAGAGAAAAACACTTCTGAAAGCGTCAGGCGCTCGCCCTCCCTCAGACCGGAGCAGTCGTCACTAGAGGAGACGCCGCCTTTCTCTCTTTAGCAGCAGCAAACAAGCAGCGGTCATGCTATTAGTTAGCCCCAAAACACAGCAAGTATGTCACACATAGGAAATGTACAAAAACAATCTACAAAAAAAAAGCAAATATAACAATCATTCACCAAGGAGGAACTTTACATATAAAAAGGACCCGCAGATGTTAAGCTGGAAGGACAAATACTGATGGATTAAAGCCACACAACCAGTCTCTTGTGTTCAAGGGTCAAGGGGGGCGGGGGGGAATCCTTAGGGCCATCCTGGATCAGACTCTTGTTTCACGTGGAGCGCGTGCTTCACGCCGTTGTCTTTCAAAAAAGGGGGGGGCAGCCTTCAGCCTTTACCAGCTTGGATCCTGCAGGAAAACTCACGTCAATATGACAGCGAGGAACAAAACTACCATACTTCCTCAAATAATGGCCTCCGCTCCAATAGACGCCCCACTTCAAGCTATTATCTGTATGTCGTCCACTTGGAAAAATAAACACTGCAAATCAAACTGGAAAAAATGATACTAGGTGGCTGTAGTGAGCTTATCGAGAACTAGGGATGGGAAGCTCTTTGCGATAAGACTTTTCGATGCGCATCGAGATACACGGGCTACGCCATACGGTTAAAACAAATGATAGATTTTGAGAACAGAACACCTCTCTTTCACCTCATATTTGGTTCCAACTGCTGACACTAGGTAGGAATGCATAAAAGGTAAGATTTGACGACGTTATCGAGTGCTAATGTGCGTGTTTGTGGTGCACCGCTTTGAAAAAAAACAAAACTCCAGGCTCGTACTGGTGGATGGTGGCTCTGTATTCATTTAGCGCTTTTATTTTGATTGTTCCTTTCTTAGTTTTACACAATACAGAATAAATGAGACATGACATTGCTATGATGTACGTACAAGATGTAATGTAATGTACAACAATCACGTCTTCAATGAAGGTGAAAGTAACCTTAAATGTTATTTATCCCTTTCATTCATCACGTGTGCGTATTTCTATGCATTTCTAATTGTTTTCTGCAGGTCAAACTATAAATGTTAAACTTTAAAATCGTGTTTTGCGTTAACGTTGTTGGCTTTCTGGATTTACATGATTTCTTATGGGGAAAATGTATTTGGTTAGCGTCAGTTTCAATTAAGAGTCAGACCTTTTGGAACAAATTAATGATGCTAACCAAGGTTCTGCTGTATTTGTTATATTATAATTAGGGATGTCAGTATCAGCCGATATCGGCATAAAAACATATATTGGTTCATATCGTTAGTTTTTTTTTCTTCGGCAGATAATGATATCGGCACACAAGTGATGACGTGCTTCACACAGCAACAAGCTTGCCAGCTCAGTATGTCCACCGTCTGGAAATTATTTTCACGTATCGCGCCTTGGATTGCAAATACGCAATTTGCAATTAAAATGCTTCCTCGCAAGGGGAGAGTAATACTTCTAATCTAATATGTTTCGTTCTTGCTTGTTTATAATTTCACTGATTGTTAGACCCGTCACGATAACACATTTTGCTGGACGATAATTGTCCAACAAATTATTGCAGATAAACTATTATTGTCAACGTTATTTTGAGACCATTTTTTTATGAATGTAATGATAATATGTGGCATCATAATGCGAGCACGCCGCACAAAAAGCAATAAACTTGCATTTCTCAAGAGTGTTTAACAGTGTAATTGGAATGTCAAATAAACTGCAAACTGCAAATAAATACAATCAAGTGACCCGTTATTATTTCAGAGGCAGGTCACACTTTTCCACAAACATCTGTTTCCGGGTGATGTGATTGTTGTTAGCAACTGAGATGTTAACCCCCGTCTCCTTCTCAATCACATCTCCACATTTGGTGACCCTTGACGTGAATAACACGTCGACTCACAACAGCCGCCATAGCTGCCCGATGCTAACGCTTATGGCAACACAGCATGTCTGTGGTTTCAACACATCCAAGCCCAGTTTCGACTGCGAGGAATACACAGGATGTAACAAAGTATCTCTGCGTGGTGGCCGTGCTGGACCTCCACCTTCTCTCTTATCGTACAAATGATATGATGCTAAATTTTGGTGGTTTTGAAACCGTGACTTTTCATACTCTGGGATACCTTGAAGCCGCTAACAGGCCCTGCCTAGTGCAGTTTGGAGATAAAGGTGTCCCTGTGTATCAGACACGAAGCAGGGTGTCTGGGCATTACCTCTCAGAACAGGATAGGCTTCCCCGTCGTCTTCTCCTGGACGTAGGAGGTGAAACGTTTGAGGAACTTAGGATACTCTCTCTTGGCGACGGCTCTGAGGACCGAGGCCGGAGCCCACCCACCTGGATTTACTGTGGTCACACACACAGCAAACATCATTCCAACACAATGTGCAAAATGTCTTCTATGACAATGTCAGACTCAGTTCAGCATTGGTGGACGTCTGTTAAAAAATGGCGTAGTGCAGTAAAAGAGAGAAAGATGAACAGATAGGTGGTTACTATTCTGGGAGGGGCGGACATTGATGTCAGTGAGTCAAAATAAACATTCCTCTATGCACCCTCATTTACTGGCCTACTTAAATGTAAAGCGACCTTCAAGGCCATTAAAAGGACAAAGCCAGTGTATGCACAACGCTATGCACGACAGGAACTCACCATTGGCAACATAGGTGATCCTACACAGGATGTTATCCCTGCTGATCTCTTTGTCGCCCTCTGGTGGGCTGACCAGAGTTTGGCAGATCATGGCAACGTTGATTTTGGCTCGGACGCAGCGGTTTGAGGGCTGCATGGACAAAAGGTCAAAGCATGAACACTGCAGCCACAATTAAATAAGCACATGCATCATCATCAACAAAAACAACAAGTAATAGAATAGAAAAATACACAACCCCAAGCGATCTTACGCTATTTCACATTGGCAGCAGATGCCTTACAGTGAACTTACAGGCGCATTGTCGTGGTCGACAGAGAAGTTGCAGACCAGCCAGGTGTCGGGATCGTTTTCATTGGTTGCTAAAATCTTCCTGATGGCTGATACATAGAGGACGTCTCTCTGAGAGGCTGGCCACACCCTCTGTAACACATAGCCAATGTTGGAATTACAATGAATCACACGCATTATAAAGACATTAAAGTCAAAGGAAGTAAACACTCCCAAGTGAATTTATAGGTCTTGGACAATGGTTAATGACGCAGTCACATTAGGCAATCGTTAGGCAAGTCCAGTTTGAGTGTGAGTGCTCGATGAGTCATATAATTAATGTGATCACTCCTCCTGCCAGTTATTAATGACAACCACCAATTTGCATAATATAAATACATAGAAAGACATAGGATATACATGGAAATAACCCACAAAGTCAACACCCACGGTATGCTTGCTCATCAGTACATGCACGTTCCGTCACCAACAATGTAATTCAGTTAATGCGATCGCTCCCCCTGCCAGTCATTATTGATAACCTTTAACCTGCACGATACAAATAAAGAGAGACTCAAAAGCTCATGAAAAACTCTCACAAATGAGCACATGCTCTTGCAAAATGAATGAGATTGCTCATCGTATCAGTTATTCATGCCAAGCACCAGGATACGCAGTCTAGATTTACCTTGTGTGTCTGATAAACGATGATGGCGTTGTCGGAGAGCGTTTCCACAACGTTGAAGTTTTCAATTGTGGCTGAGGAGGACAGTTTAGATGAGTAATGGGTTTTAAGCACATCAAATAAACGTGCCCCGACTGTGACTTAAAAAACAAACTTACTCTCCCAGTCCATGCGTACTGCAGTGTCCCAGAAGTAATGGCACACCTCATGTCCTGTCACCCCTTTGACAGAATGTGTAGCTTTGAGGGGATCTAACACAATCCCATTCTCTTCCACTTCCCTCCTGTACACCTGGACAAAAAATATACAAAAAATATCAACCATCTACACGTCAAAACTGAGCACTGGCTGTGTAAAAGCAGGATTTCTCAAACAAGTCTATTTTCAGATATCATTTTCATATCTGTCATATTTATAAAAGAGGATGTTAGGTAAGTTGCCAGGTAAACAAACAAGAAAGATGACTCCCACACAGTCTCTCACCTTCATCTCTCCTTCCTCGATAACCAGCTGCCAGTTTGCATCTCCGCCCACGTCCTGAAGAGAGTACGTCATATGATTCTGCACCATCTCTTCCACCTAGGAGACAGACGGATATTGATTCCAGTCATTGTGGTTCACAGGACTGTTTGGAGGCAAACTCGTAAGCAGCGCTCAGCATTAATGAAAGGCATTTCTCAGGAAAAAAAAACATGCTGCTCTTTAGAACAAACAGTGCTGCGGGGAACCAATGCAATTTTATGAGCTTTCTGGTTCGGCTTAATTTGGTTTTAAAATTTGACTTTTCAATTACACACAATGCTGAAGGATGCAAACTCTTGCAAAGTTCACAATGCAAAGTGTTTGCTAATGCAAGGGAGAAGCCGAGAAAAAAGCGTTTCCAGGCCAGGCTCTCCTTTTTTAATGATTAGAATGCTGTTGTTCGTGACATATCTGTCATTACAGGAAAGGAAAGTTAAGTCAAGTGCCTTCTCTCTTTTGCTTTCTGATCAAGCTCTCTTGGGCCGAATGAAGTGTGTGTGTGTGTGTGTGTGTGTGTGTGTGTGTGTGTGTGTTCCTTTGCACATATAAGTGGCCTCCAAATACAGTACCTGAGGGCTGAATCTGTGAATGTCATCTGAAGCACTGACTAGCTCGACAGAGGAAAGGGAAGAGGAGTAACTATGCGCCTGTGCAGCAGAGACATTAGAAAGAGAAGGAAAAATAAACCAGAGAGAAAGCAGCACCAAAAGCAAAAAGCCAAAGCAAATAATCATCAGCTGCTCAGCTAAGAGTTCATGAGCTACTGATCATTTGGGTTAAATGTGGCTATAGAGCACATGATGAAGAGGAACTTTAAAGGCATGGAAGAACATGAGAAGGAACAAGCATGGAACCTTGCTAGCGTATCGGTGTGCGCCGATGCTTGAATAGACATCGCCTGGAGGAACTGGAGTCAGTCGAGGGATCCTGACCTTCTCTGACTGGCACTGAGGGATACAAGAGTGTGATTAGACAGAACAGTAACAACATTCTGCATTTAACCCAACATATTAGTGAGCACAGTTAGCAAAAAACACCACTAGCAAAACCCTGGGCAGCTGTTCCTGATTTATTGGGGCTCAATTATGTCGGTAAGTAAAGAGACTAGTAATGCACACGTATTGCATTGGGCACCCTCCAATTGTTTATACTAACTTTGTGCACCCTATAAATGACATTGAATCTATGAGAAAAAAACTGAGCAAAAAGATGCTGAGATCTCAAGTACGGTTTCAAAAACCTGATAATCAAACGTCTGTATTCTGGGCGCACAAAAAAAAACAAAAACTCTGCTGCAGACTGATGGCAATGAATCCAACATATGCCACAGTGAATTAATCAATCCTGTGGGATGCAATATGTACAGTACCAACAGCATGACAAAGTGTGTCCAAACTTTTGACTAGTGTATAACTACGCTACGTTAGCAGTGGGTACAGTAGGTTAGGTACAGCTGCTCATACCATCTCCTTGTCCATCGGAGGTACTGAACCTGCCTTCAGTCTTGCCCTGCATTCCTAACAATTCAGCTGCCATGATTAGGCCCCGGGTACATACAAATGGATGCACAATTGCAGGGAATGAAAAGATGACGCATGAAGAAAAAAGAAGAATAAGTGTCATAATTAAATGCCTCATCTCAAATGTGGATGTGGGCCAACATCGCACCTGCTCCTCTATCTTGTCTTGTCTGTCGAGTGCAGCCTCCACTGCGTCAAAGAACTCATCCTCTTTGATCAGACTGTTGGGACCCTCCTGGAAAGGGAGGATAACTGTAATCACTAATGTTGCAACCTTTAGAGATCCGAACCATGAGGGCCACATAAAATAGTGTCTGATCAACAAGGCAACATCATCTTGCCTCATAGTCAGGACCGCCGTAGTGGGATTTTTTCTTTAGTTCGATCACAGCAGACTTGTAGGCATCTTCCACCCTTCTCCTCTTCTCTAGTTCCTAAAAAAAACACAAGGCAATGTTATTCAAAATAGAAAATTGAATAGGTACCACGACATCGAAAGAGATCATACCCTTAGAGATGTTACTGTTGAGTTTTCATAGAAAGGTGTATACAGTAATAGGTTTATTATTGTAATTTGCTGTGGTGTAGAAGTGCGGCACAATACTTAGTGGTGTGGGAGGTGTTTCTAACATTTGTGTAAAATAAGGAGTCAAAGTATCTTCAGTTGGTGTTTGGTGAACATATCCGTATTATGTCATCTCTTCTCTAATAACATTAGCTTGACTTCACACAAAAAAATAAAGTCATCATGGCGGCAGATACAATTCAGCAACAACAGGTTTAGCGGTTTCATTCCGTCACATGTGAAAAGACTGTAGACAAATGTTGTAGAAATAACACCATGCTGGTGTAATACAATGGCTGACGAAAGACGGCATATTACTGTCTGAGTTGGCGCTTTCCAACCACAGAAACCTGACAAACCAGTCAAAGTATTTCTTGCTGTTTTTACACTGATAAAATATCAGAGTAAAAACAGCGGAACAATGCTTGTACAATTACGGTTGCCTCAGCTGAGCAAAGAAACTCAACATAAAAAGCAGCTCCTATTTCACACTATAACTAAGGGAAGCGCGTATGGCTGCTGTCAAACCAAACCAGACAGAGATGCTGGGAGAAAAAAAAAGTGTGGAATAAGGTGTTGACGCTTGTCACAGAACAAACAAGGACATCCTGCTGTCATCTCTTAGCTCCAGCCATTATGAGACCTACTTTGAAGAAGAGGCTGCACGTCTGTAAAGGTATCCAATGTTGCGTCTGGTACTTGTGTGCCTCTGACCGCAGCTGTAGTGAAGGCTTCCAAAAGGTGAACCAGGAAGTCCGAGCAGTCATTTTCCGATTCTGTCTCCTGTCTGGCTACACTTTGTTCTGATTATTCTCCTTCCCTACGCCACACCGGCAGCTAAAGCGCACAATTACAACCACATATAGATAAAGGGGAGTTAGTTTTACTTGAGCAGTCGAAGACGCTCTGAGCACTTCCCGACTTTTGTACTTTTTAGGGTTGGGCAGCAAGCCATTACACAGAAACTGGTTTGACAACATGAGCTGAGTTGATCAAGAGCACAGAGCATTCCTTTACCGACACACACACACAGGTCACAAAGGTTCAAGCCAACCCAACGAATGCGTGTCTTATCACCACAAGTCACACTGTGGCTTGTTGTTTACTCAGAGCAACAGGTGCATTTACTGCATGTGTGAGAATGTGGCAGTACTCTTAAAATGGTCAGACATTGATTGAGAACAAAAACTTCAGAGCCAAAACCATGAAGCCCTGCTTTAGCCTTTCCCAAACATTGACCTTTTAATGTATTTCCTATCAGCTTGCTGTCTTAAACAGTTGTTAACAGCATACAGCTGAAGTGCTGCATCAGCTTCACACACAAAGGCCAAAGGCTGTGAACACACAGACAGGTAACATCTATTTAGCAACCCCTACTGACACACCCATTCAAGAAATGACTGCCACCTCTGGACAAAAATATTAGACACCTGACATTTGACTGGACATTTGTAATGTCTGCATTGTTGCTCTTTCCGAAAAACAAATGTCATAAATGACTATTATTTCATATTTATTTTATTAATTGTTGGTATTTTTATTTGAGAATTCTATTTATTGTATACTTACCTGCTAGCACTTTGCAGTGTTTAAGTTGCGTTATAAAATTCATTAAATGCTGTTTACCAAAAAGCCAAGCAGGTTTAGGTTTTGTTGCTCCCTTACTGTACCAAAAATGAACTGAATCGTGACCTTAAACATGTGGGATGATTATGGTGTAACCCCAGAATTAACTATTCTATCTGCATGTGCAAGTACATCACCGTCCAAACAGTATAGCAGAACACAACACTGCTTTTAAAGCGATACTGTAATCAGGGAAGTTGCATTACTTACCAAGTCTTCATACACATAACATACTGTATACAGTACATCCCCGCTATTTGCAGGGAGCACGTTCTAAGACCACCCGCAAATGCTGAGTAATTGAGACGCCCATAAAAATGTCTTTCTTCTAAGTGACGCTATAAAGACAGAAACATGGCAAAATTGTGTGCCTTCCAACAACGGTACATGTATGCTGTATATTTTACCTGAATTATCACATATTTATAAATCATTACTGACAAGATGTTTTCTGCAGAAACAAGGCCTACTTTCAGAGAAAAAAAATACTGTAAAAAGAAAAAATATATATTTTTTTGACCAAATATCAGTGAATTTGGAGGGGTCGCAAATGCTGAATCGTGGATATGCGGGGATCCACTGTACATATATTCATATACTGTGAAGACAAGCAAAGTAGGTTGTAGTGTAAATAGAGTTGACACTAGACCTTTGTCCGTTTAGTCACATTGTCAGTGCTTTTGAGTGCAAAGCAGCTCTGTACCTTGTCCATTCTCTTCTGCCAGCTGTCCTCCCGTTTGAGCATCAGCTCGATGCAGTGTGACATAGTGGAAAGGATGCCGGCTGTGGTGGCTTTGAAGGTGATGGCTTCGCCCTTGAAGTCTATACCATTGATGCCTTTAGGACTGGCGGGGGCGAACACTAGGCAAGAACCAGAAGAAAAAAAAAAAGAGCCAGTGTGACAACAGCCTCAAGACTTGACTGAGACAGAGCTTATGATATTTTACAAACGCGGCCAATTTCATCGAGACACTCACGTTTCTCTTTGCTGCCATTGTTGTTGTGATAACAATCACCGTCTGGTTTTGAGGTGGCAGGAAAATCATCTTCATCCTCATCCACTACTAGAAAAATAACATGTCAGTGCAAGTTATGAAAAACCACATCATATCAATGGGTTATTTCGGAAACACAACCAGTATGGACTTCAACAAAAGAATGTGATAGAATAAATGATACACAACATTCACTCTTCGAGACACAACCCCATGAACAGCTGTTGGGGATGGAATTTTTTTAATGGCTGTAAATGATTAAAAATTTGAATCAAATTAATCATAGTTTTCAAATGAATGAATCAATCATGATTAACTGCCATGTCTGAATATCTGTTTGCCTAACACTAATCTCTTTAATAGTAGCACAACATTTGATACACAGAGCAATGAAGCGTTGCGTTCAAAGACACCATATACAGTATTTTAAGTTGAATTCACGTTTTTTGAGTGTACATGTATTTTCTGGGATTTCCGAGCATACTTAAATGCATCACAATGTACTTCTGCAGCAAGAGTTACATTAGAGAGTGATAAGAAAATCCACAATTGTGTTTGTCTTTCTGTTTCTTTGGACCACACATACACGCATAATAAAAGACATTATTGTAATTTTCGGAGTGAATGCATGTCGCGGTCGTCTAGTGACAATGTGGAAGTTGTTCCGAGGAAGACTGTAGACGTGTTTATGAGTTGGAGACCATGTAGGACTAATCTGTAGGACCATGTTCACCGGCCGTCAGTGACACGTTCTGTAGATGTGAGTGTCGTCTGCATAGTTGTGGCATAGTTGCACAGTTCCCCCTCACTATGCCCGGACTGCTGTGTCATGGTGTGGGGAGCTCTAACCGCTGGTTGTTTATACTTGTACTAGGGGCCGTCAATGAATTACTATTGCATTGAAGAATGTTTGTTAAGTCACACAGTACAGGCCAAAAGTTTGGACACACCTTCTCATTCAGTGTATTTTATTTTCATGGCTAAATTCTCACTCAAGGTATCAAAACTATGAATGAATGTACTTAATGCACTTGTAATGTACTTAACAAAAAAGTGTGAAATAACTCCAAATATGTCTTATATTTTACATTCCTCAACATAGTTCAAAGTGGCTTTTTTGATAGCGCTGCAAACCCTCGGTGTTCTCTCAATGAACTTCATGAGGTAGTCCCCTAAAATGGTTTTCACTTCACATGTGTGCCTTGTCAGGGTTACTTCGTGGAATTTCTTCCCTCATTAATGGGGTTGGGACCATGGGGTTGTGTTGTGCTTGTCCAAACTTTTGGTATTGACACCACAAAACAATTTATAACCATGTCAAATGATTAGTCCTACCCTAAAAGTATTTTGCATGCCCATTTTTCCAATTTTATCTTTCATGAGATGGACTTTTATTTAATCTTTTATTGGATTGGGGACCTGATTTGTTACAAAAGCCGAACAACATTGTTGGTCATGCTGTGTAATAAAAAAGTAAATTCAGCAATACTTTGGTTGAATTATTTTGAATGCCTTGACAAGCTATTTATATAACCATATTCAATTCCACAAATTCATGTTTGTAACAAAAGCTTATTATAAAAAAAAAAAATTTAAAAACAGGATTGGTACCGGATCGGATCGGAAGGACTATAAAAAAAAAATACATTAAAAAAATTGGATTGAAAGCCAAAAAATGTGGATTGGGACATCCCTAGTGAGGACACGACACCATGCTTCCGTCTGTCTTCATAGCAGAGAGGTGTGGCTTGACATGGTGCGCATGCGTTGATTATGTGAAAAATGTTAATGCAATTAATAAAATTAATTAGTTATCGCCGTTAATGTGCTATTTTTGACAGCCCTAATTTTTGTCCCCGTCTTTTGCCAACATTTTTGTTTTGTTCTTTGTACTGCTCTAATATTGTCTCAATGTTATTTTTGTAAACAATGGCCAATTTAAAACAAATTAAGCTAGAGGAGGGGTCTCCAACCCATCGATCGCAATTGACCAGTAAATCTTGGGACCTGCCCGGTCGATTGCTTAATTATACGTTTAAACTTAGTGCAGACACTGTTCAGGGCGCAAGTTTTTTTTAAGCCAGACATCTTGCAAGGCAACTAAGGTTGCTTTCTTAGGACCAGTGGCACATTCGAGCCATCCAGGCAGCTGCTGTTGAAATGCGCATATGTGTTTATGTCTGTCTGTGTTGGTGATAAAAGATACCAGACAACACATCAGTCATTATATCAATGTCAAATCAGCCAGCTGGATGAAAATCTGAACTGTGTATTAATAAAGCCCATTGAATGTTCCAATGCTCTCTGGCTCTCTGAAAGGATAGGCTGTGTGGATGAGGTGCTCCAGCAAATTTGCTTAAATCACATACAGTCCTAGCTCTCCGCTACAATCGCAAAAATATTACAATAAATAAGCTCCCGGAAAGTGACCAACAGACATGCATTTTGAGGTTCACGGTCGAGACCAGGGATCTTGAGCTCAAAACCTTTGTGACCACTCCCTTAGAGAATACAAGCCTATTAGCAGAGTGGATTAATGCGAAACATTACCTCTGTCCCTCTGAAACTCGTCTTTGGAGACGCCGTCAGCGCAGGAGTCAAAGTATTTCTGCAGCGTGTCCACTTGTCTGCAAAGAATGTCTCGAAATGTCTCCATTTCTGCCAGCTTCTCACATAGTCTATGGCCCTTCTGAGTGGCAAGAAATTCCATTTGAGCATTCAAAACATAGGATAATTAATTGGAATTGTTCCTGCACCTACCTTGAAGGAGGATGTGGATGTGGCAGACAAGGCACTGGCTGCTGAGGTGAGAGACAACATGGATCCATGACGCCTCAGACTAGATTCTGACCCATACCCGGACTCCGCCTGCAGAGTGAGAGCGAACACGGAGGCAAGAGAGAATAAAAAGTACGGTAAGTAAGCCAAGTGTCGAAAGGAGAGTCACTGAGACACTAAGGAAAAGCAATGAACACAGCTATGTGCTTCCAAAGTCTGGAGTTGGCACAAAGCAGACATAGAGGGGGTAGAACAGTTCTTGCAGTCAGCAGCACTGAGTAATGCTGAGCTGGACAAGAGCAGAACCTCCACCTACACAGCCAAGCACTGGAGAAACAATGGGACTGACAAACAGACCCATGCACAAAACTAGCAAGTGTACCAGACAAGGTGGATATAAAGCCCACTCTGTCTAAAAGTCAACGTATCTAATCTTGAGTCTCAAGACAAAAAGACATAGGTAGGAAATCAGTCATACGAACACGAAAATGCTCGCGATTCTCCAACTCTGCTGACATTCAACAATGTGTTAAAAATGTAGAGTATGCGCAAGCAGCCAACTCCAACAAGACGCCAATGTCGTCTAATCAGCCCACATGTTTGCATTTCAGCTGCCATTGATGGCAATATACAGAGAACAAAGTTGTGATGCAATACAACTTGCATAAACGTGCATTGATTGAGGGGCAGTGACACTAAGTAAGAAACACGCCAAGAAAAGAAAATGTTTTTACCTGTTAGTTGCCATAGTGATCCTTTCACTTATTTACACATATTAGCAGCAAAACTATTAGTTTTTAAGTTTTCTGTTCATGTCACAGTGATTGTGCTTTTTTTGTTTTCTTTTTTTTTTTTTTACTTTTCACACTCTAATATTACCATAATATACTTGGACTAATCTATATACCGGTAATTGAAACAAGCACAAAAAAAGTCAACAACTACTTATTGACTTGACTGTCACATTTTCAACAGCTGGAAAAGTTATAGACTATTGGCTGTTGATTTGAATTCTTGGTTTGATAAAACAAAAGAGTCAATACCACACTGTGGCCTAGTGGTTAGCATGTTGGCCAGACAGTCAGGAGATCGTGAAGACGCTTGGGCATCTCTGTGAGGAGTTTACATGTTCTCCCTGCGCGTGCGTGAGTTTTCTCCGGGTACTTCCACATTCCAACAACATGCACGTTAGGTTAATTGGTGACTATAAATTGTCCATAAGTATGAATGTGAGTGTGAATGGTTGTTTGTCTATATGTGCCCTGCGATTGGCTGGCGACCAGTCAAACCCCGCCTCTTGCCGGAAGTCAGCTGGGATAGGCGCCAGCATACTCCCGTGGCACTGATAAGGATAAGGGGCATAGAAAATGGATGTATGGATGGAGTCAATACAATTGCTAGTTTGGACAAAAACAAAGCTTTGTTGGTGATTAAATTACTGAGCACTTTAACAGTCTATAAAGCATGAAACATAAGCCTGATTTAAAATCAAAAGGCAGGACTTTGTACCCCATAAACCTAATTATTGGGCACCAAGGTAAACATGACCCTTTTCCTCCTGCACGGCAACTGGTTAAGCAAACTGTTGTACGTGTCGCTGACATGCTCCTCAAGTTTTCCAGTGTGGTGGCGATGAAAAACAGTAGTTATCGTCACACATAGGGTCAACTCGGCAGACTTACTACTTAAGCTGACCAGATACTAGAAACAGAGTATCATAGTACCTGGTAGGACCAGTTTTTGGTAATGGAAAAGTGTCAGCAGCGAGTAGAGCCATGGTAGGCTTAGTAGGGATAGTGCAGTGGAAATTGGGCATTTGATAGGAAAACTGCACTTTTTTTTTTTTTGGCAATCATCCACAATCCTTATGTCGATGATGAACACACTCTTTTCTGTGCGTTCTAAAGATATAAAAACAAATAAAAAAATAGACCCAGCTAAGAATGCACATAATGGGAAACACTTATTCCGTCTAAAAGCCTTCTGAAAAAAACTCCAAAAAAACGGCATTTACTTATGAGACACGCATATTAACCAAGCACAGCAACATTGTTATTATTATTATTCTTAACATTGTTATGCTGAAGAACTACGTTACTGGCGTATTGACACCTTGCCACACCACACCGGCTAGCTACTAGCTTCACCACACACTTGGCAGCACACATGCACAATGCCTCATGCGACTACCGAAATGTACACTACATAATGGAGCTGTAGCGCTCGTTTCTATGTTGCTATGTGAAATCAATGCACCCAGGAAGGAGGTTCGGGGTAATACTTAAAAGCACCAAAATACTACAAGTTTTACATGTTTACATGAATGTACCTGTTACTACATGGTTACAACATAACCATAAAAGTGCAAAAAATCATTTTTGTAGTACAGAAGACAAGTTAAAACTGAAGACAAGACAAAACAAGACAGGCTAAAAAAGATTTCTGCAAGTTTCTGAGTGATTAATGCTGACTATGTGAACAGCAACATGCATGATATAGCTAACTGTTTTATGTTATAGGACATGCAGTGGCACACAATTTAAAGGGTACTGTGATATGTGTGTTATCAGGCAGCATGCCAGCATGAAATGAGCCCACCATTTGACCATCCCAGCAGCCAAAGCAGAGCAGGACACTGCTGCAGTCCCGGTGGTTTGCTGGCCTCAACATGGCACAGAAGTCCCCCCCCCAAACATACACACACAACAGTTTGTTGTAACAGTTCAAACGCTCAAGTCCAGTACTTGCAGTTTCCCCGGACACACCTCACTGGCGGAACAGCGTTAAGAGGAGGAGGAGGCGGAGAAGAAAAGCAATAGAGACTCAGTAGAGCTTGTTGAGTAGAGAAAGCGTCAAGATAGCAGCAAAAAGGGAGGAAAAACATCCACTGGTTTGGAGCAGCAGGACACATAGAAAGCTGAAATGAAGAATTCCTCAGAAGAGTGAAGCAGCCCAGCTTTTAGCCTGCACACATTTATCACAAAAGACCACACACCCTGATATGTGAAACCACTTCATGCTGCCCATCTTTATGTGCAGCATCCATCGCGGACCCAGTGAATGTGCGAGTGCATAAGCACGAGCCAGGGAGGGATTCCATTTGCAAGCATGTATGCATTAGAGAGAAAGATGAGAGCCGTCTGGTGCTGTTTGGGTAATAAAATGCATCACATGGGTGGGCGATGGATGCAGCCTACTCTAGAGTGAAGCAGAATAGAGAGAAAGACACGGGTGGGGGGGAGACAGGGAGTGATAACATTTCAGAGGTTCTTCTACTTTACTTGTTTCACTGTTTTTGTCTGTTTGTTACAATTAGCCACTTAAGAATGCAGTACAAGCAAGCAGCCTGAAGCAGTGATGGCAAATTGTGAGGGGAATGGGGGGGGGCATATACAAATCTGCTACTCTTCCACCCCTTGGAGCATGACAAAATGGAACAGTCTTGCTGGTATGATGAGTTTTTTGTGTGTCCCTCTTGATTTTGGTTGCTGTGAGAACAAGGGCTTTATTATTCATTGAGAGCTACACTAGAAGTTGCCACATTTAGAGCAACTTTTCACACGACCAACACAAACACTCCCACTTATAAAGTCAACATGACCAAAACTGGTTTGTTCAACACCAAACCTCTTAATTTGGTGCTGCAGAGAAGAGTGGCTTATAAAAGACTGACTTGTGCGCCTGTAAACATTGGTATTAAAGCTTATACACTTCAAAGATAATGTAAATTATCTCATGCTAAATTAGTAAAATACACAAATACTTGCAGCAACAGTATTATTAGGATAAACCAAAGTAGCCGAAGAAGATGGAATATAGTAGTAAGTACCTGTACAATTGTAAGATGTTCCTGTTGAATAACAAAGTGAAATATAATGCTAGTCTTTTTTTGCCCAGCGGGGGGCAGTAACGACACCTATCACCAGCCTCCAGGTAATAATCCATTAGCTTGCTGAGGTTACTGCAGGGCACAGTCCAAACATAACCTTTGAATACTCTTACACCGCTGCTAATGGACCAAAGACCTGCGGTCACTCACACTCAGCTGGCATGCCGAAAATCAGCAATGAACGCCAGCCTCTCCACCATTTTTTATATAACCAGTGAAGCTGACCTGATGAGAATTCACAAAGCAGCGGCCACTTTTAGGTGTGGTGCTTTTTTTCGTGGTCCTTCTGAAATGTGTTGCCTTCAGGTGGTTCAGACCATAAAGAAGTCACAAATGCCCACATGCACACACACCAAGATGAACACTGTGGAAGTAAACCCAACATTAACTACCAGTACATCATCATTGATCATTTTCATTTCAATACAATCTGAGCAAAAATGTCTGTTTCCTAAAATCCAACTAGACATTGTAGACAACCACAATGTATCCCACCAGGCATCCCACCAACATTGAATGATACCATGACATAATGGTTAAAGTCACCATTAGGTTTGACCGATAATATCAGCCACCGATTTTATGCCAGATATTGGCATAAAAACGTGTTATCGGTCAACATCAATAACGTTTCTTTTGTCCTACATTGAAAGTTGAAAAAGAGCTTTTAGCGCCAACAAAACCACAACATTGCTGAATCATGTAGTTAATACTGTGCCGCTCACAAGCCTGTGAGGAAAACTTTATTAAAACTTTATTACAATAGAGCGCACAATGAATTTACCAGCGGGGGGGGGGGGGGACCATTCCACCTATCGTTCTTACTTTATGTGAGCCGTGAACCACTGATCTGTATAATATATCTGGATAGCTCATTGGCGATGACTTGTGAAGGCAAACGGCCGCCATATTGATACTCCCAAGAAACACTTCTCGGGCAAGCTTTTGCATTCGTGGTGAACTTATTTTTATTAATTCGGATTGGACACAAATTTTGACTTAAGATGCCTGCATGTGCAGCTATTAACTGCACAAATCGCCAGCTCAAAGGCTGTGGACGAACATTTCACGTGTAAGTATGATTGAAATGTAGATTTATGATTGATAATTTAAGGGTTTTGCACTGTCGATCTCTGAGATGTTTTCGATCGTGTAAAATTCCTCTGATTAAATGTATGTCCAGAATTGATACGTGTATATAGCTCTATAATAGCTAAGAGGAAATTTACGTACTTTTTTGTTATATCATGATATATGTATTTTTTTAAGGGACGAAGGTTGCGTTACTTGAAGGAATGGGAGAATCTCAGTGTTTCCATGATACTCACCAGGCACTGTATACAGTGCACTTAGCAAGCCAGTTTGCATACAATTGACCCGGCATGACCCTTCATTTGGATAAACAACATTTTTTTTTTTTTTTTTGCGGCTGCTGAATGACTGACGTAAAAGGATTCATTCATATGATACGTTCTGGAAAATAATATTACTGAACATGCATACCGGTATGTTTGAGATTGCAAACAACGTATTGTCTTACCCAAAACATATAGTTTTGTTTGGCTTCAGCGGCTTGCACTCTGGCGTGTGACGTATGAGCTATCCAGATATATTATACAGATCAGTGGCCGTGAACATGTAACTTAGCCGTTTACAACAACAGTACAGCAAAGCACGCTGGGAAACAGGAAGGGCTGTTGTCAAAACCATATACGTAGACGCTGCATCGAGCGCTGAGCCTTACGTCAACATCGCCGCCATATTGGATGTGGCAAGGCTGCGCTGTGAGTGAATACAAATAAATGTACTTACTTTCATAAAGCGCCTTTCTTCAAAGAAATTTAAGTTAATGCATTCACAAACGCACTAATATACTTGGGGAAACAGGCACCAAAAACTATGTATTTGATCTTGGCTAAGATGGCTAAGATAAGAACTTTATTGATCCCACACAGGTAGTATGGGTATTGAGGTATTAAGGTATTAAGTAATTGGATAAAACTTTTTTGCTTGGTTAAAGAGCAATTACAAATACACAAGAAGAAATAAGGCATTTCACTTAATAATGACCAAGTAATTGGTTTATTTTTTTCTCAACAGTTTTCTTTCTTAAATTCACACTGCATAGGAACAAACTATATTTATCCACCATGTTCAGTGGGCGCATGTCTTGGACTATCATATTTAAACTGCTATTTGTTAGCTCAGCTGCTTGCTTGGGACTACATAATGGCATGTTGGAGATACATTTATCCATCAGAGACTGTAATGATTTACTGGAAAAGGTGAGAAATAATAATTAGTTAATTGACATTACTAAGACTCAATTACAACTTACAATATGTTGATGGCTGTGCATTTATGAACCCTAAACTTAAGACTCAAGACCAGTGTGTGGAGCACATTAGGATACTTTATCCATCGAGTGAGACACACACTTCCTTGTTCCATCACACAGTATTGTTTGCTAGAAATGACCAGCTACTGATTAGTGAGCTAAAATATTTTTATTTTTCATCTCAACTCACAGCACTGTGTTTTAAATTAAACAAATCCTGTATAAAGCCACATTAACTTTAAGGGCAAGCAATGGTAATAAACTAGCCACACATTTAAGAGTTGTCATAATTAAGAGAAATCTAGCCCTCCACATGGCTAACGTTATGTTAGTAAGGTACATTAACGTTCACGTCATTGATTTGAGCTACGTTAATTTGACCTTGTTTCAGGTCTTTTGCTACATTTTGGATGTCTTCGGAGGAGTTGCAGCAACATTGAAGAAGTGCTGTTGTGCTTTGCAAGTGCGGTGTTGCAACAAATACACATCAGTGTTCAACTAGCTATTCAGCCTAAAATGCTGGAAGACCTTTGACATTTTCTGTCTGTTTTTCACATTTTATTTCCTTCTCTATTGTCGCTTTGACGTTTTTTTGTCGCCTCTTCCATCTTCCCGCTCCTTCACCTAAACATCCGCTTCCTTCTTCTTCTTCTGCGTGGGTGCCATAAGCTCGCTGGTGACGTAAGCAATTCCTCGAGGCAGAAAAAATCCTCGATTATTTTTTTGTCATTGAGGTACTCGATTTCCATGAGGAATCATTTCATCCCAAGTCTACAGCATAGCTAGCCTCAGTCAGGAATGACAACATGCTTTACAACATTAATGTTGGCAGACTTTTTAATAACTACTAGATATAACTGCAGAGCGAGCGACTGCATGGACTATTATGACTGGGGATACCCCCACCTTGCACACATCCATTCCTTCCATTCCCAGGGAAAAGGACAGACAGAAAGAGGGATTGTGGATGTCTGTCTCTGCTCTGCCACACCCAGCTCAGTGAATTTATAGAACCAGAATCCCAGCCTGATTATGAGTAATAGAAAAAATATGAATACTGCAACTGGGACATAGCGTCAATATCATATTTGTGATGCTCTCGGGAGATGACTCACTATGACAGGAGAACATCTCCTCTGCTTTTTGTCAAAGTTCCTGACATGCTGCTGAGCGAGGCCCAAAAAAAAAAAAAAAGGATCTGTAGTATTAATTGAATTAGCTGGGAGGCACAAGCATGCTTCCTACAACTTAGACCGTCAGCTGAGAAATGTGTAAGCTAATTTACAAGGGTTGGGAGGACCAGGAAGTACAGAGAGAAAGAAGACAGGAAAATCAAAGCCTCTAAAGCTAACATAACAAGTGAGTCACGAAATCTGAACATTATTATCCTTGTGGATGCGGGGGAGACCCTGTTGATTTATTCTCTATCAGACTTATTTTGCAAGTAATAAAAGTGGATGTATGTAGTACTAGGCAACCAAACAACGCGACAGATTAAAGAAAAGCGGAGAGTAAAATACAGAAATGTGAAGAGCGTATGCCTCCTTCCGCTCACCTTGTGTAACTCAATGGACTCAATCCACTGAAGTCTGTGCTCAGGGTCTTCTGCTCGGAGGTACCAAACGCTGTCGTTAACGCTGATGTCAAAACGACACTCGTCAAACTCATGGGGCTGCAGAGAGAGATGGAAACAAATGGGAGGAAAGGTCAGGTACTCTTTTCAAGCAGGACCAGATATCCTGTGCTAAAAAACATCAATTTCAGTTATTGTTGCAACTAAGCGATCAGCAAAAACGCTTCTTGCTATGATGCATCTAAACTTGGTCTTTTATGACAATGGCTGCCGCGCAAGGACACATTCAGGGCACATGTGGATCCCATTGCTTTAGACTTTACCAGAAAATAAACAAGAATGTTAATTAAAACCCGATGGCTTATTTCCCTGGACGCAAACTTAAACAAGCGTAACTAAACAACCAAGAGCCTGCCTTCTCTTTAACCTAAGGTTGTCACGACCTCACCTCCTGCAATCATCCAAAATCTTTAAACTATTTCACTCCCCCATTCTGCAATGTGCCCCACCCACCTCCAGACACAGAGCGCACAAGGCACTCGACCAAACACATGCACGTGAACAGAATTCCACCGTTTCCTCCGAGACTGGAATTTGACTGTTGCACTCAGCTGGCGGGAGATCCGCTCTGCAAAGACTGCAAATGTGAAATAAAAGAGTTAACTGGAATCGCCTTGTGTGCAGCGATTACATGGCTGTCAGCTGACACAATCTCACGGTGTCTACGTTTAACTAGATTTGCTCAAATGGCACTCATGTGCTCTTTTGCTGGCTGACATCTGCAACATACAGCCTGACTCAAAACACAAACCCTGAACCTGAATAGTTGTATCCATAGCCCCTCTAATCATGCGCTGTTAAAAGGAAGTGATAAAATATCCATCAGCAGCAGGTATAATTGCAGGTATAACTCTGATCTGTGCGCAGTAGTAACCTCTGGTGCATCCAGTCATGATGCCATTTCAAGTTCTGGGGGCCCAACCGAGTTGTATCAGACACAGCCCATAAAACCCTGCTTTTACTGTCCACTTTATACCTCTTTAATCTTCCTAGGACATTCTCCTTCCCCTTGAGCAAGCACTACTGTACTGCTGAGTGGAGATCGACCGATGTGGATTTTTCAGGACCAATACCGATACTGTTTATTAGTAGTTCAGGAGGCTGATAACCGATCTTTGGAGCAAATATTCATTTGCAGTAATAGTGTAAAAAATTGTGTAAAAATGTTGAACAACACAAACACTTAACTTCGTTTAACTGCCGAAAGCATGTTTATTTAATCAAACAGAAGAGCATGGAGTTCCTAGACTCAAGAGAGATCGCTTAGAAGCTGAAAAAATGTTTAAGTTCAAACAGAACAAAAAGTACAGAGAGTTAACAAGATCAGCAGCAACTCTCGTAAAGTGAAATAAAATCTTATATAATTGCTCCCTGGAGTTTTTCAGCCTTCATCTTAGTGTACTTCCCTGCAACAAGACATGAATAAATTGAATTTCTTACTCTCTCACACAATCACGGACTGTTTCCACATTGATATTACCAACAGCATTGTTTCAAGTGATTCACAGACATACTGTATATCAGGAGGTACTACAAGCTAGCAAAGCTGCCGCTTGTGTTTGCTCCACTCTTAACGCTACGTTGTTGTGGTAGCCGTGAGCTGTAGAGATTTTCATGTGACTTTCATACAAACACACACTATTCTCCACATTATATACATTCTCTCCATTGCTAAATACATCATCTGCTGACCCTGAAAACCAGCCCTGAAAACTAATGTTATGCCATGTTAACCACCCTCCACCTTGGCGTGCTTCCTGCCAATAAAACAAATGAATTTAGTTTTTAGGTGCTCTCTCTCTCAATCACACACATGCTTTTACTATCATGCACTGTTTAAGACTGTCGACATTATCAGCAGCCTTGTCTCAAGTAATTCACAGACATGTCGGGAGGTACTATGAGCTAGCAGAGCTGCCACTAATGTTTACTCTGCTCTTACGTTATTCTGCTGCTCACTGTAACGTTAGTAGTAGTTGTGAGATGTAGAGAACTGGGATGTTTATTACAGTTTCGAAAGAGTTTTCTGCATTTATGTTGACGTGTGTTTGCTCTCAGGACGTTCTCCACACGAGAAAACTTTCCTATCCGTTGATGACTCCGCTTAAGATTGGCTGTGCCACTAACGCATGCTGTGGCTTGCTTAACCAATCAGATGGCGCTGTGGGTGGAGAAATGCTGCAGACAGAAGTGGAAGGAGAGCGAGGCGCGGCTGCATCTGACCCAAAATATTGTAGTTTTAAATGGATTTCTTGATATCGGCCCGTCTGATTTAAATAAAGGCCAAAACTGACATACGTCAAAATTCCAAATATTGGCTCCGATTATCAGTCGACCACTACTGCTGAGCTCCACAAGTGTTTTCTGTGCACTAGACTGCGGCATCCCCAAGTTGAGGTGGGATATTAGCCAAACCGTAATTCATGGTCGAGCAAAAGCGAAGATATTGAAGATTGAAATGATTTTAACAAAAGTCAACTGCAACTACATAATTTTGCCATTATTAACAATTGTGAAAATAACTTTATAACTGCTGTATAATTAAAAAAGTTCTTAAAACTTCCCACATTTTACCATGAACTGCATACAGATGAAAATAGTCATCAATAATATAGTCATCCCTCTTTTCATCACGGTTCAAATTTCGTGGCTTCACGCTAGCACTGGTTTTCAAAAATATATGAATAAATCATGCTGTTTTGTGGTTGAATATGGCCTATTATTAGTCAAAACATATGCATATTTAAGCAAATGTTATGTATTTTTTCCCTAAATTGCTCATGGAATGTCATGCATGATGACTGTTAGACCTCTACTGCTAGCAGAATTTTGCATGCAGATTAATGTACTGTTCACCTTGAAAAACACTTTCCCCACTAATAACACAAGTGAAAAAATAAATACTTGGCGGCCAAAGCTATCTGCCTTGTTTCAAAGGCTCAGCTTCTCACGGGCAGCATGAAAGCAGTGTCTACCAAGGAGACTTCAAACAGTGCATGGTGGGATTGGTCAGACGATCAGATTTGTTGTGCAATTTGCTTCCATACGGAGACATTGTGGTGTCAGTTTACACCTAATGAACAGCAGGAAGAGCAGCAGTCGCTTGTTTCTACATTCTTGGGGACACATGCCACAGTCTCCCTCGAATGCAATGACACTTCAAAAATGTATATTTGCATGAAGTGGCTGTGTGGGCCGTGGTTCATGGCTAAACCATGTAATAAAGCCAGGCAACATTCTAAACTTACAGTAAGTTAATTATGAAACAGTAGGCAGGCAAGTCTGCAAGACTAACAAACATTTCATGTTGCGATCCTAATTCAGATGTGGGCCCTTTAATCCTATTGCACTTATCACAGTAAAACCAATTGTTTGGCCTTTGTGCTGTGTGGTACAATGCTCAGGGATAAAGTAAATATTTAACTAGGGTGTGGAATTATCTGGAAAAATTGGAGGCCTGCATCAGGAGAAAATACAGGCAGTGTGTCAAAAATATGCAGTCAAAGATTACATTACAACAAGGAGTGCTGAATCCAAGTTGTGTGTACAATAACTTGCCTTGGAACAGAGGGGACTTGTGCTTCACTGACTGCTGGGGCAGGATGGCTTTGGTGTGCTTAACTGCTGGTGTATATCCTGCCCTATATCTTAATACAAATCTGAATAACAAGTTAATCTTTACCTCCCTATCTTGAGAAATGGTTGAAGGAATAACTGCATGCTGGGAACAGGCAAAGACAGGATCAAAACACACACTCCACAGCATCAAATGTGTTCATTCCTGCAGTAGGACCACCGAATTTAGTCAGTTCCGTTTTAATAGCAATACTTACTGTGATGACAGCCTTGCTGAGGCACAATGATCCCCTGCAGCCATATTCCCGTTCATCCTCAGACTTGTAGTAGCTCAAAGTATTGTTCTTCAGCACAACCCATCGGTCCTGCCATCCATGGATATAATTGGTCCACTGTAAACAAACAACGGGTACAGTTACCTTGCAGCTTGATAGCATGACGTGCATACGGGATTTATCTAAACTACAAATTACCTTGCTCAGAACGCCTCCCAGCTCCACAGGTTGTCCGGATTCTGGGTCCACATCTTCTTCTGAACCGGACGATGAGCTCTTTTCGGACATTTAAATCCAATATTCAGATGAAACTTTGAAGTGTGTTTTATGGGCAGAGCTGCCTCGCTCGATACTAACTAGATTATCTCCTCCACGCAGCAGAACCAAGACACAACCTGCTGACCGCTTTGAAATAAACACAACCCTTCCGCCAGTGGTGTAACGTTATCTGGCTGTTATCGTTTAGTTAAAGATCAGCGGAGTACTGTAGCGTAAAAATGAAAAAAAAAATGTCACTGTACAATCTCAACTTCTCGCTTTTGCTGGCTTTGTTTTGGGTCCAAGCCGACTGGCGACGACAGAAGCTAGTTAGCGGTAACAGTTAGCTGTCAAACAAAACAACTAGCGTGTAATGTTAACTTCTCTCTTAACTTGTGATTGCTCCTGTTCGCGCCCCCGGCTGCACTGGACTTGCTACCGAAACAGTCAATTAAAAAGGGCCTGCGCGTAACCACTATGACGATATGTTCAACTCTCAAGCTACTAAAGACGATGAAAGGGTCAGCACCGCCGCTTTATTTCCGCGGTTTAGTTAGCAATAGCGAAGGACTCACCACTAGCTTGTCATTTGGGTCGCGGGGGAGGAGCCGCAGCCACGCTTTACTGTGTATGTGTACCTGAAGGGAAGCGCCATCAAGCTCATATTAATACCTACCGGAAAAGTAAAACTAGTTTCTTTCAATTTAAAAGCTATACATTTTGTGTATCGTCGGTTGTAACACTGTACTGTAGTTAAGTACCACAGTCACAGTTTACACCAGCTTAAAAATTATAATAAAATGCGACTAAGTGCACATACGCTCTTTTTCTAATCAGAAATAACATGAAAGCATTTGTACGTTGTTTTGAAAATCACTTATCGGACGCGAAACATCACGTTTAATCTACACGTTAATATTAAGTGTTCACGGTGGACACTTCGGAACAAGGACGCTAACTGAATGGACCTATTAGTGAACGCAAATGAATGGAACAGAGTGTAGTACGCGATGGCGCAGAAAGTCCGCCATGATGGTAAGCAAAATATGTGGGCGGGGCTAGGCGCGCAACAGTCTACACTGTACAATGTATTCGTTATCTCTGAGTTGAGTGTAGTTTTGCGCAGTGTATACACTTTCAGGTGCGTACACATGAAATTAATATTATTTACTGAAGAGAATGAATATAAATGTATATATAAAGGCATAAAAATCTATTATACTCCAGAAATATGACCTACATATAGATGTCAATAATGAGCAGCAGTATGAAAGAAACTTTTTCCTTCTTTAGTTTACTTTTTCATTCCTTTCAGTGTTACCAACGCTTAACAATCAACATAAAACTAATACTTATATTATAGGGTAAATAATTGGAAGTGTTAACACAATAAAACATTTATTTCAGTAATGGAATTGTTAATTTTATAGACGATGATCTCATCACTGACTTGTCATTAATTCAACTAATCACCCAGAGAAACAAAGTAGCTTAAAGCTACTTTGAGTCTTTGCCACTGTCCTGTTTATTTACAACAACCAGCGTTATAAAGCTACAACATTTTTAACACACATACCTGACTTTGTTTTTGTATACGTTTACAATGCAATGGTTCTGAATTCTGCTCACCATCATGGCGGCCAAACTAGCGCAGGACATACTACGGAAGTGGATGCCGAAAGGAAGTACTATTAATTGTAGTGTTCTTACGTCCAACTTGTAGTCGTTTATAGCATGTAGTTTTATCATAAATCAGTTGTTCTCAAGACAGAGATACTCTTCAAATCTCACCTAAAAGTGACGTTGCGAATGTGTTAGCATATGAAGTGTTCTACACAAAACAGTTTAAATCTCACCTAAAAGTGACGTTGAGAATGTGTTAGCACATGAAGTGTTCTACACGAGACAGTTTAACAATTATGTTTGATTTTAACGGTCAACATAACCAAATTGAAGTGAATGCTGTGGAAACACAGTAAGTTTCTGAATTGTAATAAAAAATGTATGTATTTGATTAATTTAATTTTGTTTATAAAACATAACAACCCAATATTTAAAGTATTCTTACAAGCAAAGAGTAAAACGCAAAAAAACATGCAAACTACAAAACGTCTAACGGAAAAGGAAGTGTTGCATTTCCGGTGATAGTCTTAAACCCGGAAGTGGCGCCAAAGAGTCGCTCAAATTTCAAATACAGTATTAAGCTTTGGACAGTTGTACATTTCTCAGCGATTCCGACAGTAGTTGCTTACTTTACATTTAAACAATATACTTCTAAATATGTTTATAATGACATACATAGCTATGACTTTGCAGAGCTTTTTCAACTAACACATACAATCTCGTTATTGCTGGACGAAACTAATTCCACATCACTTGTCAGATAATTAGGATGGAAAATGGCAGTGCATCCACTACAGGTGGAGAAGGGTTCCTCTCCAGAATGGCGCTCAACGACAACAAAGCTGGTATGGAGGGTCTTGACCGGGACAAAATCAACAAGATCATCATGGAGTCATCAAAGGTTAGTTAGTTAGTTATATGAACTAGTTGAGTTTGTTTTGGCACTAACTACCTTCCACACAGCAATCTCCACAGCACAGAAATGATGCACAGGGAAGTACAAATGTTTTATTATAATGGTGCTGTGGACAGTTTTCAGATGAGATTTCCACTGTGTTCAGCCTTGTGTAAAAATCTCATATCCCCAGTGCAGTGATGTATAGCCCTGAAAAGATGTACTATTGTAGGTTATCATGATATATCTCGCTAATGCTTTGTGTCCTTGACCTTCCTTTGAAGGGATCTAAGTTTTATGAGAATGAACTGAGGAGAGAGCAGCAGGTGAACCACCGCATTGACAAAATGATGCTTCAAAAGTCACAAATCACAGAACAACAGTTAAAGAAAGCACAGACACAGGTAAATCAGAAAAATATTCTGTAAACAGTTTTGATTTGAGCAGATTACACAGACTGTAAGTACCTCATCAATGCTCTCTCAATAGGTGGAGAAGGTGGCCTCTCAGCTGGAGAAAAGTCGTAATCTAAGCCGTGTGATTGTGCATGTGGACATGGACGCTTTCTACGCTGCAGTGGAGATGAGAGACTGTCCTGAACTGAAGGACAAGCCCATGGCTGTAGGATCCATGAGCATGCTGGTTGGTCACAGGAGGATTTATATGATCCTTCACACTGCTGCTTCACTGGCTCTGCTGCACCGTTGAATGAGATCCAATACAAGAGCTGAATGACTCAAAGGAGTAATAATTTAAAAAAATGTACATGAAAGTGGCAAAATATTATAATTGCCTCTCAGTAGTATGCAGTGCAGATCTACACCAAAATAATGAAAATCATGTTAAATGATTGCCTCAATCAAAACGTCATTATTTTCTTTCTTTACATGGGCGGCACTTCTTTTATAGCATGTATTGTATTGCATAGCTACTTATAATGCAGGTGGACATAATGTGACTGGATGAGTGCTAAAAGCAATATATTATTAGTGCATCAGTTATGCACTGCGGTCATATATGGTGTATGGCTTGAATATTGTTAACATATGCACCAACCTGCGGCAATGTTATGGCCACATGCACAATATAAGGGCTCTATCAACAATTATGCGTTTGCAAAGATAGTGCTCTGTTTTGATTGACACTGTCAGAGAGGTTGTGATGTAATAATGTTCGGTGTGGAACTGCTCAGCATCATACTGCTAGGTTTGTCTAATGTTTTGTCCTGTTCATCTCATAACAAGTCAATAAATATCTCACAAACAGTGAAAAACACAAAATAAGGAAGTTCTACAACATTGCAAACTACAACCACAATGGTGTTAGATGAGATCAAAGTGATATTAGGGAATACCTCTCTCACAGTCTTAATCAAAACGTGTAATTATTTTGTAAATAAACACTTCTTGTGTTGGATCTCATTTGATTGTGCAAATGGTCCTAAAATGTATCTTGTCGGTGTTGATTCCTAATTTATGTTTTGTCATGCTTACTCTCTTTGATCCTCTCCTGTCCTTTACAGTCCACTTCCAACTACCATGCCAGGAAGTATGGCGTTCGGGCTGCCATGCCTGGATTCATAGCCAAAAAACTCTGCCCCAACTTAATCATCGTTCCATGCAATTTCAATAAATATAAATCAGTGAGCAATGAGGTGAGCGAGACACTGCAACATAAACATAGGCCTGCAGGGGTCTGGAAACCCTTTCCATGCAGCTTTTTTGTAATTCATTGCCTTAACTAATTGCTTGTGTTTCTGTCCCTCTTTTAGATCAGGCAGATATTTGCGTATTATGATCCTAATTTCCAGCCTATGAGCCTGGATGAAGCCTATCTGGACTTTACAGAGCACCTGCAAC